>NC_045605.1:59065506-59685733 GCF_009762305.2 Zalophus californianus
AGCGACGTTGAGGCTCTGGGGGGTGGGGGGTAGGGGTAGGGTGCTCAGTAAGGGGGTGAGGCTCACCAAAGAAGGGGCTCAGAGGAGTGGAAGGGGGCCTGGGCACTCAGCTCTTTCCAGGCCATTGACCCTCCCAACAGAGAGCCTTTTTCTCTACTCTTGCCACTAAACAAATAATTGTTAAAGGGATGGAACCGTCATAAATTCCACGCCCGTTCCTCTCCCCACTCTGTGCCCATCTGTCTTTATCGTCACTGGGGCAGCCATGACCACCCAGGCACCAGGGCTGGGTCATTAGCCTGCAACCTGGACAGCTGGTCCCTGGGCGTGGAGTCCCCTCACCCCCACCATCAGCCTGGCAGCTGGGGTAGGAGGACGGAGGAGTCAGGTGGGGAGATGAGGCAGGGCAGAGGGTCCTAAGTTGAAGGAGGAACCACTGGGGTGTGAGTGTAAAGCCCCAACCCCCATCGGGGTTGGGAAGACTCAGCCTGGGCATTTTCCTTGGCCTTCCAGTCTGTGGGTGTCTTTAAAACCTCCAGGAGGACGACAGTTCTGGAAAGGGTGCAGCAGAGGAAAAGGGCTTGCCTGCATGGGCTGGGGTGAGCATGGCCTAGCACAGACCTGCCTGGGACTGTGGGATGTGGCCGGGCCGGGGAGGGCAGAGCAAGGTGCCAAGGTGTGAGGACTCCCGAGGGTTTAGGCCCCTTGGAGGCCCCCCAGTGCTCTGTGAGAGATCTGGGCTCAGTCAAGGTTGATCTGCCCCAGCCCAGCCTCTCCTCATTGGTCCTGGGACCACTGAGACTAGAGGCCCTCACTGCCAGGACCTTTCCAGTCTCTCAGATTCTCCCTCTCCAGTGAGAGTTTTACCCAGCAGCTAAACCAATCAGGCTGAAAGCAAACGTGACCTTCCCCTTCCCCTACTCAAGTCTGTCCTGAGGCTCCCACTGCTATCAGCATCATGCCTAGCTCCTCAGGGCCCTCTTCAGCCTTGCTCCCTGCTGTCCAGCCACACTCACCTCCTTGCAGTCAGGCCATCCAGCAGACACACGTTCTTTCTCTCCTCTGAGCCTCGACACATGCGGTTCCCCCTGCTTGCGCATCCCTTCCGGTCTGCCTTGATAACCTCTGCATGTTCTTTTTTTTCCTAAAGATTTTATTTTTTTACTTGACAGAGAGAGAAAGAGAGAGAGAGCACAAGCAGGGGGAGTGGCAGCCAGAGGAAGAGGGAGAGACAGGCCCCACAGAGCAGGGGGAGCCCAGTGCAGGACTCGATCCCAGGACCCCAGGATCATGACCCGAGCCGAAGGCCGTTGCTTAACCAACTGAGCCTCCCAGGCACCCACCTCTGCATGTTCTTTAGGACCCAACTCAGCATCGTGTCCTCCGGGAAGCCCTCTCTGACACTAATTCCATGCCAGACAGTTGTGAGAGATGCATGGGAGGTGATTCCCCCATTGGATGGGGGAGGTGAGGAAAAGGGAGGTAGCTAGGACAGTTTGTGGACAAGCTACAAGGGACCAGGTGGGTGGTTGTGCCTCTTTGTGTGGTGGAGAGAACAAGTCCAGGTTGGGACTGGCTGCCTTTGACTATGTCAGGGACACCCGGGACAGGCTTCCAGGAGGCCTTTGGGTATCAGGGGTCTAGAGCTCACGAGAGTGGGGCTGGAGAGTCATAGGGCCATGAGCACAGAGGAGGGAGTTTTGTGCAGAAGAAAGGCTAAAGGCAGACTCCTCTCTCAGGCTCCCGGGATGGGGTGGGGTGGGGTATGAGGCCAAGGCAGCTTCTGGTCTGCCCAGCGGGGTGGGAGGGTGCGAAAGGGGGAGCGAGGGATCTGGGGGATGAAGCTGCCGCGCTTACTGACCAGCAGCATAGAGACCAGCGCCACCTTGTGGTTGCCCAATAACCACACCACCGGAGGCCAAGTGGCTGGGTGGGTTCAACAAGAGGCGGTTTGGCTGAGGGTCACCAAGGCGGGCCCCTGCCCCCAGGAAGCCCCAGTCTTTAGCAATTTGGTCATCAGGAAACGTGGCTGCATTGCCCTCCTGCCCCCCCTAGATTCCTATTCCCTCCTGGGGTGTTTGGCACAGTTGGACAGCATGGAGCCTCACGGTCCAGGGTGTGAGGGGTGGAAGGTAGGAGACACCACTGGTTCTTGTAGATTCTGAATCAGGAGGCCAAGAGTGAATGGATCCAGTTCCAAATGCTGCATGACCTTTACCAAGATGCCCAGCCTCTTTGTCTTTGATTTCTCTAGAGGCTGTGATCTCCCGATCCGGAGACTTGGAGGCCAACCCCCTCTCTTTTCCTCATCTGGCCTTTGCTTGGCTCCCCTTAGTGACCCCACACGCACACACTGGAGTCCCAGCCCCCCAGGCTTCTCCTCTCATCAGGCCAGGCAGTTCCTACAAACACAATTAAGTGGAGGCAGCATGAGGGATGAGGAACCCAGGACAATTAATCATCGGGGAGGGACAGTTGGTGAAAAATCAGGCACTTAATTAAGCAGGAAGAGCTAGAGGCCAGGGGAAAGGTAGGTAGTATGTGTGGTGAGGGCAGATAGAAACTCATTCTTCCTATACCACCTCCCTTCTCTGCCCCTCCATCACACCTACGCCCATTCATACCAATCCCATTGGAAGCTTATACCCCCTCGGGTCTTTAGGAAGGTTTGAGCACACTAGTTAAAGAGTATGGGTTCTGGCGCCAACTGCCTGGGTCCAAATCCTGACTCTACCACTTATTAGCCATGGGACCTTGGATAGGTTCTTAACCTCCACCTGAAAATGGAAATAATGATAATATTGAATTCATGGGATTGTGGGGAATTCCGAGTTAAACTATATGCATTGCTTGGACTGTGCATGGCACATAGGGAATGTAGGATAAACTTTAGTTATGTCAACTACCTCTGGAGTGCTCCTACGATTAACACCACAAGTTGCTCTAGAATGTTTCCTTTTCCTTTTCATAGTTGACACGCAGTATTACACTACTTTCAGGTATATAGAATGGCTTTCTGAGGATGGAGATGGTTAGGATTCTACTCTCCTCCACACTCTTTCTCCCTGGGAGGCTCAGACAGGTAGATCACTTGCCCAAGGTTGAGTAGTAGCCACAGCAGGATTTAACATAGGCAGCCTAGCTCTGAGCCCTTGCTTTACTTGCTCTGGTGGACCCGCGCTGGGCCCCAGGGTTCCTGCAAGGGGCACCAGAGGCCAGACTGTGGCTGCCTGCCCATCTACATGGGGGGGCCAGGGTTCCCATCTCTTCTATTTGTGTCCTCCTCATGTCCACCCTATGGCAGGTCAAATTGTCTAGATCCTTGCAGATGTGCAGGGTCCGGCCTGCTGGGTGTCCCCAGGTCGGGGCCTGCTCCTTTTTGATCCAGAGACTGAGAGGTGGGAGGGTGTCCTCTTTTCAGAGAGGCTGTGCTGTCCCGGAAGCGGCTGGGCTGCAGCGGACTGGGCCCCGCGGACCTGCCGGGGAAGCCCTTGGCCAGGCTGGTGGCCCCACTGGCTCCTGACACCCAAGGTAAGGGCAGGGACCTGGGCAGGGGCAGGGGGGACTGTGCCCCTGCTCCCTAGATCACGTTGGCCTTCTATCCCTGTCTTCATCTCTGTCTCCTTCTTCCTCTTGCCCTGTGTCTCCAGCAATCCCTCCATCTAATTCTCTCTCTAAGGCGCTACTAACCTCTCTGAGCCTCAATTTCCTGATCTGTAAAATGGGCATGAGAGAACCTACCTTGAGGGGGTGTTTTGAGGAGGAGCAAATGAGATAACGCATGTTAAGGGCCTGCACGTACTAGGGCTCCGTGGCCAGTGGCCGCAGTGTGCTTGTGTCTATTGCTAGATGGCCTGCAGTGTTGTCATGCTCTCTGTCACTGTCTCTGTTTTTCCTTCCTTCCTCTCCACGCCCCCTGTCCGCCATGTCTCTCTGCCTCGTGTCTCAGTCTCTCTAGGTCTCTGTCCTCTGTCTCGATGTGGAAAATGCACAAGACTGGGAGTCAGGAGACCTGACTTGCTGTGTGATCTTGGGCAAGTCACTTCCCCTTTCTGGACCTCAGTTTCCCAATCTGTAAAATAGGGGTGCTCAGCCTTACCTGCTTCCTGCCCTCTCAGGGTTGCTGGGGGGGAGGCTCACAGAAGAGTTGTGAAGTGAGGGGGCTTCCTTCCATGCAGGGGACATTGCTGTGGTTGTTCTGTTGCTGCCTCAGGACCCCCTGTCTCTCTGGGTCTCTGGGTCTCTCTGTGTCTCTGTGCCAGCCTCTCTGTCTGTGTCTTTGTCTCCCTCCCTGGGGCTTGGCTCTGTATCTCTGAGCCTCATTGGCCCCGCAGGACCACCTCATTGCCCTCTCCCCCTCAGTGCTGGTCATGCCGCTGGTGGACAAGGAGGCTGGGGCTGTGGCAGCCGTCATCTTGGTAAGAACAGTGTGGGGTGGGATGGCGGGGAGAGGAACAAGGGAGGAACAGCGGATGGAGCCTGTCTGGGGTGTGTGTGTGTGTGTGTGTGTGTGTGTGTGTGTGTGTGTAGAGCAGCAAGCTGGGCTGGAGTGCGGGAATTGGGGGTCTGGGAGGAGTCTGGGCTTCTCCCACACCGCAGCCCTCCGCCCTACCTTGGATGGGCAGGACGAAGTCATCGGCCCAGTCAGCAACATTCAGAGACCTGTACAAGCTCCACTTGCACTTCTCAGCCCCATCAGAGCTATCGGCGCAACCCTGACCTTGCTTCCTCTTTGGCATCCTCCCCGCTGGGTTAGGGGCGGGGGACTGTGTCCACAGAAGGCCTGAGAGACCCCGAGGAAGGATGGATGGCCATGGCGCTGACAAATAGAGACAGTGTGGGAAGGCCAGTCAGATTCCCTTGGCTGGAGCTCAGGAGCATGAGAAGAGGCCCACCGGGAGGGGCTGCGGGGGAAACCTCCAGCCCCACGGCTGAGGCTGGCGCCGATGGGCGGGCTGCCTGGAGGGTGTGATGGAGGGGAAGGGGCTTCAGCGGCAAGGGGGGGCTGCGCTGCCTGAGACGGGGCGGAGTGGGGGGCGGGCAGTCAGGCTGGGAACCCAGGCCGGGCCTCCCCCTGCCCTCTGCTGCCCCCTGGCGGAGCTCACCGGCTTTCTGCGCCACGGGCAGGGCTTGGCGGAGCCTAGTGGGGCTGGTTCAGCCGCTCTTTCAGGCCCTTCTCCCATACAGAGGCGGGCGTTCAGGATCATTGTCCTGTCCTAGGAACCGAGGGTTGGCGCCCCCAAATGGCCATTGTTGGGGGTCGGCTTCACCGAGGCAGCCACAGCCTCAATAAGGCCCAGACCCGGGGACGCGGACAGATGAGGAGGGGGTCCTCGTGCGCCCGTGGGACTCCTCCCGAGCTCATTAAAACGGAATTAAAGGTTTCGGAGGCGCCTGACCTTTCCGGAGCTGCTGGCGGGGGAGGGCCGTGGGAATGGAGGGGGGAAGGGAGCGGCCGCGGGGAGAGGAGGGGAGAGGAGAGGAAGGGAGTGCTTGGCTTCGTCTCCTCGGCTCCCCATCTGCCTGACTGAGGGAGCCGCCGGCCCCTTGGTTTCTCCGGCAAGCTGCTCCCCCACCCCCAGCTTCTGTTCCCGCAGGGGACGGATCTGCTGTTGGCACAGAGTTCTCAGCGCCGCTTCCCTCCCTCTTTTGGTCCCAATCTGTGCCAGAGCTGGTGGCTTGGAAGAGGAGCAGGGCTAGGGGCAATGTGCAGAGGTGGGCAGTGGGAGGTGGTAACTCGGTTGCCCACTTCCGTTGAGGGAGGAGAGTCTGGGGGTGCCAGGTTCCTGAGAAGGATTTCCTGTGGCGGGGCGGTGAGGACCAGGTCAGAAGAGAAGCAGCTCTAGCAAGAGAAGGAGGACTTTTGGAGTTTGTTCATCTTGCGGGCAGGAGGATGTCTGGCATGACCGGGCTCACCTTGGCTCAGGTTGGGCCAGGGGTCCAGGCTTCTGCCTTCACCTGCAGGGAGAAAGGCCTGTGTGTATATGTGTGTTGTGTGATGCCGAGGGGGAGGGGGCTGACGTTACTTAAATTTAGCGCACTCTGGCAAAACCCTGCTCCGGGGACCCATCCATCTGGGTGCTGGGGCAGAGAGAGGAGTGGGACCCATTGGTGCCTTCTAGAAGCTCCATCTGGGGGAAAGCAGGCACAACCTCAGACTATCAGTGGCCAAATGAAATAAATGCTGCTAGCAGGTGCTCTGGTGGCAGAGGCTGGAGCCCCAAGGGGTGCCTCATAGTGGAGGCAGCATTTGATTGGGGCTTTGGGGCATAGGTAGGAGGTCGACAGGCACAGAAGGAAAAGGATATTCTAGGCGGAGCAAACAGCATGAGCCAAGGCAGGGTGGGGAGAAGGGTAGTTGGGAGAAGAGTGATCCCGGTGAGGCTGAGGTGTGGGGTGCACGCTGCTGAGCAAGATGCCACCTGGGGCTCTGGCTGCCAGGAGAGGGTCCTGACAACTAGCTGTCCACTTCCTCAAAGACCTGGGGCAGTTCTTCTTCTTCTTCTTTTTTTTTTTTTTCTTAAGAGCTCTTGAAATGTACTTAAATTATTCACAGCCTGCCTCTCCTCCAGGCCTGTGCCTCAGGTAGAAATGCACTTCCCCAGGACACCCCTCTCCCCGATGCATACACACCTGATAGATCCTGTGACCTGCTAGATCTCACATGCTTCCAGAGGCAGTGCAGGCAGCCCCTGACCTCCTAGCTGCAACCAGATCCTGAGGGCAGAGGGTACAAAGGATAAAGGGGGTGCCACAGGGCAGATATTTGGGGGAGGGCTGACTCACCAGCTCCAATCGCAACAAGCCCCATTCCTTTCTCTGAGTCTCTGTTCTCGGTATCCATTTATCCATCCTTCCATCTGTCCATCCATCCTCCCACCCATCCATCAATCGAAGACCTGTTTCTTGGGCATCACCAGGCATGGTGTGCTAGGTGCTGCAAACGGAGCAGGGACTGACCCCTGCCTTCACAGATCATGCAGTCTGGAGGGGTCGAGAGACAGACATCAAACAACTGAGCCAAATGAGGATAGAATTGCAAATGATAGAAAATGCTGGCAAGGAAACAGGGAGCCCTGCAAGGACTATTGGGGCCTGATGGACGCATGGTCTGTGGACTGCTCTCTGAGGACTATGCGGGCCAGGTGCAGGGCTGCGTGGCTGCGGGCTGGGCGTCTGCGGCTTGCCTCTCAAGGTGCCTTGATTGCAGATTCTTCGTGTGCAAAGAGTCTTTAGCTCTGTTCTTCAGTTCTGGGATGATAAGTCCCAGGAGTGGGCAGCCCCTGGTCTCTGGCATTTGATGCATGATTTGTGCCCATTCCTCCCTCTGGCTCTGCCAGCCACACCAGCTCCTTACATGAGGATGAGGTGTGCATGCCATTAGCCATGTTGAACTTGGTGAGGGTGAGGGGTGTGAGGGATGTGCTGGGCTTTCAACCCTCTCTGCAGCCCCAGTGCCCACTACTGAACTACTGAGTGTTCCCACTGGGCCCCAGACACACTCCCTGATTAGAAAGAGTAGGTGTGTGTTCCTGTGGATGAGCAAAAAGCCATGTGTGAGTGCTGGTGGTTGTATGTTTGCATATGGGGGGCAGGAGTGTGTGCATGGCTCTTGGATATGTGAATCCAAGTATCCTGTGTACAGGTATGAAAGTGCACACATGGATGGTATATCTGCTGTGCGTGTGGGTGTGTGGGTGTCTCTGAGTCCGGTACTGTACTCTGTGTGCTCACACGCCTGAGTAACTCCATGGGAAAGGGAGTGTATGGGCGGGTGCTGAGGGTTTTCAGGAGAGTGTGCACAAGCTGGGCGGGGATGGGCTGAGGCAGCCCAGGAGCTTGCACTGGGGTGGGATGGGGTCCAGTGGCTACAGGAGGACTTCCCTGTCTCCAGCCTGCTGAAGCTCTCATTCAGTCTCCCAGCTCTCTGTTGGCACCAGGCCGTATTGCCAACCCAGGAATTGGTTGTCCCCACAGCCCTAGTGGGGTCCCAATCTTCCCTTCTCCTGAGAGATGGGTCCAGGTGGAAGGAACAAGAAGGATGACCTCCCCCATCTACTAACGGTAAAATACCGACATGTTTACATAAGCCATACACAAATGAACCATGCCCCCAGCCTCTTTCAGCTCCCTGTCCTGTGGGAGTCCTAGATGGCGGCACTTCGTCCAGAGCTTAACCTTCAACACCATCTTTGGTCCAGAGATGCTGAAGTCTGCCATGGATCCCCAGTACAATGAAGCTAAAGTCCAATTCATTTGCCTTGCACTCAAGGTCCTTCCCCCTGTGGCCCCGTGGATCCTACCCCTGCCCTGGTCCTCCTATCTCCATGCCACCTCCTAGCCAGCCCTGCCAGGACAGCCCTGCCTGCAGCGTCCCCTCTCTTCAGGCTCCTCGTGTCCTCCCCGTACTTCAGTGCCAGTTCTTGAAGCCTCCCCAATGCCCCCACAACCCTTAGGTTCCCACCCACGCAGTCTGTCCTCTCCTACTTCCTCAGGTATGAGGTTCTGCACCCTACCAATTGCATCCCCCACTCCATCCGGCCCCAGCCAGACTGTGAGCTTTCCGAGAACCTGCTGGGCTCCTCCTCTCCATCTGCCCCAGGCAGGGGACCTAGAGCAGAGGTGGGCGGGGGCTGCTGCTTGGGAAGGGAGGATGAAGGAGGGACCCCAGTGCGGGCACGGTGGGGAGCCCTGAAGGTGGTGAGCAGCTCTGAGTAGGCACAGGAAGCTGGTGACGCAGGTGGGGAGCCTGGCTGGCAGGGCCTGCAGTGGGATCCCAAACTGCCACCCCCCACCCTCTCTCTCTCTCATTTTTCTTACCAAGCGCCCAAGCAGGGGTGGGGGAAAAGCCTTCACAAAGTATAGAAGATGGGCTAAGGGTATTCCTTGTGATTGACACAAGGACGTTGGAGAGGGACAGGATGATGGAGGTTGGGGGGTGGGAGGGCTGAAAGTGGGTCCGGAGAGGAGAAGGTACGGGCAGACAAGGGTTGGGAGTGGTTGGTGCTGTCCCGGACTCTGCCACCTTCTGCTGTGTGACCATGAGCAAGGCAATGCAACCTTTCCGGGCCTTGAACCATGCTCAGGGTGGAAGCTTGCCTTCTGGGCTGGTGAGAATCGCATACATGTGAGGCAAGCACTTTATCACTCCATTCATTCATTCACCCATCCTTCCTCCCAAGTTCTTTAGGCACAGCAGATGCATCATAAATGTTGAACCTCTTCCCTTACTGCAGACTCAGGGGCAGCTCAAACCGCAACTCTGAAATGATGGAGCTGGAGGCTGAGGCTAATACCACTGATTTCATAATCAGGGCCTAAGGGCTCCACGGGCTGGGAGATGGAAAGGGGTCCGAGGTCACCCCCCCTTCCCTCACTAGACACCTGGATTGTGCTATTGATGGGACAGTGTCTGCAAAGGCAGAGATCAGAAAACTTCTATTTCTTTGGATTAGCCCTAGAAGGCTTTTGGAGGAAGGGCTTTTCCCTGGAGCCGTCTGCTTGGTCAGAAGGATAGGCTTATCATTGAGGCCCGCAGACTGGAGTGTGTATGTGTCGGCGGGGACAGGTGTGTGCTGGGCATGGGACAGGAGGCTAGGGGATGTCCCAGCTGGTCCCCCTCTCATATTCCTTCAGGTGCACTGTGGCCAGCTGAGTGACAGTGAAGAGTGGAGCCTGCAGGCAGTGGAGAAGCATGTGAGTGGGGGTAGGGCCGTGGTAAGATGGGGGCTGCTGAAGACCCTGTTCACAACGGGTGGGAAGATGATCTGGCCGGGGAGCTGGACAGACCTGGGTTCCAATCCACCATCTTTGGGCTATGTGACCTTGAGCAAGTCACTTAACCTCTCTGAGCCGAAAGGGAGGATAAGGATAGCACTGACCTGCGTGTGGTACAGTGAGATCAGGCAAGTCAAATACCTGGTCAATACTTAGGAAGGACTATGTACTTCATGATATTGAGGCTCTTTCCTGAGATTTTATGATTTTGTGACTTTAACAAGGACTTAGAACTCCGCTGAGTGCTAGAGACACAAAAGAAATCTGACCCTGCCCTGTCTAGTAAGAGCCTGGGGGCTAGCAGGGGAGGCAAACCGTGTCCTTAGTTGTTCAAGGACGGAGGGACGCTCCTGGGGCAGTGGGAGCCCACAGGTGGGTGGAGCGCTAAGGGCTGAATTGTTTGGGACGGGGTGTGGCGAGGGGCACCGCAGGGCGAGGGAATGGTTTGCGCAAAGGCGAGGGTCCCGAGGCGGCGAGCGCCGTACAGGTGGGGCGAGTGACTCGCTGACCGCTCGGCTTGCCCCAGACCCTGGTGGCCCTGCGGAGGGTGCAGGCCCTGCAGCAGCGCGAGCCCGGCGCGGCCTCCGAAGCGGTCCAGAACCCCCCGGCGGGGGCGGCGGGAGACCAGAAGGGCGGCGTCGCGTACACCGACCAGGACCGGAAGATCCTGCAGCTGTGCGGTGAGGATCCCGCTGGGCCGGGGCCCCGGGCCCCGGGCAGGATCTAACCTGGAAGGGACGGGCCTAAGGGGTGGGGCGCACCCGGGATTGGGGGAGCCGGGGGGCAAGTGGAAGGGAGGTCTATGGGCCGGACCGGCAGGTGGAGCACCCTTGGGGGAGTCTATGCGCCTTCTGTCTGACCCGCGCCTCGCCACTGCAGGGGAACTCTACGACCTGGACGCCTCTTCCCTGCAGCTCAAAGTCCTCCAATACGTGAGTGCCCGTGCCTCTCCCCGAGGTGTTCCTCCAGGGCCCTAGGGCCCCGTGAGCCCCCCTTCTCATTCAGATTCCGGCGCCCCGCCCCCCTCCCCTCCTTCTACCTGAGGAGCCTCGGAGAGGCGAGAAGGTGGGGAGTGGGGGTGGCCCCAGACCCCGCGGTCAGGCCCTCTCTTCGTCCCCGCCTCTCAGCTGCAGCAGGAGACCCAGGCATCTCGCTGCTGCCTCCTGCTGGTGTCCGAGGACAACCTCCAGCTTTCCTGTAAGGTGAGGGCCCAGGTGCACTGTGGGGCGGAGCGGGGCGGGGGGGCCCCAGGTCTCCGAGGGGACCGGCCTTGCCCATCCTTTAACCGGTCCCGCCACTCTGCCCGTCAGGTCATTGGAGATAAAGTGCTGGAGGAGGAAACCAGCTTTCCGGTGAGTCCTCCATCCGGCCTTGGTGTTGGAGTCTGTGGGAGCAGTTAGGGCCAGCTAGGCGCTCCAGGGATCTTCCCAGAGAGACTGGGGTCTCTGCTAGAATCTCTTGGAATCTGATGGAATTATCTGGATCTCAGAATCTATTTAGAAATGTTATGAGAGATCACGAACAGGATCATGAACAGGATCCATTAAGAGAGATTTCTTAATCTATAGAAAGGCTTACTTGGGACCAGTTCATTTCTGTTGGAATATTTCTGGATCTGGCTCTCTTAGAATCTGTTGAGATCAATGAGAATCTTTGGAGTTTGCTTTTCTCTCTTCTAATTAGCGAAGACCTTAATATCATCCAAAGGGGATTCTGGTCAAGAGCAGACCTTCCCTCCACCCCACCTTCCACCCCCGCCGCCCCCCCCCCCCCCAGTGTTGACTTTATCCACTGTTTGGACTTGCTAAAGAAGTTGCTGAAACTTCCAGACTCAGGAGGGAGGTTGAGTCTGAGGTCCCCGGACCTTGGAGAAAGCTAAGCCCTGACTCAGCCTCTCCTCACTCCCCAGTTGACGACAGGACGCCTGGGCCGCGTGGTGGAAGATAAGAAGTCTATCCAGCTGAAAGATCTCACCTCTGTAAGCCATGGCCTGGCTGGACAAGGCACAGGGACAGAGTTTCTGGGAGAAGGGAGCCTGGGAATGGGGGAGACAAGCCCCAGGGACTTTCTCCCAAGCCACCCCACCGTGTGTAGTGTTTCCCATCCCCCAGGAGCCCCTCAGAGCCACCTGTTGCAGAGTGTGGTGGAGGGCTGGGCGACAGAAGCCCGCTCCCTCCCTCCGCCCTGCCTGACACACCTCCCCTTTGCAGGAGGATGTACAACAGCTGCAAAGCATGTTGGGCTGTGAGCTGCAGGCCATGCTCTGCGTCCCTGTCATCAGCCGGGCCACTGACCAGGTGGTGGCCTTGGCCTGCGCCTTCAACAAGCTCGGAGGAGGCTTGTGAGTCTTGGCGGGGTGACAGCAGGGGTGACAGGATCAGGAGGTGGAGCTGAGAGGCTGGGCAGGGCCCTGCTGGGGTGCCAGTGAGGGAAGGGCACCACACAGAGGACACCGTCCCGGCAGCGGTGGGCCAAATGGTTTGTTGATGCAAGAAACTAGGGGATTATGAAGGTGCCCTTGCAGCTGCTGCTGACTGAGACACAGGTCATTGGTGACTCTCTATCACCCTCTTTGGCTTATTTAAAGTCATGTTGAGGTCCAAGTGAGTTCCCCTTCTCTCTGTCCACTTCCTCCGGTTTGGATTACCCACTCGTAGAGTGCTGGCCTTTTCCCTACTTGCCATCACCCACTTTTGGCACTTCTGCTGGGAACTGCCTGACGGAGGGGTGGTGAGCCCTGGGATGGGGGAACTCTCTGGGACCCACAGGGCATCACTGCCACTGTGGACAGGGGCTAAAGGGAAGGGGTTGGGGGCTGGGCTAAGCTGAGGGACTTTAGAGACACTGACAGGGCAGCTGTCAGAATCATAGGAAACAGAGGGGTGGGCAAGGCAGAGTCAGGTAAAGAGGCTTAGGAAGCAATTCTCAAGAACTGCGGTCGGGTTTGGGGTCTAGAAGTGATATCATAGATAGATTTCATGTCCTACTCCAACTCACTACTTGGCAGGAGCGGCCTGCCATAGTGGGTTGAGTATGGAGATGAGTTGAGTGAGAAACAGTGGGGCGATTGGCGAGCCAGGGCTGCCCTGGGGGCAGGCTCAGTCTGTGAATACCACACTTGGTCCAGCTGCTCTAGCAGTGTGCCTGAGTCGTACAGGGAGGCAGGAACAGGCAGGTGAGGGGGCAGTCCTGATTCCAGGATGCAGAGATACTGACAAAATGCTGGGGTCCTGGAGCTCAAGCAAGCAGACTAGGCTTGAGGGCCTGGAGGTCCTGCAGAAAGTGGAGACTGGGGATGTTGGGACAATAGAGGTGTCAGAAGCCCAGGCACAGTGTCTGCAGGGGTGAGGCAGAGATCTGGGAGTCGTAGGCCTGAGTAGCAGGACCTGCCAGCACAGAGCTCTGTAGGCAGGTGGTTAGGCCTGGGGAAATGAAGATGGGGGTGAAGCAGAACCTGCTGAGGCAGGGAGGATGTGGGATCTGGCTCATCTGTGCTTGGCATCCTAGTGGTGGGAGCATTTGCACCATTCAGTAAGCACACGTTGGCCCCTACTGTGTCCAGCCGTGCACTGGTCAGGTGGCCTTGGAAAGAACCCTCGGAGGGGAGTGCAGAGGGAGGGGGTTCAGCAGGGGCTATGACCTCTGGCTGCTGGCTGGGGGACTGGGCACTGAGATGGCCCTAGACCTGGAGGAGAGGTGGCATCAGAAGGGAAATGAGATGGGGCTTGGTGACAGCTTTGTAGCCATCTCTGGGTCCCACATATTTCAGGGAGTGCTGAATGAGCGCATGCGCCAAGGTGGGGTTTAGCTCAGAGCAGTGACGGCAGACAAGCTGCCTGGAGCCCAGAGAACAGGGACTCCAGGGTCCCCTGAGCTGGGAGTGTGAGGGGGCTGGTGGCCAGGGCAGACGTAGAGTTAAAACGCTTAGCAAACACCTCCCATCTATCTCTCTGGCACCAGCTCTGCACTGGGTGACACAGTCATGGTCCCTGCCTTCGAGACTTGAAGTTTATTTTCAGGGCCAAGAGGGTGGAGGGTGGGAAAGGTATTCTAGGCAGAGTGAACAGTGTGGGGAAAGTGTGAAGGTGTGAAAGAGCCTGAGGTTTTCTCAGAATGATGAGGATCTCAGTCTGGCTTAGTATGAGAGACACCCAGAGATGAGGCGACAGAGGTGAATGGGACCAGACTGGGGCCTCACATGCCACGCTAGGGAAGCTGGGGAGATGACACAGGGTGGTAGGGGTAGGGATCTAGACCCAAAGCCTCGGGCAGCCAGCATGAGTGGGGGGGTACCCTGGCAGGGGAACGCTGAGACCATCCATAAAATGGGGAGAAGCCTAGGCATGGAGATCTGGGGGCTGAGAGAAGGTCTGGGGGCTATCTTGTCAGATGAGATCTGGCTCTGTGAGTAAGATGGCTCCTCCTCACAACCATGTTAGGATTTACGGCAGCACCAAATCCCGGCCTGCAGAGTTGGGAAGAGTAGGCCAGTGGCAGGAGCTGGACAAGACAGGGTAGTACCACTGCCCCTCCCCGAGGCTGGTGGCCTCTGGGGAGGACAATACCTAGCTCTGGCCCGGGGAAGTCTCTAGTCTGAGGGAGGAGACCTAGGCTCAGTCTGGATAAATCCGTAGTCAGTGGAAGGGGACATAGCTCTGGCTTCAAGAAACAATAGTTCAAGGAGGAAAACACATTTTGGTCCGAGGGGGATTAGAGCCTTCCCCTCAGAAAGCCCCCAGTCTGCGAGCAGCCCCGGCAGAGGGGAGTGCTGGTTAGCTGATGCGTCTCTGAGTCGACTTCCCGGGGAAATGGAAACAGGGAGAAACAGGAAGGCAAGTGTGCTGTCCACTGCCTCTCCGGTGACCCCTGCCACCTGCCCCAGGTTCACGGACCAGGATGAATGCGTGATCCAGCACTGCTTCCACTACACGAGCACGGTGCTCACCAGCACCCTGGCCTTCCAGAAGGAGCAAAAGCTCAAGTGTGAATGCCAGGTGAGTCACCTACTCTGAGCCTCCCTTGGAGACGGAGTCACCCGGCTATCAGCCCCAGAGCGTCACCCATAAGGGCAGAGGCCCTGTCTTTCTGGACTGATGGCCGTAAGTTAGCTACCTAGTGCCCTACAGGCTCCTGAAAGCGGGAGGTCAGTGGTTCCTCAGGCCAGCGCCGCGGGCTGCAGGCACTGTGTGCGATCGTCCTCTAGTGTTCAACTTGGGTACTACAGCAACGTCTGGGCCGCGGGAGCCCGAGGTGAAGGAGCATCTGGGGCTCAAGATTACTGTGCTCCTTCACCGGGGCTCTACTTCCCACCCTTCACTTGGTAGCCAAATGATGTAATTAGACCCTGCCAGTCCCCGGCCTGATCAGAGAGCCCTAGAGGAGGAATGAGAAGACCCTGGAGCAGTTGGAGGCAGAGGGCTGGAGAGGGTGACGCCTCTGCAACACCAACCCCTATGGTCTTCATTCTCCCCATTCCAGGCTCTTCTCCAAGTGGCAAAGAACCTCTTCACTCACCTGGGTGAGTGAACTGTCCTCCTCCGTGCCTGGCTGTGGGGTGGGAGAGGGGGCGGGCGTTTTGGGGAGCAGAGGAGAGAGGGCTTGGTCTGAGCACTCTAGCCTGGTCTCATCACTGCCCTCCGCGCTTCTCCCACCCACAGATGATGTCTCTGTCCTGCTCCAGGAGATCATCACAGAGGCCAGAAACCTCAGCAATGCTGAGATGTAAGCGAATCTACCTCAGGGTGGCACGAGAGAGGCCCCAGTTCTCAGTCCTCACCCCCTTTTTCCTTTTCCCTCTATTTCCCCCTCCACTGCCTTCTTGAGGGACCCTGTCATGTTTTGTGTGATCCTTTATTTCATGCCTGTGTCCCTCACTAGTAACGTCCAATGACAGCAGAGGCGGGGCCCGCTTTTCTGTCCGTGGGTCCCCAGTGGGTCCTAACACAGTCCCTGGCACACAGTAGGCGCTACAAGGGGGGGGGGGGGGAATCACTGGGATGAATTAATGTCTGGAGTCAGCCCGCGCTCCGGAGCGTCTCATAACGGAGCACTCCTTCCAGCCTTCAGAAATCTGGGCTTTGCCCTAAGTCCTGAGACGTGGGGGTGGTCGGAGAGGAGTGTCAGGGCCCTGTGGACCAAGGCTGTCTCCCCACAGCTGCTCCGTGTTCCTGCTGGATCAGAATGAGCTGGTGGCCAAGGTGTTCGACGGGGGTGTGGTGGATGACGAGGTGAGGCACGGACGCGCGGAGGGCGTGTGTGTGGCCGTAGTCCGGGGCACGGGCAGCAGGCGGGACAGTCGATGGTCCGCTCTGTGGCCGGCCGCTAACTTCCTCCCTACTCCATCACCGCCCTGGCAGAGCTACGAGATCCGCATCCCGGCTGACCAGGGCATTGCGGGCCACGTGGCAACCACCGGCCAGATCCTGAACATCCCGGACGCGTACGCGCACCCGCTTTTCTACCGCGGCGTGGACGACAGCACCGGCTTCCGCACGCGCAACATCCTCTGCTTCCCCATCAAGAACGAGAACCAGGGTGCGGGCTCCGGGAGGCTCCGGGAAGGGGGGCGGGCCGGGCCGGGCCGGGGGCGGGGTCTGAGCAGGATGGGGCGGAGCCGAGCGGAGGGTCGGCGACCTTTCCCCCGCCCTGGCGCCTTAGCGTCCGGGAGCAGAAAGGCCTCCGGGATGACCCTGGCCAGGACGTCCCTTGAGGACACCCTGGGAGGGCAGACGCCGCCAGACACATCCACCAGCCGGTCCTAGCCCCTCTCCGGTCCCCAGAGGTCATTGGCGTGGCCGAACTGGTGAACAAGATTAACGGACCATGGTTCAGCAAGTTCGACGAGGACTTGGCGACAGCCTTCTCCATCTACTGTGGCATCAGCATAGCCCATGTGAGTGGGGACAGGGGTGGGGCCGGCGCAGGACTCTCTGTTCTCCTCTCCACATTGACTCTGTTCAGATGGGTCCATGACTCAGAGCCCTGTTCCTGCTGCCGAACCTACTGGTCACCTCTGGCCTCAGTTTCCCATCTGAAAATTGGGGATACTATTTCTATCTTGTCCCATTAGCCTCCTAGCATCAGGGAAAGCGCCAGTTGTCATTACTGCCCACCCTCTTCCCAAAGCAACCTCAGCCCAAGCCCCTGGTTAGCTTCTTTTTGGGAAACGTTGGGTCTCATTGTCCAGAATTGGCAGCTCTGACTTGTGGAAACCAACCGTTAGGTTCCTGAGGCTCTCCCACTTCCTTGCTTCTCTTTCCCTGCTATGGGACGGAAGCTCCATGACTAAAGACTGGTGCAGGCTCAGGAGGGGGTTCAAAGTGCCAGATCAAATGCCAAGAGGACCTGGGGAGGAAGAGGAGCAAGGGGAGGGAGGTCTGGGTGAAAATTGGAGGGGGCTCCCTAGTCTGGGCTGGAGCTTGAAGGCTCGGACTAGGGACAGCATGGGACAGGAAGGGGGGTTCTATCTGACCCCTTGGTCCCCTTCCTGGGCATCCTGGGATTTCACAGGCATCTTGCTTGAGCCCCATTTTCCCCTCTCTCCCCAGTCCCTCCTATACAAGAAAGTGAATGAGGCCCAGTATCGCAGCCACCTAGCCAACGAGATGATGATGTACCACATGAAGGTGAGGCCTGCACGGAGCTTCTGTCCTTCTCAGGGTCCCAGGGTCCCCCGGAGCCCACCCGTTGCTTCCCTGCCTCCCAATTCCTTGGGGGCCCAGGACCAGCCTGGGTTTTCTGATTGCCCTCTCTTGAAGATAAGAAGATAGACCCAGAACAATGCCTCGCCTCCTGTTCTCCTGCTCTCCTTCAAGGCAGCCTCTCCCAAGCAGTTTCTGCTTCAGCCCCAAGGCTGGCAGCAGGACCCAGCCCAGGGAAGAACTCCCCACATCCGGGGAGAACTCCCACCTTGAGAATTCCTGAAGGCTAGGAAGCTCGCTCAGGGCCCTTCCCCCAGCTCCCCTACGTACAGTGGTCCTGCAGTCCTCCACAGTCTGCTGATACTCTGTCTCATTCCCAGACTCTGTTTCAGAAAAACGGTCCTGGGCTTTAGTTCTGAGTGCATGGTGGTCATTTTCCTCTCACCTGTGTCCAAATCAAAGGGTCCCAGACTTTGTGGGTAGAGTCGAAGCTGTGGTCGGAAGGATTGAGGTTAGACTCTGGGAGGTCCCCCCTGAAAGAAGGAACCCTCGAGTTAAGTGTCTGTGAAAGGCTGACGTTGTTTGGGGGGGGCTCATGAAGGGCTGTCCTCTGTCTTTGCTAAGGATAGGCTGTTACAGACGGGGGTTCTCACAGGCAAGCAGGCACAGTATGTGGGCTGGACAACAGTGATCTCTTGCCCAGTGAGGGTGCATTCTGGGTGGGGGTCCCCCCTCCCACTGTGGGATTTTGGGGGTGAGGACACTGGATAGAGGTGGAGGCCATCTTCTAACACCCTGGTTGGTTCCTTCTAGGTCTCTGATGATGAATACACCAAACTCCTCCATGATGGAATCCAGCCTGTGGCCGCCATTGACTCCAACTTTGCCAGTTTCACCTACACCCCTCGCTCTCTGCCCGAGGATGACACTTCCATGGTGAGCTGGCCCTCCCCCATTTGATTGCAAGAGCCAGAGGTTTAAGTTAGATGTGGATAGGAACTTCCTGGCAAGACAGTCATCACCAAAGGCTGGGGAGCCTCCCTCAGGGATGGAGTGGGCGTGTGGTCTGCCAGCATGGGCCCCACGGCCCGCCCAGGGCTCGGGGCTGGACTGGATGATCACCAAGGGCTGCTCCAGAGCCAACAGTGCCCGGGGCGTGTGGCCTCAGGTTTGGTACCTCCTCCCTGGGTTTCTAAGATTTTGTGTGAGCTAGGTTTCAAGAGTCCTTAGATCCTGTTTCTGAAAGTTCATGGCACTGAGAACGCTTGGCTCTACCATTTCATGGTTCTCTAGGTTTTGGGTTTTGTTTTTTTATGGTTCTCTGGTTTAGATCTAAAGTTCTAAGATTCCAAAATTTTGGAGGCTTCAAGAAGGGCCAAGGCAGGGGACCCATTTTGAAACTGACAGTCCCTCTGATCCCTCCCTTCTGCTCTCTCCAGGCCATTCTGAGCATGCTGCAGGACATGAATTTCATCAACAACTACAAAATCGACTGCCCAACTCTGGCCCGGTGCGCACCCCAGCCCTCCCCTCCACGTGCAGGCAGCCCTGGGCTTTGCCTCCCTCTGTCCTCCATTCTCACATCCATTGCCCCAGCACTCCGGAAAGGGGTCTCTGTGGGTGACTGGGAGTGGCCCGGTCTGTGGGAGTGGGGCAGATCCCTGAGTGAGAGGCAATTCCTGGACTCCTGGACCACAAGTAAAGGAAAGGAATGGGGCAAGGTAGAGCCTGAAGGGCTTCCTGGAGGAGGAGAGCCTGAGGCCCCTCTGCTGCCCTCTCTCCTCCTCCCAGGTTCTGCTTGATGGTGAAGAAGGGCTACCGGGATCCCCCCTACCACAACTGGATGCATGCCTTTTCTGTCTCCCACTTCTGCTACCTGCTCTACAAGAATCTGGAGCTCTCCAACTACCTCGAGTGAGTGGTTGCACTGGCCGCCCAGTCTGGCAGCTGCTAGGGTCCCCTTCTTTGGGATAGGGAGGCACCTCCAGTGTGGCAGGCCCCCGACATGCATCGCCTCCTGGAACCCTCTTAACAGTCTCGTGAGGAAAGTTGCATAGCCCCATTTTCTGGGTGGGACCTGTTCACAGTCACATACCCCTGGAGTAGTGAGCCTGTCAAACTCCAAACCAGGGCTGCTTCCCAGGAAAGGGACCCAGGTGTCCTGAGCTCCTGTCCGGTGGCTCCTGGACATCTCGTGCAGCCATTCTTCCTCTGGATGTGTGGGAGGGGGCTGATCTCCCTCTCCCGTCTGCCTCACAACCAGGGACATCGAGATCTTCGCCTTGTTTATTTCCTGCATGTGTCACGACCTGGACCACAGAGGCACAAACAACTCCTTCCAGGTGGCCTCGGTGAGACTCTGCCCTCCTCGTAGTGGGCACCTTCCTGGGGACATCTGGGAATCTCATCCCTCCAGCCTGAGGAGAGGTGGGACCTGGTGAGACCAGGAGCTGGTTTAGAGCTGGGAGGAGGCTCACCGAGGCTTTGCATGGGTTCCAAGACGGGAGAGTGGCGAGGGGCAGGGAGGACAGGGCAATGCCTAGCCTGCTATGGCAGGCACTTACATCGGAATGGGAGGGGTGATGGGGATTTCCTGAACTTTTCCAGAAATCGGTGCTGGCTGCGCTCTACAGCTCTGAAGGCTCCGTCATGGAGGTACCACCATTCCACCCAGTAGCCCTGTACCCATCATCCTCTTAAGGCTGGTGACTTACATAGTTACTGTGACCCACCTCCTCCCTTTCCCAAGCCCTGCTCTCCAGACAGGCCCCGAGGGCTGTAGCCAGCCCCCCAGGACACGTCTGGCTCCTTTTGCTGGATGGGCTTGGAGCGGTGCCGGTGTGGATGGGGGTGTGAGTCAGCCTGCAGGTTTTGCCCGAGCCCGGGTCTGCACAGGGAGGACTTGTATTTAGCATGTTTCTCTTTGCCTATCTGGGAATGCCCTGTGCAACCCCCACCCCACCAGGCCTAGGGTTGCTCTGCCCATCACACCCAATTTTGCCTTAGGTTGTTTGGATTGGGTCTGTCCAACCCCAGATAGAAGCTCCTTGGAGCAGGACAAAATCTGAGACATCTCTGAATTCCCTGCACTTGGCACGGGGCTTGGCACAGAGTAGAAGCCAAACTTGCAAGGTCACCTTGCCCCACGCTGCCCCCCATAACACCCCTCTGGAGACTGCCCCTGTTTGCATGCCCCCGGGAGATGAGGGGCTCACTCCCTCCCAGGAGGCTGCCTGGCAGCCCTGCTTCTGCCCTCTGTGCCCTGGGCTAAACCTGCTCCTCCTAGTGACAGCCCATCGGCATCTGGAGACAGGGGCCTTGCCCTCACCTCATCACTGCCTTTCTTTGTCAGCAAACAAATGTTTGCTGCATGAATTAGTGTCTAGGATTCTGAGGGATCATTTCAGAATGATTCCAGTTTGAGAGGCTCTCAGAGCTTGCCTGGTTGTGTCCCTCCCTGTGACAGCTGAGGGATCTGAGGCTCAGGGCCTGCAGGGACTTGCCCAGGGTCCCACAGAGAGCCAAAACAGAGCCCAGAAAGGGAACCAGGTCCCCAGACTCCCTGTGTCTGCCTGCTCTGCTCACCTTGGGGGGCTGGGGCTGTACCAGGTCTGCTCCCTCTCTTGGGGTCAGCGGTGAGCAGCGTCCCCTATCCCCGCTGGGCCTCCATCTTTCCTCTCCGCCCCCCCCCCAGAGACACCACTTTGCTCAGGCCATCGCCATCCTCAACACCCACGGTTGCAACATCTTCGACCACTTCTCCCGGAAGGTGACGGGGCCAGGGGTGGGGGGAAGGGAGTGGGAGCCCAGAGCTGGCCTGAGGCAGGAGAAGGAGCCGAGGGAGTGGGTGGGGGTGTCTGGCAGGAGGTCTTGACATCACCCCCTCCCCTCACCCTGGCCCAGGACTATCAGCGTATGCTGGACCTGATGCGGGACATCATCTTGGCCACCGACCTGGCCCATCACCTCCGCATCTTCAAAGACCTCCAGAAGATGGCTGAAGGTGCCTGCTTTTAACCCCAGGCCTCAGGGTTGGGGAAGGAGCACCAAGAGGGTGATGTGCCCAGAGAGCAGCCCCAGGGGTTTAGACCCACCCCCTCCAGCATGGAGCCATCAGACCCAGGCAGATCCAGCACCAGCCCTCTGGCTCCCATCCAGGGTGCTGGATTTCTTGGACCACACACGCACGTGGGGTGGGCCCTGGGGGCCTTGCCCTCAGAGAGAGGG
Organism: Zalophus californianus; assembly: GCF_009762305.2. Lineage (NCBI taxonomy): Eukaryota > Metazoa > Chordata > Mammalia > Carnivora > Otariidae > Zalophus > Zalophus californianus. Next base: position 59,087,151 of record NC_045605.1, read on the forward strand.
GACTGGGTCCTTGACCCCATCCTCTCCCCAACAGTGGGTTATGACCTAACCAACAAGCAGCACCATAGCCTCCTCCTCTGCCTCCTTATGACCTCCTGTGACCTCTCTGACCAGACCAAGGGCTGGAAGACTACCAGGAAGATCGCAGTGAGTGCTTCCCCTCCCCAAGGAGGTGCAGGCTTCACAGCCTGCCCAGTTCTGTGTGGCTCCTGCAGCCCAAACACCCTCTCTGGGCCGAGCTCAGCCTGGCTCAGTTCTGGGGAGACAGAAACCTAGACCACGTCAGGGCGACAGATGGGGAGATTCAGAGAGGGGCATGGACTCACCGGGTGTCACACAGCATGTCAGTGGCTGGCGGAAGCGGGGCCGGAACCCAGCCACTCCTTCCCATCTGGGGCAATCCCCCGGCCAAACTGGGCCTGAGGTGGGGCTGAGGGATGCCTCAGTTTGCCATCTTGGGAATGAGCTGTAGAGGAGCTCGGGTGGATGGATCCCATGCACAGACTGTGACGAGAGTGTTGACGTTTCAGGAGCTGATCTACAAAGAGTTCTTCTCCCAGGGAGACTTGGTACGTGGGGAGTGACCTTGGCCGTCCAGGTTGCGGGGAGGGTCCCTGGCCTGGGGCTGGGAAGGGCTGGGTTAGTTTCATCCTGGTGCCTGATGGAGGGTGAAGGGGCCAGGCCTGACAACTTGTACCTGCAGGAGAAGGCCATGGGCAACAGGCCGATGGAGATGATGGACCGGGAGAAGGCCTATATCCCCGAGCTGCAGATCAGCTTTATGGAGCACATCGCAATGCCCATCTACAAGTGAGAGAACTCGGGGGGCCTACTGGGGGGATGGGGCTGGTTGCGGCAGACACAGGTGCTGGGCTGGCCTGCCCAGCTCCCTCTGGGCCCAGCCGTCTCCCCCTGGTCCATAAATGGGGCCTTCACTTCATGCTCTCCTTGAGTGTCCAGTCCTATGCCTCACACTCGGGTGCAAGTCCTACCTGCAGTGTAGCCGGAATCTCCCGTGCCGCTCACAGCCTGACTTCTGGCCCTACCCCTGCACCCTTGCACCCCCAGGCTGCTGCAGGACCTGTTCCCCAAAGCAGCAGAGCTGTACGAACGCGTGGCCTCTAACCGTGAGCACTGGACCAAGGTGTCTCACAAGTTCACCATCCGCGGCCTCCCGAGCAACAACTCGCTGGACTTCCTGGACGAGGAGTACGAGGTGCCTGAGCTGGATGGCACTGGGGCTCCCGTCAATGGCTGTTGCAGCCTTGATGCTGAATGAGCCCCTCCCCGGGACCCTTCCCTGCCCAGGCCTCCTCCTCACAGCCCTCCACTGGACCACAGGTCCTAGGTTCTAATCCAGGACTTACCGTGCCACCCTGGGCAAGCACCGACCTTCCCGGGCCTCAGCTTTCTTGTCTGTATAATGGAAGCAAGACTTCCAGCCTCACCAAGACTTTGTCATTTGTCCTCCGAGAGCACAGGGGTGACTGAGGAGCAGTGGGCCCTGCCCTGTGCCCCTGACCACATCTTGGCAAGTCCTCCACAGCCACGCTTTTTTCTGAGGCAGCCTGGATGGTTTCTCCCGGGCCACGTTCCTGCTCCACCAGATCTGGCCCTCTTCCCTCTTCCAGGGTCCTCCTGCAAGGAGGATGTGGGACGTCTCAGTGAGCAGAGAGTGGCTCTTAGAAACAGTCATTAGCTCTGCTGGATGACTAGAAATAGCCATGAGGCCGAAGGTGCCCCTTAGGATCGCCCCTATACTTATGGTGGGCACTGGAACCTGGGAAGCTGCCTGGGCCCCACACAGAAGCTGCCAGAGGGCCAGCTCAGTGCTCTGGGCAGAGGGGGTTCAGGAAGAAAGCAGGATGGGAATGGCGGGCAGAAGGATCCTGGGGCTGGAAGACAGGCTCCAGTTGAGTCAATAATGCTTCCTCCTGGCTGTGTGACCCTGGGCAAGTGACTCCCCCTATTTGGGTGAGACAAGAGAGTGAGACAATCCATTTTCTAAGACCCCTTTTAGATCAAAGTCCCGTTGGCTCTGTGGAGTCCCAGGAGAAGCCATGGAATGTCCCTGCCACCCTAGGGCAGAGAGCCAACCCTGAGTCCTTCAGGGGCCCCCTGAGTGTCCCCCCTCTTAGCCCAAGTCCCTTCCCCATCCCTGCAGCCAGAGAGGGCTGCCTCAGCCCTAGCAGGGCTCCTGTCTTCTTCAAGGCCATATCTACCCATGCCCTGGGGCTTGGAAGACCCCCATAGGGCCGGGCCTCTTGGGTCAGCCCGGCTGCTGGCTTCTCCCTTCTCTGTGTTGTTCTGTATGTGTTGTGGGGTGGGGGGAGGGGGGCCACCTGCCTTACCTATTCTGAGTTGCCTTTAGAGAGATGCGTTTTTCTAGGATTCTGTGCAACTGTTGTATATGGTCCCGTGGGCTGACCGCTTTGTACATGAGAATAAATCTATTTCTTTCTACCAACCCTCTCCCATGGGGCTATTTCCAGATATTGTGCACGGAGATGGGGGAAACAGAATTGGGGCCAGCAAATGCTCTTTAGAACTCCTTGGCTACCGGAACCCCCACCCCTTGCGCCTAGCTCCTCTTCTAGGAGAGTCACAGACCTGTCAGAGTACCCCTGGACCAGTCCTCTACCAGACTGTAGGGTCTTAGAGGTGGATGGCGGATGAGGAGGCCTGGCCATGGAGCAGTGAGAGGACATGTTGGCTGGCAGAGATTGTGGACTGGAAAGAAAGAACTGAGGGGCTGAAGCAATCAAGGAGGCTGCCTGGTGGAGGCAGCCTAAAGCTCCTCCTAAACCCTCTGTCTGCTGGCCTACAGGTCATGAGTGCCCATATAGCCAGGGCCTAAGCCTCTGAAACCCCTCCTGGCTTTTCCTATCTGTGTCCCCATAAGTCCTGCCGAAGAAGCACCCCTGAGTCTGATTCTACACCAGATGCAGCCCGAGTTGTGTCGATTTAGTTCCCTGCTTTTCTGGTTGTGAGAGTGTTTGCCTCTGCACAGACAGAGAGGCAGATGCCAGACTGGACCATAAGGAGGCTCTGACAGGTAAAATCTCTAAACCCTGCCCTTCTCTTGCCTACACCCTCCCCCCCCCACCCCCGTTTCCTCTCCTGTTCATCTCTTCCAGATCAGCAAAGCTTGCTATGTGAAGTGCTGAACACTGGGATTTCCTTTCCTAGGAGAAAGAGGAAAGGAGGGCTGGGAGGAGATGGTTAGGGTTATCCTATGACCACCAGCAGTGCCCCAGGTGCCAGCCTTTGGGACCACAGAGCCTATTGGTTTCTCACGGTTTGGTACCTGCTCTTCTGGGCTTAATGGTTTTGGACACCTAGCCTTCCCTTAGGAGCTTGGGGTCCAGCCCCCTCCCCTGCCCAGCCTCTGCTTTGGGCCCCCAGGCTGTCCCTGTCCTCTCGCAGCACAGGACCCAGGCTGACCAATGGGCCCCCAGGCAGGGGCAGGCCAGTGCACAACAGGGCCCCCGGCTGACCGGGGCTGGCTATTCTAACGACATGCAGCTGAGCCCAGCATCAGTGCGGGTTGGCACAGGTGCTTCTCTGCCTGGGATCCACCCCACCCCCAACCTTGAATGTGTGTACGTGTCCCTCTTATACCAGCTTTTGGACAAAGGGAAAGCACAAGTCCCCTGTGTGCACACTGCAGGGACTCCGCTCCCCCTTCCTGCATCTGTTGTCTGTCCCCAGCTCAACCCTCCCTTGAGGACATTTAATCCCATTTGAGGCCCATGCTGTGACACATCCCTCCTTGCCACCCAACTGAGTGAACAATTCACAAATATTTCCTCATGCATGCAGGACCCTGTGCTGAGGCCCAGAGCTAACTGTCCTTGTCCCTGGTCTGGAAGGTCTAGCAGCCTGGCCAGGGAGATATGGTTACAGGACATGACAACTCCATGGGACTCGTGGCCATGGGGCTCCAGGCAGGATCATAAAATAACCCCAGAGGAAAGGCAGCGAGGTCTGAAAGGTGAGCAGGTAGTGTTTTCCTGTGGGCAAAAAGGGGACAGGCGCTCCTGGTAGAAGGAACTGCTCATACAAAGACACACAGGGAATGAAGAGACAGAGGGAAGATATGGCCAGACCAGGGAGGGCCTTGAATGCCAGGCTGGGAAGTTTGGTTTTACTTCCGGGGCTGTGCGGAGCCAGGGAAAGTTTTCAGTGGAAGAGTGACTTGGACCCCGATTTTAGAAAGATCCTGCTGGGAAGCAGAGAAAGGACTGCAGGACTGAGATGGGGCAGGGGTCCTTCTAGAGCTAATGCTCCGTGCCCTAGCCCGGATCGAGGGAAAGAGGAATTCAAGACATGTTGGAATGGCAGAACCTGGTGACCAATTGGATGGAGGTGAGGGCAGAGGGAGGCCTGGGAGGTGGCCTGGAAGGTGGGTCCACGTGGTCCCATGAACCGCCCTGGATGGCCGCTCAGTGCCACTCTTACCTGCAGCCAGGTGCGGGGTGGCGCCTCCAGCAGGAGGTGAGCTCGCGGGAGGATGGGCGGGGCAGCTGTTCGGGCGGCTGGGGGCGGGGCGGCTGGATAAGTGGGAGGACAGCTAGGAGGAGGGGTCTCTGTGCTGCTCTCCCGGGGCCGCTCTCACTAGATCTGAGAACACTAGGCTTGGCCCCATGCCTTCTCGTGGCTGCCCAGCCCTCCCAACTTAATGGTTCCATTTTACATAAAACCTTACTATGATTCTGGAGATACCATATCTCATTCTGTAGCCAAGCAGCTTGAGGTTCAGGGAGCTTAACTAATCTGCCAAGCTTGAGATTTGAGCCCCGCCTGCCTGACTCCCCTCCCATGCTCTTTCCCTGGATTTGAGAAGGGAGATTCAGGAGGGCAGAGTCTCTGTCTGTCTCTGCAGGACTGTGGTGGGGGCGTAGGGGTGGTGAGCAAGTGGGGTTGGAGCCCCAGAGAAGGATCTGGGATCAGTTTTGCTTCTGTGTTGCAGAGGCCCCTAGTGGGGAGAGAGAAGAGGTAAAGGGGTGGGTGGCCTATAGTGCAGCTCATGGCCACTAGATGGCACTCAACCCCTGCTCGCCTCACCTCCTCAGGTCTAAGACAGGTGCGGGGACGGGGGGGGGGGGGGGGGGGGGGGGGGGGGGGGGGGGGGGGGGGGGGGGGAGGGGGGTTGGGGGGCTAACCTCACTCCCATCCACTGAGTACACTCCTCTCATGCTCGCACACACAGACATGTTCTCTCTCTCTCTCTCTCTCTCTCTCACACACACACACACACACACACACGCACACACACACATACACACACAGAATAACATGCTCATTATGTTGGCAGACACGCTCCTGAGGCTGACTTAACACAGTCTACACGGGGTACACTGTACAAACTCCATAGGGAAAATGGGAAATGTTTCTTGGGGGCCTCTAGCTCCTTTAGCTGCTCTCTGAACAGGCCTGAGGTCCGTCAGTCTTAACCTAAGGGAGAGCCCATGTCTGGGGTGTGTCTGCCTGCTGAGTGGCCTCCCTCTGCATGAGCATCCCTGGGGAGGTGGGACCAGCCTTGTGATCCAGCATGGGTGGAACCTCTCCTCCAGGAGCCGGCACTGTGAGGCCTGGTCCCGTGCTGCTGAAGCTGGGGAGTCAGAGCGGGAGCTAGCTGGAATGCGCAGGGGCCTCCAGAGGAGGCTGGGCTCGGGTCGACGTCGGGATGGGATGACTGGGGCGGGGGTGAGGGTACTGCACATAGGCCAGGAAAGCAGGCTGGGTGGTGGGGAGACGCAGGGTCTGTGCCCAGGACCTCAGCCTTCCCTCACTGCTCGGCCTCCCAAGGCTGTCTCCTTGAGACAGAGTGGGTGCGCCCTGGAGGTAGGGAACACAAGCCAGCCAAAGATGTCGTGAGGTGGCCCGAAAGGGGAGGGGCATGCCCCGGGAGGGCAGCAGCGAGATGCTATTTCCTCAGCCTCAGCTGCAGTGTCCTGGAAGGGCCCCGAGCAGGGAGGTGAAGGGGTTAGAGGCCTGCTCTGAGCAGGAGCTGGGCCCCAGGGCAGCAGGGCAGCCACACGTCCAAGCTAGACTCGGCACAGTGCCTGAGGACAGAAAAGAGAGTGGGTTGACGGGGGGGGGGGGGGGGGGGGGGGGGGGGGGGGGGGGGGGGGGGGGGGGGGGGGGGGGGGGGACGAGAGGAGTGGGGAGGAAGAGGCAGCATGGCTGATTTGGGGAGGATCAAGAATGTCAGGGGAGGCCTCCCATCTGACAGAAATTCGCACTGCTGGGTTCTCTCTCCTGAAACACAAAGCAAGAGTTGTCACCACACACCCAGTCCCTCCAGGACTTTCTTTTCTCTCCTGACGGGATGAGCACTCAAATTCTCCCTCGCTGGCCTCAGTTTTTCTGTCCACAAACTGGGATGAAGAGGCCCCTCTGGAGGCCGTCAGGAGACAGGAGGGTGTGCTGGGAGGGAAGCCGCTCTACCTCTAAGGAGTTGCGTGTGAATGAAATCTGCACATAGACGCCATGGCCAGACTGTTCTCTGAGGGCTTATAGGATGGGTCCGTACAGGAAGAAGAGTACACATTCCCATTTGAAGATGGGCGACACAGGTGTGAGAATGGGAGGTGGTGTCATTCCTGCCAAGATGGCTGCCACTCTCCATTCCTCAGTCATCCCTGCAGAAACCACAGAACTGAGCAAGGAGCGTGGCATTCTGGGAACTAACAATTCTGGATGAGCTGGGGAGAGATAAAAGTGAGAAGCTGGGTTGGAGGAAAACACTTGCCTCACCCCGTGTTGCCTTGGACAGTCAACCATTGCCTGTCCCCTCACCTCTGCACAAACTCCTGGGGCTTCTTTATCCCCTTTGGGCAGTGGCTGGAGGAAAAGAACAACCTCTTAATTGGGAGGCTTTCCCAAGGCTGGGTGGGAATTATTGTCCCCTTTAGAGACAAGGGAAACTGAGGCCCAGAAGCTCAGCTGGCAGCAACCTTCCTCAGAGCAAAAGTTGCTTATAGAGCATCCCCAGGGTTGGATGAGGAAATCAGGCCTCAGAAAGGACAGAAACCTCTAAGATCATACAAGATACAGAGGAGGAGTGGGGCTGAGTACCAGCTCCCAGCCCTTGGCCGGAGGTTCTAGTCCCTGTCCCAGGGAGGGCAGTCTTTGCTTTCTTGAGTCACCAACATCAGGCCTCATGTCGCTCCCCCCCCCCGCACCCCCCCAATACACAGACCTGGCCCTGGTGAGCTGGTTTGTTCCTCCCACATCCCAGCATCCCTGCATCTGCCTAGTGCTGGGGTCAGGGAAGGGGGAGGACAGTTAGAGCAGTAGGTGTCCTTTTCTCTCTACTTCTACCTCTGAGCATCCATCTGGCTCTCAGCTTAGACTGTCCAGGAGTGTGTGCCCGTCACATGCACGTGCTTGCTTTCCTCCTGTAGACTGGGACCCCCTCAAGGGCAGGAACAGATCTGCCTTGGCTCTGGCTTCCCACATCCCTACTCAGAGTTTGGTGCACAGAAGGTGCTCAGAAGAGGCCTGTTGATTGATCGAAAGTGACAGAGTCAGGACTCCAGTGCGTCAGGACTCCAGTGCGTGCATTGATCACAACTCAGCTGAACACTTGAGGGGGCCCCTCTGAAAATCTCCAGAATTCTCTCTCTAGGCAGCTCTTCCATCTCTGGTACTCTGCCCTGTAAACTCTAGCCAACTGGATCTCTTCAGACTCACAACTCCATCCTCTCAACTCAAGGAGACTTCCAGGCTTCACCGGGGATCCGCCTCCCTGCTCTGTGGCCTGGAAACTCTCTCTAGGCTATAAGCTGGGCAACTGTAGAGCTTACCACAGTTTTCTTTTCTCTTACAATTCCATTCCTTGTCTGGTACCCGACCCCTTGAAAACCTTTATTTCATACATTTTGTCCGTTATGTTGTTGTTATTTCAAGGAGGCAGGTAAATCTAGCCTTTATTACTCTGCTTTGGATGGGAGTGTGAGTCTATTTCACTAACTTTTATTGAAGTATAGTATTCCACATATGAATGTTGACAGTCATTTGGATATTAATATTTTGGCCATTAGGAACAATGTACCCAGGGATGTTCTTGTGTATGTATATATTTTGAGTACTCCATTGTATGGGTATATATTTATCTATTTCTACTGTTGATGTATATCTTTAAGCTTCCAACAGGAGCCATTCCTTTCTACCTGAAAACACCCTTTTAGTGTCTCCTTTCATGCAGGTCTGCTGCTGTTGAATCCTTCTGGATTGGACTAGTTTGAAAATGTCTGTTTCTCCTTCATTGTTTTGGGATGTTTTTGCAGCTGTTGAAGTCTAAGTTGGGAAGTCTTTCCTCTGAGCACTTTGGAGATCACATTCGATTCTCTTTTGACTGCCATTGGTCCTGATGAGAAGTCAGACAGCAGTCTTGTTCTTATTCCTTTGAAAGTACCATAATGCATCTCTTTCTCTGGCTGCTAAGATTTTCTCTTTATTTTTGGTTTTCAGCAGTTTTATATATGCTTATGTATGGTGTTCTCTGTATTTTTTTTAAGATTTTATTTATTTATTTGACAGAGAGAGAGAGAGAGAGAATGAGAGAGGCAACACAAGCAGGGGGAGTGGGGGAGGAAGAAGCAGGCTTTCCGTGGAGCAGGGAGCCCAATGCGGGGCTCGATCCCAGGACCCTGGGAATCATGACCTGAGCCAAAGGCAGACGCTTAACGAACGACTGAGCCACCCAGGCGCCCCTTCTCTGTATTTCTCCTGTTTGAGATTCATAACGCGTCTTGAATCCGTAGTGATTTTTCCCTCCCCTCAATCCAGTCTTCATTGGCTATGGATAAGTACATTTCCCGTAATTCCCAAAGCATGCTAAGAAAGTATTCTACAAAATTTTGTTGAAATCTGTGATAAACAAGAGAAAAATAGTGATGCAGATATGGGGGAAATTATTTTATGTTGACCACTAGATTCTTATCCTTGGGGTTCACACTCACACCCCCTTCAGTAGAGGAGAAGTGTCACCAGTCGCGGTCTCTGTCCTTAGCTCCTGATCTATAACCGAGGATCTGTCCCTGACCAGGTATCCTGACCTAGAAGCAAGGCTTTCTACCTTCTGCCTAATGGCTGGTGAGAAGGAAAAACTACTTTGTCTCTGTCTCTGGCTTCATTTTGCCTCTCATCAACACTTACATTGTAATTAATGCAGGACACTTCAGTATTTCATTGTTTAGAACTGCTCCTTATCAGAATAGGATTTTGGAATTCCCTACGTGACAGTAAGTAGATCCCTGAGTGGTGAGTTCCAGCTCAGTGAAATAAAGGATAGCTGGCTTCAACCACCAGGCTTCGAGTGCACACGTATGATGAGTCAGGAAGACATCAGGTATCTACCTTCCTACCGTGCCTCTATCTCTGCCAGCTCATTTGCTGCTTCAGTGGTAAATTCAGTGGTGAATCAAAGTGGAAGCACCTTTGCACCTGGTCCAGGTCACTACCCTCACCAATCTTGGCACCCAGACAAAACCCCTGTGACACGGCCCAGCTCACTGGTCCACGTGTCTTTCCTGAATCCCCGATACAAGCATCCAATTGTCTGATCCCTCCTAGACTGCCTTCCTGTGGTATAGGGGCTGGAAAACATTTCCCACATTCCACTCCAGGTTGGGTTTCACATGAGACCTGGGTTCTATCAGAAAGGTGTCAGAAGGGCTCCGAGGAGGGCTGCACCAGTGGGCTGTGCTGTCAGGAGGTGAGACATAGCGAGCCAGACAAGGGAAAGGCCACGTCGTCTGCCCAACCCCCACAGAGGCCCCCACCACCCCCATGTGGTGGCCAGAGGCCATTGGCCATTTTGTTCTTCTCTCCAAGCCTCCGATGGTGGCTACCTGGAGTACAACCCATTCTCTGAGCTTGGCCTTGACCACGTGCATTTCCCCCAAATGCCCCAGACACTGTTTGGCCCGCAGCTGCCTGAAGACCTGCACCTGGGCCTGCTCTTCCTCTCCTGGGGGTCTTCCTCACTCTGGCTTCCCACCTGCAGGGAGCACCCTGCTATCCAGCTGCCACTGGTACCACAGCCCCCGTTGTCTCTGTCACTTTGCCGGTACCGTGTTTGCTCCCACCTCTTCTAGTCCGTTGGCTCACAGATTGAGGGCCAGAGCTGCCCTGAGGATTAGTTATGTTCTCCAGCTTGGTCTTCTCCCGTGGTATGCAGTAGGTACCTAATTAATGTGTGAGAGTGAAAAAAAAAAAAAAAAAAGAAGTGTCCTTGGCAAGACATGGAGGTGGAAGTACATAATGGACATGGATGACTGCAGGCAGGTGGATAGAATCACCTGAAAAGCAGCTGTATGAGAGGCACCCATGGAGGACTTTCTAAATGGCAACCCTTCACACCAGGGCCAAGCAACATGTAGCCGTATGGTAATGCTACCACTTGAAAACCGGTTGGGCGTTTTGGCTGGCCCTGACCTTCAGCTGTGTAGCACTGAGCCTGATTCTCTTCTCCTTCTACTTAAGCCTATGTAGATTATGGTGTACAACTAAGAATCTCAACTGATAGAGTCCTCTCCAAGCACTGATCCCACTGGTTGTAATTGCCTGTCTCCCCCAATAAAACATGAGCTCCTTGAGGGGAGGGACTCAGTCTGGCTTATTTCTATATCCTTAGTACCCAGCACAGAGCTTAGGACAGAGTAGGCACTCAGCAAACGTGTACTGACTGCTTAAGTGAAATGTGAGTCATTGTAAATCCAGTCTGAGTGACTGCCTCCAGTGAGGGATCTGGGGCTGGCCTGCATATCTTGAGGAGTATCTGGGTTGTGATCATGGATGTGCAAGAGTTATCTCATTCAACTGAGGAAAAGAGTTTGCTCAGTAAAACCATGCCTGCATGACGAACAATCAGGCATAGTGGAGTCATGCTTGTGTGACCAGCGCTGAATATCATTTGAAACAAACTGGCTTCCAGAACACTGGCAGGCTCCAGGATGCAAAGTGATATTCACCATGAGTGGGGCATGTAAAAGGACAGAGAAAAATCCTTGAACTTATACTATATCGTCATCATCAAATAAATTTTAAAATTTCACCAATTGGAAAATTCCTCGCTAAAGAAATGTCACCCCAAACTTCCCCTAAGCATTTGTTTTCATCTCTAAATGCGATCTGTGACTCCTTATTCCTGGGTCCTCCTAGTGCCAAACACAGGCCCCCAATTTTATGTTCTTATTCTCTTAGCAGTTTTTTCATGACACTCTTCTAAATTGCTAGATGGGTTTACATGGACCCTCTCGGCGGCTGGCGGATATCCCGCCAAGGGAAGTGTTTGGGCAATAACAGCACAGTGGTTAAGGGCGTGGCGCCTGCCAGCAGGCAGACCTGGATCAGATTTCTGTCCTGACATTCCTTTCTGTGTGACTTCGGGTAAGGACTTACCTTCCCTAGGTCTCAATGTCCTCCTCTGTAAAGGGAGGGTGATAGTAAGCCTTCCCAAGGCTGTGGTGAGGATTAAATGAGAAAGGGCATGAAAGCCTTTGGCCCCTGTCAAAGCTACAGGGGTGTGAATGGCAGGATTTCATCAGGGAATGAGGAGATAACTTCATCTTTGGCAAAGGCTGAGGGTTGGGAAGAGAGCTCCTGGGAAGAGGGCTTTGGCCTCAGAGACAGAAAGGGCAGTTTCAAAAGAGTTTGGAAGTGGTTACCTGTGGCAATCTGGGTTAGTGTATTGACTGTGCCCCCCACAAAGGTATGTTCGAGTCCTAGTCCCTGATACCTGTGAATGTGACCTTCTCTGGAAATAGGGTCTTTGCAGATGTGATTCAGATGAGGTCACTGCAAGAAGGAAATGTGGACACGGAGACACACAGAAAGAAGGTCATTTGAAGATGGAGGCAGGGATGGGATAATGCCACCACAAGTCAAGCAACGCCAAGGAGTGCCACCAGCACCAGAAGCTAAGAGAGAGTCAAGGAAAGATCCTCCTCCAGGTCCTTCAGAGACATCATGGCCTGCCAGCACTGATTTAGGACTTCAAGCCTCCAGAACTATGAGACAACACACTTCTGTTGTTTGAAGCCACCCACTTTGTGGTGCTTTGTTACTGCAACCCAAGGAGACCAGCGCAGGGGGTGTGGCCAGGAAAGGGTGCCTCAGGGCACAGGGCACAGATGGACTGGAGGGAGGGGGGACACAGCTGGCCATGTTCCGACTTTGGTGTCTTGAGTCCAGTTGGCAGGACAGCCCAATCACTGAAGACCATCTGGGAGGTACACACAAACGCTTAGCTTCCTTGGCCCGGGATAGAACAAGTCCTCAGTGCAATCATTGATTGATGTTCCATATTTCCTTCTCCCATCAGACCGAGACTAGGGTGTCCTTAGACCCTATCCATTCTCAGCTCGTCCCCCTCTCCCGTCCTGTTTGCCTCACTCCCTTACAGGCTGTTTCTGACAAGCACTCCCATCTCTGTCAAGCATGTGGTCACCATCCCTCAGAGTGTTCATGACAAACTTGCGCAGCCCAGCCTTGCACCAGCTGCTGGGGGGTGGGGGGTGGGGCAGTGACACAGAAGCACTGAGGCAGGGTCCTGCCCAGAGGGAGCTCAGAGTAACCTGGGTGAAACATTAATTGATTCATCAACTAGTTCATAGTGAAATGCACATTTGTTGAAAACATACTATGTGCTGTCCCTGGCTGGACCTCGGAGAGGCTACAGGGATCAACAAAACCAGACACCAGGGTGTCTGGGTGGTGCTGTCGGTTAAACATCCGACTCTTCAGTCATGAGATTGAGCCCCGTGTGGGGCTCCACGCTCAGCGTGGAGTCTGCTTGAGATTCTCCCTCTCCCTCTGTCCCTCCCCGTGCTTGCGCTCGCTGGACTCTCTAAACAAACAAATAAGTAAATCTTAGAGAAAAAAAAAAATGACCCAGACACCAAACTCATAGGCTAATTGAGGGATAGACATTAATCAAATAGACTCACAGGCAGGGGTGCCTGGCTGGCTTAGTCGGTAGAGCATGCAACTCCTGACCTTGGGGTCATGAGTTCAAGCCCCATATAAAGCTTATTTAAAAAAACAAAAAAAAAACCAAAAAAACAAAAAAACGGACTCACAAGCAAATGTAAAATGGCAGTTGTGCCAACAGGGCCATTAAGGAAAAGTAGATGCTACAAGAGCCTCTGACAGGTGGATTTGAACTGGTCATGGTGGTCAGCGGGTCTTAGCAGAAGGAAAGCACCCAGGCTAAGGCCTGAAGTGAATTAAGAGCAGAGGGAACAGCATGTGCAAAGATCCCAAGACAGGAGGCAGCACAAGAAGGAGGATCTTAAGGAAGGTCAGGGGCGGGTGGTTGGGAGACTATGAACTATGAGAGGGAGTGTGGAAGATGAGGTAAGAGAGCCAGGCTCTGTTCGGGAGTTTGAGCTTTATCCCAAAAGGAATGAATATCAAGGGTCTGCAGTAGGCAGGTGACCTGGTCAGAAACTGAGACACGCACTCGGGTGGCAGCAGCGGCTGGGGGAGCAACTGGGTGCCTGGGCAGGGAGGGAGCTCCTGCAGCAGCTCAAGTGAGCACGTGATAGTGACATGGGCCCAGGTCACGGAGGATGGAGAGAGGTGCACAGATTGGAGAGACAGCCTTGGCGATGGGTGGGAGGTGATGTCTGGGAGGGAGAAAGGGGATTGGTGATGACTCTTACTTTTCTGGTTTGTGCAACTAGATAGATGTTGGTGCCATTTGCTGGGAGAAGGCGCCCTGGAAGAGGACCAGATTTGGAGGAGAAAACCCTCAATTCAGGAAAAGTTCTTTGTAAACCCTATGGTTGCAGGAATATCAGCTGTTACCACCCACTCATTAAAAAAAAATATTGAATAAATGCTTGCTATATGCTGAGCCCTGTGCCAAGTGCTAGAGATGAAAGGGAAGGAAATTAGCATCTGATGCACAACTCTGCAAGGCAGTAGGCTAGTGAGATTAAGATGCGACAGATTTGGTTTTGAGACCTGGCTCTACAGCTTCCTAGCTGTATGACCTTGGGCAAATCACTTAACCTCTGGGTGTCTCAGGATCATCTGTAAAATGGGATTTACATCCCTGTCCCCTAGAATGTTCTGTGCCTCTAGTGACAACACAACCCAGTGCCTTTAGCACAGTGCTTTGCACACAGTAAGTGCTTAATATAAAGATGCTGTTGTTGGTTCTTTATGTAAGGCCTGATCATGTCTTTTTTTTTTTAAGATTTTATTTCTTTATTTGACAGAGGGACCCTGGAAATCTGTCAGTCCCAGGGCAAACTAGGATGGTTGGTCACCCTACTGGCCACTGAGACCCAAGGAAATGACTTCTATGGGGATTGGCGGGGGGCGGGGGGGGGTCTGGAAAACTTTTTCCTTGCTAAGAATAAATGGTAAAGACATACATGGGAGGCCATGCCCTTCTTTGCTGGAAGGCTTTGTTTCTCTGTATTATGCTTGGAGCTGCTGTAGCCATCTTGTGACCACGAGAGGAGAGAAGCAGCAGGCTGAAGATGGTGGGATGAAGAAGGGGAAAGCACCTGGGTCCTTGAGGACACCACTGTACTGCAAGTGCTTAGCTCAGGAGTTCTTGCTATGACAGTAACAAACTACAATACCCACTAATATCTGCCACCTGCAGCCAAAAGCATCCTGATGCAAAATGGCACCCAGCTGGAAAGGGGCAGAGCTGGGTCTAAACCCACCACCATTGTGGTGGCCATTTCTCAATACTAAACTCTAGGACAGAGGTAAGTGTAAGTTCTGTGAACAACTCCATTTGCCTAGGACAGTGTTTCTCCAAGTATATTTCTTCCACGGGGTGCCCTCTGCACAAGGATTCCATTGTCAAATGGGTTTAGGGGGACATGACATGTTATATGCCCTTACCACTACATATTAATTTTGGAAGTCTTGCAGGAAGGAAATCTGTTTATCTTGGATTCACTCAGTGTTTCTCAAAATCATTTCAATGTGGAGTTTTTAGTTTCTTTTTGTTTTTGTGAAGCCCCATTGATGTGTCCCAGGTGTTCCACAAAACACAGCTTGGGAAATGGTGAGGTAACAGACGAAGAGGCTGTCTGGAGCATGAGACCGCAGCATGGGGCTCCGGTTAGGAGCCTCGGTTTGCTTGTGGTCGGATGTGATTACCAGTAGCGCCCCCTTCCCCTCTTCAGAGTATCCTAGTTTGGGATGATCAACTGTGTCATCACTGGGCTCTGGGCGAGGAGGAGGGCTTCCTGGGAGAGGGGGAAGTGAGGGGCTCTTCAGGATCAGGGAGCCGTGTCTCCCCTGCCCCCAGCAGAAAGGTGTGGCCAGAGCCAGCTGGCTGGGGCTGCAGCGAGGGTAGAGGGTACCGAGCGGCAGGAAGTGCGGCAGGAAGACTGAGGGGTATGGAGTTCAGCTGTGGCATGCACTGTACGTGTGACTCGGAAAGGGAGATGGGGGTGGTGGTAGAGGGCCATTAGCCTGGGTGGGCAAAAAGGAATGACAGGTTTGCAGGCTGCAGCGACACAGAAGTAGCCTGGGCCCGGAGGCCGCACACAGCACCCACAGCGGGTATTCCCTTGGGCCAGTTCTACTTAACTCCATTAAGCAGGACTGTCTAATGAGTGGCTTGGGCAATGGGAACCGATGCTGGATGTATAACCCATCTGGGAAGGCAGAGTCCTAAAGGAAGGTAAGGAAGCGGCCCAGGCCTGAGTTTGTTAATCCTGCCGCTCCAGTCCCAAGTTTTTTCTTTTGTTTGCTGTGTCCCTCATTGGACCGGAAGCTCTTTGAGGTCAGGTACTGTGTTCTTCCCACCATTGTATCCAGAGCACCTGGGGCAGTTCCCCATCCATAGCAAAGCCTCAATAAATACATGTTGAATAAATGCATGAGAGGGAGAAAAACATCTTTCTAAACCAGAAGGGCATTAAGACTTAATGAGCCTCTACTGTGCGCTGGGGGCTTGCCAGCAGGCATCTCCTTTAGCTCACCTCTGAGGCAGAGCTCACGAAAGGGCTAATGACAAGCCAACAAATGCCATTCCTCGGCTGAGGCCCCGGTCAAGCCCCTCCACCTGCAGAAAACACGTCCCCTCGCCTTCACTGAGCTTCCTCTCCTCTGGGCTTGATAAAATCCAGCTCTTAACTGCATGCTGTTCAGCGTGGTGTTTCATCAGACCTCTTCCCACTTGACTGTAAACTCTTCAAGAACAGAGGCTACGTCTCTGTTTCCAGGTCTCCCCCACAGCACCGAGAGCTGAAAAGAACAAAACCCAAAAAGCAACCCCGTGTGTTTGTTTGTTAATTGGTGGGTTTACTTTGAACCCTGGTTCCAGCATGATCTTGATGCGGAGCACTCTCCTGGCAGTTAGTCCTGCTGCTCTGTGTATTCTGTTTCCGTTAGGGATGCTTTCTGCTCTGCGACGGAACACCTGACAGGCAGTGCTTTAAACAGGTCACTTAATTATCTCACGCAGGAGAAGGCTGGAGGCAGGCTGGGGCAGTGCTCCTAAGAGGCCAGCAGAGATTCAGACTTTCCGCTCTGCCACCTTGCACGTGCTGGCTTGTTGCCTCCCGGTACAAGATGAAGTTTTAGGCTTCACATCTATATTCCAGGCAGGAAGATGGGAGAGAGGGGAGGAGGCTAGCCCAAGTGTCCTTTTGATCCGAAAAGCAGAAGCTTTCCCAGAGGCCTCTAGCAGACTCCTGCTTCATTTTATTGGCCACACTCAATAAAAGAACCTGAGAAAACAGCTAGGTTTTCCAGACTCTATAGTTGAGGGGACAAAGGAAAAGTGACTTGAGAATGGGTGTTGCATGAGGCCACCAACAGTTATTGCTGTCTACGCTATAGAAGGAAGAGAGAGAAAAGTAATCAGGCTTGTCATTCACTCCAACTAGCCATTCTGAAATCTCCCCAGCGCAAGCAGGACCGTGTTTAGATTTGTTCCCAGGGAGACGCTCTACATTCTTGGTTGCACATAAACACGGATGCCTATAGACACAAAAGGCATTGTCCATGCCTTCCAGAACCACACAGTCAGGCGGGGAGGATGCGATAGGCTGGCTGAGATAGAGCTGTCATCGCAATAATGTGTGCTATGGGGCACCTGGGTGGCTCAGATCGTTAAGTGTCTGCCTTTGGCTCAGGTCATGATCTCAGGGTCCTGGGATCGAGTCCCGCGTCGGGCTCCTTGCTTAGTGGGGAGCCTGCTTCTCCCTCTGCCTGCCACTCCCCCTGCTTGTGCTCTCCCTCTCTCTCTCTGGCAAATAAATAAATAAATAAATAATAAATAAATAAATAAATAAATAAATAATGTGTGCTATGGCTTTTACATAGAAAGATATGAGAGAAGGAGCATCTAACTCTGGTTGGGGGCAGGCAGGGAAGGCTGCCCAGAGATGGTCACACATGGGGTTGCAATGGCGGCTAAGGATATGAAAAAGGGGCTGGGGGGGGGGGTGTTCCAGACGGCCAAAAGTGCAGGGGCAGGGGGACAGTGGTGGGAAGAGAGCACAGTGCAGCTGACGAGCATCACAAAGTTCTGTTTTGCTGGCATGTAGGATGCCTGATGGAGAGAGATGAGACTGGCAGGGCCAGATCATGAAAAAGGCATGATGTCTGCTGCTAGAGGCTTGGGTCTCCAGCTTGGGTGCCTGGGTAGATGGTGGTACCATTTTCTGAGACAGGAATCACTGAACTCACTTTGGTAATGTTGACTTTGGGGGCTTCAAGCTGTTGGTATGCCCCATGAATTTCCAAGACAGATTCCTGAACTCAGTTTGGTAATGTTGACTTTGGGGGCTTCAAGCTATTGGTATGCCCCATGAATTTCCAAGACAGTCTCATCCACTTCAGTTACCATCATAGGACTCCTAAATTTATAGGCCCCGTTCAGATCTCTCTTCTATATTCCCAGCCTGCGTATCCAATGGAGCTTTGGCTACATGACAACCAGGCCCAAAATTTAGTAGCTTAAAACTAGAACCATTTATTTAGTCCCTGAATCTGTAGGTTGGCAATTTGTTTGGGCTCAGATATTGTCCCCCTTAAAGACTAAAAGGATAGAAGATGGTAGTTCCCATTATATTCCCCCATTTAACCTGCCTATATTAGTGTCTGCAAAAACCATTTACAGACATGTTGGCTCATGTTGGATCATGTGATAACCACAAATGATAACCTCAAATGCAGCTCATATGCTGGATGTAGTATCTTTATTGGAATAGATCAGCACAATCTCTGGCACTTGCCGTTAACTCTGTCAGTGTGTTCTTTCCAATCCCCACTGGTAAATCGAACCAAAAGCAGTTCACAAATAAATGAGCAGTAGTATTCATTTATAGTCTTGCCCCAAGGCTATAACTTTCCTTCTCTCTGCCAGAAAGACCTTGGTCACCTTGACTTTCTGCAGAACACCACTCTGGTCCACCATATTGATGAGGTCATGCTCATTGGACCTGGTAAACAGGAATATGGTGTTACTCTGAATGACTGAATAAGACACATATGTGCCAGTGGGTGTGGGAAAAAGCCTACAAAGATTCATTAGCCTGCTACATAAGTGAAGGTTTTAGGGGGACTAGGTCTGAGACATGCTGGGACATCCCTTCTGAGGCACAGAACAAATTATTGCACCTTATACTCCTTATTGCCGAGCAAGATATACATGTTTGGTGGGTCCTTTGGAATTTGAGGCAGTAGATGCTACACTGAGGATAGTACCCCAATCCATTTATCAGGTAGTCAGAAGTCTAACAATTTCAAGTGAGGCCCCGAGGAAGAGAGGGCTCTGCATTAGGACAAGGTTGCTGTACAAGCGGCTCTGCCCCTCGGCTACAGGGGCTATAGCGTTGGAGCTGTCCATGGAAATAGGATGCTGGATGGAGTCTCTGGCGAGCCCCATAGGAGATGCATGGCATAGATCCTCTAGCTAGGCCATGCCTTCTGCATCAGAGAACTATATTTGAAAAGCAGCTCCTGATGGACCACCAGCCCCTAGTAGAGACTGCACATGGTGCACTCAGACGTGCACTGTGTGATTAGGAGAGAGGAGCTCTCATGAGCTGGTATTAGATCCATGGAGTCATAGTCAGAGCAGACAGGCACAGTAGCAGTCCACTGTATGTTGGAAATGGTACATTCAGGCCTGAGGAGGTCTGTAAGACATAAGGGAGTCATACGAGCAGGTCGCTCAGAGCCCCGTGTCAGCAATCTGTTGCAATGATGTCTCTCGGGCACTCAAGCCCATGGCCTCATGGGGGCTTCTCTATGACCGGACAGTGGAGAAAAATCATCCAGGCCGGGTCCACATATGGGGAGGCCCACCTGTAAGTTGATGTGAGCCAAAAATGGACTGTTGCCACACTGTAGCCCCAAGCAGGGGTGGCCCTAACAGGTAGTATAGAAGGAAAATCCTTGTGGGCAGAGCTCCAAGCATTCAGCCATAAGCATTATGGGGGGTAAGATTTGGCAAAGATAAAGACACACACTTCTGAGCAGTGGTGAATCACTGGCTGGCTGGTCAGGGGCCAGAAAGAAGCATCATCAGAAGGTAGGAGCAAGGCAGGTGGAAGGCATCATCAAAAGACCTATGGAGGTTGGGGGGGGGGGGCGGGATGTGAAGATGTTTGTGTCTTGCATCTATGTTCACTAGGAAGCATCCACCTTTGAGGAAGCATGCAACAGCCAAGTAGACAGGATAGGATGATTCCTCTGGCCCATGTCAGCCAGGCTCTGTCCTTAGCCACTCCAGTGCTGGGGCAGGGGACCCATAAATGGAGGAGTCATGGCGGCAGGGATGGAGGCCATGCAGAGGCCCAGGAGCAGGGGCTCGCACTCACCAAAGCCAACTAGCTACGCCTCTGTTGATTATCTGATTATCTAACTTGCCACCAGTGGTCTCCAGTGTTACTCCATCCCTAGAGCTCAAGCAAGTGGGTTATACCATATCCCTTCTAACTTGGAAGGGGAAGTAATTCTTTCTTATAGGAACTTAAACTAGCTCTGGGTGTGGCTTTGTCTTCCCGGCCTACAGGGCCTCTGCCAGCACCAATTCAGAGTGACCGTGTCCCTGATTTCCTGACAAAGCACTCTGCCTTGTATTGTCTTAGCCTAATGGCCATATCTTATGATGAAGACAGGACAAGGGGCACAGTCCCACAGGATTCACTGGTCCTCTGTCACACTGAGTCACCTGGAAGGCTTAGTGAGGCCGCTAGCCTGGGGATGTCCCCTTGCAGGACTGGGTGCTGTCCTGGAAGATATGCAACTTGTATCGACCTAACGGCTGGTATGTGGTACTCTGTCCCCATCAGCTAGAATACAGAGGTCCAGGAATCAAAGGGTAGAAGGAGGAGTGGCCCCCTTCTACCATCATTTCCCATGACCTACTTGCAGAAGTTTGGCTTTGTGTTCTTACAACTTTAGGCTACGCTGGAAAGAAGTCCCTGTTTCCAGGGAGGGGCTCTTCCATCAAGGGACACGGGAGAGTTCCCTTGAACCTGAAGGTATACCTGCTGCCTGGTCACTTTTGGATCCCATGCCGGTGGCTCAGAAGGCAAAAATGGATTTGCCATGGTGGCAGGGTATAATCACCTCTGATTTTCATGAAGAGGCAGTGTTGCTGACACTGAGTGGGGCAGAAAGGAGAACGTCCGGAGCTCGGGCGATTCCCTAGGATGCATCTTGTTGCCTCCGTGCTCAGCAGTAACACTGCATGGGCGACTGACACATCTGTGGCCTAATAAAGCCAAGGCCACCAAGGGCTCAGAGCCCTCAGGGACAAAGGTCTAGGTCATCCCTTTGGCAAGCAGCTAGACCAGCTGAAGGGCTCGCTAAGGGCGAGGGAAATACAGAATGGGCAGTGGCAGGGGGAAATGACAAGTATCAGTTAGATATGCAAATTCAAACTACACTGAGAGATCATTTCTCACCCAGCAGATGAATATAAATCACACAGTTGGACAACAATTTCTCTTGGGAGGCTTTGAGAGAAAGGCGCACTCACACATTACTGGGGAGGGTGCAAAATGGTATGACCCCTATGCGGGGAACATGGCAACATCTAGCAAAATGACATATGCGTTTACCCATTTCTAGGAAACTATCCCAAATATACGCTGGCAAAAACCTGAACTGACGTTGGCACAAGACCACTCACTGCAGTAGTATTTGTATTAGCAAAAGACCCAGAGGAATATTATCAAGAGAGCCACACTTCTTCTCTGTGGCAGCTGTTGGTAAGGAGTTGGAGTCCAGACAAAACACTGGGTGATTTACTTGTTCCTAACTAATGTGTATTGAGGGCCTGCTATGTGCTTGGTAGTTTACATATATCACTCTGTTTAAACTCTTCAGCACCCCTGCATACTTTCTGGAAACAAATTTGTATCTGTGATCTTTAACACAGAAATTCTAAGAATATACCCTGCAAAAATGACCAAAAATGGCAACCGTTCTTTATGCACAAGGATGCTTACTGCAGTATTATTTTTCAGAATTATTTATGTGTTTTATCAAATTTATGTAGGCATGTGATTCAAAAAAAAAAAAAAAAAAGGCAAGCAAAACAGAAGAGCTTATAAAGGTATCAACAGTCTCCAGCTCTGCACCTTTCTGTCCCAGTCTGCTCTCTCTAGAGGCAACCCCTTTGAAGCATTTCTGGTTTTATATCTTTGAGGTGTAGCTTCTATATCTTTAAATAATGTGTTTGTGTGGCTCTGCATTTACTAAGTTTAGATATTGTGTATTGGCTTCCTGCTACAGATTAAACTAGCACCTTTTCAAGATCAAACACAACATTTTAATTCTCTTCAGAGCCCCAGGACCTGGCCATGGGACTAGCAGGAAAAGAGATTTTTTTTTAAGATTTTATTTATTTATTTGACAGAGAGAGAGACAGCGAGAGAGGGAACACAAGCAGGGGGAGTGGGAGAGGGAGAAGCAGGCTTCCCGCCGAGCAGGGAGCCCGATGCGGGACTTGATCCCAGGACCCTGGGACCATGACCTGAGCCGAAAGCAGACGCTTAACGACTGAGCCACCCAGGTGCCCCAGGAAAAGAATATTAAATAAATATTTGTTTAAAAAAAAAAAAGGAATAACCTGGGTGGTCAAGGGAGGGAAGGCATTGGAGGCAGAGAGAAAATCATTGGCAAAATGGCCGAGGCCTCTTCTTCCGGATTAACAGGACCTTGATCTAATTCAGGGTGGCTATGTCCCCAGCTCAAATTGCTTACCTCCCACACTCCCTTGTAGCAAGTAGAGACCATGTGACCTGTCCCAGCCAAAGGCATGTGAGTAAAAATTACTTACATAAGTAACTTCTGGGAGCTTCTGGGAAAGGTTTCTAAAGGAACCCTGAGGCAGTTGGCATATCTTTGGGTCCTTTTCACCCTTCCTCATTCTTTTTTCTGCAACAAGGATGTGATTTCTGGAGGCTTAGCAGTCATCTTGCCACCATATTCTAAAGATGGAAGACCAAAGCAATAGAAGGAGCTCAATTTTTTGAAGACATCATTTAATTTTACAGCTTGGACTGCCTATCTCTAGACTTTATGTTACCCGTGCTTTTATTTGTTTAGGATCGCATAACTAGTTTTTCTGTGGCTAGCTGCTTCATGTGTTCTTAACAGAGGGATGTGGAAAAAGAACAGCTAAAATCTGATGGTTGTTGATAGTACAAGGAGATTCTAAGAATTTTCTGTAATAAAGAGCTTAAAAGAACTATGAAAATTAATATATATATATATATATATATATATATATATGTATATAAAGTCATGCTTGCAAATACGATTTCCAAAAAGTTTTGCAAGACATCTGGGCTTCAGAGATTGTTGTTATGTCTTGTGACAGTATGCCTTAACCTCTGAAGTCTGTAATTTTGATTGTTTGTTGATGAGAAAAGTGACTTTTGTTTTTCTGAGTTGCTGTCTAGGCATTTTACAGTATGATAACCCTATTCACACCCAGAGTCTGCACATTTAGATAAGAAGTTTAGAATTCCCACCATAAGTTCCCGCTTTACTTTTCCCAGAGCACCTTCTAAAATAATCATGTGGAGTTAAGCCTACAAAAAGTGACCTCTGCCTCAGCCAACTTACAGGCAATAGGTGCTTGCTACTCTCTGCTCTCTATCTCCCACTGGCTCCTGACCTGGGACAGAGGACTGTCCTTTGTGGGGTGTATTGAAACAGCACCTTGGAGCAAGATGACAATGGGTTTCACTTCCCCAAAGTGGGAGCTTGGATACTGAGGGAGCTACCTGCTGCTGATCATGTGGGTGCCTTGTGCCATAGTCCGCATATTCTTAATTCAATACACCAGCCCCAGCTTCTTAATACAGTTGTCTTGATAATGTTTTCCACCAGTGATGACACCAATTCCCTCAGCTTTTTTGGAAGGTACAAATACCTGTGAATTATTATTATTATTATTATTTTTTGCCAAGATGGGATCATTGGAACGGCACCTTCCTCAATATACATGAGGGAAAATAAAACCACTCTGTAGAAATACTTATTTATTTATTTTAAAGATTTTATTTGAGAGTGCGCATGCTCAGACATGCGTGCACACGCAGGAGTGAGGGGAACGGGGGAGGGAGAGAGATGAACGGAGGCTGCGCAGAGCACAGAGCCCAACACAGGGCAGGATCCCACGACCCCAAGACCGTGACCTGAGCCGAAGCCAGGAGTCAGTTGCCCAACCGACTGAGCCACCCAGACGCCCCCAGAATTATTTAAACAAAGAATTTGAGAGGCTTTTTTCTAAATCTCATTTAAATTGATAAACTGATGTGAAGCTAAAAGCAGAGGTTGGTGACCCCAAGTGGAACTCAAATATGAGCCAACCAAGGGGAAAGCAAGTTAACCTTCATGTAGTGGACACTTCTTGCCCCACCTCACACCCCGTCAGTCCAGTTTTGACTCCAGCCATTGCTGCTGCAACCGGATCTGTGTAGGCGTGACCCCACAGCAGTGGGCCTCGGCCGCATCGTGTTTCTCTCACTGTCTGCCCACGGCTTCTCGGAAGACACAGTGAGAAATGCCTGTGCGAACTCACAGGCACTCATTCATGCATGTGAGCCCTGGATGTGGGACAAATGAACACCCCACTGGGCAATGCTTGTCTACTAGGGGATGAGAACCCACGGATAAATGCTCCGTAATTCTGAGATGCACCCCGTTCGGTCCTATGAGATCAAACCAATGCATCAGCTCAGCCTTGCACTGGATTTCCCTTCTTCCCTGGGGCTAGCTCCCCAGTTCCTCTAATGACCAACTTGTTCCAGTTTGCTTGGGATTTCCCAGATTTTATCACTGAAAGTCTCATACCTTGAGAACCCCCTCAGTCCCCAGCAAACAGGGATGACTGATCACCCTACCGATTCCTCACGCCTGCACCATGGCTGTAGCCCTTCCAGGTAAGTCCCTGCCTCAGACTCTGTTTGCGGAGGGAACCCAGGCAATGATGATCCATTTGGGTCTTGTTGGAGTACCTGTCTGTCTCTGAGATCTGTTTCTAAGAAGGACATCAAGTTGCGACTGGCTAAGAACATCTGTAGAGCATTGGGAAGTGAAAAATTGCACTTTCTGTTTCCTGTTGTGGATTATTGTCTTGTGCTTTTTGCCAGATGTTCATGGGTATGAATCCAGACAATACTGGTAGAGTCTTATTTATGAGCCTGCCTGCAGTCAGAGCAGATGGAAGAGCTCTTGTGCTTCTGTCTCCTGGAATGAATGCTTGTAGTTTCTGGGTTAGAATTTTATCTGATTCGAAGCTGGAGTGTTTTCTTTCTGTTCAAATTATGGTCTAGCTAAGTGAATTTTCCCTGGAGGCTCAGAGCTGCAAAACTCTGGCCCAGAGAGGGTTGTTTTCCCCCAGAAACAGGGAACTACCGCCCCCTAGAGGATAAATGTGTGTTTGATGGTTCAGGGAGGCTCAGGGCCGCTGTTTTAATGAATGTATGCATGGTTTCTTATTAGGGAAAAAGATGCTAGCTAATAATTTTTAAAAGATTATTTATTTATTTATTTATTTATTTATTTGATGGGGGAGGGGCAGAGAAAAAGGAGAGAGAGAGAATCCCTGGTAGACACCCCACTGAGAGTGGAGCCCCAGGCAGGGCCTCAGTCCCACCATGGGGAGATCAGGACCCCAGATCACCACCCCAGCGGAAACCAAGAGTCTGATGCTCAACAGGGTGAGCCACCCAGGTGCCCCTAGATTGCCTAATGATTTGAACATTTCTTCGGTTGTTTGAGATTTTCTACCCCATGTTAAAGCCCAGCTGAATTGCATTTGAATTGGTATGAAGTAAAGGATCAGGAGTAGGGAATCCAAGGGAATGGAACCCCAATAGATATTTCAGTTTGCTGGCTTCTGAAGGATTGGTCTGGACACACTATGGGTGACATGAAATGAGTTTGATATTAAAGAGTCTTTTGAATTAATTAGGCCTGCTCTGTAGAAAATACTTTGCAGAAAATACTTCCGTAATGTCTCTCAACCTCAGTGAATTTCTTATTTGTGTCGGTTTCAAGAGATCAGTGAGCACTTATATAAATCTCAGATAAAGGGATTCAGTGTCTCCCAGGGTGAAAAATTAAGAAATCAAGCCATACCTCCAATACTTTAAGTGTGCTGGCTTTTTGTGAAAAGCCCTCCAGGCTGAGAGAAAAATAAAAGAAAACCTTCCAAATCACAGAACACCATGTTTACAAGAAGACTTGAGCTGTAAATTGCACTCTGTAATTTATGTTAATACATTTAAATAGATTAAAGAAATTAGTCTTCAAAAGGATGAATCTTTTAATGGTTTTTTTCACTTAGAAAAAAATGACTTTCGGGGCGCCTGAGTGGTTCAGATGGTTAAGCACCTGCCTTTGGCTCAGGTCATGATCCCAGGTTCCTGGGATCGAGTCCCACATTGGGCTCTCTGCTCAGCGGGGAGCCTGTTTCTCTCTCTGCCTCTCTCTCTCTCTGTCTCTCATGCCTCTTTCTCTCTCTGTCTCTCATGAATAAATAAAAATCTTAAAAAAAAAGTTTGAAAAAAATGACTTCCAGTGGAAAAAAATGAAACTACTCAATTGAGTATTAAAACCTTTGGGAAAAGGTAAATTTTACATTCTTAGAAGAATAAAACAAAATATGTGTAAATAACCTACAAAATAAACAAATACAAATTTAAGCACTATTGTTGTTTTCAAATCTAAGCCCTTCAAAATGTTTTTGGATAGGAAACGGGGAAAATCTAACTTTGGTTTAATAGCTTCATGGTCCCTGCTGAGTTATAAAGTAAATATGCAGATCAGGCCCAATGATATGCAAATTCACACCAGGCCAAAAATTAGCACTCACAAAGATTTTAAGAGACTCTTCAGTACTTAGACTTCTAATCAAGGTTCAGAGAATTCCGTTACTCTATAAAATAAATATAAGGAAGCCCTTGATCCCCTCTGCCAAGTGGTCTGCGTGCAACCAAGGCCCAGGTGCTTCCTCCCAAGGTCTGTGAATTATGGGACTTCCTTTTGCTCTTCTTGCACAAGTCACTACCACCCAGCTTATATTTTCCAGAAGACAAAGAAATTCAGTGTTCATTTGGAGTCTTCTGTTGGGAAACCCCCAAGCTCCCTCATTTTTCTCTCCAGAGTTCCCATTTTCTAAAGTAATCTGTCCCTTGTTTAATTATCTGGAGAATCTTACCAGCAAATGACAATGGGTACACAAATCACTAACATTGCTCATCAGCGTCTTAGTTTTGGACCCTTCAAGGGTATTTTGCCACTTACTTTATGTTGATGACCCACCTCTTTCCCAAGTCAAGGGAAACAAGCTACTGGCCTGTCTGAGAGTTCCAGATCCACCCTGACAGACTTGTGATGCTTGTGATGCTTTGGGTGCTGGGAAATGCCAGGGTTAATCCCCTGGTGGCTGCATGTGGCCACAATTTGAGCTGATAATGGTAGACTGTTCAATGCTAGTGAGCAATCCCAGTTGCCTGTACATCCTGGAGAAGCTCATAAGTGTCTGGATGAGGGCTGGAGCCCTCCCTCCCCTGATTCAAATAAACACCTGAGCATTTTCTAACCTGTACACAAAGGGGCTCTGTGGGTGAGAAGTCTTCTACCTTCTGCACACAGACACATTAGCCAGTGTATCTCCTGAATGTTTCTCATTGTATGACTTTCTAAGGAAATATCTGAAACAATTCAGTTTGAATTCTAAGAGAAAAATGTTGCTTTCTGCTGAGACGGTATGTGGTGTTTGAATTAGCCCAGCTTTCCCTACAGCATAAGCCAGGGGTATGTCTTCCAAGAACAGAAGGACATTTGCTGCCCACCTCAGGGGTGTGGACCAACTACTGATTCAGTTCCAGCAACTCTTACCCTCACCCTTGGGGAGTGTCTTCCGAATGTTGGTTTTCTTTGACCAAGAATCTTACCAGAATCCTAAATCACGGACTCTTGATCTGTGTGGGTCCCTGAGAATCCCTGTGTTAAGGAGGAAGAACATGTTCCGGATATGAATGTGCATTTCGTAAAATCCTTCTCAGTTTCAGAATTAATCATGAACAAGTGTAGCAGAAGCCCTCAGGGCCGGAGCAGGGCTGGGTGGAGCAGGTGAGGCTTTGGAATCAGCTGCTGTTTGTGATTTGGAATTGAGGGAGGAAAGAGAAAAGAAGAAAGCAACAGCCATCTAATCTTGCCTGTGTACATTCTTTATCAGATGGGGTTCTGTCTTACTCGTCCCCGAGGTATATTGCAACAATGTGCCTTTATCAAGGAGGAGTTTTACAGACAAAGCTTTCAAATAAACAGATATAAAATGGAAAAATAAATAAATGCAAGGAAATTAAATGCTAATGTATGTGCCTTTAATATTCTCAGTCAAGGTAAGCCCTTTGATAAAATAAATTATGTTGTGAATTGTAGCTAAAAGATGATATAGGTCTTCTTGATTTTACCACAGTAGGAAATGAAAATGCAAATGTAGTATTTTAGTTCCTACAAGACTTTGAATTTAATTTTTTTAATTTCCCCCCAAAAGTTAAATTAAGTGGAAAGTACAAATTTCCCGATTATTATTACTTACACTAACATTTAAGAGTATGTAAATGTAAACACAAGTATTCAATGAAATTTAATTCTTTTAAAGAACCAGTATTTTAGGGACAGCTGGCTGGCTCAGGTGGAAGAATATGCAACTCTTGGAGGTGTGAGTTCGAGCCCCACGTTTGGTGTAGAGATTACTTAAATAAATAAAACTTAAAAAAAATAAAGAACCGGTATTTTATAAATTGTTTCCTATACTACTGGAACTTATATAATATTTACCCAGTTTAATGTGAATCTGTAGTTTTGTGAATTACTATAATTTTGTGAATTACCCAAATTATGTGAATCTAGTTTTCACTTAAAAGTGTATGTTTTGTTACCATATTTCCCTTACAAATCCTTATAATCAGCATGATTGATTAATGTTAACTTAGCTTATTTTCTAAAACCTGTAAATGATTTTGAATCACAGGTGATAAAATATTAAGTAGATTAATACATTACCATTGTTCATCTGGAGATTTGTAAAGAAATTAAAATCCAGAGACAGAGAAAATAAAGTATATGGTTATATAACCCCCAGGTGGATTTCTAACCTATGGATTATTTTCTATGTATAAATACATTTGGTCTTTGAAATATTCAAATTCAGAGGGCAAATTAATCAATGTATTGTAAACATTGCTTTGTAATATGATTGATATTCATTATGATTAAAAAAATAGATATTGTCATTTATGCATATCGTTTAACATGATTATATGTGCTTCTGTATTTAACCTGAGACACGGGCTTACATTTGAAGGGGATCAGGATATGCCACCCCAAAACATACCACTTCGGCATAGGAAT
The DNA here is from genome assembly GCF_009762305.2 of Zalophus californianus. Taxonomy (NCBI): domain Eukaryota; kingdom Metazoa; phylum Chordata; class Mammalia; order Carnivora; family Otariidae; genus Zalophus; species Zalophus californianus. The sequence continues at coordinate 59,116,047 of NC_045605.1, forward strand.
TATTTTGAGCTGAAAACATTTGAGTTCCTGGAATCCCTTATCTGCCTAAAAGCAGAGCCTCCCAGAACTCAATTGTCATAAATCCCGTCTTGGGAACGACTCTGTATAATCTTGGAGACTAGAAATTGGCACCATACCCAAACAGACATTGCCATGGGACTATCATGTCTCTCATCTATTCTCCAAAGTCTCATTTATCTTTCCAAAAAGTCATTTCTTTTCCCGTAAGTGTCCTTGCTCTTTTTCCTCTTCATTTGCTAAGTTGGGTACATAAGCCCCAAATTCTAACCACCTGTTTGAGTTACTCATTGTTGAGTAACACATTGTGTATATGTGTTGTGTGTGTGTTACATGCATAAATATGCTCCGTTTTTTCTCTCATAAATCTGTCTTCTTTTGGTTTAATTCACATGCCTCATGAACTGACCATAAGAAGGTAGAGGAAAAGGAATTTTTTTGCCTTGCCTACACATTCAGGTGGCTTATTTAGGAAGTGATCCTAGAAAACAGAAGGGCAGGACCTAGAGGGTAGAAAGGAAAGGAACAAACCCAGCATAAGGGTACATAATGGAGTAGACCATTACTGTGGGCAACCGGGCCTTCATCCTGCTGGGGCCTTCTGAGGAGCTTTATGAAATGAGTCTCGGAATCGTCTAAGTGGGGGGACAAAAGCGAGACATTTTTATCCTCTGGTTCAGGTTCTCCGTTGGTGGAGGGTTGCCCCATGGCATTTTGACTAGCCCACGGTTCTGAGTTGCATGGGTATGAATGCAAAGTGGGTTCTCCCAGGCATTCTGTGCCTCTGCGTCAGAGAACCGAAAGGCAGGAAGGGAGAGGCAGTGCGCCCCTGAGGAGAGGTGTGGCAACAGGAGCCAGCAAGGAACTGGTCACAGCAGATGAGACTGGAAACTGCAAGCGAGGCTGAGAGAATGTGAGGTGGTACAGAAAAGGTGTTGCACGTAATACACATGCATACATATCAAGGCATATTAAAGTTAATGGTTATAAAAACCCTCATGAATAGTGACTGATTGCTCAGAGAAAAGAATGGCCTTGGGTTGTGCAGTCTGCTCTCAACATGAGGTAGAGAAATTTCTTCTCTATTTTCTGCTCAGGTAGCAAAACTTGTAGCTCCCTGCACTACTCTCACTTCTCAAAAGTCTGTTTGCATTTGTATCAGTTCTCACAATGCTTTTGAGTACTTCATGACTGAAGACAATTGTGGGAAAAAACCAACAGTCCCTCACTAATACAGGAACCAATATTTCTTACGGTGTTTTTGTTACCTTCTATGGCAATCATAAAATACTGTCCTTCTGATGGATAACAATGGACTGTCGCCATTCCTGTTCTCAGGCACATCGTTCTCATTTGTAATCAACTGACATCCTCAGCTTCTCTTTCAGATGTTGCCTTGCTCTAAGGGTGCATAGTCATCGCCTTTGGGGACAGACCACGGCGTCTTTTTGTCCAGACTGTCTTCAATGCTCCCTGAACCGTTGATTGGCAGCACCGAGTGTTTTCTCTTTCGCTTTGTACGCGTCACCCGAGGTATGGCGCTCACAAACACAAAGGGAATTCCAGGAACACTTAGCATGTTTGGAAGGCACCAGTTTTCAGAATCTGTCAACAGTATTGTAAGAACTACATGTGTTTTAAGACTGCAGTGTGGGAAAAACTGTCAAGATGAGGAGAGCGACTCAACCCCCCTTGGGAGGATGATAATACATTTTATTCCAGTTGCTTTTATTCAAGTGAAGTGTTGACCACGTGAATAGATTTTAGTAAATTTATGCACTTTTATTTATTTTTTTGAGGTTAAAAATGTTTAACAGTGGCTTTATTAGGTGAATGCTTGAAAGCATTCAACATTAAATTCAATTTACTTCACATTAATGTTTGCAAGTACATTATTAGCAATTCTTAAATATTTCAAATCAACTTAAGTATCGAAGACTTGCTTATAAGTCTTCTGAGGTAACAAGAAGACCAAAAGGAGCCTAGAACTTGAGTCCAGGTCTCTAACCAACAATCACCATATCGTCACCGGTGAACTCGTATGAGGGAACTTCAAGGTTGAGAGGTGCAGACCCCTTCCTGCTCCTGCCAGAAGCATCATAGTGTGACCCATGGCAAGGGCAGTAATAACCACCAAAATCTCCTGCATTTGCAATGGGTACACAACCAAGATGAGTGCAAACACCTATCAGGATAACCCATTCAGGTTTCTTTACTCGATCTAAATCATGCTGAGGGTCCCTCAACTGGGACACTTCAACTGCAGCCTCCTGCTCAATTTCCTTCTTGGTTCTACGGTGCACAAACAGTGGTTTTCCTCTCTACTTGAAAGCCATGTTCTTGCCTTCTGGAATATCAGATAGCTTGATTTCGATTTTCGACATGGCCAGCACATCAGCAGAAGCACTCATGCTGGAAACAAACTGGGAGACGACATTCTTGGTAGCATATGCAACACCTATACTAGTTGTTGCAGTTATCAAATAGGAGAAACCTTTTCTAGCCTCACTGCTCTCTTTTGAAGACTTCGTACCATCTAACACCTCGGTGCGTCGATAGTCAGAGAAGTCAGGCACTCTGATGTCTGTGTGGGAATAACGAATGGAAGCTGGGACATTGAGGCCCACGGAGGCGGCCAAAGGCCAGCTCGCGGCCTGGCCACTCAGCGACTCCCGGCACAAGAAGGGCCGCTTCACGTCCAGCACTGGGGGGCTTCGGGGTGGCGGGCACCGAGGCCTGCACCAGGGGCCGCAGCGCGCCCACCACCCCGTGGGACGTGGCCGATAGGACAGACGCGAACGGGCCCGAACGGGAGGCCACCGACAACATGGCGACAGCTTCTCCAAACGCCGAGCTGGTCACAAATGTATGCACTTTTAAAGCAAGCCCAAGCACAAGAATTGATACTATGTCTGTTGGTGAAAGAATTCTAAAGGTTTTCTAAAGGGTGTTTTTGTTTTTTGGGGTTTTTTTTGGAGGAGGGGAGGGACACAGGGACAGGGAGAGGGAGAATCTTAAGCAGGCTCCAAACCCAGTGCAGAGCCCAACACGGGGCTTGATCTCACCATCCTGAGATCATGACCTGAGTTGGATGTTTAATCCACTGAGCCCCCCAGGTGCCCCCCTAAAGGTTTATCTTTAAGCGTGGATTACCCTTGCCTATGAGTAGATGCAAAGCCTATTGATTCGAGTGCCTTTATGGCTCGCGTTATCTGGAGTCAGGGAAAGTGGTGAAACTTCAAAATGGGGATTCAAAAGTAGATAAACTGGTCAGGGTTTAAGCAGAAACTGGACTAGAGTGGCCACATGCCCTTTCCATGGCTCTTATGAGCATGACATGTACTGCAAGGTGAAAACCAGGACTCTTCACACATGATCCATCATCGGTGGGAGGTGTGTACAGTTTCTGGTTACTCCCCCAAGGCCAGAGCATCTGTGGGCCAGACGATGTTGTGTCGATTCTTTTAAAGCACTAATGATGCGTATCTAGGTATCCTATTCCAAGTGCAACATACCAACTGACCTCCACAGACAGAGTAATGGCAAAGCTGTTGACTGAGATCACATAAGGTTTATCAAAGGAAGATGTCACTGGAACTTCATTGGAAAGGACCTTACCGAGCCTTGCTAAGTCCCCAAATGGCTGACGGGTGCTGAGGCTTTCAGTCTTAGATCCTGTGTTCTCACTGTAAGTAAATGTACCCCACCCATTTAATGATTTCTTGCTATGATCTCTGTTTTTCTCTTAAACACAGGGACCAATGCCTTGCTTGTCCCTTGGGACCCAGGGAGGGTATGACCACTTCTAGGAAATTCCCCGCGTTCCCAAAAAGAAACCTAGTTTAAAGATTTTTATTTATTTATTTGACAGAGAGAGATAGCAAGAGAGGAAGTACAAGCAGGGGGCGTGAGAGAGGGAGAAGCAGGCTTCCCACGGAGCAGGGAGCCCGATATGGGGCTCGATCCCAGGACCCTGGGATCAGGACCTGAGCCGAAGGCAGATGCTTAACGACTGAGCCACCCAGGCGACCCAGAAACCTAGTTTAGAATGAAATTGGGATACAGCAGAGGAAACTCCGAAGCCCTAGCCCTCCTTGTCAGTTACAGACCCGACAGGTGGATCCTTCTTTACTATTCTAGCAAGAGCAGGGAAGTGTTCCTTCTTTCCCACTACCGTGCAGCCAATGAGAATCACAACTCAGCCAATGAAGAACCTCTATACTTCAAACTCCTAGTCTACACCAATGGGCTTTTTGTTTATAATAGCCATCCCAACATCCCCTTTCCTCTATAAAAGTTCATGTGTTGTTTGAAAGGGAGGTAGTCCCCAAATGACCTTTGAAGGCGGAATGCCGAAGGAAAAGGCCTACAGGTCCAGTTTGACGGGAAATAGTTTATTAAAGGGACTATTATGGACAGAAGCAAGACGTGTAGATCTGTGCAGCCCCATCTCCGGTAAGACCCACTTTTATAGCCTTAGAGGTTGGGAGGTACGTGCTAGTAGACCACCCAGGAGGAAATGTTTGAGTGTAGCTGTGCCATAGTTATATCTCCAGAGCAGATCAAGGACCTTATGGGCGTGGTTGGATAAAAAGAAAGAGTGTGTGTGTGTGTGTGTGTGTGTGTGTGTGTATGTGTGCGCGTGTGTGTGTGTATGTGTGCGCGCGTGCGTGGGCTGGTGCTGTACTTAAGGCTTCGGGTCCCAGTGCAGTCATCGAGGCAGATTTGTCCAAGATGGCGTTAGTCTGGTTCACAGCGTTCCTTTCCTTTGTTCTGCAGACTTTCCAATGGTTTTGCCGTAGCTTGCTTGTCCCTGATTGCAGTTCTCCGCTAGACCTGAATAAACCCATTTTTGCTTGCAAAATAACTGACATCTTTATTTTTAAGGTTAACACAGAGCAGCAGCCTCCTTTTCTACTCCAACCCTGACCTTAATTGCATATCTATGTGGAAAACAATGAAATTTGACTTCTTCATCCATACTCCAGAATCAATTTCAGGTGGGTTGGTGATCTGTCGGTGACAACAAGTCTCCTAGAAGATAATGTAGGGAAGGAAAAATTCTTCTCTATCCTTCAGGATCTTCCAGCTGGACTAAGAATTAAATTTACCTGAGACAGATTAACAGGAAAAAATAAACAGTTTTGTTACATGCACACAGAGGCCCTAAAGAAATGACTGAGGCAGGCAGTTTTTATACTTTATAGACAAAGACACAATAAATTTGTGAGGAATTGACAGGATAAAGAAAACAGATGTTTGGAAGCATGAATTAATAAGGAATTCTAAGCGGAATTTGGGCTGAAGTTGTATTTTAGAAAAAAGTCACACGGTTTGCTTCTACAGCTTTCCCGGCTTTAAAGTTTCTATATCTGGTGATAAGGATGTCTTTTTATTTTGTACAGAGAAGGTACCTTTCCTATGGGAGATTAGTTCCTGCTTTCAGAGGCACAGAGAAGGGTCTGAGTGTCCTTGCACCAGCTGTTTCTTAAGTAACTTTTATTTGAAATAATCACTATGCGGGGCACCTGGGTGGTTCAGTCAATTATGCATCTGACTCTTGATTTCTGCTCAGGTCATGATCTTGGGGTGGTGAGATCAAGCCCCATGTCTGGCTCCAAGGTCAGTGCAGTCTGCTTGAGATTCTCTCTCTCTCTCTCTTTCTCCCTTTGCCCATCTCCTTGTGCTCTCTCTCTAAAATAAATCTTAAAAAAAAAATAATAATCACTGTGCCAAACTGGTACGTTTGAAAAAGTCTTGATGTTGGGGAAGAGAAAATTTTCTTAAACTGGGCACAATAAACACCAATCATAAAAGGCTGAATACATTGGACTACATTAAAATGAATGATTTTTTTTCTCTTCTTTTTTTTTTTTTAGATTTATTTGAGAGAGAGAGAGCTATGCACACAAGTAGGGGAGAAGGGCAGAGGGAGAGGGAGAAGCGGACTCTCTGCTGAGCAGGGAGGACATGGGGCTCCATCCCAGGACCCTGGGATCATGACCTGAGCCAAAGGGAGATGCTTAACCAACTGAGCCACCCAGGTGCCCCTCTTTTTTCTATTTTAAAAAATACCATTAAGAGTGTGGGAAAGTAAGCCACAGCATGGGTAGTATTTGCAACACATATAGTCACAAAGGCCTTGCTTTAAGAATACATAAAGAATTAACATAGCCCCTCCTAACCGTTAACTACCACCACCCCCCTTCTCTGATATGTTCCCTTCCCTTGTTTCTTAGCTCTGTTTTATTCATTAACCATTTACATAACTAATTTCCAATTATAAAATTGGAAAATAGCAGAACTTAACCTCAAGGGTTATCATGAGGGCCAAATGAGGAAACATGGACAGTGCTTAGAACAATGAGTGCCAGACTCACAGTAAGCATCCAGTGCATTGCTGCTTATTGTTATTACTACAGTTTACTTGTGTGTGTGTGTGTGTGTGTGTGTGTGTGTGTGTGTGTGTGTGTGTGTGTTTGGCATTACTTAAGAAATATTTCCCCAATTAGTATTTTCTTCTCCTTCCAGGCACCTTGTAAGGCTCCTTTTGAAGTTAGGTGTGGTGTGTGGCTTCACTGGATGTGTGAACTGGAGTGGAAGGGCTGAGGTATAGGGTCACAGCCACCCACTTAGCGCGCTCCCTTTTCCTGCAACGGTACTGTAACCTGAGAGCATGTTCTGTGATTGGGGCCTTAGCATCCTGCTTCCCTGAGTGACGAGCAGCGCCCCGTTGTGGCCTGAATTAGGTATGAGCAAGAAACAAACTCTTGCCTGTTTTATTTTTTGGTAAGAAAGAACTTCCTGCTGTGGGGTTAAAAAAATACATTCTCCCACATTTTTTGTAATAGTCTTAGAGGTTTATGTTTCACATTTAGGTTGTTAATTTCTTTGAGATTGTTTTTGTGTATGGTGCTATGCAGGAATCAAATTCAGTTTTTTTTTGTTTTTTTCCCCAAAGCCAATTATCCCAACACCGTTCACTGAGTCGTCTTTTCCCCTGACTTGTGGCCTCCCCTGCCATATCCAGAGTGCCCATGCTTACATGGGTCGTCTTCTTGACTCTGTTCTCTCCCATGATCTTTTTTGTCTATTCTTCTACCATTTTACCGCATGGTTTTACTTATTTCTTTGTCATATGTCTCACTAGTGGGTAGACAGTGGGCAGAGTAGCCTTCAGGCATGGAGAATGGGGAATGAAGAGTGAATTGAGTGCTGTGCCTCTTAGCCAAACCCACTCTTGGCGAGTAGAGCGCCAGACTCTGGGCCTAGGCATCCTGGCTGTCTGCACATCAGAACGTGCACGTCAGTTTCCTCAGAGATAATCAGAGTGAGAAGCAAGCACTAGATTTGGGAGCTATTATTAAAGTTAATTGACAGGGCTGGGTAACTGCTTAGATTTCTGGTGGGATAGTGTAGGGAGAGGGATTTATATAAGACAGCTCTTATATTTCTGGCTCAATCAGGGCTTCAAGGATATCTGTGAGAAGTATAAGTCACGAACCTTCTGAACTAATGCCTGGAGAGAACTTCTTGAGCAAATAATACAACCTGTAGAAGTAACTGGTCCCAGAAAAGCAAGGTGTGATTATAAATGGTTTATTTCTTTAGATGATAACATTCATCATAATTAAATTGCATTTTTAAGACTGTTACTGCTGACACTACGTAGAAATATTGCTTTTTAATCATAGTGAAGTGTCAAGAGACTAGGGACTTAGGGGGTAAATTTGAAAACAAAGTGCACATTTTTGTTTTTAAGATTTTATTTATTTGACAGAGAAAGACACACAGCCAGAGCAGGAACACAAGCAGGGGGAGTGGGAGAGGGAGAAGCAGGCTTTCCCGCTAAGCAGGGAACCCGATGTGGGGCTCGATCCCAGGGCCCTGAGATCATGACCTGAGCCGAAGGCAGACGCTTAATGACTGAGCCACCCAGGCGCCCCAAAAGTGCACACTTTTGCAAGCAGAATCAGTAGATGCGTTAGAGGTATTGGGGGATGTGAGCATTAATGCAGGCCACAGAAATAATCCTGTGTTACCACCCTTCCCAATCCTGATGCTGGCCAGCCAGCCAGTCAGCTCCCTACCCCTTTACCTCCCTCCCACACCCCTCTTTACAGACCCCTTGCAGAACCAGGTGCCAGACAGGGCAGGGTTCTGTAGCTCAGCAGGGAGGAGTAGCAGGTTGAGGAGGCTAGACGTTAGCAAGATGAATGCAGGGCTTTCTTTCATTCCTGCAGATGGGAGGAGGAGAGGGAAGGTTTCTCGGTGGGGTTTCTCAAGGTAGGGGCCCCTCCCAAGCTTTTCAGCCTTCACCCTAGGGTCAAAAACCAAGAGGGTAGGCACTCAGGGTTCCCTGTCCTTGGCTGGTAGGACTCTTCTTGCCTTTTGGGGATGCCTAAAGTTTCAGGAATGCCAGAGAGTTCAGACTGTGAGGACAGATCCTTTGCTTCTCTAAATTTAAGGTCACCTAAAGTTGGTGACTGAGCTCTCAGGTCTAATGGGACCCTTAGCCCCTCCCATTGCCACTTCCCAGGCTCCTACCCAGGGGCCTTTGGAAGAAAGGCCTTTCCTACCTGGGGCTTGAAGCTCCCTGGCCACCATGGGAGTTTCTCCATGCTTGTCTTCATCCACCCAGGAATATGTTTCTGGATCTGGAAGTTCATCCTTCACAGCAACGTATACATTCCTTTCTCCACTAAGCAGTGTTAACTGGAGTTCTGACTCTTGGTGGGATCTGGCTTCCTCTCCTGGGGTTCTCAGCCTGCCTGAATCTGGATAAATACCCACCACTGGACCCAAGATGGCGGGCTGCAGCTTCCCTCTGCTGGATTGTTTACCTGGCTGTCCAGTTTTCATTAGGCTTGATCCAAATTCAAAATCCTTCTTGTGTAAAAGCTCAAAGTTTCCTGGTAATCATGCTCTGTGGTCCCATTTCGACCTCAAACATTTCTCTTGTTTCCAACACCCTTTTGGAGCATAATTTGGTTGAAACTTGCTGGATACTTGGTCCCTCTGCAACACAGATCTACTTCTGGCTGGACCCTGTCATCTCAACTAACCTTACTTCAACAGCGTGTGCTGGAGCCTTGATTCAAGCCAGACATTGACAGATGGAATGGGGAGACAAGGGCTCTGGCATTAAAGAGATCACCAGACTATAAACAAATGATTATCAATGAGATGGTGGGTGTGTGGCCAAGATGCATATAAGGTTCTCCGGGGGTGGGGGGGAGATGGTATTTGTTAAACAATGTCTGTGTGCCCCAGGCAGTAAATTATGAACGTTGCTCCTTAAATTCTCACAGAAATACTACTGAGCTTATTTTACAAATGCAGCATTTGAGACAAGAGATTACTCAGGTAACTTGCCCCAAATCACAGAACTGGTGGTGGTTGAGCCTGAATTACCATCGACATCATCTGACCCCACACCTGGGACATGAAGCATTGTATGACATTTAATTTTGCCTGAAAGTTTTGAGGAAGGCTTAACGTTGGAGGTGATGTTTGAGGGAGGACGTCTCGAAAGATAATTACTATACTGAAGGGATAGTGTCTTAGACTGGGTGAAATAGGACATGAAGTCAGAGACTTTGCGCCAGAAGGAATAATGGGTAGAAATGCACAGAACCCTAGAGCCAGAATACCTTGGGAAGGGTTGGGTAGAGGGGAGGCTGCCCCTGGTGGCACTGCTCTCACAGGGCTGGAGAGGGAAACCCTTCTCTGTGCTCTCTGTTCCTATTTCCAGCCATTACGGATTGGCCATCCCTGAGGTTTGTGTCCTCTGGTTTTACCGCCTCTAACCTTCGTCACTCAAGGTATCATCCTGTGTACGTGGTCCTCTGTACAGCCCACTCACGCAAAACCTTTCAGATTTTTTATCTTCTCAGCTCCAACACTATTCACCTACTCTTCAATCTAGCCAACTGCTTCTAGGAAATGTCCTCCAACCAACTCAGCATCTGCAGACTATCCACACTGGAAATCTCAGGGTCCAGCATCTTTTCTTCTGACACCTCAGTCCACCAGCTTTCACTCTCTTCCTGCTAGAACCCCTACAGAGAACCCCAGTCCCCCAACCTCTCTCAGTAACCACAGCCACCACCTCAGTCCAGGCACCTGGATATTGGCCAGGATTACTGCCGCAGCCACACCATTATGCCTAGAACCATGTCCCCCGACCCCCCTAACCCTTTCCACGGCCACACATTCTGGTATTTTCAATGACTCGTGTTCCCTGGTGCTCAGCAGATCTCTGAGCTTTCTGCACAGCAGAGGGGCTAGGACCTTGGCTAGACTAGAAACTGCCTGAGCTGCTTTCTATTCCAGGATATCAGCCCTGTCTTTTTAGGAACCTCATACTCTTCAGCAGTTGGTTGGAGGCACTGTGGTTCTCTGCCCTGGTGGTTTCTGACAGCAGAGCAGCTCCCCTCTTCTATTTCATGATGGCCTCACCACTCCCACCTGGAACACCATCCCAGACTCACCTGAGCTTTCAGAGAAGCAGCTGAAATTATTGTCATTTATTTACTTACTTATTTTTATTTTGAAAGATTTTTATTTTTAAGGAATCTCTATACCCAACATGAGGCTTGAACTCACAGCCCTGAGATCAAGAGTCACATTCTCTTCTGACTGAGCCAGCCAGGCGCCTCTGAAATTATTGTCATTTTAGAAAAATTGTCCAAAGTTAATATTTAATACTATTCTTCTTTTTCTTCTTTTAATGTTGACGTTTTAGAACACCCCATAATCTGGAACTAGCACTTCATCTTCACATGGATAAAAAAACATATTCTTTAATAGAAATTCCTAAGAAGATTCTGATGTCAAAGAAGGAGGCCTCTCCATTAAAATAAGGTGGATGAGTAGCTAGCTATTGGTCAAGAACAAGATGTAAGGTAAATTGCCCAAAATGTAGATTTCCTCTTCCACTGTAATGAAACTTGAAAGTTGGTGCTAGAGCTTCTATAACTGAACATTTCCCTAGATTGAAAAGCTAAAGAGCTCCTGTCAAATAATAATGACTACAATGCTTTGAACTGAAAGGTATGTGAATTTGGATGGAATCCTACAGTGCTGCTAAATTCTGTTGCGATGTGCCCACTGTAGGTCACTAGGGCTGCTTCGGGGAGATCGCTGCATTGCTTAATCTGTTTTTTTGGGGTTTTTTTTTGTTTTTTTCTCTTCCATGTTCCCCTTTGCCCTTTTACTTTTGGTTTTATTTTATTATTTTTTAAAGATTTTATTTTTAAGTAATCTCTACACCCCACACGGAGCTTGTACTCACAACCCTGAGATCAAGAGTCACGTGCTGTACTGACTGAGCCAGACAGGTGCCCCTTACTTTTGGTTTTAAAGTTCTCATTTGCTTCTAGTTCTTATAACAGCTGGGGGGACTTTCCATCCATTTCTTCAGTAGAGCCTACATACCAGTCATCAACCGTGTTGTCAACCATGTCCATGCAGAGCCCATAGCATGGACTTCTTGCTTAAGCATGAAATTTCATGCATTCCTGCCACAGAGCTCATGTATGCAATGCGTGTAACAAATCCGTAGTAACTTCCCTATGGAGGATTAAATTGTATGGCTTTTATTTAGCTTTATCATTAAAAACTTCTTCCTGGGGTGCCTGGCTGGCTCAGTTGGTTTAGCATCTGCCTTTGACTCATGTCATAATCCCAAGGTCCTAGGATCGAGCCCCATATCGGGCTTCTTCCTCTCCCTCTGCTGCTCCCCTGCTTGTGTTCTCTTGCGCTCTCTCTCTGTCAAATAAATAAAGTCTTTTAAAAAAATGAATAAAATAAAAAATTCTTCCTATTTAGGATCCACAATCTCCAACAGACCCTAGTTTGTGCCTCCACTCTGGGGGTCGTCTTATCCCATGAAATATGAAGGGAGAGTAGTTGTCTGGAGGATGTGGGCCCAGGACTGGAAAACATTACCTGTACTATTCAGTACCAAGTTGGGATCAGAAGGTGAACTCTTGCGTCTAACACTCATGTTACCTACAAGTTGAACAAGGACTACAAAGAAGCATAAGACCGTGAGAATGGGGAGTCAGTGTTAGCTGCATTGCTGCTGCATCTTTTCTGTATGAATGACTTTCAGCCTCCACCCTAGGATCCAGACCTCCAGGCTTGAATTTACACCTGCGTCCTGGACACTTGGAGTCTTAAAGAAGTTCCATGGAAAATTTCTCAAGGGTATGATCCTTTGCTTTGTGCAATTGGCCTCATGATTAGTGCATCTAAAGAAAATCCTCTACCTTTTATTTTCTGTTTGGAAGATAGAAGCCACATATCTAGCAAGGCAAGTCAAGGAACTGCTTCGCTCTGGTGTTTTCCATTTTTCCTGCATCAAGCTTGTATTTAATAACACAATCTTACTACCGTCTTTGAATTTGTGGTCAGATTTTGCACCATGATCGGGCACATCTTGGATGAATCTGGAGCACCACAGAGCCCGGGAATGGTGAAGGAGCCCTGTCAGACCAGGACTGAGTAGTCATGGTAGGCCTCTTTGTGGTCTTTGAGTTCTCCCAGCTCTCTTTTTCTGAACTACTTTTGTGTCAGAAGACTGTCAGTTCAGTTAGTGATCATAAACTGTGCTTTTCCACTTCTGCTATCTTTCCTATGTGACTTGCGAAAGATTGAGTTTTCTGTTTATCTGTAGGCTGGGTTGACTCTTCATAGGCTTTCCCCAGATCAAAGTTTAAAAGGGAATTCCCACCTCTGTGCATTTCATATTAGACCACATGTCCCTGATTGTCGATTTAAAATAAAATAATTGGGGGGGGGGGTGGCGCCTGGGTGGTGCAGTCAGTTAAGCATCCGACTCTTGGTTTAGGCTCAGGTCATGATCTCGGGTCATGAGATCAAGACCCATGTCAGGCTCTGCACTCAGTGCGGAGTCTGCTTCAGATTCTCTCTCCCTCTCCCTCTGCCCCTCCCACTCATGCTCTCTCTTTCTCAAATAAATAAATACATCTTTAAAAAAAATAAAATAATTGGTATAGCAGAGATAACTCAAAATTAGAATTTCTCCTTGATGCTCCTTAGACTATTATGTCCTGAAACATCCAATAACTCATTTACCCCTTAACAATTAGGAATAGGTATCCCAGACAATAGAAAACCCACATCTGCCTGTTGGCTCAGTGTAATGAGGAGACCAAAATGGCAACTGAGCAGTCTCTGCTTCTAATTGTGTGAGACCACTTCCGTGCTGGAAGTGTCATCTCACTTAGGAATTAAGACTTCTAAACCTGCCAACACCAAGATTGTGAGAACAAGAACTGGATTACTAGATATACTCATGAAAGGGACCATTCCGATGTCCACCCTCTTTCTTCCTGTACATGTGTGTCTCAGCTTTGGAAGAAACAACATCAAATATTGGTTGCTGGTTTAAAACGTCCTGCTCCTGGAAGTTAGCTCCCCAACTTGGTAGGGTGCTGTCTTCCTACTGCCACCATAACTGAGCCTCCAGGAAGTTCATTCCACTGTTCTTTAAGGCCATTTGTTTCTGGGTAATAACGTATATCCAAAACCAAGAAATTGCATGGTATGAGCCCATTGCCACATCCCTTTAACTGTAAAATTAGTTTCTTGGTCAGAAGTTATATCGTATGGGGATTTCATGGTGGTATTTCATAAGATATTCTTTGTAGGTCTTTGATGATTCTGGTGAAAGCATTGGGAGCATGGAAAGAAAATCTGGAAATAGATCTATTCCCATGAGGACATTTTTCAGTCCTCAATGAAGGAAGGGTTTCTGTGAAATAAATTTAACATCAGTTGGCTGGTTGGTCTCCCCAGGGAATGGTGCTATGTTGGGCACTCATTGTTGGCTTCTGCTATTGGCACCCACCAGTGGTGGTAGCCAAATTAACTTTGATGAGGGGAATTTATGTTGTTCCTTCACCACCATGCCACTTTGTACCTGACCCCCTTGGGCAGTCAGGCAGATGGGATAAGAGGCTAACTGACATCTACATGACCACTCATCTTTTCTACATGGCTATTATTGAGTGACTGAACTGTAGTGTATGCCTCCTCTTGGGCATTTTTGTGGAACATGATTGTCTTTATACTCTATGCCCATTCCAGGAAGCCCATCTACATATCTCCTCTCCAGTCCATCCCTGTCATGGGGCCATAGGGATGGATTGAATAAGAGACAATAAAGGAAGGATTCAGGTAACCAATGGAGGGACTCAGCCAATTATCCAGTATGTCTATTTTATACTAGTATATATATATACACTCACATTCTAACAGGGGTGGTATTTTGTACCCCCAGTGAATAGCATCAACTAAAACAGTATCTACTCGCTCCAAACAGATTTTTTTCCCTTCCAATGCATAGTCATTTTCATAATTGGATGTAGGTCTTTCTCGGGGGGGCCTGGAGGAAAATTTATAATACAGCCACATTGCTGGGTCCTTCCTTAAAGGGACCCAGTTTCCCCTTAATTGAGGTACTCTAGGCCTGTGATCTGACTCGGTTTGATAATTGGATATAAGGCAACATATTCCCACTGTGGCAACTTAAATCAGGTTTCTGTTTTCCAAATACATAGCTAAAGCCACACCTTAGTAGACAGCCCATCTGTTCATTCCTAAGAACCCCATGATCCAAGCTGCCATCACAGATCTCTGAAAGTCAAAACACTCTAAGGGCCTTTCTGTCCCTGCAGCTGATTGTCGTAATTCACCCAACCTGAGCCCAAAGTGAAGGGCCACCAGCCGGCCTCTGCCAATCCAGAATCCTGTTCCCACTGAAATCAGCCACTCCAGTTCAGATGCTGTATCTCCCACTCCAATCTTTGGTATTGTGTTTCAGGGTGCTTCCATCACCTGTGCGTGGCTCATGCTGTGGTCAGGGGGCAGCCTCCGGACCTTGCTAGGGTTACCGATGAGAGTGGCCAAGGAGATCCCACACTTAGGTCCACTCCAAGATTCCCATGTTCCTGTGCTTTTGGACCTTTGACACCTTAACCTCATTGACTCTAGGCCAGCACTGCGTCTAGGCTTCAATAAACGAAACAAGCAAGCTGTTAAAACCACTTGTGGGTACTCAAGTTAAATATCATAGCCTACATCCACATTTGTAATTCGCAACTTTATGCCTATTCAAACTCACATTTCGCTTTGGTCTGACGCACTTAGAATCACTCCACTTCTATTCATGCTTTCCAGCTTTTCCAGATTTAAAGCAACCATCCCTACTTATTCTGACCTACATACAGCCTAACCACTGAAAGAGAGAAATCAATTTTAGAACTTAGAACTAAATTGGGATTTCTTTTTTTTTTTTTAAAGCCCATCTAAAATCCTGTTGGACAGGACACTTCTGGCTCACATTGATCACTCCTTGTAGAAACCCTCCCATTTCTTTCTGACTATCAACTCTTTCAAGGTTATATGGAGGCACCGTCTTTTTCCCTTAAGTATAGAAATAAGAGTGCCCCAGAAGAGTTAACGCTTTAAAACAGCACATAATGAGTCAGAGTGGAAATAGAGAAAAATCATTCTAAGAAGTGGGTACCCAGGCTGGCAGGACTTCAACTTTGTTTCTGTCTCTGGTTCTTAACTTTGTTTTGAAAACAAATCACTTTGAGAGTCTGATAAAAGCTATGAATCCTCTCTAGAGAAAATGTCCATAGACACAAAATATGCATTCACTTTTCAGGTATTCATAAAGCCATAGTTAAGAACCCATGCCTTTTGGGACTGGGCCAATGTATTTAAAATATCTAAAGAAAGTGTTCATCAGAAGGGGGTTTATTGGTTAGGCATGAATACAGAAAAAAGGCAATCACAAAGACAAACCCTATAGTGTCCATCCGAACACTCTCCATGGGAGAGAGGACTCTGAACCAAAAAAATCCACCAAATATTCTGGTCCTGAGAGCAAGATGAGAGTATCATCCTAACTTAGTCTGACGCCAACCACTCAAATGATCGAATTCCCTTAATTTTGACTGAATCCACACCAAACAAACCTTTTTTTTTAAGATTTTATTTGTTTACTTGACAGAGCACAAGCAGGGGAAATGGCAGGCAGAGGGAGAGGGAGAAGCAGGTTCCCCGCCGAGCAGGGAGCCCAGTGTGGAGCTCGATCCAAGCACCCTGGGATCATGACCTGAGCCAAAGGTAGACACTTAACCAAATGAGCCACCCAGGTGCCCCCCAACAAACTTCTGATGATAATTTGACTCCTTGGGTAGCCTGCCTACAGGGCAAAAGTGCTCTGAGCAGAGAATGTGAGTCTCTAGTCTTCTCTGCAGAGAGAGTTCCAAGTAAATTAACAAACTAGTGTTACTTTTTTTTTTTAAGATTTTATTTATTTATTCATGAGAGACAGAGAGAGAGAGAGAGAGAGAAGCAGAGGGAGAAGCAGGCTCCCAAGGAGCAGGGAGCCTGATGTGGGACTCGATCCCAGGACCCTGGGATCATGACCTGAGCTGAAGGCAGACGCTTAACCATCTGAGCCACCCAGGCGCCCTAGTGTTACTTTTTTTGATGTGGCTTTTCCTGAGATTGGTTGATAAGAGTCCACATCTAAAAGATGATACCAAGTTTCTGAACTTGTGTGGCAGGGAGAAACACCTCTAAGAAAGATTAATCCAGGTTTCTAAGCCTGCAAAGCAGAGAGGATGTGATAGATTTGCCAGCTTTCTAATTTAAATTTCTCAAATGCATTGTCTTAGGACAGAATCTGCCAGAGTCACTGACTTCATTAATTTTTTTCGGGGCTTAAGTGAGAAGAATCAGATATAGAATTTTGAGACTCTCTGCAGAACAAAGGGATTTAGGTTATTTATATACCTTTAGGAGTTACAGACACCAGTTACAATCATGTGGTTTCCCATGACAACTAATTATTATGCAATACTTTGAGGTTCAAGGTTTCTTACCGTAGGAAATAATATTAAATTTTTGTGGTTTTTTTTGTTTTTTTGTTTTTTTTTTTTAAAGATTTTATTTATTTATTTGACAGAGAGATAGAGAGCACAGAGTGGCAGGCAGAGGGAGAGGGAGAAGCAGGCTCTCTGCTGAGCAGGAAGCCGGACATGGGGCTCGATCCCAGGACCCTGGGATCATGACCTGAGCCGAAGGCAGCCGCTTAACTGACTGAGCCACCCAGGCGCCCCAATATTAAATTTTTGAAGTATCAATGTTTTTAAGGAGATGTCAGATAACCTTAAAAATTTGCTTTTTAAAAAGGCTATAAAATATTGAATAGGATGGCTACAAATAAAAATCCTCTCATGGGTAGCCTTATAACCTACAGGCTTGTGACTATTCTCAGCCTTCATCTTTCTCTAACAAGCTCTTGAGAATGGCTTCATTGCTCTGAATTTCATCTCTGTCTTACACTGTAATAAGTCTTCTGTCTAGAGTTTCTTTTTACACACAACTAATAGATAAGAAGGTGCAGTCTTTGACTTCAGGCAAGATTTTAATAGCCAGAACTCCCTGGAAAATGCAAGATTTATAGAAATCTAGGAATTAACACATCAAATGTGAAAATAATAAATTGTAAGAAAAATACTCCTATTGGGCGCCTGGGTGGCTCAGTTGGTTAAGCGACTGCCTTCGGCTCAGGTCATGATCCTGGAGTCCTGGGATCGAGTCCCACGTCGGGCTCCCTGCTCAGCGGGGAGTCTGCTTCTCCCTCTGACCCTCTTCCCTCTCGTGCTCTCTATCTCTCATTCTCTCTCTCTCTCAGATAAATAAATAAAATCTTTAAAAAAAAAAAAAAAAGAAAAATACTCCTATTTCACCCAACACACAAATGGTTTCCTAAATCAAGTGTAAAGTCTCATTCTGGTCTCTTAAGTTCTTAAATGGCCTCCCGCCCCGCTCACGTATCCACTTTCCTCTCAACCCCAGACCAGTGTCTGTTCCAGCAAGGCAAACAGTCACTACCTCAGCAGAGGTGCCCTTAGAAACTGACGGGAAGATTCCAGTGCAAGTAGTTTATTTGGGAGGTACAGGCGCCACCTGCAGGGCAGTTGAGGGAGGGACACAGGGAGAGGAGGCTGCCAGAAAGGGGTATGTTAGTTACTAAGCTAGCTGCCACAGGGGCCAAGCGGAGCTTAACCCCACAGGAAAATTATGGAAAAGGGTGCAAAGCATACCTCAGGATTACCTCACTAGAGAACTAGGGGATTTGGGGTATTTTACACCCAGTCTCATCAGTCATTGGCTGACAGCTGGTCCAGGGAGTGTTAATTCCTCAGCCTTTCCAGAATGCTGAGTCTGGGTGAACAAGACAGCTTTCCACAGTTCTGGGACAGCCTTCAGGGGCAGAAATGCATCAGATGCAGAGATGGTGGTCTAAGGGGATGCAGGCAGGACACTGAGTGTCTGCAGTATCTCTTCCTGCTCGAGATAAGTCCGGGCCCTGCTAGTTTTTCTCTAAAAAATCATCCTTTCTTCCTTCGGAATGGTCTCGAAATCCTTCCCTCCCAAGATTTCTCTGAGTAACCCTAACCCACTCTCAGGATGTCTGCTAAGAGTATGTGCCCTGAATGAATGGAAGAAAACTCCTTCTGTGTGGACAAGTTAGACAAGAGTGCCCTCCTCTGAGCAGACACGGCCCCTGGGGGCCACAGATTTGGCATGTGGACAACAACTCTGTAAGAAGAAAATGGCACTTCTTCTGAAGCGGCTCCTACAAGTAAGTGCACACAGCTTGGGGGTGAAGTAGGGACTGTGCTCACTCACATACTCAGCCAGGTATCTTTAGGCAGTGCACAAACTGAACAACAGGACCATGGCAGCCCTATTTACTTTGATCACTCCTTTCCTCTACAGCATCCAGAATTTACATGGACTACAGCTTTCTAGTGGAGCTTGATCAGATATTGAGTGTGTGAACTTGGCAGCAGCTCCCCCAAACATCTATTTGTATTAATTGACCTGTTTTGTGACGAAAGGAAAGGAGAATGTAGGTGGTCCAGAACCAAGTGGGAGAAGAGACAGAGGAAAACAGGAAACCGAAATTGATGTATCGCCTATGTTCCAACTGTCCCTAGATACTTCTCCCTACAAAATATTTTCCACCTAACTTCCAAGGCAATGGAACGAGATCCCTGTCTAAACTCAATATGCCAGGGGCGCCTGGGTGGCTCAGTTGGTTAAGCAACTGCCTTCAGCTTAGGTCATGATCTCAGGGTCCTGGGATTGAGCCCCTCATCGGGCTCACTGCTCCGCGGGAAGCCTGCTTCTCCCTCTGACCCTCCCCCTGCTTGTGTTCCCTCTCTCGCTGTCTCTCTCTCTCTGTCAATTAAATAAATAAATAAAATCTTTAAACTCAATATGCCAAATACCCATTTTATTTCTCTTCAAAATGATATAGGAGAGATGAGGTGAAAAATTGAGAGATTCTGCCCACTGTTCCGAGCATGTGGTGAAACCTAAATGAGTAGCAGTCCTGAATGTGGGTTCCCATGTGCTTTTTTCAAGTTAGTATCTGCTCACTGACTAGGTACAAGGTGAAAAGTTCAATGAATTCCTTTTCTCTTTTAAACGTTTAAAATGACAATTTGCAACATTATAAAAATAAGTGAAATTTCACCTAAAATCCCTTCACTCTGTCACAAACTATTTTCATGTCAGTGCTTTCTTTTTAATTTCTCTGGAACATTCCAGTACCTATTCAAACTTGTTTCTTGTTTTTCACTATCCTAAGTAGTTTTCTGTAAACATCTTGTTTATATTTACCTATAACAGATTGGGAAGTTAGTAATCACTGGCCATCGTCCATATTCCAAGACTGGCAAAGCCTTCCTGGTTTTGAGCTCTTGCAGCCCCTCTTCATAACCAACTTCACCTCACTTGCATTTTTAGCCCAATCCAGGCAGGGTGCATCCTGACTTAGGCGTGAGGTAGTTAAGCACTTCTGGCTCAATACTCATTGACACTTCAGTGACTGCCTTCATACTTTATATGTGCTCACTGCCCGACTAGGCTCAGGGACTTACAAAGACGAATGAGAGAGATTCCTGTTCTCAATTATTTTCTCATCTTGAAGTCTCTGAGTGCTGTTTCAGATCCATACTCGTCATGCTGACTCAATAAAACTTAATCATGAGAAGTGTATCAGAATGTTCCATCAGAGCCTAAATAGACACGGGAAGTCCAAGAACCATGACCTTCCTCTATAAATTACCCCTCACTGAGAGCATTTATTGTAACATCCTGACTGCAGTTTTTATTTCTAATAAAAATCTGACTAAAGGAGAAAAGAGGCAATTGACACAGGGGAACTTGAATTAGGAGATGAGAGAGAGGTGGAGAAATAGAATATACGCATCCGCTATCCTGAGGATCTGGGTCCCACCAGTTTGACGAGGGGCCATCTGAGGTTCAGGTAACCAGCAGAGCTGCTTCAGAGTTTGGGGGACAATTATGTGATATGGTTAAATTTTAGAGTTTCTAAAGGAATATTACTTTTCTCTTGGAATACTTCTTGCCATGTATAGAATTTGGGTCTTCACTCCCACACCCCCTCCCAACTGTCACCACCCCCCATCCCCCAGTCCTCAATTCTTCCCTCCCCTTCCCCTAAATTCTCATTTCCATAAGAGGACTTCATTTCCTCAACACTCCATCATCTTATTCATGGACCCCAGAGATTCTCCAATTCAGAACTTCCAGGCACCTGATTCCTTTTGAAAGCTGACCCTTTATAATCTTAGGGAAATATATACTTTCACTTTCAACATGAATATGATGGTCATTTTTTGGCTCACTTGATTACTCATATCTTGCTTGTTGCTGTCTCTCCTTAACCCCCAGTGCTTCTCGGTGTAAATTAGTTTTGCTAACAAGTATGCCCATTTTGGTATATCAGGGACATGTTATCCATTCCCTTCATTCAGCCAAGAAATTTGGATCCTGTTCCCACCATGCTTTCTGCCTTTCTCCTCTATCTTGACCTAGTAACTGTTACTGTGCTCATCACCTGAGCTTCATGGCCCTTCACATGGTTAAGCACATCTTGATATGCAAGGCTTCTCTGACTGCCTTTCTCCACATGTGCTTCTTTTGATCAAAGCATACCTTCCAAGGAAGAGTGCCACTCGATGGCTTCCTCAAGTCTCAGTGATATTTGTGGGATATTTACCTCCTTCGTGGAGGTAAGTCTCTTCTCACCTCAGGTCAGAGGGTTGAGTCCGTAATGCTTCTGAGTTCATGGCACTCTGTCCTTATTGGTCCACTCGAAGCCTCTCCCTTCTTTCATTGACTGATTTATTCTCTTTTATTCTCATTCCTTCCATTCTTTTCTCTAAATGGGCAACACTCTAATATATGTGATGTGTATCCTTTTATTTGTTATGTTTCTTATAAAATGTATTATGTTCGGTACATACATTTTTAACTCATGTAAATGGCTAATTTATGTAAAAGACTATAACTTACTATTTTTTTTAATTTTATTTTCAAGTAATCTCTACACCCAACCCAACGTGGGGCTCAGACTCACAACCCTGAGATCAAGAGCCGTATGCTCTCCTGACTGAGCCAGCCAGGTGCCCCTGCTTAGTATTTCTTTTTTATCAAGTACTGTGGTTCTGAGATCTAGCTGTGGTGCTGAAGTACATCTAGTTTGTTGCTTCTGGTTGATTCAGAGCGCTCCATTGGGTGCATCCTCCGTATTTTACCTATTCAATCCACCCGTGACAGGTAAGTAGATTGCCTCCAACTCACTACTGAAAGAAAACGCTTGCAATGAGCACCCTTGTACATCTCCCCTTTCAACATGTGTGAGAACATCCCTTGGATATAGGCTCAGGAGGGAAATAATTGGGTAATAAGGCACATCTTAATTTTACTTGGTACTGCCAGATTGGGGTCCAGAAAGATGGTCCCAGCCTGTTCTGCTGCTGGCTGTGTATCTGAGTCCCTATATCCCTTTATCCCCAACACCGTTTAGCATTAATTAGCTTTCTAATTTTTGCCAATATGAAGGGTAAAAAGTAACGTAATGCAGTTTTAATTATACATTAATACAATGGAAATGCTGCAGATGGAGCCTTGGATTCTCATTGACTCAGACCTCACCTTCATATCTCACACCTACTCAGTTGTTGAATCCCATCTGTGCATCTCCCGAACCCATTCCCTCTTTTACTTTACTTTGCCATGATTTGGGGGAAAATTTTTCCCTTTCATTATTGCAGTTGCTTCCTAATTTGTTTCTTAGTGTCCAGATGCCACCCTGTCAATACACATTCTATATTGGCTTCCAGGGTAATATTCCAGAAGCACAGCCCTTTGAGGCAAGAACGAGGAGGTTATGAATGAATGAGGGTGAGGATTTTTAACCCAAAACTCTGATTCAGGGGTTAGCGAAGATTTTCTTTATAGCAGGGATCTCCAAACTTAATGAAATGTCAATAATTAAAGATATTACTCCCCTATAAATCACAGGGGAATTTATTTATTTATTTGTTTGTTTGTTTATTTATTTGACAGAGAGAGAGACACAGCGGGAGAGGGAACGCAAGCAGGGGGAGTGGGAGAGGGAGAAGCAGGCTTCCCGCGGAGCAGGGAGCCCGATGCGGGGCTCCATCCCAGGACCCCGGGATCATGATCTGAGCCGAAGACAGACACTTAACTGACTGAGCCACCCAGGCGCCCCATCCACAGGGGAATTTCTAAAAGGTGATTATCACACCCTCATAGAAAGAAAACTGGGACTCATGAAAGAATTTACAATGTCTAGGTTTGGAATCCACTTTTTCGTGGTGAAGAAATAGATAAAAGCTGCCGATCTTTAGCAGATGCCTCCTTCCTTTGTCGTTTCTAAACGTTGTTTCATCATGTTAGTGAGGTTTCTTTAATGATAAGTTCTGAAAACCAATTCAAATTAATTAAGCCAAAAAAATGGGAGGTAGAAAGGGAGGATTAATTATTATAAAAATGCAAACCATGTTTCAGAGAACCCAAGAGGGAAGTGTAGGCAGACGGTGGGGGTGGGGGTTGCGGGATTTGAAAGCTGTCCACGGAAGCTCTGCAAGTACAAGTCGTCTCCATTCATTTCTCTCCAGAGTCAGCCTTCTCCCATCTTCCAACCTCGGCTGACTGTCACTGCCCCACAGATTCTGAATCTAAATGCTATAGATACCGCATCCCACAGAGACCAAGTTAATTCTCTTTTGGCTTCAGGATTATCTCACTTTGCCAAACACCTTGGATTTCTGTCACCCGAGAGGCCTGATAATACAGAAATGAAGTGTTGCTAGTGACAGACTTGAAATTTCAAAACTGCTGGGTGGAAGCGGGGAGACTTCGTCACTTCATTCAAGAGTTGTTGGATTGTGAGAAACAATATCCAGACCCGATACAGGTTATACCCAGAGATCCCAAACTCTGAGCTGGACGCAGAAGTTGCATGTGACTAAGTGAGTTTGAGATGTTATGTGGATTATGTTCATGGAGCCTTTGGGATTGTATGTATGAGAAGACAGGCGTGTATGCTGAGCAGCTACAGGGTAGGCTGGGTGAACATGATTGTTTCTGTTTCACCAACATTCCTCACTTGAGAAGACCTTATATTTATAGGCGAGGCCTTGAGGTGGCATACACCACTTCTGCCCAAATTCTGCCAGCTTCAACTCAGTCCTGTGACCACGCCCACCTGTGTGAGAGGCTGGACAGTGTACTCCAGATGTGTTCCCAGGAAGAAGAGGAAAGAAGTTGGTGAGTTTCTTTTTTCTTTTTTTTTTTTAAAGATTTTATTTATTTATTTGACACAGAGAGAGAGCACAAGCAGGGGAGGTAGCAGGCAGAGAGAGAGGGAGAAACAGACTCCCCACCGAGCAGGGAGCCCAACGCAGGACCCGATCCTGGGTCCCTGGGATCATGACCTGAGCTGAAGGCAGATGCCCATCCAACTGAGCCATCCAGGTGCCCCAGTTGGTGAGTTTCTGACCATTCTTTTCCCCCAAGGCCTCGCACTTCTGCAAAATGGCTTCAAAACCGTTTAAGTTCCAAAAAATCTGCTCTGCTCTCCCCTCTACTCTGAATCTTTTCCACGCTTCTGGGTGGCTGAGTCTCCCAGCAGAGTGTAAGCAGAGCCTGGACATATGAGGTGCATGAGTTAGTTCTACCTGGCAGGGGGTAGTGCTTTGTTGCTGAAGAAAGGGGAAAAGGTTGGTGCCCGGGGGAGAGAAAAAAGAAAACTAGAGAAAAAAAAAGCCACATGGTGTTTATTCCCTAACTAGAGCAAGAAATCTGTCCTTTCAATGTATTAAAGAATTATACAGCTAGCCTCAGAAATTGAGAAGCTTCCCTAAACGTGAGGTTCAAATACCTACTTTATCTCAGTCTCAAAATGATGGGGGGAGGAAGAGATGAAGACTTCAGAAGAAATGTCATTCTGCTTACAGTTCAGGGCGTCCAGTCTAACCTCAAGGGAGACTCCAGGGGGCCTGCTTGTGCATCCCCATCAGCTGTTTTGGATCTGTCATCTGTAGGCTGTTTATCTGTGAGTCAAAAACTATAAAAATATGATGAGGAGAGGTAGAGGTGAAGAGTTGAGAATTTATAAATGAACCAACATTAATTAGAATGTGATTTAAAAAAGAAAATAATATAAATATGTACATTTCAACCATAACCCTCATATGAGTGATCCCTCAACACAGTATTTGTGTTTGCTTGTTTCTTTTTGGTCTTTATTCCCTTATGTAAATTCATTCACAATTTTTTTTTGGTAAATTCATCATTTTTAAAAACTACTTTATAACTACTGTAACAGTCAAAGGAAACCTAAGGAGACAAGACAACTAAACATAATGTATTCTGGATGGGATTTTTGGAACGGAAGGAGGACATCAGGCAAAAACCTAAGGAAATCTAAATAAAGCGTGGACTTTGGTTAATAATAAGGTATCAGTATCGATTCGTTACTTGTAACAAATATACCATACTGATGTAAGATCTCAATAATATGGGAAACTGGGAAACTCCTTGTACTCTCATCTCGATTCTTCTGTAAATCTAAAACTGTTCTAAAAAATAGAGTCTATTTTTAAAAAGACTACATTATTATTCTATCCAGTAACTGTTTTCTTTTAGTGTTAGACATTCATTCTGTTTCTGGTTTTCCACTGTTAAAAATAATGTTCTCTAAACATCCTGTACCTTTTAAATGAATTCAGAACCAGAATCCGCTTCAGCTAGAACTTAAAAGTAGTTAAATGCTAATGATTGCTCCTTCCCCTTTTCCAAACATTCAACTGCAGGTTCTGCTTATTCTTCAGCCTCTTTGACACCTGTCTCCCCACAGCTTAGAGTAGCTGATGCTGCCTGCATAATGAGTGCCATTCTGGTCTCTAGAATGAATCCTGACCCAAGCCAAAGGTACTTAACAGTTCTGGCCCAATACTCATTGACCCAGCAAACATCTATCAGGCACCCACAATGTGACAGGTAATGGTGGTAAATCGGAGGCACTCTCTGTGGCTAATACCCACTCACTAGGATAAGAATATTTTATAAGGTTATGTTTGTGGTCATCCAAACTTGAGGGTTTGCATCTTAAAAGATGAAGCCAGTTTCGTCTTATATATGACAATCTTATCTTCAGATAGTTTTCCTCTTCCTTAACATAGAGGCAGTGTCCAGAATATAAATAACAAGTATGTCTTGGCTCAGAATGTATCAGGAATGCAGAATCATTTTGTATTGGTCAACATAATACAGTCAGAAGTATGTTATAGTTTATTAAACTTGAGTCCCTATGTGAAATTAAATCACAGAGGTAAATGAGTATTAGATCATAACTAAATCTTAAGAAAAATAAGGTAATGAATGATAGATTCGCCTCTTCTTCTGGGAAAGCTTTGGGGAATAAAAAGCCCAGTGAGAGGCAGATTCAACTGGACTGTTGAGGAGTGGTGGGGGCGGGACAGAGGGTAGCATGGAGTGGTACAGAGAGGATCCTATAAAATATCAGGCCCCCGTCACACTCTTGGGCTAATGTGATTGATGTTGCATTCATCCCATCAGGAAGATTCTTTTTTTTTTTTTAAAGATTTTATTTATTTATCTGTCAAAGAAAATAGATTCAGAGAGCGAGAGAAAGCACAAGCAGGGGGAGTGGCAGGCAGAGGGAGAAGCAGGCTCCCTGCTGAGCCAGGAACCCAATGCAGGACTTGTTCTCAGGACCCTGGGATCATGACCTGAGCTGAAGGCAAACGCTTAACCGACTGAGCCACCCAGGCATCCCCCATCAGGAATATTCTTTCATCTCAACCATTTCCTATGGTTTTCCCTACAACAGGGAAGATGGAGACCTACAGAGCTGAGCCATGGCCCAGAGTAGCCATTACAGCCTGTCCATGGTGAGTATCCTCTGTCTTGAAGGGGAGCATGCCCAGAGTTTCCTTCTAAGAAGACAGGTGGTATTGAATGTTGGAGTCCTTTTATATTTTTTTTTTTTAGTGCTCATACACAATCATCTATTAACTCTGATTCAAGAGAGAAAACACGAGTTTCTCCTTTCCCACCTGAAAATCCATTATATGACTGAAAAAAGATATAAATGCACAGCAAAGAGAAAACAAGGGGGGGGATATCAGTGCAGTAGAAATGTCAACACATTTCTGAGAGAAAGGAAGCGGATGGAGTCGAGTTCCTAATGATACAAGGTGCAGGAAGCTGCAGCCTGCACTGTGTTAGAGGAGTGGGAGACAGAGTTGGGTAGAGTCAGGACCCTAGAGAACTGTGAGACTCTGAAACACCAGGAATAACCACAGGAAGAAAGAAGACTTGGGCATGAAAACTGGGAAATGTAACTGAAGTTCTATAGATAGAACATTGTATGCTTCTTACACCCTCTCCCACCCCATCCCCACCCAGAAACCCCAGCAGGCAGGCATCAGCGTCTCAAACAACTGTTGAGAACATGTATTTCCAGTGTCTGTCCTCCAGCCAGCTGACAAGTGGATCAGCCTAGAGTCAAGCTCTCCAATAAACAAGCCCAGCATGTATTCAGAGTCCCAGTCAGGTCTTTGTGGCTCTTTCCTAGAAATAAATTAGTATTGGGGCGCCTGGGTAGCTCAGTTGGATAAGCATCTGACTTCAGCTCATGTCATGATCCCGGGGTCCTGGGATGGAGTCCCACATTGGGCTCCCTGCTCGGGTAGCCTGCTTGTCCTTGAGCTCTCTCTCTGGCAGATAAATGAAATCTTTAAAAAAAAAAATAGTATTACCAGATATTTGAAAACCTACAAGATGAAAGAGAGTAACCAAGATAAAACAAGAAGCAGCAGCTATGAAAAAGACCAACCAGGAAGCAAGAATGAGCTTTGGGAATTAAATATATAATTGATAAGCAATTCAATGAAGAATTGTAAGATAAAGACAAAAATATGAGAAAAAGGACTCACAACATTAGAATAATAGAAATTCCAAATGGATAAAAGAGGGTGGACAAGAACCAAAGGACACAAGTCGCCAGACTAAAAGGTTCCACCAAATTCCAAGTACATGAATGAAAAAAGACTCACATTTTGATAAATCGTGAAATTGTATTTATTTATTTTTAATGTATTTTTTAAGATTTTATCCTTTTTTTTTAAAGATTATATTTATCTGTCAGAGAGAGAGAGTGCCCAAGCAAGGGGAGCGGCAGGCAGAGGAAGAAGGAGGCTCCCCGCTGAGCAGGGGCTCAATCCCAGGACCCTAGGATCATGACCTGAGCTGAAGGCAGACGCTTAATTGACTGAGCCACCCAGGCACTCCTAAATCATTGTGAAATTTTAAACTCCATGAATAAAAAGAAGATTCTAAAAGATTTCAAAGATGGATGACAAAGAGGTGACTTCCAAATTAGACTTCAAAATTAGGCTCACATGGGACTGCTCACCTGTAATCCTAGGTACTAGAAGACAACAGAATAATGCCTTTAGAGTTCTGATGGAAAATGTTCTGTCTTCTAATTTTATATCCTGACAAATTTTCTGTCAAGTGTAATGGTAGACTAGAAACATTTTCAGACAAACAAGAAAAAAGGACCTTTGATCTCCCAACATATCCCCAGTGAGGATGTTCCTGAGGATAAACTCAAATGAGACCAGTGAGTAAACCCACAAAGATGCAGACTTGCAATTCAAGCCAGGAGAATAATGAAGGGAGCCAGAGGGTGAGAAGTCTGCAGCTAGAACAGGCTAGAGCAGGAGAATGAGGGGCTCCAGGAAGGTGAAGCTACAGAAAATATGGATTCAAGAGATTTGCTATGCTTGGGAATTTGGAGACACTTAAGGAGATGATGAAAGCCATGTTTATTTCTAGAAAACTATTTTCTTCCCTCTCTAAAAAAAATTGCTTCAAAATCCTTTGCTGATAAATCTATCCTATAATTCTCTCCTCAGGGTCCTTTCCAAGAGGTTCTCAGGAGCTGGCTGTTCCAGCAGAGCTTACTCAGAATTTGGGGGTGGGAGGCCTGAAACTCCCTCCCAGGCTTCTGTTTATAAGGATTGATATTCGCGAGGGAAGCGGGGATAGGCTTTAGGGCTGAGGAAAGTTGGTGCCTGGAGGAGAGAAAGGAAAACTACCAAGAAATAAAGAATTACATGGTATTTGTTTCCTAACTAGCTCAGAGTCCTTCTCCAGTCAGCCATTTGGTCTGGGTAGGGCTCTGCCTTCGAGGGAGGGAACATATAAGCCAGGCCGAAGCCAAATAATACAAAGCACTCACTAGTGGACTATATTGGTTAAGAGACAGCATGTGCCCTCAGATGTCCAATCACAGGGGAACTTAGGATGTTAGCTAGAAATGTTGAGGCAAAGACTTTCAGTTTCCTGCTTGTCATAAATCTGGAATGATGTAGTCTTAGAAGTTGCTGGTTGCCATATGAAAATCACAGGGCAGAGAAAGGTTGAAACTGACACACAGAGGAGAGCAGAGCTGAAAGATGGAGAGGACTTAAGTCCTGATGATATTTTATGAGCTCCTGCTTTAAGCCACACCCATAGCCAACCCTATTTGGGGACTTTTCTCTTATGTGAGTCCATAAACTCACTTTTTACATAAGTAAATCTGGGTCAAGTTTCTTCTTGCATAAAACAGAAATATTCTTTCCTCATACAGACTTTATACATTGGCTTATTGATTTTCAACTTTTTGACTGAACAGAATGTATTATGGCAACAGAAGAGACTATAAATACTTTTTAAAGATTTTATTTATTTATTAGAGAGAGAGAGAGAGCACACAAGCAGGGGGAATGGCAGGCAGAGGGAGAAGCAGGTTCCCCACTGAGCAGGGAGCCCGATGTGGGACTTGATCCCAGGACCCTGGGATCATGACCTGAGCCGAAGGCTGATGATTAACTAACTGAGCCACCCAGGCATTCCAAGAATATAAATACTTTTAATCTTGAAAATACAAAAATGAAAGTACAGATGATAGAAACAGATAGAAGGTAGAAGCAAAGGTAAATGAAGAACAAAGGCATTATTTCTATGAGTTGGGGTCAAGAGATATGTTCTATAGGTGATAAAACAAGAAATAAAGGTGTAAGTTAGCATTTGAAGTTACGAATGTAATAAATTCAGGAACCAAAAATGATGTTATAAGCATCTTGGGAGGATCGGAAAGGGATGTAACAGATATGTATCCTAGGATCTATAAGGAAATGGAGATCAGTTCTAAAACTACCAACGACCAAAAACACCAAAGAAAAAGGAAAGTATACAGGAGAAGAAAATAGATTTAAATTGTAAGACTCAGAAGGCAAAAACTAGAGAAATTGAAATGGAGCCTTGGGAAGCCTTGGGTCTATGTCTCCATTTGTGAAGTGTGTGCTCCTCTCCATGAGGGGAAAGTTACTCTAGGACGGGGTATTGGATGATGGGATGTGATGATGCTTATGAGTCAGGTCGTAGGGACATGCACACTTTGGAGCCCAGGGATGCTTGAGCTGAGGGTTAAGAGAGTGGAGTGGAGACTCAGAAAAATGGTGGAACAGAGCCATAACTAAATCCTGTGGTTTGCTTTGACAAGTGTGTATGTCAGTGTTGGTGGGAAAATGGAAAAATTAATCAGCTGAAAAAAAGCGGGGGGGAAGTTGACTGATAATATCCCATGTTAGAGAAAACTAACAACATGGGCACCTGGATGGCTCAGTCGGTTAAGCATCTGACTCTTGATTTCGGCTCAGGTCATGATCTCAGGGTCATGAGATCAAGCCCTGCACTGGGCTCCACCCTCAGTGGGAGTCTGCTTGAGATTCTCCCTCTCCCCCTCCCCCTCTCCCTCTCCCTCTCCCGGCTTGCTCTGTATCTCTCAAAAAAATAGAGAAAAGTAACAAGAACTTTGGTTAAGGTAACTTGGAGACATGATATGATATACTCATAACTCCTTACAAAATAGGGGGGTAAAAAGCCAATAGGAAAAGAAAACTTCCTATGGCGAGAAAGTGGCCTGAGAATACTCTAGCATCAAGAAGCCTTCCTCTCGCTAATGATGAGGGGCACTAGCTAGATTTTGACTCTCGATACTTTTCTCCTGGAAGAAAGGCTAAGATTCTGGGAAAGAAACAAACTGTTTCCATCTCTTGAGGTAGGAAGCATTTCAAACAGCCTGTAGCATCCTGTCATTTATTCAAGAAAACAAGGATGCATTCAGAGATAACCTGGGCAGAACTGACAAGGTCTGAAAGACCAGCTTAAAAACAGCTGTGAGGGGCACCTGGCTGGCTCAGTCTGAACAGCATGTGACTCTTGATCTCAGGGTTGTGAATTCAAGCCCCATGTTGGGGTGGAGAGATTACTAAAAAAAAATAATAATAATAATGAATGAAACTTAAAAAAAAGAAAACTAACAAAAACAGGGCTGTGGGTGGTCAAAGAGTGACCTACATGAATGAACCCCAGAGAGGGAAACACCCCAGTGAATCAGAGCTAGTAAGTCTGTTAAAAGAACTGTGAATTCACAAAAATCCTAAAAGAGGAAGCTTTCACAAAAGGAATGGAAAGGTGGTAGTAACGTGCACAGTAGTTTGCAATTTTATTGATTTAAAATTTCATATTGGCCATCCCAAACTGTATGAGTCATGCACTGGTATTTTGGTCAGACTCCAGAATATAAACGATAGGAGTAGGTTTGAGGAGAAAAGAAATCCTGGAAAGACACAGGGTAAACATGGGAGGAGGGTGCTTGTAGGGGGGGGGGGGGGGGGCGGGGGTTTATAGAAGATGAGGGGACTGCTGTGGAAGATGGAAAAATATAAGTAAAAGGTGGGAAAATACTGGGTGAGAACTTGTTGAGCATAGAGGAATTCTGCATTAGACGTAGCAAGGTTAGTTAAAAGAAATCTAATGCACAATCAGTACGTTCGGATTATTGTATACGGGTCACCAAGTCCTTGTGAACAGTTGGCCAGCAGGAGGAGGGAAGTTTGTATGTTGCTGGGCATGTGAGAAACAGTCTGGGCTAGCCGAGTAAGGCTGAGCACGCTCAAAATACACGAAGTCAGTTAAGGTAAGAGAAGGAGTCCGTTACAGGAAAAGAATGGTAGGTTATGAGAGAAATGTCGAGAAATTAAAAATAGACTCCTTTTCATAAGAAGATAAAGATAAAAGAATTATGTAAAATAGGGGAAGGAATGAAAAGGATAGGAAGGTGTCTTAGGAATAAGCAGGCATCCAGCAAATGCCAGCAAAGGGAAACAGTCCCTTGCCAGAATGCAGAACTAAAGGACAAAAAACAGACCGGTCGGCCCACGTCAGCATGTGCAGTCCCTTGCAACCAGAATTTATATCACTATGACCGGCAGGGGGCTAGTAGGCCCACTCAGCCAGGGAGGGAGGACACTCTGTTCTCCTAGAGGCCTCCCCACCCACAGAAGTCCGGCGGGGCCGGGGGTGGGGGGGTGGGCAACTCGTGCTTTCAGAGCAGGCCCCGTCTCCCAAGCCTGCGGGGCTGCCCATTTCCTGCAGCAGGCCCAGAGATGCATACTCTGCACAGGAGCTGCTCTCCTTCCTCCTCCCTCCTTCCCAGCTGCTCCACCACTCTTCTGCCTTGGGCTCATCAGGATGGCTCTCACCAGTCCCCTTATCTTGTGCAGGCAGCCTCCAAATCATCCTCATTCCCAGGTTCTATCCCTGGGTGACATTGCCTTTTCTGACCCCATCTGCCATAACTCCTCATCTCCCAAAAACTCTCACTGTGCCCTTGGAGCTCAGGGCCACTCAGCAGCAGAATATTCTGCATCCTTGCCCTCTTTTATGAATGTTCTCTTCATCTTCTTGTTCTGCAGTGTAATTTTGGTCTGAAGATCTTGCTTTCTTTGAAATCCTCTCAAGAGGTAGTTGCTATTCTACGGCCCTCGTATCACTGGGCTAGAGGTGAGTTATATGTTCTCCTCGTTCCTCACTGCTAATCCCAAATACCCTCTCTTCCATAATATGAAGAGACTAGACTATCCACAACTCCTCTGTATGCAGGCATCTCTGCCCTCCTCCCCATGCTTAGAAGATTTTAGCCCCTGGATCACTCTCTCCAACGCTCCAGCATCATTCTTGGAGATTTCCATATCCACATTAATGATTATTCCAGTATCCTTGACTCTTAAGTTCCTTGATATTCTCTTCTCTGTGAACTTGTCTTCCATTCTGTCTAAGCCATTCTCTTCCATGGTTGTATTCTAGACCTTGTCCTTATAAGGACTTCAGTCTCACCACAATTTCAATTTTAGGTATTCCATTCTCTGACTACACCTCTTTCCTAACCCAGATTTTCTAGAGCACAGAGCCGGCTTGAGGCAAAACATGTGTTGATGCTTTTCTTGGAAAGACACAAGAGTGAGGAAAAAGGAATATTCAGGTAGAGAAGTCAAGAGAACACTTAAAAGGTGGTGCTATACTGAGCTGGCACCATCTTTCCAGGCATGCTAAACAGGGTTGGCTTACAGGAGCCTTCCAGAGAAGCCATATGGAACCACAGCAACTAAAAACAATCTATCGGGGGAGGAAAAGGAAGCCATTTATCTGTGGGTGCCTTCCCTCATTGGCCAAAATCCTCCCCATGGGACAGTAATTCCTTACGATCTGCAGGTTGCATATTTGACCACTCTGGGCATTCAGTGGGGAAGCCAGAGCACCCAAGGGTCCGGTCGGGTCAGACCAGGTGCGGGAGCTGCTCTGGCTCCCATGGCAGTGGATGTGACAGAAGTCATGCTGACCCCTCCCTGGTCCTGAACCCCAAGGGGAGCCTGAGGCAACCAGAGCTGGGAGATACGGTGGTCAGGGCCATGACCACTGGAATGAAATAAGCCATCCCTGGGGCCAGTCTGGCTGGAAAATATGGCAAGTGGCTTAGGTCCTGGGGAGAGGACTGGGTAAGTCAGGCTGAGCACATCTGGGTTAAATAGACGGGATCTTGTACCATCCATCTGTTATGCCACTTAGGTCTGTTCTTACCCATTTATATCTGGAGCTTGTATGAGGAAAAATGATGCTGTCACTTTTTTCCCCAAGAGAGAAGTGTAAATCCAACTTTTCAAGCTGACGTCCAGTTGCATCTCTTTAAAAAGGGACGATAAGACCAAGTTAAATCCCTTTATTACAGCTGGTCCCAGGGCCATAATTGATATTCATCATCTTCCTGCTCCAACAACCATTCCAGGTTTCCCTCACTCTCAACCAGCACTTTGGCTGATCTGGATTACTTGCCTGGTGGGATGATCCAGACCTTCAGCTCCCTCACCTTGCTCTTGCCAGGTGATGGTGGCAGTTACCCATCCAGAGTAATCACTGGGCAGAGAAACAGCCAGACTTGCCCCAGTGAATCCCCTGAATTGCAGACATGCTCTTTACCCATTATGAAATGGCAACCCTTGCTATTCATGTGAATCAGGGTTGACCTCCCCTGCCACTATAGAAACATCTTTGCTGGTCCATTGGCATGAGGAGCCCAGAGTGAGCAAACCATGGTCATAGCCTCCAGTTACCTGGTAGAAGCACGCACCAGTACACACACAAACAGGAATAGGAACTTCTCAGGGCCTAAGGTAACGGAACAGGAAACATGAATTCTACAAGTGGGCCATTGGGAATAATGGTGATCAGGGACAATTCTACCTTAACCACCTTGTAGTTGCCCAGACCCATATATTCTACCTATAGAGGAGACAAAACCACCTTCCTCCTTGGCGTCATTATAGTATTGCATTCCCAAGGAAATTGCAAGGATTAGCGCCACCAACAGAGCTTGAAAGATACAGAGTAGTTATTCCTACCACAATCCCATCCAATTTGTCCTCTCGGCAGATGCAAAAGTTTGATGGATTCTGGAGAGTGACTATGGATTATTATAAACATAATCAGCTAGTGAATCCAATTACAGCTGCAACCTGGATGTGGTATCTTTATTGGAGCTAATCTCTATAGCTCTTTTCAGCCCCAAAGCAATCTGCCTCCAATGTGGCATGACAGCTGTATTACTTCACTATTTTTTCCCCATGGCTATGTCAATTTCTGGCTTTCTGGAATAATATAGCCAGAGGAGGCCTCGATCATGTTGATAACCCACAGATCATCACACTTGTCCATTACATTGATGATATTATGCTAATTGGACCTTCCAGAGGATAGGAGATCAACTCTATGAAAATTCAGGGACCTGACCCGTGGATGAAGTTTCTAGGGATCCAGTTGCCTGAGGCATGTTGAACTATAGCTATTAAAATGAGGTGCAGGGGATGCCTGGGTGGCTCAGTTGGTTAAGTGTCTGCCTTCGGCTCAGGTCATGATCCTGGGGTCCTGGGATCGAGTCCCACATCGGGCTCCCTGCTCAGTGGGGAGCCTGCTTCTCCCTCTACCTGCTGCTCCCCCTGCTGTGCGTGCTCTCTCTCTCTCTCTCTCTCTGACAAATAAATAAAATCTTTATTTTTATTTATTTTTAAAGATTTTATTTATTTATTTGACAGAGAGCGAGAGCAGGAACACAAGCAGGGAGAGTGGAAAAGGGAGAAGCAGGCTTCCCGCCGAGCAGGGAGCCCGATGTGGGGCTCGATCCCAGGACCCCAGGATCATGACCTGAGCCGAAGGCAGAAGCTTAACGACTGAGCCACCCAGGCGCCCCATAAATAAAATCTTTAAAAATAAATAAATGAGAGGCAGGTTGCTTCATCTTGAATTGACCACCTTCACTAAAGAGGCACAGAGCTTGGTGATAAGCCTGTTTGGATTTTGGAGGCAACATATGTACTACATTGGACCATGCTGCTCCAACTCATTTACCAAGTAATCCACAAGACTGTCAGTTTTGAGTGGGGCCTGGGGCCAGAAAAGGCTTGGCAGCAGGCATAAGTTGTTCAAGCTGCCCTGCTGCTTGGGTCTTGAGACCCAGCAGGCCCAACGGTATGGGAAGTGTTAACAAAAGGGAGAACCAGCCTCTGCCAAAACCCTGATAAGATAATCACAGTGCAGACCCTTAGGGGATTGAAGTAAAACTATACCCTTTTCTGGGGGTTGTTGTCCATTTGAAAAGCAAATCTTAACTTGCCCCTGGGTTCTGGCAGAGACTAAATATCAGAAACTGAAACATTAAGTGACAATGCAAACAGACTCCTGCCTGAGGGGGGGATGCTGTCAGCACTAGATGAGTTTGCAATCACAAAGAATGGCTAAAATCAGAGGTAAGCAAAGGAGATATGACACAGGACACCATAGGCTCTGATACAGTTACTCCTTGCACCGCCGAGACCCCCTTGTATTCCACATTAAATCCATTCTGTTAAAGATGGTAGCCGGCTGCAACCTCTGTGAAAGATATAATATACAAGGATTACTGAGACAAGCTACAGTCCCACGAGTTGCAACTAGCTGTAAAGAGCCAGAGGTGTAAGAGGGCAGATGGAGAGAGAATTTGGAGCAGGAGAGTGGGAAGGCAGGTAAGAGGGGCCTTGGAGCTCTGGAGAACAAGGCAGTGCAGTATTTCAAAATCTCGCTTCCCAAATGCAGCTTGTTCTCCAGGGCTCCAAGACCCCTCCTACCTAGGCTCCCCCTTCCCTGCTCCCAAATCCCTCTCCATCTGCCCTCTTACACCTCTGGCTCTTTGCAGCTAGCTCAAGAGAGAGACCATTCCGCGCCTTCTGACTCAAGGAGGTTATGGAAACACTACAACCATCACAATACTCAGATATGAAGACTACACCCAGACTGCCAATGGGGAGAGAGATGGATGGGAAGGTATTCTCAGGAAGAGCAGTTGCAGCGGAACAGGAGGACACAGATGGCACGGGTGTGGTCGGAGAACAGGATGTGGACACCTTAAAAAGCTCGACTGAGAAGGAGCCCTAGCAGAGGTCACCCCAGCTAGAGCAGTGACCCTTGTCTAGGCATTCTTGGCTCTCTGGATCTACCACCCTGCTCCATAAGTATCCGATTCCTCCACGAAACTCAGGACAGGATTCACTTCTGCTCCATCCCTTACCCCGTCCTGCTCTCCAGCAGTCTGCCCAGCAGCTGGATCAACACGTGAATGAATAATGTTATGCGTGTTGGTAGTCACGGAGATAGACTGCTCAGGTCCCCCTTCAAGGAAGGACTTGCTGCCCAGATGCAGAGAACAGAGTCAGCAGGCAGATGCAGCTGTCGGCTCGCTTTTTCAGGATCTGCCTCAGCAGCCCTTCCCAGTGACCGACAGAGCCATTCCAGACGGATACAGGAGAGTGACAGGCAATATTCCAGAGTAACTCCAGGTTGGCCAAGACTTGG
The DNA here is from genome assembly GCF_009762305.2 of Zalophus californianus. Lineage (NCBI taxonomy): Eukaryota > Metazoa > Chordata > Mammalia > Carnivora > Otariidae > Zalophus > Zalophus californianus. The sequence goes on from NC_045605.1 coordinate 59,152,827, forward strand.
GCAGGTCTGTGGAGCAGTTCAGTTTCCTCCTCTGCCTAACCCTGCTCCCTCTTCCCACCCCCCTATCTTTACAGATGTAGATCCTATGAAAAAACAAAATTCAGCAGACTAAGTTTTTAAGATCTTATTGGCATTATTCAACAATCCATGCATCAGGCAGCATCCAATCTAGCATGTAGAAAGGAGCTCTGAGAAACTGTACAAAATGGGAGACTTAAAGGCAGAAGGGAGCAGGAACAAGGAAGTTACACTAGGCAAGAAAACAGATTGGTTACTGCAAGGGTACTTTCAATAGGAGATGGAGTTCCAAGACCCCTGATTCATCTGGCAGGTTCCTCGGGCGATTTCCTGTTGGGCTGATTTAAGATTCCATTTTTGGGGAGCCAAAACTGTAATTAAGTTAAATCTCAGTTTGGTGATGTAGGCTTAGCATAAACAACTTTGTTTTGGGCCTGTTGTCTTGTTTTTCACATTCCCTGATAATCATCTGGTAACCCAAACTCCATCTCCTGCTTCTGCTTCCAGAGAAGCCATCTTGTGACAGGAGATACAGGAGCTTGCTCCACCACCCACACAAGACAAACATGAGATTGGGGCAAGGGGCAGCCAAGTTCACCCTCCTTACTGTCAAAAATATGTGCTCTAGAATTTCATCTGTTCCTTTGCCTTTTTAAGATTTTGTTCTTCTGTCAGTTTTCTGGTTATGTATTGAAGAATGTCGGATAAATGAGAAGGGGTTTGCACTGTGCCTGTCAGAGAGATCAGAGCCCCTTCAAGCTGGGAGAAGCGGTGGTGGGCATTCCACCAGCTCTCAAGGAGGGGCAGGCCCTAGAGCAAGCATCGGGGAATTCCTTCCTGCTGGGAGATTTTCCTCCTCGCTTTCATGTGCTGTGCGTTTGGTTCAGTTATGTGGGAGTAGGGAGTACCCCCTCGTGCCTCAGCTCCGAATGTGTCCTATTGACTCAGCACCGTGTTGACGATCCTTTGGGTTCTTCTTCTTCCTCTGAACCTCAGGTACACTTCAGAAGTGTCTATTACATGTGCGTCTCTTATTTCCTGTGAGCTGGGGATTTTTGGAGTGATTGATTAAGAGTCTGGGCCTTGGGGCGCCTGGGTGGCTCAGTCGTTAAGCGTCTGCCTTCAGCTCAGGTCATGATCCCAGGGTCCTGGGTTCAAGCCCCGCATCAGGCTCCCTGCTCAGTGGGAAGCCTGCTTCTCCCTCTCCCACTCCCCCTGCTTGTGTTCCCTCTCTCGCTCTCGCTCTCTCTCTGTCAAATAAATAAATTAAAAAATCTTAAAAAAAAAAAAAGAGTCTGGGCTTTGGATTCAGGCCATTCGAGACCCAATTTTGCCATTTACAAGCTGGGTGACGCTGGTGTAATCACCCCTCCCACACTTTGGTTTTCTTCACTGTAAAATGGAGATAATATCGTCCTCACAGGATTGTCGTCGGAATTAAGCAAGAACATATAAGCACCCAAAGTAGAGTCTTGCTCATCTTAACCATCAGTAAACACACACACACACACACACACACACACACACACACACACACACACACACACACACTGATTTGCACGTGCATAGAGGGAGGGAGGGCCGCCACCCAGAGACAGGGTGTTCAGTGCTGAGGCTCCCCCCACCGCCCCAGGCACCACCCTGGCCACGCTGAGCTGGAGGGAGGGAGAGGCTCTGATGCCCAGTCATTCTCCTCTATTAACCTTATCAACATGACCAGAATCAGCAAAAACCAGAGTGGAGAGTTCTTCTAAGACCTGAATGATCACTTTATGATCCCCAAAGCCTTCCTTTGCTCCTCCCTAGTAGCAAGGCTGCAGAAACAAGCATTAAGGAAGGAAGGTGGAAGGAAGGAAGGAAGAGACTGAGCCTGAGCAAGGGAGGGAGGAAGGAAGGGAGGGAGGAGCAGAGCATGAGGCATGGGGCCTCAGGAAAGGCTCACAGAGCAAAATCTTAATGGTGGGAAAAAGGAGAAGTAGTGGAGTCATTTAGTTTCTGAGTGTAAATTCTTGGTACAGCATGTCCTTGCTGAGAGAACCTAAGTTGCTTTAACCTCTCTGGTTATGAAATGAAGCCTCAGTTCTCACCTCTTAGCCTCTCCGACTCTATGCTTCAGCCACACTGAACACGCAGTTCCTCAGACATGCATTGAAAAAAAGAAGTATTGCCTCTGTGAATTTCCAGAGTGTTCCTTTTGCAGTGACCCATTCTCCAAGTGCCCCGCCAGCCAGCTACTATATTCCCTTTTATCTGGTCAACCGTGTCTCTTCCTGCAGAACTCAGCTCAGATGTCTCTTCCTTTACGAAGCCTTCCCTGGCTACCCAGCCCGCTGTGGGCTCCCAGGGAAAGCTGAATTGTCTCAGTTGCAGGACTTGACCGCTCTGTGGTGGTGCTGCCATCCGGAGCTCTGAGCCTGGTTTGGGAGGGACTGTGGTTTCAGTGCCTGGCACTTCACAGATGTTCCATAAATGAGGTTCAATATTACGGAAACTTTGTCCGCTTTAAAGGGTTGGACAAATGCACAAGGGAGGTATCAACAAATAGGTGTTGGGAGAAAAGGACTGGAGGGGAGTGGAATGGTGAAAACGCTTCCTGATTTTAATATTTAGCAGCACTATCTTAGAAGTCCACAAGATGTCAGTGTTTCCACATAAGAGATAATGTGGCAGTCTGAAACTAAATGCACTCCCACTACCTGACGCTGGAAGTTAATTTAAAGTGAATATTTGATTGGTTGGTTGATTTAATTGAATAGGCAGTATACGCACATGGTATAAAATTCAGAAGTGTGTACAATGGAAAGTAACCCCTCCTTCCCTCTCTACTTCTCTCCCTTATCCTCCAGCTCGATTTCGTCCACCCCAAGGGCAACTGCTTTTATTACCCTTCCAGAGATCTCCTAAGTATTTAAGCACATAAATGTATATATCTAGTTTTTAAATAACACCAATGGTTGTATACAACTGTTCAGTGCCTTGATTTTTTTTTTCTACTTAAAATACCTCAGAGTGTTCTATATTAAAAGAGCTAGGCTTTACTCCATTAAAAAAATAATATTCCATAATTTAGCTGTACCTTAATGTATTTAATCAAACTCCTATTGATGGATATTCAGCCTGTTTCCAAAGAGAAATGTTTGGGGTATTTCTCTTGCCTCTTGCTATTACAAATAGCCCAAATCATTCCTCATTTTACACATGGCAAGTCTATCTACACTTTAAATTCCAATGTTTGATATTGTCAGGAAGCTAGCCCTTTGTTGAGGTTGTATATTCCTACCAACAATGTGTCTTTTTCTTCACAAACTTGCCACAAATATTATATATGTAATATACTTAACTATACATATATACTTAATATATATGCTTAAAATATATTTAAAGTATATATTTGCCAATCTGATAGGTAAACCATATCTTATAGTTTTTTTTTTTTTAAGTAATCTCTACACCCAACATGGGGCTTGAACTCATAACCCCGAGATCAAGAGTTGCATGCTCCACCGGCGGAGCTAGTCAGGTTCCCTTATGTTATAGTTTTTATTTTATTTTGTAATTTTTATTTTATTTATTAGAGAGTGTGTGAGTGAGAGCACTGGGGGTGGGGGCGGTAGAGAGAGAGACTCCTTAGGCAGGCTCCGTGCTCTGAGTGTGGGGCTTGATCCCACGACCCTGAGATCATGACCTGAGCCGAAATCAAGTCTGACGCTTAACCGACTGAGCCACCCAGGTACCCTTATCTTATAGTTTTTAAGAACACTTTGTTGGGGCGCCTGGGTGGCTCAGTCGGTTAAGCGACTGCCTTCGGCTCGGGTCACGATCCCAGGATCCTGGGATCGAGCCCTGCATCTGGCTCCCTGCTCAGCAGAAAGCCTGCTTCTCCCTGCCCCTCTGCCTACCTGTGCTCTCTGTCTCTCTGTCAAATAAAAAAACAAAACACAAAAAAACACTTTGTTGAAGTGTATTTGACATGCAATAAACTGCACATGTTTAAAGTATAAATTTGATCCGTTTTGACATTTGTGCCCTTGTGAACCATCACCACAACCAATATAATGAACATAGCCATCATCCCAAAGGTTTCCTTGTATCCTTTTGTAATCCCCCTCCCCCCACAACTTCCTTCCCACCCTTCCCCATATAACCACTGCCGGTCTGCTTTGTGTTACTATAAATTAGATTTTTTTTTCTAGAATCTTATATAAATGGGATAATATAGCATGCAATCTTTTTTCTTTCTTCCTTTCTTTTCTTTCTTTCTTTCTCTTTCTTTCTTTCTTTCTTTCTTCTTTCTTCTTTCTTCTTTCTTTCTTTCTTTCTTTCTTTTTAAAGATTTTATTTATTTGACAGAGAAAGAGAGAGTGAGAGATGGAGAACAAGCAAGGGGAGCTGCAGAGGAAGAGGGAGAAGTAGACTCCCCGCTAAGCAGGGAGCCTGACTTGGGCCCGATCCCAGGACCCCAGGATTATGACCTGAACCAAAGGCAGCCGCTTAACCTATGGAGCCACCCAGGTGCCCTGCAGTCTTTTTTCTTAATCTCACTTCTTTCACTCAACATAATTATTTGGAGATTTATCCATGTCATTGCATCTATCAATAGTTGATTCCTTTTTATTGCTAAGTAGTATTCCACTGTATGGATCCACTACAATTTCTTTACGCATTCTTGTTTCAGTAGACATTTAGGTTGTTTCTTTTTGCTTGTAGCAGATGTTTTTTAAATAATCACCTGGTTTTGTTGTTGTTTTAAAGATTTTTTTTTTAAAGATTTTATTTTTTAAGTAATCTCTACAGCCAATGTGTGGCTCGAACTCACAACCCTGAGATCAAGAGTCACGCTCCTCCAACTGAGCCAGCCAGGTCCCAGTTGTTTCCAGCTTTTAACTATCACGAATAAAATATTCATGACCAAGTCTTTGTATGGACATAGGTTTCTCTTTCTCTTGGGTAAATACCTAGAAGTAGAATGGCTGGATCATATGGTAGATGTATATTTAACTTTTAAGGAAATCGCCAAACTGTTTTCCAAAGAAATTCTACCATTTTACATTACCATTAGCAGAATGTGAGTGTTCCAGCTGCACTAAATTCTCACCAATATTTGGTAGGGTCAGTCTTTTTATTTTTATTTTTTAAAAGATTTTATTTATTTATTTATTTATTTATTTATTTAGAAAAGATTTTATTTATTTACTTGAGAGAGAGAGAAACAGCATGAGAGGGGAGAAGGTCAGAGGGAGAAGCAGGCTCCCCGCCGAGCCGGGAGCCCGATGCGGGACTCGATCCCAGGACTCCGGGACCATGACCCGAGCCGAAGGCAGTCGCTTAACTAACTGAGCCACCCAGCCGCCCTTTATTTATTTATTAATGAGAGACAGAGAGAGAGAGAGAGAGAGAGAGAGGCAGAGGGCGAAGCAGGCTCCCAAGGAGCAGGGAGCCGGATGCGGGACTCGATCCCAGGACCCTGGGATCATGACCTGAGCTGAAGGCAGACACTTAACCATCTGAACCACCCAGGCGCCCAGGGTCAGTCTTTTTAATTTTAGACATTTTAATAGATATGTAATGGTAATTTTTTATTTTCATTTTCCTAATGAATCATGGTAATGGTATTGAGGGTCTTTTCATGTGTTTATTTTATTTCACTTTGGTGAAGTGTCTATTCAAATATTTTTCCCATTTTAAAAATAGGATCATTTTCTTATTACTGTATTGAGTTTTGAGAATCCTTTTTATATTCCGGTACAAGTCTTTTAGTGGATGTATAATTTACAAATATTTTCTCCCCTTTGTGGTTTCTCTGTTCACTCTCTCTCCCTGCTGAGCATGGAGACTGATGACACTAGATCCCAGGACCCTGAGACCATGACCTGAGCTGAAATCCAGAGTCAGCCACTTAACCAACTGAGCCACCCAGGCACCCCTCTGTTAATTCTCTTAACAGTGACTTTTGAGGAGCAAAATTTTTAATTTTGACAAAGTCAAATTTTACCTTTTTTTTTTTTAATGGATTATGGTTTTGGTATTATATCTTAGAAATCTTTGCCTCACTGAACATCAGGAAGATTTTCTTCATGTTTTCTTCTAGAAGTTTTAGAGTTTAGGTTTTACATTTATGTCTATAATCCATTTTGAGATGATTTTTGTTTATGGTATAAGATATGGATCAATAAAGCTTTAATTTGTACATCTCTTATCATGGGTGTAGTTGAGCATATTTTCATATGTTTAAATACAATTTGTATTTTTTTTTCTTGTGAGCTCTTTGGTCAAGTCCTTCGCTTGAGGCTGCTAAGTTTGGATATGCAGCTCATGGAAGTGGAAGGGTGAGATCCGGCAGTGCCCTGCTCACCTAGTCACACACACTGTGCAGGTTCTTTTTCTAATTCATCCTCAGGGAGACCCGTTCTTTACTTTGCACAAAGGCACAGTATAAGCTAGCATAGGCATTGCCCTTGTGCATTTGTCTCTTGTATGGTAGACCTTTTGCATATTTTGTAGGAGTTTTCTGTATTACTTAGCCCTTCATCACTGTGGTGTGAATATATTTTTCCCCATATTGTCATTTTTTCACCGTGTATATTTTTCACTATGTATATTTCACTATCAGAATCATTTTTTTGTAGAGTCAAATATATCTGTCTTTTCTATTGTGGGTTCTGAGTTTTGTGTCACACCCAGAAACTTCCCTACTCTATTTATTTAATTACTTTATGTTTTCTTCTAATTCAACCCTGCCTCGACCCCCCCCACCCCCAATGTTATTTGTAAAAATCAAATAAGGGAATCAATGGGTAAGTGCTTTGAGAATTACCCAGTGATTGCAAGTTGTGCAGTAAACTGAAAGGTGCTGGAAAGTGCCTGCAGTAGGAGGGCTTGAGTGACACATACTGACACCATCTTGTGACCCACCTGGTAATGGGTCCTCAGAGATCGCCCTTCTGGCTGAGATCAGCCCTAAGTTGGGAAACACAAGTATTCTAAGAATACAGGGAGGGCGAAGCTGCTATCCTGAGTAGAGTGTCTAATAAAACAGGATGTCCTGGGACTCTCTTAAAATAGGAAGGTCAAAATGCTTTTGCTATTGAGTAATTTAAGAAGTCATTCGTCCATTTAACAGCTATTTACTGAGTGCCTTACTAAAGATCGGAAATGAGAAACTCCATCTCTGCCCTCAAGTTTAGAGTAGAGTGCTCGCTTTGGCAGCACATATACTAAAATTGGAACGATACAGAGAAGATTAGCATCACCACTGGCAAGAATGACATGCAAATTTCTAAAGTGTTCCATATTATTTTTTAAGATTTTTTATTTATTTATTTGACAGAGAGCAAGAGCAGGAACACAAGCAGGGGGAGTGGGAGAGGGAGAGGCAGTCTTCCCGCCGAGCAGGGAGCCCGATGTGGGACTTGATCCCAGGACGCTGGGATCACGACCTGAGCTGAAGGCAGATGCTTAACGACTGAGCCACCCAGGCGCCCAAGTGTTCCATATTTTTAAGAATGAAATCTTGCCATTTGCAACAACATGGATGGAGCTAGAGAGTATTATGTTGAGCGAAATAAGTCAGAGAAAGACAAATACCATATGATTTCACTCGTAGGTGGAATTTAAGAAACAAAACAAATGAACAAAGGGGAAAAAAAGAGAGAGGAAGGCAAACCAAGAAACAGACTCTTAACTATAGAAAACAAACTGATGGTTACCAGAAGGGAGGTGGGTGGGGGGATGGGTGAAATATGTGAAGGGTATTAAGAGTATACTTACCGTGATAAGCACGGAGTAATATATAGAGTGGCTGAATCACTATAGTGTACATCTGAAACTAATATTACACTGTATGTTAACTGGAATTTAAATAAAAACTTAAGAAGTTTAGAGTAGGGAATCCAATGCACCCCTATAGCAGGGAAAACAATGCTAGCTGCCATTTCTGGAAGACCTAATGTAAGCCAGGGACAGTGGTGGTCTACATATTATCTCATTTAATACAAGCAATCCTCTTGAGGGTAGATCATATTATCTTTGATAACAATGAGGAAATTAACAATGAAAAAGGTAAGGAAGTTTGTCCAAGGTCACACATATAGTAAATGCAAGAGTTAAAATTGAAATCCAGGTCTGCCTGCACTCCAAAGCTTATATTCATTTCTCCACAATAATAAGGCAGGAGTGATCCTTTTACCAAAGGAATATTTATTGAGCATCTCTTTTTGTTCCAGACATTGTTCTGAGTGCTAGTAATGTAAGAGAGAAAAAAACAAAGTCCCTGTTTTGTGGGGCTCATGTTCTATTGGAGAAAGACATTAAATACAATAAATTTTCAGTATGTCAAATGGTAAGTACTGTGAAGAAGAATTAGGCAAGATAGGAAGGATGTGGTAAAGAGAATTGCTATTTTAAATAAAATCGTCAGAGAAGGCTCTGATAATATGAAGTTTGAGCAGAGACCTAAAGGAAGGGCAGAAGTAAGAGATGGGACTGGCATAAAATAGCTTCCTCCGTTGCCTGCTTGTGGGTTCAGTCTGGAAAAGAGAGGAAGAAATGGGGGTGCAGGTATTGGGCTCCGAGGTAGAAGATCTGAGCTTTATTTATTGATTGATTAGCAATTTTTTCCACCTCTGAACTGAAATTCCCTTTCCTGTAGACAGGAATAACATTCCTTGCCCAGCTTCCCTGCATGCAGCTGTCATGAGATTCGATGGGACAACCCACGTGAAAACCATTAGAAAATAACACAAGTGAGAAAGCAAGACTAGGAGTTAGCTTTTCAACCGAAGGGAAGTCTGTGTAGAAAAATAAAGAGAATTGCTGTTACAGGTGTACTGGTTACCCTAGACATCTTTTTTGAAAAGCTGTCCCAGGCTAAAAAAGAGAAATAGGCTAAAAGAAATAAGCATACGTTTCATAATAGGCTTCTGCTGAAGATCCCCTGTTTAACTTGCAGTAGTCAGAAACTGCGTCGCATATTTTAACTAAACTTGGCAGGAGGCTCTGGGATTCTAACCTTAATTCTAATCTCCACGTTCTTACCCAAGCATTTCCTCTCTTACCACGCCCCCTCACTCGAACTCCATTTCCCAACATGCATCAGGCTCCTCTAAGGCGTCTGTCATTGTGACGTATGTTCCACAGCTTTCTGGGAAATGTAGTTTATTTGTTCTCCAGTTGCGGAAAAATCTAAGGCTGTGGACTACCACTCCCGTGAAGTAGTGCGGTATCCCACCGCGTTCGCGGCGTCTTCGAACGCGCCGCGGCAGCCATGTTGGACGCGGCCAGCACAGGGGCCGGCACCCAGGGGTTATCGAAGCGGCTGTCACGATGCTGGGGTTCCTGGTGTTGAGGAGAACAGCGCTGGCGCCGCGGCTCCTTCTCCAGCTGCTTAGGTCCCCATCGCTCCGGAGTCACGGAAGTGCCTCCAGCCAGAGTGTGACCACCGCGGGCCGCGGGGAGCCGCAGTGGCTGAGGGCGGCCGTCGGGGGGCGCCCTGGAACATCGTTGGCCTTCCTCCCCCGAGAAGGGGCAGCCACCTGGGGGCGCCAGGGAGGACGCACCGAGACCCAGGGCCTCGTAGCCGCAACATGGGGACGCCTTCCTAGCCCAGAAGAAACACTCCCGAGACAGGACAGCTGGAACGGGGTCCCCAGCAGGGCCGGACTGAGCATGTGGGCCCTGGCCACGGCGCTGGTGGTTCACTGTTACAGCAAGAGCCCGTCCAACAAGGGTGATTATCGGGGCAGTCTGGGTTCGAGGAAGATAGAGGCGGGAGGAGTGACCTGATTCCGTTATCTTTGGAGGGCGGGAGTTGCTTATAGATTTAGAGCAGCAGGGCTTCAGTCCTGGAAGGACTCAGACATCGTCTGGTCACTGGGGCAGGGTGGTGAACTGGAGAGCTCAGTGCCTCTGAGTTGTATCACTTCCTATCATAGGTCAACTCCCTTCTTTGGGCGTTACTTTGTCCATCTGTACAATGAAAACATTGAATGAGACATCTAAAATTAGAGCATGGTCCTTTTATGCCCTAATATTCTGCTTTGTCCAATTCTTCTCTTAAGAGATCTCCGGGAAACCGCCGTGTGTTCTAACGGTAACTACTAGATAGTTCAGATAACTTTTCCCTGTGAAAGGTGGTCTAAGAAAGGAAGTAGAAACTTGATTTCAGTACCAGTGTTGCCACTGTTCATCCCTTGCTCCTCTCTGGTTTCACGTTATCCCCCCTTACACAGTAAAGAATGATTTCTCAGTACTCTTACAGTGCTGTTATTTTGAGTCTTGGAGTTCAGCAGTCTGGGTCTGCCCATGAGTCCCTGGGGTTTTGTTGTTCCTGGTCTTAGGTGTGAGGTGATCTTGCCAAACCATGCAGTTGGTAGAAGAAAAACAAGGAAGTTGGATCCTTAGAGACCCAAAAGCAACCGTGGGGGCCGGCTGACCCAGCTTGGCATCTCACCTGGGTGCAAGGAGTTGAGCAGGGACTGGGAGAGCAGGCAGCCAGACTTCTGACCTACATGAGTCCAACCACTCAGGTTCTCAGTAGTTCCTCAGGGGTAAGGCTGGAAGCATGGTGTTCATAGGTTTCATGCATCCCAAGCTCTGAGACTTGGGAGTAAGAGTGGGGACTACCTTGAACTAAGTTTATTTAGCAGGATATGGCCAGCTGTAAAGGAAGGGTCCTGAATTGGGTGTAAGGAGCTCTGGGATCTTGTTCTGGTTCTACCTGTAACTCCCATTGTGACTTTAGACTCTTGCTTCTCATCCTCACTGGCCCTGTTTCCTCATCTACAAAATGAGGATGTTGAAATAGAGACTGTAAGGGCTCTTCTAGCTTAGGCATGCTATAATTCTATCTTTGAGCATTTTTTGAATACTCTCTGTGAGCCCAGTTCTGGGAGGTGTGGAACTCCTAGCAGCACAAAGTCATTTAAGGAGACAGTTCAGGCAGTTAGGCCTATGGGTCTGGTGAGTGGTCCGACAGTGTGTTGTTGGGGGATTGGAGGGCCAGCAGGGTCAGGAAAGCATTCCTGGAAGATTGGAGACCCATGGAGGATGGGGAATTTGAACTTGAGCTCTGCAGGATGAGGCAAGAGATGAAAAGGAGTGACACTGTGAGCTCCATGAGAGCGAGGAATGCAGCTTACCTTTTTTTCAGGTTGATACGAGTTCCTTTCCCTAATACTTTCACATTGTTTGTCCACCATAGCATCTGGAACGTAGTAGGTACTCCGTAAATGTGTCTTGAGTTGGACTATATTGCATGCAAAGACTTCATGGATATGGGGGTCACAGGTCAGCATGGTGTGTGCAGGGGCTGGCAGGTTAGCCAGCCTGGTTGGAGGACAGGGGGTCTTTGGAATGAGGTGAGAGCAGATGGAGTGGGGCCTGGATGTCAGACAGGAGGGTTTTTGGAGGGTTGGAATTTCTTCCATGGGCAGTGGAGAGCCACGGAAAGTTAATGAGCAGGGAATATCCTGAGGCTAGTATGCTTAAATGAATTGGGGGAGGAGTGCAAGGTCTTGCCTTAGAGGTTCCTGGGGGCGCCAATCTGGACTTTGTCTACTTTCTAAAGTAAGTAATGACCAAAACCATGATCACTTCCAGCTCTTCAGACTTTGCTAGCCTGTGCTGTACCCTGATTTGGAGTTATAAGCTCAGGCCCTCCATACGGTGTGGTAGAAACTGTACCCTGTAAGAGCCGGGAGGCCCTGACTCTCAGCTCCTTCTCATTGCCCCTGTGACCTTGCAGAAGCCACTTCTTTCTGCAGAATGAGGGAGGAGTGGATGCAGTAATCCCTGAGGAAGCTTTGTTCCCCTTCCAACTGAGGGCTGTCTGAGAATCCCTGGATGTGTGCTTAGAGAACCATGGGGGAAGATAACCAGAAAAGACCTCTCCTTGCCTGGACTCTAGGCTGACAGGTGGGGTGGAGACAGTAATGTCTGAACCACAGATCTGGTTTGCATATGCATGACAAGGTGGCTATCTTATCCCTGGAAACTGAGGCTCAGGAGGTTAGATGAGTTGGCCAGGTCATACAGCATGTAAGTGGCAGAATTGGGGTGGGAGCCCAGGTCTGTCTGTCTCCATATCCTGCTTTCTACCCTACTGCAGTGCCTCCTCTCATGTTTTGCTGGGTGAGTCTCTTGGCTGGACTGAGAACTCCCTGAGGCAGGGCTGGGTATGAGTCTCTCCATTGTTCAACAATGGAGCTCAGAACCATGCTGGGCACATAGGGCTCCATGACTATTTGAAAAAATCTTGCCTCTACTATTAATAGTTTTTCTGAGTCACGCAGTTTTTCTTTGTGGCCACGAGGTGGTGCCAACAGCCTGCAGACTGCTCAGGCCAGGCCAGGCTTAGCATTGCTTTTCTGCTAGGTGTTTGCTAAGGGATTGCAACCCTCTGCTTTGGGTCTCCCTTTGCTGAGCTTGGCACCGAGGAGTTGGCAGGTTTTTCAACCATCATTTCATCTTTTTGGAATCCTCGTGAGGCTTGCCAGGATAAGGATTATTGCATCTACTTTATAGTCATGGAAGCTGGAGTTGAGAGGGAAAGGGGCTGCCACAGCCCAGTGAGTAGGGGGCAGATGGTTGGGCCTCCTGGCTCCTGGTCGAGGCTCTTAACTGAGGAGCCCACACCCCTGCCTGTTCCTCTGTGCAGGGTTGGTGACTTTTGACATGGATTCAAAACTAGGCTGAGAAATCAGTGTTGGGGGAGAAAGTGGGATGAGGTAGGGGGATGACCAGTAACAATGACAGCCATGTGAAACATATTAGTCTGAGTTTTCTAGCTAATGAAGAGGGAGGAGATTCACATATCACGCATTTGCCATAGGCAGCACATGATTGCTAGCACTTTACCTGGATCACCTGTATGATAAGAGTTACAAGTTTGGGCTCTGTAATGGATGTGGAAGACAGGGCAACAGTGCCTACCATGTAGGCAGGGGATGATTAGCTTTCTCTTTATATGCCTTGGTATCATTTCCTTCATTAAAGCCTATGTTTCTTTCCTTTTATTTATTTTTTATTTTCGTGGGGAGGGGCAGAGGAAGAGGGTGAGGGAAACCCAAGCAGACTCCACATTCAGCATGGAGCTCAATGCAGGGCTTGATCCCAGGACCCTGAAATCTTGACTCTAGCCAAAACCAAGAGTCAGATGATTAACTGACTGCACCATCCAGGCACCCCAAAGCCCATGTTTCTGAAGTTCTTCCATTTCCATTGTTTTGCTGGGCCCTCCATGCAGTTAGCTCTGAGGGTAGGTCCTGACCAGGGATCTGACCAGTGCCCCCTTTCTTTTCAGATGCAGCCCTGATGGAAGCTGCTCGCACCAACAATGTCCAAGAAGTCAGCAGGTGAGTGTCGATCCCCAGGACTTGCTCTCCCCTACAAGAGGGCCTGAGCTGGGTGAACCCCTTCCTGCAGTGATGACTGCCTTGGAGGAAATCCTCACACTCATTTGGGAAGTGAACCCTGTAACTTCCCTGTAGTCACAGTCACCTGGGCTGCCTTGGCCCAGGTCAACCCTTAGATTTTTTAAGTAGTGAGTCAGCCTTGTGTCTCCTTCTTTCTTGACCCCAAACATCTCTGGATCCTTCCACTGTCTTGTTCTTAGCAGGGCATGGTTTAGAGTCCACTCCACATCCTGTGGGTTCTTTACTGAATCTTCCAGTTTGTTCGTATATGTTTGTGGAACTGGCCATGTGTTATTGTTTGCTGCCTGGATGGGGTACAGGTGGGCACCCATGGAAAGGTTTGGGGATTTGGGAGGGAGCTGGAAGAAGCCTTTCTGCCAGGTCTTCTGGGGCTAGAAAGATCTTCCTGAAGGGCTGGGGTGCACATGCTGGGCTCCTGCTCAGGGGCTGAGTGCATTCTTCCAGCCTGCCTGGCTCAGCTGGGCCCCTTAGGACCACTGGCAGGTTGGAACTGAGGTTTGTTCTGGGCAGGGACAGGACTCAGGCTGAGGCTCAGCCCGGTGCCAGGGCTGGGCAGTCTGTGTCCAGGATAGATGCTCAGACCGGTGCCAGCCCAGGGCTTCAGTATGGGGCTGTTGGTTAGGGGCAGAGGTTTTATTCTTGGTGAATCTAGTGGCCTGCGTTGGGCTTCATCTTGGCCTTTTTTGGCCCTTTGTATAAAGCGAGGTGGCCCCAGGATACCCCCCTTCCCTGCTACCATGTCCACATATTAGACAGGAAGTCCTTTGTTTGGGGTGGCTACCCCTGTATTCAGTGCCACACTCTCGGTGCTCCTCCTCACTCCAGCTGCCTGAACATATAAGAAAGTGTTGAAAGTCAGCTGCAGCCCCCACCAAGACTTACTGCTTTGATTCCCTTTCATTTTATCTGCAGCATTATTATTGATTCTCAGGGGTGCTTTTGAGTATTAATGTTCAAGGCTTAGTTTTTAATAAACCACTTTTGGAAGTATGGGCTGGGAGTTGTTTCGTAGCCAAATAAATATGATGGAGCAATAGTTTAATAAACATGCGATGATGCATCTTAAAAACCAAGCACAGATGTCAGCTTGTTGTTATAAGAGCCATTCATAACTGCCGGCTGTGCATGGCATCTTCATTTCCCCAGAAACAGCTGAGCCGCGCTTCCTTCTGCTGCAGTACAAGGGAGTGAGGGGGCAAAACTGGCTGTGCCCCCCCCAGGGCTTTGCTGACCCTCAAGCCACCTGTCAGTGATCGGTCAGCCCTCCTGCTGAGGACTGCCAGGCTGCTGCTTAGCTCTGGCAACCTAGTTTAGGTGGTGTATTTGCAAAGCCGCAATGCCGTGAATCCACTGTTCTGTCACCCAGGGGAGGCTGAGTTTACCCTATTCCATTAAGCCCCTGAGTGTTGATTATTTTAGCTCTCTCAAAAAAAAAGTTTTTCTAATAGCAGTTAAACACTCGTCAAAAGAATGCGGGAAGAGATTGAATTTCTGGTGTGTGTGATGCAGAACATTCCTTCTTGCCTGTGTGGCTAGCATTTGTAAGGGCCTTTCATGTGTGTCTCCAGTCTCTAGCTGCTTTTCTCCCGCCTCCAGTTGTCTCATCTCTTTTGGTCATGATGACTCAGAGTCTCTCTTCACCCCTTGTAAGGGAGTCAGAGATGAGCAAGGCACAGAGCCTGACTTTCAGCACAGCAGTCTTACCCCTACTCTTCTGACCTCCGGTGTCCCCCTGTGCCCCCGCCCCCACTCTGAAGCAAAGAGTAGGGACAAACTGAGCAAAGACAGGGGACAGGCTGCTGGCTGGCTGCTGGGCCCAGTGTCGTGTTGGTGCTGCTGAGGTGGTACTTGAACAGCACTGCAAGGAGTGGGGAAGAGGGCAGGTGGTCTGGGAGAAACCAGTGTGCAGGGCTTAGAAAGCCCCTGGTGAGGAGTCTTGCATTCTTATCCTATAAGCAGTGCGGCGCCGTGGAAGGTTTTTGAGCAGGGGAGTGAGGGGAGTGACTCAATTAGGATCATTCAGAAGGGTGAAGAACCAACAAGTGAGGAGAGGCTGTTTCAGTAAGACAAATTCAAGGTGATAAAGGCCTGAATTAGGACCCCCCTCCTCAGCCAAAAGAGTTCCTGCTTATGAATGAATGGGCAGGCCTCTGCTGGAGGGTACTGGAGATGGGGGCTGACCCAGGCTCTGGTCTTGAGGAAACAGACATGTAACCTATCAATTATAGTTTTTCTGCTAATAGAGCTAGGTCCAGAGGTGGAGGTGGGGAGAGCCTGACCATCCTTGCTAAAAGAACAGTTCTTTTGAATTCCTACAGCTGGTCTTTATTTAGCTTCTCTATGCCTTAGACTCTGCGTAGGTGCTTCATGCTGCTCTTAGGTTCTTCCTGTGTATCCTGCTTTTAGCTCCGTCCAACAGACCTGCCTATAGCAGGATAGAATCTCATTCTCAATTTTTAAAAACCCCTTAAACATAGTTTATACATGGTTAGGTCACCAAGTGTGTGATCAGTATGGTCTCCGATATCAGTATTTGGAATAAAACTCAGATCTGGTGAATAATACTGTCCTTTACCGTTCTTTCCCCATTGCCCTCTCTGAGGCTTTCTGTGTCTCTGCCTTCATGTCCCCCAACCTTCCTTAGTCCTAGAGCCTTGGGAAAGCTCTGGATAGTGAAGAGCAGCAGCCTGAGGTTCTTCTGCTCAGAGGGGAAGTGCTTCATCCTCCTCTTTAAGGACACTGTGGAATCTTAAGTTCCTAGGTCTTGGGTATGAGCCCTCTACACAGACCATCCCTCTGTACTCAGTGCTCAGTGCTCATTACCCTCTGCTTAAATCCTTTCAGACTTAGCTCAAGTGCTACAGCCCTTATGAAGCCTTCCTTGACTCCTCCCACCTGGCTGTGATCTCCCCTTCCTTTGCCCCACATCTCCCTTCTGGTCTGGGAGGGTATGAAAGTCATCTGAAAAGGGCCATGCTGGCCTATGGCCAGAGAGTGATCCTTGTCTAGAAGAGAAGTTGGAGGCTGGGTGAGAGAACTAGGGCTGACTGTCAGGACTGCGGAGGCACTCAGTCCATGAATAAGAAAAGCAGCAAGATTCACTGCTGCCCAAATCAGGAATCCTTATAGACAACCTTATGAGACGATCAAGCCAACAGCTCTGGACAGTCACCCTGATGTAGAGGTACTGTTGACCTGCTTTATGTGGTGCTCGCTAACTGTGTGTGGCATGAGCCTGCCTGGCTAGAGGAGACAGGGCAGGATCTGCCACTCACCACATTCTGTTCTTGATATTAAGCAGGTTGTGAGCTAGGGGCACCTGGGTGGCTCAGTCGTTAGGCATCTGCCTTCAGCTCAGGTCATGATCCCAGGGTCCTGGGATCGAGCCCCGCATCTGGCTCCCCGCTCCGCGGGAAGCCTGCTTCTCCCTCTCCCACTCCCCCTGCTTGTGTTCCCTCTCTCACTGTGTCTCTCACTGTGGGATAAATAAAATCTTTAAAAAAAAAAAATTAAAAAAAAAAAAAGGTTGTGAGCTAGACTTCACCTTAAACCACTGGATTGTGTGCCTCCCCAGGGCAGGGACAGGTCTGTTTCCCCACATCTCATACTCTAGTCCCCAGCACAACAGAACTTGGGGAAAGTTGCTTTTTACTGACTTTTCAGCAAACTTGAAGCAGACAGTCCAGAGTCTTACTTCCATACTTCCATTGGCTATATTAGAGGAAGGCTGAGTCCTTTCCTATTCTCTTCCTTCTCTCCTCCTTTCTCCCTGTGTGGCAACCATTTCCCTCCTCCTCCTCCCCCAAGGCACTTAAACCTTGTTACTGTGTTCAGCTCTGACAACTCAGGAGTAGAAGCCCTGTCCTGGGGCCCCTGTCCCACCTGTCAGCATCGTGAGCAGGTGGCCCTACTCCTGGGCTCGGCCCATACCCAAGCCTGGCTTCTGGATGCAGGAATCACTCACCCGAAACCTAGGGCATAGGGCAGATTGAACGCACATCTGTCCAGGCTTGGGCTGAGCCATGTGAGGAGCTATCAGGACTGGGAGAAGTGAGGCCTCCTAGTCTCCCAGTGGAGATCACATTTCCTTCAGAACAAACTTGAGTGAAAGACAACACCCCTACCCATTTCCCTTCTCCCAGCAGGGAGTTGGGCCTCTTTGCTGAGTGCATAACTCAGTTGTTCATCAACCCAAACGTTCTCTAAAGAAGGAACCCTGGTGATATCAATCTTGAACCTCACACTGCCTGCCCTTTCCAGGATTCATTTGATCATTTGACAAAATTTACTGAGCACCTGTCATATGCTGGGTCCTATGCTTGGCACAGGGGACCCCTGGCCATGCATGATTCCTGCCCTTAATGCAGGAGACTGGGGAAGACTGTGGCAACATAGCGTGATCAGTGCTGTGAGACAGGAGCCCAGAAGGTGCCCCTAACCAACCTGGGAGACCAGAGAAAGCATCCTAGAGGAAATGGCTTTAAATAACAGTAGGGCTTGGGAAATAGAAGGGGAAGGCATTCCACGCAAAGGGGGCCGTATGAGTGGTAGCACTGAGGCAAGAAACAGCCTAGGGTGTGTGGTGGGGCGGGTAATTATATATTGTTTGGTGTTGCTTGATCACAGTTTGAGGTCAGGAGGAACTGGAGAAGAGGGAGAGACCTGGCCGTGGAGGGCATTGTCCATTTGTCCCTCAGTCATTCATCTGTCCAGCCTGTCTTCTGTGCCTAGCCCTGAGCTGAATTTGTGTTGGTGGCAACACCATGAGGAAGGAGAAGCAATCACTGCCCTGGAGGAGCTCATTAACTCCCTTCCTAGGGGAGGATGGGGCACATGAGTCAAAATTGAGAACCAGCAAAACAAGGCACATGTTGCCTAACTTCTATGAGCTTAGGTAACATGGAGATAATACCTATAACCCATAGAGTTGTAGAGTATTTATTAATAACAAATAATACTTCATTTGACCAAGGTTTGTGAGTGCTTATTAGGAGCTAGGCTTTGGGCTGAATGCTGGAAATGCAGTGGTGAACAAGATTGACACAGTCCCTGTCCTCTTGGTACTTATAGTCTAACTGGGAGTGGGACTAATTATGCAGACATAATTTTGTACTTCAAAATGAAGTTCATTGTCTTTTCAACAAATGGTGCTGGGACAACTGGATATCCACATGCAAAAAAATGCAGTTGGAGCCTTACCTCACCTATACACAAAAATTAACTCAAAATGGATCATAGACCTAAATGCAAGAGCGAAAATTATGAAACTCTTAAAACGTAGGAGTAAATCTTTGTGAAGTTGGGTTAGGCAAAGCCATCTTAAATATAGCATCAAAAGCACAAGAAAACAGAAAAAGATAGATAAATTGGACTTCATCAAAACTGAAAACTTTGTGTTCAAAGGACACCTTCAAGAAAGTGAAAAAGACTCTCCCGCAGAATGGGAGAACATATTTGCAAATCATGTATCTAAAAAGAGATTTATACCCAGTATATATAAAGAAATCTTTAACTCATCAATAAAAAGATAACCAAATTTAAAAATGGACAAAGAATCTGAATAGATATTTTCTAAAGAAGATATTCAAATGAGCACATGATATTCAGTATGTACACGTAAAGATGCTTAACATCATTAATTATTAGGGAAATGCTAATTGGAACCACAATGAGATACCACCTCACATCTATTAGGATGGCTGTAAGCAGAAGGATAATAGCAAGTGTTTGTCGCATGTGGAGAAATTGGAACCCTCACGTATTGCCAGTGTGGATGTGAAATGGTGGAACTGCTTTGGAAAAGGGTTTGCATTTCCTCAGTATGTTAAACATAGATTACCTTATGACCGAGCAAGTCTACTCCTAGGTACATAACCCAGAGAAAAGAAGACATGAACATGAATGTTCACAGGATTGTTACTCATAATACCCCAAAGAGGAAAACAACTCCAAAGTCCAGAAATTACTGAATGGATAAATAAAAATATGGTATAGCTACAGAGCAGAGTATTATTCATCAGCACAAGGGAATGAAGTGTTGCTATTTGCTACAACATCAGTGAACCTTGAAAGCATTATTCTAGCTGAAAGAAGTCAGAAAAAAGACCACATATCATATGATTCAGTTTATATAAAGTGTCCAGAATAGACAAATCCATAGAGACAGAAAATAGTTATTGCCAAGGACTGGAGAGGTTGGTGTTGGGAGGGAATAGGGAGTGACTGCTAATGAGTCCAGAGTTTCTTTTGGGGATGATGAAACTGGTCTGGAGTTAGTAGTGAAGATTGTACAACTCTGAATATACTAAAAATGATAGAGTTGTACACTTTTTTGGGTGGATTGTATGGTATGTTAATTATATTTTCAAACTTGTTTAAAAAGGGATTACAAGGCACTTGGGAATCTAACCTTGGATCTAGGAGGAGTGGAGGAGAGGGTATGTATTAGTAAGGGAAAGCACTGGAGTACATGAGATTGAAGTGAGGTCTGAATAATGAAGAGAAAGGCAGTAGGGTTGGAGGGAACAGTAGGGTGGAAGGCCCTAAGTCAAGAACAGATGTGAAGAAATCAAGCAATTGAGAGAAGGCCAATCTGACCAGACTCTAGAGAACAAGGGCACAATGACATGAACTGAAGCTGGAGAGTTAAGCAAGGACCATACCACACTGGGTCTGTAGGCCATGGTGATGATTTTTATTTTTACTAAGATTGGGGGGCAGCCACTAAAGAATTTTAAGCGTGTGTGCTCATGCATGTGTGTGTGTGTTTGTGAGAGAGAGAGAGCATGAGCACGAGCATGAATGAGAGAAAGATCTTGTGACATGATCTAGATCTGCATTGTAAAAGATCTCTCTAGTTGCTCCATGGAGAACAGATTTATAGAGATCCATGGTGGATGCAGGAAGACTGGTTGAAAGCGACTGGAATAGTCGGAATAGTCTAGAAGAGAGGTTGATGGCAGATGATGACTTGACTAAGATGTCAGCAGAGATGGAGGAAGTAAGCTAGACAGGACTTGGTGGTGGTTAGAGCAGTATCAGTGCCTGATACGTCATATGTACTAATACGTGAATGTTGAATGAATGAACAGAATTGGATCTCACTGATTAGGAAGAAGAAGGTGTTAAGAATGAATTTCAGCTGTGTAGATTCTATTCGCTGAGATGAAAGTGCTAGAGGAAAACTGGGTTGGGGGAAAAGATTATGAACTAGGTTTTAAACATGCTAAATTTAACATACTAGTGAGATACTCAAGTAAAGATGTCAACTAGGCAGTTGAATCTAGGCAAAGCATCATTGACTCTTCCCTCTGTATATACCATGTTGCCTTTCAAAAAAAAAATCTCAGTGATCACTTTAGAGATTGGTTTTTTTTTTTAAGATTTATTTATTTATCTATTTGACACAGAGAGAGAGAGAGCTCGCAGAAGCAGGGGGAGCGGCAGGCAGAGGGAGAGGGAGAAACAGGCTCCCCGTGGAGCAGGGAACCCCATGCGGGGCTCCATCCCAGGACCCTGGGATCATGACCTGAGCCAAAGGCAGCCACTAAACTGACTGAGACACCCCAGGCTCCCCTAGAGATTGTTTTGTTATCTTGTTTTGATTTCTGGTTTCATGGTTTTAGAAAATCAAGGAATATCAGCTCAGACTTGTTAACTAGATGCCTTTGGAAAAAAGTCTGATTTGGTTTACAGTTTAGGAAAGAAAAAAGTGTTAGATTTTGTTGAGAGTTAAACACATTTATTCTAGCTTTATGTTGATTGCTTGGTTTGGTTCTTGTCCCTGGATGCCCGAGCTTGGGGCTTGAGGCACTTGCTGTCCCTATGCCAGGACTAAGGTGTCCAGAATGTGCTCAGCTACAGCATAGGTAAATGTTTTGCACATTGATCCAGGGATTTTATCTAATTAACAAAAACCCTGGCTGGTAAATACATTTGGCTGTCTCAGGTCCTCAGAGAGGCTGTCTGTTTATTGATTGTTGTATCATTTTGGCTGGATGGGAAGATATTAATGATGGCATCAGAGCAACCAAACATCCAGCTCTCTTAACCAGTAAATATTTAAATGTCTTTGTGGTTTACAGTAGATTGAAACATAAGTTTTATTCTAGACCAAAGGTCAAGGCCTAACTGGCATCACTCTTCTAATTTGATGCTTGTTGTAAGAGCTCCTTAAGATCATCACGCTGGTTTTTGAATGCTACAGTGTAACACTCGTGGGCTTTTTAAATACTGGGATGTTGGAAGGCAGTATAATGCTACAGAAAGAATACAAGATTTTTAGAATGAGCAGATCTGGGTTCCACTTCAAACTGGCTCTGGGACCCTTAATAAGTCATAGAACTTCCCTTTTTGAGTCTTAGTTTCCAAATCATGTTAATGGGGGTCCCACTGAGAACTTTGAAATACAGTTCCCAGTGTTTAGCTCTGTAGAGAAAACCGAGTTCCTTTGGAAAGGTCCAGATCACACGCTGAAACACCAGGCAAGCAGTTCTGCAGAGGTGTGTGACTGGGTCTCTGCTCTCTTGCTCCTTGGAGATGGAGGGTAATTGGGGAAGACTATATTGGCAGCTTAGTTTCTGAACTTCATAGGTAGGTGAGTTGTGGAAGCGGCTAGTCGACTGCACGGAAGCCCAGCAGAGTCAGGTGGTTGGCCAAGCACAGGAGCAGAGAACAGCTAAGGCCTATGGGGGTGACTTGTAGGGAGGAGGGATGTCCCTGAAAGGGAGCCCAGCCCTGGGATGGAGCCTCTAGTGTTGGCCCTACTGCTTCTTGGCTGTGTGGCCTTGGTCCCTTAACTGTGAGTTTCATAGATAGCAGACCATTGTTGTTGTTCATTGCTGTTCATAAAGATAGTTAACAAGTATTTATTGAATATTGCGTAAGTGTTTTGTAAATGGTAAAGAGGTAGGCAAATGGTAATAGTTATTTACAGTTATAGTAAACCTATAAACAGGGGCGCCTGGGTGGCTCAGTCGTTAAGCGTCTGCCTTCGGCTCAGGTCATGATTCCAGGGTCCTGGGATTGAGCTCCGCATCGGGCTCCCTGCTCCAAGGGAAGCCTGCTTCTCTCTCTCCCACTCCCCCTGCTTGTGTTCCCTCTCTCGCTGTGTCTTTCTCTGTCAAATAAATAAAATCTTTAAAAATAAATAAATAAATAAACCTATAAACAGAGAACTGACTTCCCTTTGAAAAAATAATATAAAAATGGAGAATTACCTCTTTTATTCATTCAACAAATAGTGTCTCCTATGTTATGGCACTTTGCTAGGCCCTGATGGATCAGTGATAAGCCAAAAATACTTACAGACATCACTTCACAGAGCTTAAAGCCTACTTGGATGTTGAGATGTTGATTGTGCAAGTGCAAAATTAAAGAAAGAAAGAAAGAAAAGAAGAAAAGAAATTACAGCCATGACAGATGCTGCAAGGGAGGGTAAAGAGAATCCTAGAGCCTCTAGTGGATTTCTTCTGGTCAAGGAAAGCTTCCCGGAGGAAGCTTGAGCTCTGGTGAAGAGTTAACTTAGGTGAAGAAGGGCAGAAGAGTTTTCCTGGCAGAAGGAACTTTTATTTACAAAGACCCAGCGGAGGGAGAAATGATGACAAGTGTGAAGGACTAAAAAGGGCAAGGGCAGGATGTGTGTGTGTGTGTGTGTACACACATGTGTGCGCATGTGCCCGCGCCCTAGAATAAACGTTAGAGGCCATAGTGAGGAGCTTTGTGTTTATTCTAACAGCAGTGGTAACTGATTTGGTGGTGGTGGTGGGGTTGTTGGGTGAGGTGATCAACAACTTTTCTGATGGCTGAGAAACATCAGGAACTAATCTGAGTGTCACCAGCTTGTATGTGCCAGGACCTTCTTTGGCACTGATCCAGCCACTGAGGCAGGGTAGGTCACAAAGCTGCAGTCCCCCAGGGTCCCGCAGCAGGGGCAGCTGTCAGGCTCTCTCTACCCAGCACTATTGCTGTGGCCCGAGTGCTGCTGCTTGAAAATCCCAGCTCAGTCATGACCATAACACAAATCCTGTCAGCATGGCTAGAACCAGTTGGATTTTTTCCCAAGGAATTTTCCTGGAAACTGAGGGAGAGAAATCCAAGAATACTGAAAGTAGTCAAGCTAAATGTGTCACTGGGCTTATGATATTCACTTTAGCTTCTTGCCTCACAGTTCCTGCTCTGTCCCTGTCCTGTTTGAAAGCTTTCTCAGAAAATCTCACTTTTTTTTTTTAATCTCACTTTTGAACTTAGGTTCTTTTACATCCTAGTTCCTTCCCTCTCCTCCCTTCTGAGGAGTCCCAGGTCCAAACTCCTCATAAGGCAACAAGTGGTTCTCCCCTCTGACTCAGTCAGTGGGTCTATCAGAGGCTCTCCTATCGTTGGCAGGAATCCCAGTGGTAAGGACTTTGGAGTCTGAGAAAGCAAGGTTTGAGTCCCAGCTGTGAGTCTGAGAAAACAAGGGTTGAATTCCAGCTGTGCCATTTGTCAGCTCTGTGACCTTGGGAAAGTTGCCTAACCTCTTCTAGCCTTAGATTCTTCCTCTACAAAGTGACATGATGATTGACCTACCTCACCTCACACCTTTGCTGTGAGAAAATTAAATGAAACGCTTAGTGCTATATGCCTAGCGCATACTGAATGCTCTGTATATAGTAGGTTTTGTTACTAAGTGTTATTAATTACACTGCCCCATAACTAGAAAAATAAATTAAGGTAATGGATAGAATTTTCTGAATATTAAGTTGTTACCCTGTATACATGTTTCTTAAGCTTTTTTTTTTTAAGATTTTTTATTTATTTATTGAGAGAGAGAGAGAATGGTAGAGAGAGAGCATGA
This sequence comes from Zalophus californianus, assembly GCF_009762305.2. Lineage (NCBI taxonomy): Eukaryota > Metazoa > Chordata > Mammalia > Carnivora > Otariidae > Zalophus > Zalophus californianus. The sequence goes on from NC_045605.1 coordinate 59,177,109, forward strand.
GATGGAGGAAGGTCAGAGGGAGAAGCAGACTCCCTGCTGAGCAGGGAGCCTGATGCAGGACTCGATCCCGGGACCCCAGGATCATGACCTGAGCCAAAGGCAGTCGCTTAACCAACTGAGCCACCCAGCCACCCTGTTTCTTAAGCTTTTAGTGTGAGCATTCAGAGACCTCCCAGACTAATGAACCCAAGGTAAATGAATAGTAAGTGGGGCAAAAAAAACACACAGGCTGGGGGGCACCTGGGTGGCTCAGTGGTTGCAACTGCCTTCGGCTCAGGTCATGATCCCGGAGTCCCAGGATCGAGTCCCACATTGGGCTCCCTGCTTGGCGGGGAGTCTGCTTCTCCCTCTGACCCTCTCCCCTCTCATGCTCTCTCTCTCTCTCTCTCAAATAAATAAAATCATTAAAAAAAAAAAAAACACACAGGCTATCATGCTTAGTTTTACTCCTTTTTTTTAAGAACTTAAATATATTCAGAATTTTATTTACTTTTTATAGGTTATTACTTTTTAATGGCATAATTTTTCATGCATATAATTTTATATATACTGGTATGTGTAATATAAAATATTATAAAATAAGACTTTAATAATATTGTTAAATATTACTGATAGTGGCTGATGTTTACTGAATACCTTTTTTGAGGCAGGTATTATGTGAGGCTTTAATCACTAAATCCTCACAACTGTGCAAGTAATAGTGGCTCCATTTCACAGATGGTGAAACAAATGCAGATTACTTGAGTAATTTGCCCGAAGTCATCCACTTGGAAGTGGCATACCCCTTCATTTTACAGATGAGGAGGCCCGAGGCAGAGAGAGCCTTGCACTCTTCCAGCCTCCCTTTTCCTGTTCAGGAAGTGTTTTCTAGTTAGAGGGAGAACCACTTCTGTGTGCCTTCTGTCTTCCCCTCTGCTCTTCACCGACACAACCCCCGCCCTGCACCTCCACCAGTCAAGCCTGGCCTGCGCCTCCATCCCAGGAACCCCATTCCAGTCAAGACGTGGCTTCTCACTGGCCCAAACGTGCAGCTTACTCCTCCTACCTGGAAACCTTTGCAGTGTTCGCAGCTCCACCCCTGTCCTTCTGTCTAGCTCCAATTCGTGCTTCATCGCCCACCTCAAGCCCTTCCTCTTCCAGAATGCTCTCCCTTACTATTATTACAGTAGCTGTCATTTATTAAATATCCACTCTACGGGAGGCAGAGTACTAGATACTGTATGTGTATTGTTTTCCTTTCTTGTCACAGTATTGCAAAACATTGTTATAGCCATTTTCCAGATCAGAAAATTTGAGGCTTAGATTTCATGCTTACTACCTCACAGCTAGTTAGTAGAGCTGTGATTTAAGCTGAGACCCAAAGTATGTGCTTTTCTCACTGCAGTTCACTACTTGTTCTAGCCCGCGGTGAGCTTTTGTATCACATTCCCATGGCCTTAAAGTCTCCGCTGTACAGTATCACGTTGGGTTTTCAGCTCCTTGCCTCTCCTGCCCATGTCTCCTCACCCAGGCTGTGCTGTCACAGCAAGGTGGATGGCACCTCCTCCTGCCTCCACCATATCTAGTCACACAAGGCTGGCTGGGCACTCAGAAGGCACACAGTACAGATAGAGTCCGGCCGGTTGATTGATGGGTCGAATGAAACCATGTTTATTCTCCAGAGGCTGCCCAGCAGGAGGGTACAGCAGCTGGGCAGGCTGGCTGGGCTCCTGGGCCCTCCGTTTATGTGGATGGGAGGCCCAGGAAGGCTGCCTAAGAATCCTCTCTGACACTGAGGCTGAGCCGAGGCTTCCATCTCAATGCCCTTTTGTTTGAGGGGGATAGCACCCAGGCCTCCCATGAAGTCTGTGTGTTTGACCAGCTTTTACAGATGGATAGTGAGCAGGGACAGGATGTAAAGCACAAACAGTTGGGGGAGGCCTCTGAATTCCCAGGGGTTCAGAGTCCAGCAGGCAGGGCAGGATCCTTTCCAGAGCAGGTGACACTTAGTTACAGCCCCTGCACTGGTAGAAAGGATCCAAGGCACTTTGGTCTCTGGCCTTACCTCCTCATCAGTATTCAAGTCCCTGTTTAGGTTTTCTTCCCCTTCCCCGCACGCCCCCAAAGAGGTTTTTGCTGGGAAGCATCCAGTCCTCAGGAGAGCTTCTCTAGATATGAGGCCCTCTCTTCCTCCTGAAGGATAAGCAGACTCTGCTTGAACAAGCATTCATTATTTTATTCTTTATTTTTCTTTTTGAGGTATAATTCACATACCATAAAATTCATCCTTTAAAAGCATACAGTGGTATATTTGGTATATTTATAAAATTATGCGATCATCACTATCTCATTCCAGAACATTTTCATCACTCCCTCACCCCCAAAAAGACCCTAGTCTCATTAGCAGTCGTTCCCTGTTCTCCCTTCCCGCCAGACCCTGGAAACTACTAATCCACTTTCTGTCTCTGTGGATTTGCCTATCTGGACAGTTCATATAAATGGAATCAGACAGTGTGGTCTTTTGTGGCTGACTTCTTTCACTCAGCATTATGTTTTCTTGATTCATCCTTGTTGTAGCATGTATCAGTACTTCGTTCCTTTTTATGGCTGGATAATATTCCATGTATAGATATATCACATTTTATTTATCCTTTCATCCGTTGATGAACGTTTATGTTTTTACTTTTTAGCTAATATTAGAATGATTTTTCTCTGAACATTCATATATGTTTTTATGAGAATGTCTATGTTTTCATATCTATTGGGTAGATTCCTAGGAATGGAACTGCTGGATCATATAGTAACTCTATGTTTAACATTTTGAGGAGCTGCCAGACTGTTTTCCAAAGTGGCTCTACCATTTTACATTCTTACCAGCAATGAATGAGGGTTCTGATTCTCCAGTCTTTGCCAATACTTATTATTATCTGTCTTTTTTATTACCGCCATCCTAGTATGTGTGAAGTGATATCTCGTTGTAGTTTTGATTTGCATTTCCCTGATGGCTAATGGTCCATCCATTGAGCATCTTTTCACATACTTACTGGCCATTTGTATATTTTCTTTGGCATTTATTCATTCTTTTTTTTTTTGGCATTCTTAAGGTCCATTATAAGCATTATACCCCATTTGGCATTGAGGAGGAGCATAAACATGTATCATGATGACCTTTGCCTTTCAAGAACTTTTGCAGTCTGGTAAGAGAATTGTAATTAGTATGTAAGAAAGGTAAGGCTTCATAGACAAGGTGGCGTTTAATCTGGGCCTGGAGAAAGGTAGTATCTGGATACAAGTTGCTTAGTGGAAAGACTTTCTGGACATTTGGAGTAATGTAAACAAAGGCACTTTGGAATTAGAAAAACATTTTATCTCGTGATGAATTCTGAAGCGGTATGTGTAAAAGCACTGGCCTAGCACTTGACACATAGGGGGCTGTCATTATGCGTTAGCTTCCTCTGCAGCTGCCCTGTTTAGCCCCTGCTCTGTCCTCTAGGACTACACAGCTTCCTTTTCCTGTTGCAGACCTTTAAATATTAGGAGACGGAACTCCAAGCTAAATAAGCCTTGGTTCCCTAAACTGTGCTTTCAAGTCTTCTCCCCGTCGTAGTCATTTCCTAATGAAATGGCCCCAAAGTTTTGGTGCCATTTCTGAACTGTGGCATGACCACAATTGTGAGGAGCAGGGCAGTCATCCCCTTTGTTACAGATTTTATGCTTCTATTAATATGGTCTGAATTTGCACTAGCTTTTTTGGCAGCTGCATGGTACTCCTGGATTCTTTTAAGCTTGCAGTCAGCCCAGCCTGCTGAGAACCAGGTACTTCTTTAACCTTTGATTGGATTTGTTTGCTAAGCTTGTTTTAACCTAAAGGTAAGACCATTTTAAAGCATTGTATTGCCATGTGAGTATGAAAGTTGTGGAGCTAGTGTGGAGGAAGAAGGGATGGATTGGGCCTATCTCATCTTGAGTCTAGGAGAAGAGGGTCTCTTCCAGGGGAGAAGGTTCTAGAATGCAGAACTAATCAAAGAGTATCTCTATCCCTCAGATCCTTCCTTTCCACTTAAGACTTTTCCTTCTTTATCATTTTTTGTCAGTTGATTAGTCCCATCAGACTCCTGTAGTGTGCTGGCCCCAGGCTACATGTGGGAAAGAAGGGAAAAAAATGGGATATGTGCCCTGGAAGGCAGTGTGGTTCAGCAGAGAGTCCCGGCATGAGTCCCAGTCCCTAGCTGCCACTCACTGGCCATTCACCTTAAGCAAGTCCTTCACTAGTCACATGATCAGATGAGATCATAAATGTCAGGTGCCTGATACATAGTAGGCCGCTCAAGAGGTGTGCGTTCTTTTGACTCCATCATTCAAGAGCCAAGTATGCTGTGTGCTCACTGACCCTGTACAAAGAGCTCTCAGAGTGCCATGATACTTAAAGCGCTTGTTTGTGTGTTTGTCCCATTTCCCCAACCCCAGTTCAGACTGGGAGTTCCTTGTGGGCAAGGTCCATGTCTCTTTCATCTCTGGACCCTTAGTGCCCAGCATAGAGCCTGGCTTGAAGAAGATGCTACTTAAGTTTTGTTACTGGAATGAACCTGATCTTTGCCCTCACCTGTCTAGGGGGCCAGGTATTTTGAACGGCTTTTCACAGTCCAGTCTTTACTGAAAAGCTCACGGGTTTCTGGTCCTTGACAGTGGTGGCTCAAGTGCAACCCTGTTTGACAAGTTTGAGCCACTTCTGTGTCTCACTGCCATACTCATGTGACAAGCTTTCTGGCAACCCAGCCAGCTACCCAGCTGCCCTCCGTAGCAGCCTAGAGTCCTGCTGTGGTGCCAGTAGGTGGCGCCCATGACCCTTTCCCACACTTCAGCTGCCTAGACAGGGCTTTCCTTCTTGTCACCAAGTTACCAGGGCAGCAGCTGACTGGGACATAGCATATAGCCCTGGGCAGTGGTACCCCCATGAGGGTGCCCTGGGCCACCCCCTCCCCTTTCTAGCCTTGGTATTGTTGCTTTTCATGTTTTATTGCATCCCAGCCATGGCACACACTTCTTGGGGAAACAGAGACGTTTCCTCAGGAGGATCCTAGGAGGTCAGTAGTGGAATTGGTGTTTCTGCCTGTCCTTTCTGGCACAGCTCATGCCTCTGCCTCTAGGAAGTTGTCCCTGTGGTTCCATTGCTCTGACCTACACTCACATGGTACCTTCTCCCGGGTCCTCACTTATATTTTAGTTATTTTCCAGGTGTGGAGTTGAACAGTGAGTGCCTTGAAGGCAAGGACACTGGAACTCATCCTGCTCAGAGTCCTATAATAACCACGGTCTCATGAAAAGTTTGTGGAATGAATGGGTGAATAATAGGAAATGGGTTCCTCAAAAAGTTGTTATCTAAACTGAAGGACATTCTACAAACTAGCCTTACTCTGCAAAAGTGTTAGAATTATGAAAATCAAAGAAAGGCTGAGCAACTATTTATTCTAGGTGAAAGGAAACTGAAGACACATGCAATACCTGATTCTCATATTGATCCTGGCTTATATCTGGTTTACGGGGGAAATTGCTCTAAAGGATATTATTGGGGTAGTTGATGAAATTTGAATATTAGATAAAAATATTTTATCAATGTTAAGTGTCCCAAATTTGATCATTGTTGTTTAGTGGTTATGTAAGAGAATAGCCTCATACTAGGAAATATGTGCTGAAGTATTTGGGAGTAAAGGGGCATAATGTCTGAAACTAACTCTCACGTGGTCCAGGAAAAGATAGCGAAAGGAGTGGTCAAGCACAAGAGGCAAAATATAACGAGAATCTGAGCAAAGGACAGATCTGAGGTTTTTTTGTGCTATTTTTGTAACTGCTCTGTAAGCTTGAAATCATTTCAAAATAAAGTTTAAAAAAATAATCTCTGCACTTTAATCTGTGTCAGGTTCCTGCTAGAAACTGTGAGAGCTGGGACAAAGAATGGTCACCCAGCATTGGACTTCATTCCGTTTAATCCAGCACTATTCAGTGAGGGTCTGATACAGCTCCTCCACTGTGTGCTTTTGAACAAATAGAACACTTGTGGTAATGACAACTAACATTTGCAAAATGTAAGTGCTTTGCATACGTTATTTCTTTTGGTCGAGCTCAGCACCCTTGTTAGGTAGGTCTGGCAGGCTGATAAGGTAAGGTTACTGAGGTTCAGAGAGGTTAACATAACCTGCCACGATCACACAGCCTGGAAGAGACAGATGCAGGCTCAAATCCAAATTAGTCTAGTCGAAGGCTGATACTTTGTGAACCTCCATGTTTGTATGTGTAAAAGGAAGCACTGGACTGATCTCTGCAGATTGTTCTTTATCTAGAAATTTAAAACCTTATATGATAGGAAATAAATAGTTATGAAGCTTGCAGTCTGCATAAATGCCTTTCTCCTCCCTCACTATTCACCCGCTTCCCTTTGGAGTAGTGGCAGTGTTGGAGTGGGCCATCTCCCTAGTAGGGAGAGCATCTGGAGAGCTTCCTAGAGGAAGAGTCCCAAGAGGGGCCTTGAAGGAGAATGCCTAGTTCAAGTAGCAAATGCAGAAGATGCCAGAGAGGCCTTGTGTTTGTGGAGTTAGAGTACCAGGAGCCTGCCTGAAGGCTGCTGGCCCGAGCTGGGTTCTGAGAGCAGCCTTCTTCCTCCCTTGCCCTGCCCCTCTCAGCCCAGGCTGACTGGGTAGATAAGGCGCAGATGGAGGCTGTGTGTGGATTCTAGCCCCAGGCGCCTTGCTTCTGCTCAGCCTGGCCTGGTGCTGTTATTACTGTAAACAGGACCTTCTGCGAGGCTCCAGCCAGAGCCCTGTTGCCCAGATAGTGATCATGATTGAGTCTGCATGGCTCACTGCTTCCAGGCCTCTGATGCAGGTGGGCCAGGGCTCCCCACCCTTCAGCCCCCTCCCCAGCTGCAGCTGAGAGCTGGTTAATGTGAGGGATCCGGAAATCAGTTGGAACAATGCACGATTGAAGTTCAGTGGCCGCTTTGTATTGATTGGTCATAAAGAAAGAGGAAGAAAAATCAAGTGGTACCTCCCTCCCCTGAGTGGAAGAGCTGGTTAGCCAGAATAACTCAAAACTGCCCCATATCCCTGTCTGGGACTCTCTCCCTCCTATAGACAGCAGCCCGAGGAGTTGTCTTTTCTTTGGAAGTCTTGCGAGTGCCTGTGTCTGTTAGGAATCCGCTTCTCAAATTTTGACGTTATACATATTTAGAATCCTAAGATTTTAGGACTGACAGGGATTTGAGAAATCCTTTGTTCCGTTATTTTACCACAGAGAAAAGTGAGGCCCAGAGAGACAGATTAGGATCACACAACTAGTTACTGAGAAAGCCACGACTAGAATCCATGGCCTCCAGCCCCAGGCCTGCATCTTAAGTGTCCCCAGCCCTGAGCCTGAGAAGCTACACCCACACTCTCCCACATATACATAGGAGCCTAAATTCTTTGAAAAAGACAGGCCCACCAGTATAAAACCAGTAACTTCCAACACAAGACCAAGGTACTGATGAGAGTGTGTAGGGAAGTGCTGTAGACATGTACTCATTCAAGGCCGTGTGTGGCCCCCTGGTGCCAGCACAGGGAGTGAAGAGACAGGAGGGCCATGCTGACTGGAGGGGGCGGGGAGGAAACTGGTAAATGTTGATATAGATTAGCATAGGCTTCTTGGAGAAAGAAAGGGTAAGGTCCCCCCCGCCCCAAGAAAGTTTTGCTTAAAAAAAAAAAAAGCAATAGTATGTTCATTGTTACAAAAAACAATAAAATTTGAAAGAATACAGAAGCACTCACAGCAGGAAGGGAGAGTTTGACTCTCTCATCCTCTTTTCCATCAATTGTTTCGTGTTTGGTCCGAAGCCTTCGGAACTCACCTGGATCCCTGATCAGAACAGCTTTGTTTTTCCCCTTGATGTGTTAGTCTCCTATGGAAATCTTCAGGTCTTGGGCTAGGGGACCCTTATTCTACCACTGCCCTTGCCTGGGGATTTGAGACTGTTTACTTATCAATCCACAGAAAATTTTGTACACCTTCCACATATCCTAGTTTACTGTTACTTCCTTAAAATGGGGTAGGTACTAATTAGAAAATGATGATAGCACAGCCCTTCCGTTTGTCCAGTACTTTATTGCATGTCGAGTATTTTTTTTTAAGATTTTTATTTATTTGATAGAGACACAGCGAGAGGGAACACAAGCAGGGGGAGTGGGAGAGGGAGAAGCAACCAGGCTTCCCTCGGAGCAGGGAGCCTGATGCAGGGCTCGATCCCAGGACCCTGGGACCATGACCTGAGCTGAAGGCAGACTGAGCCACCCAGGCGCCCCGCATGTCGAATATTTTTACATATTTTGGCTCATTGTTTCTTCGTGGTACCCCCTTGTGACTACAGAGTAGGGCTGCTGGGGTCCTCTCCATTCTTGAAGAACAGGTGTGGGAACAGGCTCAGAGAGCAGGAGCTGTCACTCAGATGAGGGGACCAAGTAAAGTTCAGAGAGGCTAGGTCATTCATTCATCCGTTCCTACCCACCCAGTTAGTACTGGAGCCTGCATGTGGGCCAAATCCATCCTGCTTCTTCCCCTGCCCCCCACTACTGCCTGAGATCTGTGCAAGATACGGGGTTCAACTCCTGACTGCTGGTGTGGCCGCCTCCCTGTCCGCTGCCCTGGACCACCCCCAGTTAGTGTCACCCACCACTGCCCTGCCAAGCGGGAGACCTAGTTCATTAGGGAAGGGCCTTCCACAAGTCTGGAGGGAGCCCAGAAAGGCCTGCGGTGCCCAGCCCCCGGACACAGGCTGCTCTGCCCTGAGTGGCAGCCCGCATTAAGCATTCCACTCATCATCTCAGGGATGATGGAATCCTAACCTTTTCGGAGACACCATGCTCTGTCACAAGCATTGCTCTTTTTAAAAGAGATTAATTCACTTGCCGCATTTTGTCTGTTGGTGAAAATCACAGGGGAGAGCAGGGGTGGCTTTCTCAGGCCGCAGAGGCCCTTTCAGCCACTCTCAGCAGGCAGCCACCCCGCACGCCCAGCTGGCCCAGACTTTGAAATGACTGCCCACTGGGCATTCACTTGCAAAGCAACAAAATGAAATGGAGGAGACCTGTGTGTGTGAAATGCTAACTTTGAGGGCTGCTCTGCACAGAAGGGAGGTGGGGGAGGGGCCCCACCCAGCTCTGAAGGAGGAAAAGTTGTTTGTAGTTGGGTTCGCTTGTGGTGCTTTTTAATGTTGGTTCTGGTCCTTCCTTGATTTAACAAGTGCCACCACTCCTTATGGAGTGCTACCGTGTGGTATCACTTTTAATCCTTAAAACCACCTTGCACGATAGATATTAATATCCCCCATGTCACAGCTAGTAAGCGACAAAGCGAGAATCTGAACTCCAGCCCTTGGACTCCAGGGTCATTGCTTTTTTATTACACCTGAGCCCCAGGAGGCTGCAAAGAATGATGCTCAGTCAGGATGCTGGGCAGGGCTCAAAAGCTGGAGTGTCACCGAAGAATACTAAGATTTGCCTCCTAGAAGTGACCCTTCAGGTTGGTGGCACCCTTTCCTTCAGGTTTCTGTGCCCCCTCCTGAAACCTGCATGGACCCAGGAGGAGGCTGAAGCTTAGGATGAGATACCTTCCCTAGCATGTTAGAGCAGGAAGTGGCAGCCCTGACTAGAGCCCCGGCTGCCTGACTGCTCAGTGCTCTCTCGGCTCTGGTCGTTGACAGGATAGCAAGTTTGGAGAAGCCCTTTTTCCCAGCAGTCCTCCTCTTAAAAGAAAATCCTGCATTGTACGGAATGTAATGAGTAGCTCAAAATTGTTGCTAATCAGAGACGCAAGCTAAGACAATAACATGAGACCCCTTTAGACCTATCAGGCTTGCAGTCAATAGGAAGCTGGCAACTGCTGAGTGTTGGCCAGGAGCGCCCCTGTCCTGCTGGCAGGAGGGTAGATGGAGCAGCTTTCCTGGAGAGGACCCTGGCACAGTGGCATCGAACCAAGTAACGGAAACCCAAAACCCAGGGATCCCACTGCATGTACATGCCCCAGAGAAATACTCACACCCATCCAAAAGGGCACATGCAAGACGATGTTCTTTGAGCATCGCTTTTGGTGGCTGGGACATGGAGGCTGCTTGAGTGGGTAATCTCTGGGAGAGCAGAGAGGGAAAAATGTGGTGGATGTACCATGGAGAATTATATAGCAATTCTTAAAAATGGAATTATTGTATACTTAGCAGTATGAGTTTATCTTAAAATGCAGTTATTTGTGAAAAGAAGTAATAAACAGAAATACATATGTGTATATGTATATAAGGAGAAAACCCTGCTTGGCTCAGTTCTGGAAAGGAAGAACCTCTGTCTTGTATCCTCCTCAGGAGCCGGCATGCAGCTGGGCACAAAGTAGGTGTGTATACATCACATGTTTGTTGAATAGATGAATAGAGGAGTGCCTGGAGCCAGGCTGGATGAATTATCCAGGACATCCTGTGTGACCCTGTCTTAGAATCCCTGGGTATTGGCCAACCTGCTACTGCCAGCTTCAGACTAGAACACATTGGTCCATCAAAGGGGTGGAAGTAGGGTAAGGTGGCAGGCCGAAGTCACCCTGAATTGAACACCTGTTATACGCCAGGTACTGGGCTGGGATCCCAGCAAAGTAGAGGTTAGTGTCCTTATTTGATAGGTGAGAAAACTGAGACTCAAGAGAATTGATTTGCCCAGGATTATCTAGCTGGACTAGAATTTGAATCCAGGTCTAATTTATTCCAAAGTCCTTTATTCATCCTTTTCATTACGCTACACTTGGCCCTCAAGGGACATGAGGAGGAGGCATCTCCATCCTCTTTCTTCGGCCCTGCCTCCAGAGCAGACCTGCTTCCAGAATTCTCAGGACCCAGGCAGGGAAACATGGGTCACTGACCCACTGGAGACAGGAGGGATTCTGACTGCACTGAGTTTTTCCTGGCTGTGTCCTGCTTTCTCATTTCCCTGCCCTGGCTCATCTCCTTTGGTCTCATATTATAGCAGCCCCCAAACTGTCTTCTTGTTCCCACTTTCTACTCTCTCCCCTTTCAGACTCAACTTGCTTAAGCTCTCAGGTTAATTTTGTAATTTCCTTTGCCCAGAAACCTTCGGTGACAACCCCTCTGCCTGTGGTGAGAGTCTAAGGAATGCCAAAGAGGTTTCTTCTCTGTTGCCAGCTTTAGTTGATTAATGGTGGCCTATTGGAACGAGTGTTGAGGAGGATTCTGAGGCTTTTTCAAAGGCTCCACAGGAGAGAGCTGCCAGGAGAGATTCACGATTTCTGACTTAGATGGAGGACAGTACCCTGCATGCCAGACATTTGTCAACCCTTTAGATTGGGTTTTTAACCTAAGATCTGTTATTGATTTCATGAAGAGCTGTGAACTCCTGGACATTGTATGTAAGGAAAGAAAAATTTCTTTTTTGAGTATGTGTGTTCCTATGCACTTTTCTGGAGAGAGTCATCAGCTTGAAGCCTATGGCTCAAAAAGGTTTATGCCCACCGCCTTGGTAGCTTGGCTTTAGAGGTCCTGTTGTAGACCCTGCATACCTTGGCAGCTGCTTGTTTCTTTGCTGTGAACTGTCACCTGGATGAATCTACCTTCCCATTGCTTCCCTGCTTCTGTCTTGTTCCTTTCCTCTTGACTGGCGTGCACTTCCTCCCTTGCCTCTAAATTGTTCCTGTTCTTCAAGGCACACTTCATGTCTTTTCCTTCAGAAACCTCTTTGTTTTGCTTCAGCTGGTCCTGATTTTCTAGCCTTCTGGACTGAGGACCAGAGAAATGAGGCTGTCTGATCAGAATCACAGGATCAGAACTCCAGGCTCTAAACTTTCAGACCCATGCGCTTTGCACAGCACCTGCTAAACCAGGGCAGGTTTTGTAAATTAGGAAGGAGTTTTTGTGCAAAAAGAGATTTTTGTCTCATAGGGCTCTTAATATTCTTGGCCATGGAAAATTGTTTTTCCAAAAAGATGTTTAACTGTGTGTGGTAAAGAGGCCCAGGAGTTTCACCAGAAGAAATCCTCCAAATTAGAGGTGGGAGATGAGGGTTTCCCAACCTCCTCTCTTGACAATCCTCCCTCACATTTTGGGCCCAGTCATGCTGCCTTCTCTGGATGAGAGGCTTTACCTCTGCCTGACATACTCCTTCCCCTCCCTCAACCCCATTTATCTGGCAACTCTCTGGCATCACCTCCTCAGGGAGGACTTCCCAGTCGCTGAGTCTGGGTTAGGGCCCTGGGTGTGCATCTGCAGCCTGCGCTCCCCCATTCACAGAGCTCCTCCAATGCATGCTTGTGTGCTTGCTGGCCCTGGGCTCCGACAGTGCCTATCTCCTCCCTGTGTCAGCGCAGGCCAGATGAGTGCGACATGCTGTGGCTCCTCCTCCCAAGCCTTGTGCCCCTGCTTACTTCAGCCGCACAGAGCTTTTATTTGACTTGATCCAGACAAGCAGTTACTGCACATTGTGGCACGACCCCGCCTCCAGACTCTCTGCTGGTGCCTTTCATTTGGAACCCACTAAAGAGTCAGCAGCCTCCCAGTTCCCCCAAACACCCTCCACCCATTCCTCATAGGCAGATCCTGCCTTGTTGGTGAATCGTTCTTGACTTTTGGTCTCGCGCTCTCCTGGCCTCCTGCAGCACTTCTGGTGGGAAACCATATACTCCAGGCTTTGATTTCCTACTATCCTTAGTTTCCCCCCTCCACAACTAAATCATTTGCTCCCTAGGGCAGACCCCATGTCTTCTCACCCCCCACCCCAGAATCTAGCACAGGACCAAGGACATACAGTGATTTGCTAAAGTCAGTTAAGTCTCTTGTCTTCCACGTTCCATGGAGCTAGGTTCGGTCTGGAGGAAGGGCTGTGAAGTGACAGGAATTCTGGCTATAGAGCCATTATCAACCTGAACTTCAGTCACTGATCACCCTTAGCTGGCTTTGTGACCTTCAGCAAGTCATTTCACCTCACTGGGCCTGTCACCTCATCCATGAAAAGAGGTTAACATCAGTTCCTTAAACTTGTGTGAAGAGTAAATGAGAGCATATGTGTCAAGTTGTGAAGGCAGTTCCTGCTTACAGTAGGTGCTCAGTAAGAGTTGGTTCTTTTTACTCCCTTTCTCTCTGTCCAGCCCCACATTGTAGGGCCCCTTGTTCCCAGGACCCAGAATTCAGGATTTTAATGATATATTTAAAGCCCTGGAGCCAGGATCCAAGACTATTGAACTCCTACTGTGTGCTAGGCACTCCAGCAACTATTGAACTCCTACTGTGTGCTAGGCACTGGCATAGAGAGTCAAATAGGCTCGTGTGGACTTTCCTAGAAACCTAATCTAGCATTTCTAACATTCTTCCCATCTTTCCTTGGGTTCAAGATTTTCAGTTTCCAAACAGCCACCATACAGAGAAACTTGAGGATGTGATCCTTTGGTAAACTGGGAACTACCTAGATAGGCAGTGTCATTGGGCATTCAGTGCTCCTCCATGAAACATAGGGGAATTCTAAGGACAGAGAAGAGATCTCTGGACTGGATGAGCCAAGGAAGCCTTCTCAGGAGGGAGTTCTCAAGCCAGGATTGTACCCCATAGCATGCTAGTAGGATTAGAGTAGGCAAAGAATCAGGGAAAGAGCATTCTGGACTAAGGGAATGGGAGTGTCAGGGTATTAAAGTAGGGAAGACACATTCTTTCCTCAGAAGGTAACAGCAGGGGTCAGACTCATTCAAGGGAAGAATGAGAGAGGTAGGAGAGGCCTAGGGTGAGGGGAGAGTGGCCAGAGGAGCTGGGGTGGGTACTTAGTTCTCAAAGGCCTTTGACTATTTCCAGATTCACCTAGCCTCCCTGTTTGTTGACTGTCTCATTTCTTCCACTCCTACTTCCGCAATAAGCCATATACTGAAAATATTCCTCTGTTTCTTTCTAGGCTCTTGTCGGAAGGTGCAGATGTTAATGCAAGGCACAGACTTGGCTGGACAGCACTCATGGTGGCAGCCATCAGCCGAAATGACAGGTGAGAGATCTTCTACACAGGGCTCCCTTAGCCTGAGCCTTGCAGACCACATTCCAGAACCCTCTCCCACCCTGCTTGTCTCCTTGTTGTCTTCCCCAGAGGCAGGGTGATGGACTGAGCTGAAGGTCAGGTCTATACCTGGTATAATGAAAGTATAGAAGATGGGGAAAGGGAAGAGATAGCCTTGGATCCTGGCTCCATCTTTCATTTGCTTTGTGGCCTTAGGCGAGTCATTTGCATTATTGAAGCCATGAAATGTTTGCAAGCCTGTGTTAAGTGGTTGAAGGTACACATGTGAGTTCCCTTTATGTTTTCGTTATCCACTGTCTGTCCATGTGGAAGAAGCTAGTCACCGTCCTCAGCGAGGGCTCCACTGGGCTATTCCTATGAAGATTCTGACGGAAACTGGGGGGTGGGGGGTGGCACTCCTCCCCTATCATTGGAGGCCCTGCTCTTTTCCTGCCCACTTCGCCATTCCCTCAGAGGGAAGCTATTTTGTAAAGGTTGAAATAGTCCCCTATGTGTAGAGAGTTATTTCCAATTCTCACAATTGCCACAATTTGCCAAAATTCTCATTTTGCAGTTGAGAGAACTGAAGCCCAGATGGAAAAGATGATTTGTCTGAGGTCACACAGGAGTTAGAATTTGGTCTGGCTTGCAAAATTTGTGTTTTACTTTACCTCACTGCTGCCTCCATGTGCCAGATCCTGGATGCTACTTCTTCATCCCAGTCTCTAGCTGTAGTTACACTGTAGTTATGCAAAAGAATTGATTAAGAGCAAAAAGAAATGCTTTCATAGAAAGCAGACTGGGCACTTTAGTAGCAGCCATGGAAATTGATAGTTTGAAGTACCAGTTTTAATTTTTTCTTCAAGCTGATCATTAAGGCTTTTGTCTGCCACTACTGGCCTCCTTTGGAAGGATCATAAATGTGGTGGAAACCGACAAAACAGGGATTTTCTAATATAGAGGTGGCACTGCATCAGATGGGCTGAGAGACTTAGCTGTACTTGAGATAGGTCTCTCTTCTCTGTTCCTCTGTCCTGAGCCTGTTCTCAGCACTCCATTTCCTTATTTGCCTCTTAAGCTCCAAGCACTTAAAAGAAAACTTGGTGTAAATAGGCTTTGCAGTTGAGAGGCCTGGAATCCAGTTCTGGTTCTGACCCTTAGTTGAATTTCAGAATTCTGGGGGTACCCTGTTTCTTCATCTGAAATCAGTTATTTTCACAAGCATGTGGTAAATATCTACTCTGAGCCAGACTTTGTGCTAATCATTGGAGAATCAGAGACCTTGGGAGCTCAAGGTCCAATGTAGAAAAGAAAGGCAGGTAAGAGAGAGAGTCAAATGTAACCACTGATGTCAGAGCCATGTGGACAGGATATTATCAGAGCAGAGGGTATGAGGGGACTGAATCTGGCAGCAGAGTAGATTCCCGCTATATTTTTGCGAGAGCCCAGTGAGATAGTGTATATGCTACCTGTTACAAATGACCAATTGTTATTCTCTATTACCCACATTAGCTGTGTCTACACACAAACGTGTTTATTCTACCACTGATACTCCACCCACTACCACCTCCACCCCACCCACCGGTCTTCTTTCCCAGCTGGCAGCTCTCTCCATCCACAAGAGATAGCAAGCAGGTGGTGGATAAAAGGGAAGGGGGTGTGTGGCCCTTCTAGATGTAGTATTTCCAGCATTGAGACAGACGAGGAAATAACACTATACTTAAGAGTATTGTCAATCAGTGTGCAGCTAGATGGTAGATGTGCTTTGGGGACACTTTTCTCTAA
This sequence comes from Zalophus californianus, assembly GCF_009762305.2. Classification (NCBI taxonomy): domain Eukaryota; kingdom Metazoa; phylum Chordata; class Mammalia; order Carnivora; family Otariidae; genus Zalophus; species Zalophus californianus. The sequence goes on from NC_045605.1 coordinate 59,192,918, forward strand.
TTCTAATGACTTCTTGCCTTAACTGATTGCCCTGTCTTTATCCAGTGCCATTAGCAAATCAGTGATGCTTGTTGAGCAAAGTGAGAGTGTTGGCTTGTATTTACTTGTTTTGGTTCTTGGAACTAATTATTGGTGTTTTAAACATCCATTTTGTGTCCTTCTCTTCCTTCCAGTGTCTAGGGACAGATTTTTATTGAAAGTGGCATACCTTTTAGGTTAATTTATTCATATCATAATTTTTTTTTGGCACCTACTGTCTGCCAGGCACTGTTCCTGACAGACAAATATCCCTACCTTCATAGAGCTTACTTCTATACTAGCGGTGGTCCCTGGGTAGTAAATGATAAGTATATTTATATATTTATATAAATAAGATATATACTATATTAAAAGGTAAGAAGTGCTATGGAGAAAGGAAAGTAGAACCTGATAAAAAGGAATGCCTGAAGTACCTTGATCAGGGTGAGTAGGCCTCATTGGTAAGGTGCTATGGGTGTGGTCTTAAAAGATGATCATGTTCATAGCAGCACAGTCTGCCAATAAGTTTCTCCTTATTAGAAGTATACTGATCCTTATTTCATCAGTTACCAAGCCCTTCTGGAATCATATTGGCCAGGACTGAAATGCCACCATTTCAATTGGACTTGGATGAAGGGAGGATAGAGGGACAGCACCCCTTGCTTCAAGGCTGAAGCAGAGAACCTTCACCTCCATTAGATGTTGTCAGCCCACAAGCTCAAAGGAGAGGTCCTGAGAGGATCCAGTCATTTCACCCTAAACTGCCTTTAGTGAGTGCCTGTCATGACTATGTCTTTAGGGATATAGCACAATAATCTCTATCATTAAGGAGACTAACATCTTGTGAACTGTTATTTGTATATGTATTTTTTAACTTAATTTTGAATAGTAAAGATAGTACTATTTTATTTAATTTTTAATAAAAAATACAGTCCTATAGAACAAAATTTTAAAAGTATGTATGAGAACTTAACTTATAATTTATTCTCTCCTTTTATTTCCAAAAAGGGTTTGCAGTGACTCAAATTAAAATAAAAATATAAATGTACACAGGAGAGTTAAAACTGGATCAGGATCAGAAATCATATTGGTAAAAGGAAAGATAATTGTATCAGGATTGAACCAGAGATTTTCTTTTCTGAAAATAGGCTTATTGTTTTTGTAAAAATAATATAGAGAAGAAAGTAGCAGTCAACTGAATTCCCTCTATCTAGAAATTGAGCAGTGTATGTGTGTGATTTCACATAAATGGCACCATGCTATACTCACTGTAAGTCAGGTAATTAGTGGAATTAAGTATTACTTTAGATGAAGTTTCCTGATGAGCAAGGCAAAAAAAAAAGGGATACAGAGAGTTTGGTTCTTCAGGAAAGAAGAACTTTGTTCTGACACCCCTTTCTATTATCGTTTTATGTATCCAGCAAACATTTTTTAAAACTATACTATGTCTGGTGCTGATGTGCTAAGCTGTGACGGATTCAGATAATAAGCATTACAGCCTTTGCCTTAAGAAGCTTCCTTGGACTGCTGACATCAAGGACTCGAGTAACATGGTGGCCATTGTCTTCAGTAGCCGTTCTGCCAAAGATTTACCAACATTCTACTAGGATGATCCTTTGGCCAGCCCTACCTAGTAACAGCTTGGGTGAAGTAGTGACTTGAGGAGCAGTTGCTGGGGGCTGACCCTTTTTCCATAGTGAGGCCTCCTAAGCCTCATGCTATAGGCACTTGTTTAGCTTGAGTCTGGGTGCCTCATTCTGTGTTGCACTTTGACCCAGCCCAGCTAAAGGCTAAGCCACAGGGTCCCAGGATGATCACTGTGACTTAGCAGAGCCTTCACCAGCTCGTGCAAATATACCCAGCCTGCAGCTAAATTCAATTAGTTTTTCTTTAAGAAGAGAAAGAAATCCAATTTTACCAAACATGGACAGACGGTGGAAGGCACTTTGATGTTACAACCTCTCAGTGATGCTTTACTTAGTCACAAGTTCATAAGCAAGAAGGCTTAATTACTTGGGAAAACACAGGATTAAAACTGGACACAATGGCTGAGTATCCGCTCTTAGGCGACTTGATTCGAACCCATGTACCCAGTTCGTGTGTGGTGCAAACTTTGATGTGTGCTATGACAAGCTGAAAGTCATGACCCCCTCAGGGAAGCTCCTTCACATGGCATTTGCAGGATGTGTAGGCGGAGAGGCAGGGCCTGCCAGGCCTGTTTGCTCAACTTTGATGTCCAAGCAGCCACAGGCCCCACTGTTTGCTCTTTCACTGAAGGATGGATTGGGAGCCTCCTACCTTTCCCAGTGGACAATGGCCAGCAATGGAGTGTGACGACTGTTGACCATTCCAGGAGCCTGGTGGACCAGAACAGGGCTTTTGGGAGGTGCAGAGCCTGGGGGGCCAAAAGCTGTTTGTAAGACGGCCATTTCTCCAGATGTAGCTTTCCTTAAAGTCTAGTGTTGGTTGGGTGCTTACAGTGGAGGTAAAAATAGCTCATGAGTTTTAGCAGGTATCAGCTACTGCTTGACTCTCCATCCAGTGGCACTAAGGTATTTGTAAACTGAAGGTTTAAGTCTATCCTGTTTCCTTTATCAGCATGTATATGCAGGGGATAGTGGTTTGGCAGAAAAATGGTATGATTTAGATCCTTATAATTTTTAATTTTTCAAAAAAAGAAACTGTCAAAACACACATCCGATAAAGGAATATTATCCAGAAGATATAAAGAACTCTTATAAATCAAGAATAAAAAGACAACCCAATTTTTAAAAAATGGGCAAAAGATTTTAGCAGACATTAACCAGAGAAGAGATGGATGGCAAATAAGCACATGAAAAGATACTCCGCATTAGTCATTTAGAATGGCTAAAATTTAGAAAAGCTGACAATACCAAGTGCTGACAGGGATGCAGAACAATTGCCATCATTGCTGATAGGAATGCATTATGCTGTGGCCACTTTGGAAGACACTTAGGCAGTTTCTCATAAAGGTGAAACATATATTTACCATGCAACCCAGCAATACCAGCTCCTGTACCAACTTTATCCATGAGACATAACAACACACATCTTCAAAAAGACCTGTAGCTTTGTAGACATAATAGCTTTGTTCATAATCGCCAAAAACTGGAAATTACCCAAATGTCCATCAGCTGGTGAATGGACAAATTATGGTACATCCATACAGTGGACCACTACCCAGCAATTAAAAAAAATAAAACTATTCAGGGGCGCCTGGGTAGCTCACTTGGTTAAGCGACTGCTTTTGGCTCAGGATCCTGGGATTGAGCCCCCCATCAGGCTCCCTGCTCCCAGGGGAGCCTGCTTCTCCCTCTCCCTCTGACTGCTGCTCCCCCGTTTGTGCTCTCTCTTTCTCTGTCAAATAAGTAAAATCTTTAAAAAAAAAAAAAAAAACTTCACACATACAGCAACAAGGATGAATCTTTTTTTTTTTAGAGAGTACATGCACGTGACTTGGGGAGGGGGAGAGGGAGAGATAGACTCTTAAGCAGGCTCCACACTCAGTGCAGAGCCCAACACGGGGCTTGATCTCACAACCCTGAGATCATGACCTGAGCCGAAATCAAGAGTTGGACGCTTAACTGACTGAGCCACCTAGGTTCCCCAACAGAGACGAATCTTAAAAGCCTTATGCTAAGCTAAAGCCAGACACAAAAAACTACCTATGGTATAACTCCAAAAACATATGACAGCCTGGAAAAGGCAGTACTGTAGGGACAGAAATCAGGTCAGTGGCTGCTAGGATTTAGGGGTAGGAGGAGGGACCCAAGGGAACTTTGGGGGTGATGGAAATATTCTAAATCCTGATTGTGGTGGTGATAAACAATGAAAACTCATCAAATTGTACATCTTAAAAGGATGCATTTTACTATGAGTAAATGATACTTCAGTAAATTGACTTAAAAAAAACTTTTTAAAGTTTTTAAAAAGACATCATCCCTGTCTAATTTTCATTATTATTTGTAACCCCTTGGCATACTAAGAATTCACGTTTGTAGTGTTAAAATGAATTCATATAGTTCTTGGTCACCTGGAATGTTTAGACTTCTTATTGTTGATGGTGTTTCACATTAGAGTACTGTATACTCTAATTGTTAGTAGAGAATAAAGGTTTATGAATTCTCATGATTTGTGATGTCATGAGGTATAATTACTGATGAATAATGATAAATTCACTTACAAGTGATACACAGTGAGCTTATATACATTCACAGCATATCCTACAATTCTTAATAGTAAGGAACAAGTGCAGGGTACAGGACTGAGAGCTTGCCTCCCATCCCACATCATCCTCTGACTCCTTGTCCCTGCACTGCCATACAGGGAGACCGCCTAAATAGTGTGGCGGATGTGGTGCTTCAGGAACCAGAGATCCTGAAAGAGTGGGGTGGTGGGGGGAGATTCAGATTTGAGTCCACTTGGGCTTGCTGGTTGCTTTGAAAGCCTCTGCTTCAGAGAAGGTGAGGCCATGAGGCAGAGCTCCAGCAAAACTGTTTGAAATTCCCCACAAGAATCTCCCTCCCTCCTCTGCCTTTTCTCCGGGAGTGCATTTCATCAGCATCGGAAGGACTGCTTCCCGGCACTGCCTTCCCTGCTTGGCTGGGGTCCCTGAGGAGCTGATCTAATGAGTGGCTAACACGCATTTGCCAAGGCCTTCCTGGATGTGGTACCTGGGCTTTGTTAATTTTAAAATGCCGCCATCCTTGGCTGAAGACCATTTAATTTCCTCTCATAGCAGTCATTTATTTTTAGCATTTGCTTATTTTCCCTCCACCTTACTAAGGAGGTGGGTGGTTGGGCATTAAACCCTGTCTTTAATAAACCAACAGTCCCAAGCAGATTCCTGTCCTGCAGAAGAGGCTGTGCAGGCCTTTCTTTGTGGGGCCAGCAGCTGCATAGGCGTTCCTACAATGATGCTGCTCTTGCAGCTGGACCAGGGGCAGCTTCCCTGGGGGGCTCTCCTCCCTTGCTGGCTGGCCGGAGGCAGAGCAAGTGGAGGGCCCCTGCACCCGTGCTTCAGTGCAGGTCGTTAGGGGGCCTGACCACATAGAGATCTATCCTGCCATAAAGGCCTATAGCCTCTTCCTAGGGTCCCCAGCTTGTTCTTGGCCTGGCTGCTTATTGCAGAGGGGTGCTTCCTTTGGCCCAAGGAGGCTGGGCTTTGTGCTGGCCAGTCTTCTGACTAGTGGTGATCATGGGTATGGCTGTGATTGGGTGCCTTCCGTTTGCCACGCCCATGTCAGGCACTTCCTATGTTGGCTCTAATCCTCACTCCAATCCTAATAGGGAAGGATCGTTATCCCTATTTTACAGATAGGGAAAATGAAGCTCAGAGATGCCCATGGTTGTCTAATAAGTGAAAGAGGGAGCCAGGATTTGAAGCCAGTTGTCTTTGAACCATAAATTCTCATTCTTTCCACTGGATATACTGCCTGTGGAGGGAAGGGGTGGGGAGCAAGGCCTTGGGATGGACTAAGGGGTGCCAGGACCAAAGTCAAGGCAGCTCAGTCAGGGTTTCTTGATGACCCACTGGTGTCAAGATATGCGGGATGTTTATGAGAAGTCTAAAAACAGACAAACCACTCTCCTTGTCTCAAAAAGCTGACTGTTGGGTGCCTGGGTGGCTCAGTCGTTAAGCGTCTGCGTTCAGCTCAGGTCATGATCCCAGGATCCTGGGATCGAGTCCCACATTGGGCTCCCTGCTTGGCAGGAAGCTTGCTTCTCCCTCTCCCACTCCCCCGCTTGTGTTCCTGCTCTCACTATCTCTCTCTGTCAAATAAATAAAATCTTAAAAAAAAAAAAAGCTGACTATCAGGGGGTACCTGGCTGGCTCAGTCGGTAGAGCATATAACTCTTGTTCTTGAGGTTGTAAGGTCGAGCCCCACGTTGGATACAGAGATTACTTAGAAATTAAAAAAAAAAGCTGACAGTCAGTAAAGGGATAAACAAGTCCCCCCCCCCTTTTTTTTAAACAATCTATAGAATGAGACAGATTGTGGTCAGTGTCCCAGAGAAAATCACCTCTAGTGCCAGGCAGAGATCATGCCTTGTAGAAAAGAGGCCTTTCACACGAGGTGGGCCTTGAAGGATGGACAGGATTTTGATCGGTAGGGGTGGAGAGTAGAGGGACAGCATTTCTGGAATATCATTAGTACAAGAGGACCGGTGTGAACATAAGTTCGCAGAGGTGAGAAAGTAAGAATGTGCCAGATCCGGTTGGAGGAGCTGGCGGAGTCTAGAGACCAGAGAATCGAAGGAAAGGCCCTATCCAACATTGGCCAGGATCCACTCACTCCGTGGTAGTCTGGTGTTGGTGTATCTGTAGCTCTAGAGCCACATTACATGGGGTCAACTCCTGTTCTTCCTCTTACCACTTATGTACCTTGGCAGGTTCTTTCACTTACCTGTGATTGTTTCTTCAACCATAAAATGGGGATAATAAGCAGATCTTCCCCGAAAGGCTGTTTTGAGGTTTAAATATGTAAATATTGTGTTGTTTAGAACAATGCCTGCCATATAGTAAGCACTTGATAAGGGTTGGCTACTTTAGTTAGTAGCATAGTAGTAGTGGTGGTGGTGCTTAATTATTATTATTACTGCTGAATGTGGGTCACTCCAGGAGGAAATTAGTTAACAGTCTGCAGGTTAGCCTATCTTTGAATGTGGGGTATTAACTTGTCTCTTACCAACACCTTGAGGTGGCTCAGAAGCAGAAGGGCTTTGGAGATTCTTTTTCCATTCCTTTTCATCTAAGAAACTGGGCCTGGAACATGAGACCCCAGAGCAGGGCACTTTGATGTGGGACTGGCTCTTGTCCCAGGTGGCCACCTGCCCAATGCTGGACAGTGCCCAGTATTTCCCAGCAAGGAAGGGTGGATGAGGGTGCTGGCCAGGTGCCCAGAATGCCAGCATCATGCCCCCAGAAAAGTGTGCCGGGCTTGATGTTTCTCCCACTGCTGCTGTGGCTGATTATGTCTGAGTAACAGTCATTTCTAATCCCATTTGGAATCGTTGCTCAAGATAATCCTGTTTCGTAGTAATGATATTCCAATTCCAGCATGCACCGATTCTAGTTTGGCAGATGCATGCCTTGACCTCAGGCAACCCAAGACAGTGCTCCCTGGAAAGCAGTGCCAACTCATTTGCCTAACATAACAATCTCAGGGTAGTCCCCCTTCTCCAACACTATATCCCATTTTGGGTTCTGTGTTCGGTGCTTTCATGGAGAGCTTCAGTTGGGATCAAGGGAGCATCCAGTGCTCATGCAGTTCAGCTGCTTGCGGAAGGACATTCCACTTCTAGGGACTGTGACATGGTTTACTCCCACACCTCTTTTTAAAGACAGCAGACCCACATTGTGCCATGGGCTGCTTGCTTGCTTGCTTATTTATTATATATTTATTTATTTGTTTTTAAAGATTTTATTTATTTATTTGACAAAGGGAGACACAGTGAGAGAGGGAACACAAGCAGGGGGGAGTGGGAGAGGGAGAAGCAGCCTTCCCGCTGAGCAGGGAGCCCTATGTGGAGGTCAGTCCCAGGACCCTGGGACCATGACCTGAGCCAAAGGCAGACGCTTTAACGACTGAGCCACCCAGGCGCCCTATATATTTATTTTTATAAGAGAACAAATCTACACCTTTATTTACACCTTTATTTATTTACTTTTCAGTAAGTTTAAATCCTTGAGGGGTACAGCATCACATGGATTCTGTGGCAGGAAGGTTGCTTCAGAATTTGGCATGAACCATGCCACTGGTTCCATGAACACAAGTTACTTTTCCCTAGATTACTCTGGTTTTGTTCAGTTTCTCACCAGGAGTCACTGTGTTGTTCTTTGCTTTGTACACCTGAGCACATCTCTTACCTAGATGCTTCATCTTGAGCATAAATTTTTAGAAGAGCTTTGTGCTCCCTCTGGTTCAGGAGACCTCACTTATAGCCAGCAAAAATGGCCTTGGACCACAGCCTTCCAGACGTATTTGTCATTTTAGGAGTCCTGTTCCCAGGAGGCCTCCATAGGCTCCAAGATGGCAGAAAGAGGTGAGCTGCTTATTTAAATAGGGTCGCAGGCTAGTGGATCAGGAGTATACAGTAATATAGTAGGTGTGTCTGGGTTTCAGCAAGGTATTTGTCTCTCATGATACCCACATGAATAAAGTATGATGTGGAGAATAGTTCAGTCAGATGGTGAGTGACCTGTTTCATATGTTGTGTATATATGATTGGAGACTGGAGAGCAAACTCTAGTGGTGAGCCACAAGGCCCTGTCCTATTCAGTCATTACATGGATAAATGCCAACCCAATTGGCAGATTAAATGAAGCTTAAAGAGGGAGGTAGTATGTTGGGTGAAAGAATTGGGGATATTGAAAAAAGAACTCAGTGGGCTAGAACAGTGGTTAAATCTGTGGTGATAAACATTGATAGGGACGAGTGTTTAAGTCTGCAATTAAAACCAAAAGCCAACTCTAAAATCCAGGGTGAGGGAGACCTAACTTCGCAATAGGAGCAAATAAAGCCTAGGAGCTGACAAAAAACTCAGTGTTTGCATCAGCAAGTGCAGTGTTAAGGCCCCAGAAATGGATTGATTCAACAGATATTTACTGGTCTGTACTGGGCCTTCTGTGTGAGGAACAGATGGTCGGGGCACAGTCCCTGTTTGGGGGAGCACATAGTTTAGTTGTATGTGACGCAGTGGAGAGGAACAAGGGCTCTGGAAGGAGACCGCCTAGGTTTAAAAACCTCTACCTGGTACTAGCTCTGTTTCCTCGTTTGCAAAATGCAATAATAATAGCCCCTACGTCAGCATAGGGTGGTTGTGAAGATTGAAATGCACATAAAACTGTTCAGTGCAATGCCTAGTGTGTAGCTAAGTACTTAATAGGTATCTGCTGGTGTTACTGATATTTTTTGTTTTCTTGTTGTTATTTTCATCCAAAGTCTAGGAGATATAGCAGCCCCAGCACGCTCTTATAGATCATTTGCCTAGAGAGAACCTAGTCCAGGCCCATACTGTGGTGAAATCCCTAACAACCAGGGTTTGACCACTTTGGCCCATAGGTTCAGCAACCATGTATTCTAGAGCACAGATCGAAAGACATGGAAGATAGGGAATTAGATTTAGAACTAAGCTGAGGATGTGAAGTTGAGATTGCCTGGGAAACCCTATGATGGGTGATCTTGGTTCCATGGCCCTCTCCTTAATGTGCGATGTCTTCTTTGGGCCTTGCCCCAAATGATCTCACGTTGTCTGGCCCCACCATTGATTTTGACCCTTGTCCATCTGAAGGAGACTCCCTCTTATCCCAGCTAGCTGCTATGACCTGCTTTACTTTACCATCTGAAAATGTCACTATCCCCGGTACATAGTAGAGGCTCAGTAATTATGGCCACACAGACCTGGGTTTGAATCTTAGTTCCTGTGCTTAATTAATGTGTATACTTGGGCAGCTGAGCCTCAATTTATTCATTTTTTTCATATTTTGAATCTTTATTCTTTCATTTTGATATATTTATGTTTTCTCACACCATACTATGGTTTTTTGATTACTGGAGCTTTATTCTTTTTAATTTATTTTATTATGTTATGTTAGTCACCGTACAATACATCATTAGTTTTTGATGTAGTGATCCATGATACATTGTAATTTATTCATTTATAAAATGAGACTAATACCTCATTGCGAGTGGTTATATGGATCTGGAACAGTGAATGTAAAGTGCTTAACACACTGTGGCTGCTATATTGTGATTACTGATCTTTACCTTTTGAGGGAAGTAAACAAAATATTATTATCCTCTTTTGAGAAAATTGTGGCACATTTTCTACACAGGAAATTTGCCTCTTACCGAATCTTAGTTTATTTCCTAAGAAAGCTGGCTTTAAAAAGAAAACTGCTCTCCCCACCCTCTCCACTCCCGGCTCCTGCCCCCATGCCACAGGACCTTTAGATTTAACACATGCTGCTGCCTTTGGTCAGGCCACCCTGCTTTCCTGACCAGTGCATAGACCGGCGAGTAGACTGAATGAGCCACAGCTCATTTGACTTTCCAGCAAACCTCCTGAACTGTGACCTCTTTGCTTCCTCCCTTCATTGAGGTGTGCACTGGGTTGAGAATAGGTCAGTTCTTTGTCTTCTCCTTGGGACCCGTGACACTCATCACAGTGACCCTATGCTTTGGATGTGGGGGGTAGAGGGGAGGAGGAGTTGGAGGAGCTTCTCCTGAAACTCAACATTGTGTGGGGACGACCTGGAGCTGGGATCACTGCCCTTCTTGCTTCACCAACTCCAGCTGCTCGCCAGCCGTCTTTGACACGCGCCTGGCCCAGCATAGGCCTCAGCCCACACCACAGGTTTCCTCGCTTTTTCCTAAACAATGTAGCAACCCCAAGCCCCTCCGGCCACGGAGACCAGAAAGCCTTAACATCGATCGATGTAACTGTCCTCCCATGCATTGTGACACCCCACTGTCCTGAAAGCAGGAGCTCATCAAGGTCAGTGTGAGCCAACCTTCCTACATGTGCTCCCACCTCTAATCGAATTACAACCTGATCAGCAAATTAAAATGCGCCTCATGGGGGCTGTGGCTCCAAAGGGAGTTCCATGAGTCTCAGGAGCTGCCACTTTGGAACCACCCTCCTATTCATTTCCTCAGCTTTGTCTGGGAACTGCCTGGTGGAAGGCAGGAAAGGTCTGGTGCTCAGGAGAGGAAGGTGAAGGTTTTCCACAGTTAAACCTCCTGTGACCTAGTTTGCACCCTCAAGTGCAAATAGATATCAGGTGGGAGATATCTGGACAGGGCTGAGACAGTGGCATCTACCATTCTCCTCCATTTCCCACCAAATAAAATAATGATTTTATTTATTCATCCTTCATTTATTCATGCACTCATTCAGAAAGCATCTGCTGTCCACTTTGACCCAGGCACTGGGCAAGGAGCTGGGAATGAAAGTCAAGACATGGCCCTTGCCTCATAGTGTAGCAGGAAAGGCAAATAAAAGTAAGCAGGTAATCATGGTACAACATTATGAGGGTCACCTACCCATGGGGGGGAGTACTGCATTCTGGGTAGACAAATAGGAAGGCATGGACCCAGGCTGGGGGTCAGAGAAGACTCAGTTGAGTTGGTGACCTAGTCCCTGAAGAGCCCTGAAGGTGATGGGCACTAACCAGTTGAAGCAACGGGGCACACTCCCAGCAGAAGGAATGGCACATTTGATGGCCTTGGTGTACTTCAGAGAATTCATTGTTTTCACTGGGTCCTTAATCCTTCAGTCCCAAAGATCTACTAGATCATCATAGGAATTAGTTCTGCAGTTGAAAGACTTCCTGAAGGAATAAACTTTTGGAACAAATGGTCAAGTTCAGTTAATGATTAATAGTTGCTTCTAACTGCTGTATCATATTTCATAGTGTGTCTCTACCACATTTAACTTACTCATTCCCCAATGGTGGACACTTGATTGCCTGCAACTCCCCACTGTCACAGAATGCTGGGATGAACGTCTTCCATGTTGCCCTTTAGGGATCTGTGTAAGAATTGCTCTGGGAGATACACATTCAGAAGTTCTGGGTCATCGAGTAAGGTACTTTAATTTGATAAACTATTACAAGATCGCCTTCTAGAATGGCTGCACCAGTCTGTCCCGACAGTGTGTGAACAGTCCCAGAACCCCATGTCCTCTCTAACACATGGCATTTTTCAGCTTTCTAACTTTTTCCAACTTGTGGACTTTAAAGTGATATCTCATTGTTTTAATTTGTTTTTCTCTAATAGATGAGCTTGAGGATCTCTTCTTATACCTAATAGTAATCTGTGTTGTTTGTTTCTTCCTCTGTTGGGCTTTCTGATCCTAGCTTTGCTGCTAAAACCTGACTTGAGGCAAAGTGCTCCCACGATTTGTTAGCTGCCTGGGAGTCAATATAGGGAAGTGAGGAGCAATATAGCAGAGGGACTTTGTAGCCACACTGCCCTGGTTTGAATCCCACCTCAACTCCTTACAGCTGAATGATACCTTAGGCAAGTTACTTAATTCCTCAATGCCTCAGTTTTCTTAATGTATAACCTGCCTCACTGGGTTGTTGTAAAGATTAAATGTGTTAGTATATATGAAGTGTTTGAAACAGCGTGTGGCATGGGGGAAATATACACAAATGTTAGCTCTTATTAGACTATTGTCTTCCTCCTACTTAGCCACACTCTATACCCTTGAGAAAATAGATATTTGTACTAGCAGGTAGTATAAACAAGGCAGAGAATAAAACAGTTCGCAGCCTAAGATCCAAGCTCACCCTCACAACCTTAACCTTCAGTATTCACAAGGCCCAGTCTTTTTGGTGAGTTAGCTCACTTGGGCGGAGATAAGAACAGAACAGGTTCTGATGGGCATACAGGAAGGCAGGTACAGCTGCTAGAGCCAAGTCATTTAAAGACAAACCTCTTGGTTTGTCTTTACATCCTCTTGGGCTGTACACAGCCTCTGAATCTCCAAATTAGGGAAATAAGAGTCGAGATTATCTCTAGTCTTTGAGGCTAATAATGACATTGGTTTTCTTTCCACAGACCACCAGAGACCAAATCCTGAGCTGGCTCAGAGAATTGCTGGTATTCTTAAATCTTTGCCCAGAGAGAACCTGTGGAGTAGTCAGCATAGATCCTCTGAGTAGAAGTGTTTCCTGTTGTAGAAAAACATAAGTGCATGGAATGATAGACTCTTCCCCCTTTAATCCAGCTGTTAAGACCGTAAAGGCCTAGCCCATACACCACAGCCTGTGTGGTACCAGCTACCCAAATTTAAGGCAGTAATACCTAAACCCAAACCTACTAAAGGACAACAACCAGTATGCCAGCATCAGAACAGAGGGTAGGCTGCTGTTGTCCTTTGATAGATCACCTCAAATAGCAGTGTCTGCTTCTCTTTGTGCCATCAGATTCTCTTTTTACTCCTGACCTTGTTACTCCCCTTGTTAGCCAGATGGGCGGGCCAACTTACCATCTCTCCATGTAAGTCACCTTCTCCCAAATACAGTTCTGAACCTGAGGATTTGTTTCTGCTTCAGGAAAAAGCATCAAGGAGATAGAAATCACTTCATTTCCAAAGTCTCATTGCTGCTCCTGGTTTCTGCTGCTTTTGCCTTTCCTTGACTTCTGATACCTGTATATTCCTTGGTTTCTGGCTGCCTACTTGGTTTGTGACCTACTGTTCTTCTTTAGCCTCTAGTCCTTTAACATCTGACCTGGCTTTTGACTCTGTCTCATATTTGTGCTTCCTGGTCTCTGGCCCTTGGTTCTGTTTTACTCTGAATTTCTTTTTTTTTTTTTTTTAAAGATTTTATTTATTTATTTGAGAGACAGAGAGAATGAGAGAGAAAGCACATGAGATGGGGGGAGGGTCAGAGGGAGAAGCAGACTCCCTGCTGAGCAGGGAGCCCGATGCGGGACTCGATCCAGGGACTCCAGGATCATGACCTGAGCCGAAGGCAGTCGCTTAACCAACTGAGCCACCCAGGCGCCCTTTACTCTGAATTTCTTGACACTTGCTGGGCATGGCCAACTGCTAAGCCTGTTCTTACCAGCTTTGCCTTAGCTTTCTCTAACCTGGCTAGCCTCCTACTGTGTTTTTGCCGTGCTGCAACCCATAGGTCCAGGAAGTTCTTTTGGTCATCAAAGCTAGCTTTGATCACCAAAGCTAAGCATAGTCGTGTAGCCCTCTAGCCTGATCTGGGCTGGCTTCTCCAAGAAGGATCTGATCCCTGTGGAGGTCTGGATTAGATGCATTGTAAGTAAGTAATGGCTGTTGGACAGAAAGCCTCCTAGCCATCTGGCAAGGTGTTTGGTGCCACTCTAGGTCACTAAGCAGCCACAGTTCCTTCAGTCCTAGCTATACTCCCACAGTGGGGCTGCTGCCTTTGAGTTGTATTAAAAGTGAAGGGAATCTTCTCTGAGGTTACAGAATGAGTCACTAGCTTGGTTGCTTATCCTCTTTGGCCTCCAAGTTTGTGAAGTGAATTGCCCATTCCCTTTGATTGGGTTAGCAGTCTGAGGGCCGAGCCTAGTCACTGTCTTCTCTCCATCCTACCAGACCACTGTCTGCCCTCCAGGGCCAAGGGCAGCATACTTGGTTGCTTGGACACGTCTTGCAGCTTGCAAATTGGACAGATGGAATCAATACTCACGAACCTGGAGAGGCCCAGGTAGCACAGTTAGTGACACTAGCTGCCTAGAGGGACAGCCTGCCATGGGAGGGGTTGTGATTGAATAGTGATTGGACACAGCAGCTGAGGATTAACCAAATTATGTCCCTTTGAGTTTAGATCGACAAACCTTTCTCACTCGGATTTTAAAACAAGCCACCTTATGCAGAATATAGAAAGAAGTGTTGCCTTCTTAACACAGGGCTGTGCCAGCATGAGTCGTGAGTTTCATGGTCAGATATACATCTGGTGCCTACTTCCGCCCAGAATCATGTTATTATTACTAAGATTATATGGACAAAGGGAAGAGAGCTCTTATTTGTGGACTCCTTCTATGTGCCATGCACTACTGAGTTTTACATGCTTATAACCTGCGAGAGGGGCATTATTATCTCCATTATTCTGGTAAGGGAATGGGCATCAGAGGTATAGTAACCTGTCCAGGATCACAGACAGTAAATGATAGAGCTTTGATTTGAACCCAGATCTTTCTGTGCTTGTTATAAAATGTGCTGTCTTCCCAATTTAAGTGTCTCAATTCACATTTCTCTTGACTTCCCCACAGCCCAACCACAGGGCCAGGGACATAGTAAAAATAATAACCAATGTTTGTTGAGCACTTATTATATGTCAGATGGTGTTCTAAGCACTTTACATGCATTAACACAGCCATGTGAGCCAGATGCTCTTTTTATCCATGATAATTATGAGATTGCAAAATGATGATGTTCTAATTTCATTGTTCCTTCTACATTTATTAGTTATCATTCTACAGTAAGGAAGAGCTTTCCTTTCATCCCATTAACTTACTTATTTTCAGTATGGAATTATGGAATCTTTTTTTACTCAATTGGTTATGATCCATTACTGTGATTACTCATGTTGATGCTCAGATTGCCCCAGATTTGAAAGCCAATGTTCTTAATCTCTATACCATGCTACCTCTCTAGCAGATATTTTTTCTCACTGCCTTCTGTGTTGGTTTGCCTATCTGTAACAACCTTTTTGTACCTTCTTGGCTTTTCATCTTCTGGGAAACAGAAAGACCAATGCCAGTTTTATCCCAACTATGTGTAAACTAAGAGCAGATATGTCTCCGAGTGTGAACCTGACAGACTCTGCTGTGAATTCAATATCTGAGTTTTAGACATGGATTTTAGCTGCTTAGAGATCCTTCTCATTTCTCCTTAGGATTGTAATCGATATATTGGATAGATTGCCTATGAAAGGTAATTCTTAAGATCCTTTTAGGTAAGGTGAGTAGACACCTGAGACTCAACCTGACCATGTTAGATCAGTTGTAGGAGAACCTCAACTCTGAACCTATTAAAATTCATCCATCCATTCAGCAAATAATTGAGCCAGGTTCTATGCCTATTTGAAGGTAATGAAATTCAAGCCAGTTGGTACAGGGAAGACCATCAACACTGCTGATTACAGATATTGAAAAACTACCAAGAGAAAAACTAAAACTATAGTTTGACTTTTTAATAGTTATGATAGAGTAATTTTTTGAAATGCTTACCATTACACCTTCAAAAGCATTAACAGTTCTGAAGGCCGGTAAGCAAAAGATTAACATACTAAGAGAAAAATGGTCAAAGGACATTATGAAAATACAGTCAACTGTTGTGATTCATGAAAAAAGAAACACAACTAACTACTAAACATTTATTTCTTAAGTCCGGCCTCATTAGTAATCCAAGAAATCCAAGTAGAGATGGCAGTGTGATTTCATTTTTGCTTACCAGACTGACACAGGATAAAGAAAAATAAACACCCTATTTTGTGAAAGGAAGGCACAAAAGTTACTCTCATCCTTCTTCCTTTGCTAGTAAAAAAAAAAAAAAAAAATTGGTACAATCTTCCTAAAATTCAGTTTGATAACATTTATCAAAACCCTTAAAAAGGTTTACACTTTTGGGGCACCTGGGTAGCTCAGTCGGTTAAGCATCTGCTTTCAGCTCAGATCATGATCTCAGCACCTAGCTCCCTGCTCAGTGAGCAGTCAGCTTCTCCCTTTCCCTCTGTTCCTCCCCTCGTTCTCTCTCTCTTTCAAATAAATAAATCTTAAAAAATCTTAAAAAAAAAAAGGCTTACACTTTTGACCTAGAACTTAATGTCCTAGGAATTTACCCAAAGGAAATAATCAGATATGTGTTATTGAAATATTAAAAATAATGTTTTACAGTAGGAATTGGTTGAATAAAGTATACTATAGTAGAACACTGTGCAGCTATTAAAGACAAGGTAGTAGACAAATACTTAAAACATGGAAATTTTGGGGGGCGCCTGGGTGGCTCAGTCGGTTAAGGGTCTACCTTTGGCTCAGGTCGTGATCCCAGAGTCCCGGGATCGAGCCCCACCTTGGGTCCCCTACTCAGCAGGAAGCCTGCTTCTCCCTCTGCTCCTCACCTCACTCACTCTCTCTTGCTCTCTCACACTTTCTCAAATAAATAAATAAAATCTTTAAAAAAAACCATGGAAATGTTGGGGCTCCTGGTTGGCTCAGTCAGTTAAGCATCCGACTCTTGGTTTTGGCTCAGGTCATGATCTCAGGGTCGTGAGATCCAGCTCTGCCTTGCGCTTAGCATGGAGTCTGCTTGAGATTCCCTCACTTTCCCTCTCCCTCACCCTTTGCCCCTGTCCCCACTTGCATATTTGCATTCGTGTGCTCTCTCTCTCTCTCTCATAAATAAAATCTTTATAAAAAAAAGTGTATGTTTGTATGTGTTTAGAGAGAATTTATGTATGATCTTATTTTTGTAAATAAAAATATACATACATTGAAAAAAACGAAAAGGTGTTATATATTCTAAAAACATTTTCTTCTTTTTAACTATTTATAGTTTCTGAATTTTTTACAGTGAGCAGAGTCTTTTTTGTTTTTTGGTTTTTCCCCCTTAAGGAAAAAAGAAAGCATTAGCAGGAATATGCTGTAACAGAAGGGAAGTGGACTTCTATATGGAGCACTTCCTGGGTCAAGCACACTAGGTTCGGTGCTTTATAAATTTACCTAATTTCACCTTATAACATGTCTGTAGAGGCTCCTGCCTCTGGTCCTACTCCCTCCGATCCATTCTCACACAGCCTCCGGAGGGATTCTTCAAATAGCAGAGGTTAGGAAGGAAATATACCAAACTATACATAGTGGTTACTCTTGGCATTTAGATTGAGGGGATGGATGTAAGGGAAGACTCATTTTTTAATTTAATATTTCAGTATGGTGTGCATTTTTCTAAGGCGGTATATTTTTAAGTGGGGAGGAAAAGCGTATGTTGTCAAGTCACTTCCCCTTAAGCCCTTCAGTGGCCTCCCTCCCTCCCACAGCTCTCTTCCCCTAACACTCTCTGCTCCAGTGCTGCTGTCTACGGGTAAAGCCCTGTGCTCTTTTGCCTCCAGGATTTGTGACCACATTGAGGCCTCCCACGTCACCTTCCAGGTCTGGCTATGCAGCCTTCCAAGTCTTCAGTTCCTTAAATACCACATCCTCTGGGAGGCCTTTCCTCTGTAAATTTTTTTTTATTATGTTAATCACCATACATTACATCATTAGTTTTGGATGTAGTGTTCCATGATTCATTGTTTGTGCATAACACCCAGTGCTCCACGCAGAACGTGCCCTCTTTAATACCCATCACCAGGCTAACCCATCACCCTGCCCCCCTCCCCTCTAGAACCCTCAGTTTGTTTTTCAGAGTCCATCATCTCTCATGGTTCGTCTCCCCCTCCGATTTCCCCCCCTTCATTCTTCCCCTCCTGCTATCTTCTTTTTTTTTTAACATAATGTATTATTTGTTTCAGAAGTACAGATCTGTGATTCAACAGTCTTGCACACTTCACAGCGCTCACCATAGCACATACCCTCCCCAATGTCTATCACCCAGCCACCCCATCCCTCCCACCCCTCACCACTCCAGCAACCCTCAGTTTGTTTCCTGAGATTAAGAATTCCTCATATCAGTGAGGTCATATGATACATGTCTTTCTCTGATTGACTTATTTCGCTCAGCATAATATCTTCCAGTTCCATCCATGTCGTTGCAAATGGCAAGATTTCATTCTTTTTGATGGCTGCATAATATTCCAGTGTGTGTGTGTGTGTGTGTGTGTGTGTGTGCGCGCGCACACACATACATATATACACCACATCTTTTTTATCCATTCATCTGTCGATGGACATCTTGGCTCTTTTCACAGTTTGGCTATTGTGGACATTGCTGCTATAAACATCGGGGTGCACGTACTCTTTTGGATCCCTACATTTGTATCTTTGGGGTAAATACCCAGTAGTGCAATTGCTGGATCATATGGTAGCTCTATTTTCAACTTTTTGAAGAATCTCCATACTGTTTTCCTGGGAGGACTTTCCTGATCCCCTTGGTTTTCCACTGTACATGGTACTACTATTCTTTTTTTTTTTTTAAGATTTATTTACTTATTTGACAGAGTGTGTGCACATAAGCAGGGGGAGCGTCAGGCAGAAGGAGAGGGAGAAGCAGGCTCTCCGCTGAGCAGAGAGCCCGATGCAGGGCTCGCGGGGCTCGATCCCAGGGCCCTGGGATCATGACCTGAGCTGAAGGCAGATGCTTAACCAACTGAGCCACCGAGGCGCCCTGGTACTTCCTCCATCATAGCCTTTACCACACATTGCTATAATTTCATGCTGAATTCTTGATATTCCCAGAAGATCATAAAC
Source organism: Zalophus californianus (assembly GCF_009762305.2). Lineage (NCBI taxonomy): Eukaryota > Metazoa > Chordata > Mammalia > Carnivora > Otariidae > Zalophus > Zalophus californianus. Next base: position 59,211,856 of record NC_045605.1, read on the forward strand.
TCCATGAGGGTGCAGACCCTAGCACCTACAACAGTGACTACAACACAGTAAGCATTTGATAAGTGATTGTTGAATAAATACTTTGTATTTTGTAGTTGTGGAAACCTAGCCTTAGATAGAAGGGTATTAAATAACTTGACCAGAGCCACTCGGCTAGTCAGTTTCAGAGCTTTCCTTGTCTTTTACACTGGCGGAGTTTCCGTTCTTTCCCCTGTACCACTCACATGAGCAGAAGCAGCTCCAATCCCCAAGCATGCTTCAGAATCTGAGTCTCTACTTCCTAGGCCTTTCCAGCTTTTGACACTTCTGTCTTTCTGATTTCTTCCAGTGTGGTGCAGATCCTGCTTGCTGCTGGTGCTGACCCAAACCTTGGGGATGATTTCAGCAGTGTTTATAAGACTGCCAAGGAGCAGGGAATCCATTCTTTGGAAGGTAAGCACAGACCACCCTGTTGTTGTGAGCGCTCTCCTACCTTTGGCTTCTAGGCAGCCTTGCTCTGTGTCAGCTCTACCAGCAACTCAGAGTGAGAGCCTGCAAGTCCCTCATCCTCTGGGAATGCATGGATAACCCAGAAGGCTTGGAACAGACACCCTTCACAGTCCCTTCTGGCTCTATCATTTATGTCCCTTCAGAAGTCTTTGGGAATAAGATAGAGGCCTGACTTCATGACCAGAGCAGGGAGTGGGGGATACCTTTCACCTGGTGTTCTCCTGACAGCACCTCAGCCCACAGAGCGTCAGGTGAGTGGATAATGGAGCAGGTTTCATAAAATAATTAAGGCAACTGCATGGAATGTGGCTTTGTTCCTCTTCTACTTCCTGCAGACTTAACCTATCCCATCCCTGTCCCAGAACTAGAAAGCAGCCTCACTGGGTTCCTCTGCCTCAGAAGTCCCTCAGTACTACTCTGAATACTGCTTTTTTTCCCCTTCTATATGCAAAATGCAATCCTATCTCTGGGACTGGCCCTCAATTTACCATTATGCCCCAGGACAAATAGTGGACCTTCTCTGTGCCTTGATAAAATGGGGTGGTCATCCGTGCCTCCTGAGGATGTTAATGTGGGTTGTTTGGACTTCAGAAGAAAGAGGTGGTGTGCACCTGTATCCGGGTTCAGTCACATGTCTGTCAGAGGGTACTCAGGCAAGTCAGTCTTTGCTACTTCTAGTGAGTCGTTCTTCAAAAGTGAGGTATAGAAGAGGATAGGTTGCTTTGGCTACAAACAGCAATGAATATTTCTTTTACTTTTGAGCTTTTGCTTGTTCATACTGGCCCCCCTGCCTGTCCGTTATCCTGTGTCTCCCAGAGGCTGTGATAACCAGCCCTCTGTCTGGCAATAGGGCAGCTGAGCAGTACTGCTCTTGGGTTGGCAGTGATGCCAGGAGGACGGACAGCCATGCCGACTGCCTGAGGGTCAGAACATTGACTGAAAGGAGGTCCAGTGAGGCGAGCAGTGCACTTGGTCCTCAGAGCTGTCAGGGAGGCTGCCGGACTGACGTAGCTGTGGTAGCCCACAGCAGAGGTGTGGTTGCTGCCCCGGCGAGGTTTCTCAGGTCAGCAGCCTAAGAGCAATGTCAAGAGCAGCAGAGCATTGCTGCCCAGGGGAAGTGTGGAGTTGCCTTCCCCCTGCCTGTCTACCTCTCTAAACCTGCTCCTTCTGTCAAACTCCACTTCTGTGGCTGGATCCTCCACGAAGCCTTCCCTGTCCTTGGCAATAATTGCAACCTGCCCCCAGCTGCTCTTTTGAATATTCTCTAAATCTTGGCCTTTTATATGGTTATTTGAACTCTCATCTGCCCATATGTCTTTCCTCTCCTGCTCAGCTGACAGTTCTGTGTGCAGGCCATGACCTATGCCTCCTTGGATTCCCCACTGAGTTGGAGGAATTATGTTCACTTTACGTTTCAGAGGAGAATTTCATGAGTACCAAACTTGCCCTGTATTTGCAGCCTGTTATGTGGAGACTCATCGTGTGGGTTGTCTTCTCACTCAGACACAGCATTACTGTCCTCAGCTCGGTCTTCTGTCCAGGCCCTCTCACCAAAAAGCAAAGAGGAGCGTTTGCTGAGGGGGCAGAGCCAGGTGGAAGGGAAGGGATTATTTGAGTGCCTTATCGCCTGCCCTCAGGATCCCAGCAGGGCTCAGTCATTATTTTTGATTTCACAGAATCCCAGAGCTGTGAAGCCATGTAGGCCAACCTTTGCTGTCACACCAGTCCCTTCCCTCTGCATTTAAGTTTTATATCTTTGTTCTCTCCAGACTGATGCTCATATTCAACATTCTAGATCAGTAGTCAGGAAAAGAACAAGAGTGCTAGCCCTTTGCCAAGAGTATGTCTAGGCAAATTCAAAGAAAAGTCACAGGCTTAATTGGACGGTCCTTCACTATTGGAGCAGAGTCCGTGCCAGGTCCATCAAATTTACTGAATTTCTAATAGATATTTCTGTGGGCCTTATACTGTGCTCAGTACTGAAAGGAGGTGGTGAGTTGTCGTTTGTGACCTTGGCAGGACCTCCCTAAACCCCAGTAATATATCCCTTTTCTGCCTTATCGGTATTGTGAACATCAAGAGATAAGTATATGATGTGTGAATTGTAAAGTGCTCTACAGTTGTAATTGCTCATTAGTTTTATTTTTTTATAATTCAACATGCATTTACTGAGTGTCAGGCACTCTGCCAGATGCTGGGAATGTAGAAATGAATATACATGGTATAGGCCCTCAACAGTGTTCCCAGTCAAGTGAGAAGACAGACCTACGAACAAGGTACCACAGTACAGAGTGATAATGCAAAGGTATATGTACAAAGAATGGAGATAGCACTGACATAGGCAGTGATAAGCTCTACCTGAGGGCAGGCTGCTGTCTGGGAAGTGTCATAGTGTAAGTGACTTTGAATTGGGTCTTAAGGATGAGTGGGAGATGGCCAGGCCGACTAAGAGGGATGGATCTTCTGGGTAGAAGGAACAACACATGCAGAGACATGGGGTGGGTGGGTGACAGCAAGTGGACTCATCTGCCACAGTGCTGAGGAGAATAACAAGAAGTGAGACTAGAGAGGGAAGCAGGGTTCCGCATGATAAGGACATTGTAGGACAGTTTTGGGTGCTCACACTGTTTTTGAAGGTCATTGAAGGATTTTAAGCAAGGGGTGTCAGTTTACATTTGCATCTTAGATGGAGTGAGGGATAAAATTGAAGGGGAGAGATTAGCAGTGGCTCTTGACCTTTAGGGGATGATGGTCCCCTTTGAGAATTGAATGGGAAGCTATGCTCCTCTCCCCCAAAATGCACTTATAATTTCTGGGGATTCCTAAAAGTGATCTTTGGAAATGGAGAAAGTAGATGTTAAAAATACTAAGAGGTTGAGTTCTTAGCAGAATGTGGGAATTGATGGAAAAGGAGACATTTCATGGTGACATCCCCGATTTCTGATTTGGTTTAACAGTTGGATGTGTGGGTCTGGAGTTCAAAAGAGAAGTCTGGCAGGAGATTTAGGAGTCACCAGCTGGGGCACCTGCGTGGCTCAGTTGGTTAAGCGTCTGCCTTCGGCTCAGGTCATGATCCCAGGGTCCTGGGATGGAGCCCCACATCGGGCTCCCTGCTCAGCGGGAAGCCTGCTTCTCCCTCTCCCACTCGCCCTGCTTGTGTTCCCTCTCTCGCTGTGTCTCTCTCTGTCAAATACATAAATAAAATCTTAAAAAAAAAAAAAGGAGTCACCAGCATTAGCTTGGTAGTGACTACAGTGGATGTGACTAAAATTGTCCAAGGAAAAGAGTGAAGGTAAGAGGTGAGGGGACAAGCTCCTCACTCAGGAGGGTACAGCATCTAAGGTGTGAGGAAGAGAGAGGATCCAGGGGCGCCTGGGTGGCTGAGTCATTAAGCGTCTGCCTTCGGCTCAGGTCATGATCCCAGGGTCCTGGGATCGAGCCCCACATCGGGCTCCCTGCTCAGCGGGAAGCCTGCTTCTCCCTCTCCCACTTCCCCTGCTTGTGTTCCCTCTCTCGCTGTCTCTCTCTGTCAAAAAAGAGGATCCAAACAAAGGTACCAAAGGTATCGGAGAAGGTGCCTTGTTTTCTCTCAAAGAGGCTCTATCTGTTCTACCTGCTCAGAACAGGCATGGTCTAGAAAGGAAAGAAACTTCTGTGACCTCCTTTCTGATATTTTATCATCAGTTGCCCCATTCCTAGCAAAACCCTTCTGATTTACATATGGCCATTGCTCCTTAGCAAGAAGCCTGCTCAGCTGAGCACATTACAGTATTCCCCACCCTTGTCAGGGTTGGTGTTTCTGGGCAGAGGGCAGGTCAGCTGGTGCAAGTGACACAGGAATGCCTGGCATAGAAACTATGTTGGCCTGACTGTTCTGTCCATCCTTTTCAGCCCCCAAGAGTGGCATCTTGAGAGGTATAATGGTGTCCTGGAGAAAGGTCAGATGTCAGTGCTAGCAGTTATCTAAGCTCTGTTTGTCTAAGTTTTGTAACTTACTAGCTGTGTGATTTTGAGCAAGTGATTTAAGGTTCTAGAATTTCCGTTTTCTCCTCTGTAACATAGGGATAACAATACCCATCATACAGGGTTGTTAGGATGACTAGAGATAAGTAAAGCATCATGTGAAGGATGATATTTGAGGAAGAACATCTCTATTGAGGTGGATTTTGAGTCCGTGTAAAGTTGCCTTGGAGGTACTGAGCAACTCTTCACTCAAGGAGCATTGACAGAGGCTGGATGTCTGCCTGTCAGGGATTCTGTACAGGGGATTCTTGTCCTGGGTCATTGGATAATATGACTTCCAAGGCCCCTGTCAGCCATGTGATTTCTAAGGTCTAGAAGCCCTAGGCTCACCATCAGAGCAAGTGATGTACTTATAAGTGGGATTTGAGCTGAGTTTTGGAGGGCAGAAAGAAAGTGAGAAAAGAAAAGCTATTCTAAGCAGGGGCAAAGCTTGAGCAAAGGCACATAGAAGGGACACATGTGGAGAGGGGAACGTGGAGATCACTGCTGCTTCTCTACCAAGTCACTCCCTGATCTTGATCACATTCCATTCAGTGACTTGATCCCCATCCATGCCCACCCCAGGAGAGTTCCACTTGTGGCTGGCGGATGGGTGGTGGGTCCCAATCCTCAGGTGGAGGAGACAATAAATTAATGGTAACAGTAAACAAGTTGCCCAGCCAGGGATGCTGCAGGCTGCTTGTAAGTAACTGTTATAAACATTGGGTGTCTGGGGCTGTCAGAAACGCAAGCGAGCTCTCTGAGTGCCTCTCATATGTACAATTAAAACAATAAAACACGGCAGAAACATGGTGAAAACAGGGTATAAATCAGCTTCTCTTCTCAGCTCCAAGTGGTGGCTGAATAAAGATGAGTCGTGTAGAAGCTGGGTTGGCATAGGACCCTTCTGGGGCTAGAGGGCCTGACTTTCCAGGCTGTACCCCCCAAGGCCAACCCCAACAGTCTGGGCAGTCCCCTTCCCACAGCTCCAGGGGCTGCGGGTCCTGGCCTGCTCCAGCTGACCTCCCCATCTCTGTGTCTTCAGATGGGGGACAGGACGGTACAAGCTGGTGCATCACAAACCAGTGGACAAGTGCCCTGGAGTTCAGGAGATGGCTAGGAGTTCCCACTGGCGGTAATGGAATGGCTCTCAATACTTCTCCCCTTCCCCAGGACATGCCAGGGAGTCATCTCATCCTGGTTCATCTATTCAGTATAAGTTAACTGCTCAGCACCCACCGTATGTCCAGCCCTACCTAGGGACAGCAGAGAGAATGTATGCCCTTGGAGAGCATAAATTTAGATGGAAGTAATTATGCTCCCAAGGACATAGGAATCACCTAAAGAGCTTATTGAAACACGGATTCCTGGGCCCCACCCCCAGAGATTCTGATTCAGTAGCTCTGGAGTGGGAACTAAGATTTTGCATTTCTCACAGCTCTCCAGTCTTTGAGTAGCATGATCTAGACTACAGATGTTAGTTCTCGCCATGGGCTTGAACTGCTTTTAAAAACTCATCTGGGGGCGCCTGGGTGGCTCAGATGGTTAAGCATCTGCCTTTGGCTCAGGTCATGATCCCAGGGTCCTGGGATCGAGTCCCGCATCAGGCTCCCTGCTCCTTGGGAGCCTGCTTCTCCCTCTGCTTCTCTCTCTCTCTCTCTCTCTCTCTCTCTCTCTCTCTCCCCCCCCTCTCTCTCTCTCCCTCTGTCTCTCATGAATAAATAAATAAAATCTTTAAAAAAAAAAACAAACTCATCTGGGCCTTCTCCCTGGAAGAGACCTTATTTTGCCACTTTAAGCTTCACTCCTAGCGAGGTTATGTGCTTAGGCCACGGTATTAGAGGTGGTACAGAACACATAATAGCTATGTACCTGCAGCAATTCTCTGCACCTCTCAGAGGCTCTGTCTCCATACTTATAAAGGTTATCAGTTTGTTTCCCGGAGCTAACCGAACAGAATAATAAAATAAATAAATAAAATAAAGGTTATCAAAAGAGTTAGAGATAGCATATTTGTCCCTAACCTAAACCTAGAATATAGAAGGAATTCCACTAATGTAAATTTCTGTCTTTCTATCATCATCATTATCCTCAGCAGACTCTTGTGGAACTTTATTCAGACTCTTTGACATGGCCTTCCAAATGCTTTTCAGTGGTAGCAAACTGTTGTCTGTAGACAGCCAAACATTATTTAGAGTCTGAGGAGTGGCTTAGCCATCACCAGACTGTGTGACTTTGGGCATTTCTCTCTCTTTCTCTGAGACTTGATTTTTGCATCTGTAGGGAAGAATATTTCCTACACCATTGGCTTATTATAAGATCAAATTGAAGTACTTATGAAAGCACTTGAGAAAATACAAGGTGTATTGCAAATGTGTAAGGTACTAGCAAGAAAAGTAATTAATAATAATAGTAAAGATTGAAGACTTGACCAAGACAGTATTTGACAAGTGTTCAGTCAGAGGTACAGATAACAAGGACTACCAGAGCTCAGAGAAGAGAATCTCTAGTTGAAGCAGTCAAGGAAATAAAATGGTATCTGAGCCCCAAAGTATAAGAAAGTTTTATGGAGGGCCTGTAGATGGGTGCAGCTGGGTGTGAAGGGGTGTGTTATATCCCAAACACCGGGAAACAGAAAAATGTGTGTCGGGCTGTTAAGTGAACTTGTTTAGGTGAAGCATCTACACAGCAGATTTATCTTGAAGAGTAATGAACAAAAGATTCAGCATTCGTGCCCTGGGGCCAGATCAAGATGCTTGGACTTTGTCCTTTAGACAGAGAGGGGCTCTGAAGGTTCTAGAGGAGAGGGCGCCACAGGAACAGATCCCTTCCAGGGTGGAGAAGTAGGGGAGGTGGTAATAGGATGGCGATGCTAAGACCACTGTAGCAGCAGGTAACATGGACTGTTATGGTGTGCCACAGGAACCCTGTGATATAGGCACTAAAGGAAACTGAGGCAGAGAGATGCAGCCAAATGCCAGCAGAACTGTCTCCTGCTCATACACAGAACCCAACAACCATAGCAGCCTGTATGTGCCTCACACTTAGCCCAGAACCTCTGCTTGTCCAGAGTCTTGGAAGGCTTGGGAATCTGCCGGGCCAAAAGCTGTTGGGGCAAGTTATTATTTTTAATAATGTCCCTGCCTCTTTCTCGTCATTGTCACAGCCTTGTCGCACCTCCAGGGCCAGTGGTTCTACATCTCATTTCTCAGCAGTGCCAGCTGCTAGAGTCCCCAGGATGGACAGTGCACTGTCAATCCATCACGCTTGTGTTAGCCAGCTTCAAGGTGAAGTGTATCAGCCAGTTAGGCTAATTGTTTCCCTCCTTTTAGCCCTCTAAAACGTATATATATATATTTATACACACACACACATATATATATATATGTATATATATATATGTTTGGCTAGGAGAGGGAGATAGACTAGTTGACATGTTTTATTAAAAAGAATAAATTTGATACATTTATAAAAATAAGGAAAAGTGGGATGGGGTGGCAAAGAACTAGTCCTGTGATTTTTAACTGATTTACATATTTTGTGTATAAATATTTTTTCATCAAAAGTTCCAAATCAGGGATGGGTCCCACACACCACACAAAATATATTAGAGACATTTATATGGATAGCAGGAAGGGAGACAGAGGGCTGAAATTTTCCAGGCACCCAGTGATTGATGGGGGCTGAGGCTCCCCCTGACGCTTTATTGAGTTTCCGATGATTATCTCTCGCTGAGACATTTTTTACAGATGACGGTCGAGCTGTCACAATGGACCATGGGGGAAAAAAAAACAACAATAATAACACTTTAATCTTTTTACTGCACTGCTCCCTAGTATCTCAGATTCATCTTCCCTGACGCACGCAGTTCATTATTCTGCCCCTCCCTGGATGGGAAATAAAGGAAAATAAATATATATGTAGACACACTTACCCACATACATACACACACGGACTGGATATAAAAGAGACCACCTCAGAACCAGAGAGAGGCAGAATTTATTGTTCTTTTTGCAAGTGTTGAGGTTTATTAGTAGAGATGCTGGGTTGGCTTGGAATTGGCTATTAATTACAGCATTTTGTATTTGTTTTTTATTGTGAGTTTTTAACATTTTGAAGAAAAGGCAGAGGAGAGGCAAGCAGGTATAAAGATGGGGAGCACAGAGGGACTGAGTTTGGCCAACCAAGTAGCATAACTGACTGAAAGGCAGAGAGGGCAGGCTCCTCCTCTTGTTGCCAGGCCTACCTGGAGGATCCCTGGAGCTGAAAGATGGGATGCTTTGGTTGGGATGGGGGCAAAGCAGGGGCAGTGGGGAGAAGTTAAGCTCAGAGTAATGACAGGCCACCTCAGAAGGACTCTAAATAGCTGTGACATGTTACTGCTGTGAGACTTAGAAGAGATGGGAAGAAGGGGAGGGTCAAACAGAGTGTTGATGGGCCTACAGACAACAGAGTAATGCATTCTTAAGAGTTTGTCCCACTCTTTGAATTTGATAGTGTAAAGGTGACACGTGGGCTGTGGGAAAGCTCCACCTGGGTCTGTGGTCAATGAAGGTGTCCCGGGGGCACCTGGCTGGCTCAGTCGGTGGAGTGTGCAACTCTTGATCTCACGGTTGTAAGTTCAAGCCCCACTTGGGGTGTAGAGAGTACCTAAAATAAAATATTTTTTTAAAAGGCGGGGGTGGGGGGGCGGTCCTGGGCCAGAGAGGATGCCACACTGTCTAGCATCACAGGCAGGATCAACAACCTATCATCTTAAAGCTCCAACCTTTCTGCTCTCCCCCTTCCCTTTCATGGGGATGAGAGAAGATGAATTTGGGGTCCTTAGGGGAAGGCTGCCCTTAATGCGCCTTCAGTAGAGTAAGTGCTGACTAGTCTTCCCTTTAATTCTTCAAACCTTTTCTGAGCTCCTACTAGAAGGTAATAAAGAGATAAACAGAGTCCTATTCTTGAGAAATTTTCCAGTCCATGGGCAGAAAACGTGGTGTCTGTGAGAACCATTTTCAAGTAGGATCTCGTCTTCCATCCATAGGCCAGCCTAGATGGCCATGAGTGCCATCTCTGTAGGAAGGATAAAAAGATCTGTAAGACACAGCATCTATCCTTCAAAAACCCATTACTTTCTTGGGGAGACAAGCTTACCATCCACTCACTAAGGAAGTATTTATCAAGCACCTGCCATGTTCAAGAATATACACATGAGGCACTCTGTGAACACATAAGGCTATGTAAAAGAGAATGTTAACTAATTTGATGTGAACTAGATATTACTTGAATACATAGAGGAAAGGGAGATCAGTGAAAATCAGACTGCTTGAATTATAAAGGATGGGTAACATGTAGATAAAGAAAAGGAATAATGAAGTCATGTAATCACATAGAGAAAAGAGTACAAGCCTTGGAGTTAAACAGAGCAGCTTGGTCACTGAATATCAGTGACCTGAAACAAGCTACATAACTCTGTAAGTGATGGTTTCTTCATTAATTAAATAGGAATAATAATAATAATAAGAGCCTAGTATGGTTCTTGGGAGGAAAACAGTTGTAAAGGTCCTAGCGCAGAACCTGGCACATAGTAAGTGCTCAATAAATGGAGGCTATTATTTTCTTACTTCTCCAAGAGTTATATCTTTATTAATCTGAGTATTGGAGAAAGACTCTTAGTCTGGGATATTAGGCATCAGGACTTACCTGTGACTCTCTACTGAGTATGAAATGGGCTCCCTGCAATGAGCCTGACATATTCTGCAGTGCTAGTGTGAGAGGCAGTTCTGGCCAGAGTGAGAGTGTCGCATCAGGAAGAGGAAAGGGCAATAATAAATGTATTACCATTACTGAGTACCTACTGCATGCCAAGCAGTGTGCTCACCTTCCTTACATACGTTTTTTTTTAATATAATAGCTTTGTTGAGATTTAATTCACATACTGTGTAGTTCAGTCATTTAAAGTGTATAAGTATAAAGTGTATAAGTTGGGCCTGGCTCAGTTGGTTGAGTGTCTGACTCATGATTTTGGCTCAGGTTGTGATCTCAGGATCCTGGGATCAAGCCCTACATCGGGCTCCATGCTCAGCCAGGAGTTTGCTTGAGATTCTCTCTCTCCCTCTGCCCCGCCCCCGTCCCCCCTGCTCATACTCATGGGTGCATGCATGCGTGCGCGCTCTCTCTCTCTCTCTCAAATAAATCTTTTTAAAAAAGTGTATAAGTCAGTGGTTTATGGTATATTCACAAGGGTTGTGCATCCATCACCACAGTCAGTTTTAGAACCTTTTTTTTTTAAAGACACATTTATTCAGCGTCATGATCAGATTATTACATTTAGCGATCAACAGCATGGGTGCAAAAAAAAAAAAATCTACATTAAAACCCTTTGTTGGAATGCTTTACACTTTCCACAGAACAGAAACTAAAATAACCCGTTATACAATTAGTCACAAATACAGTCCTCAAGTTTTTCGCCCATGCACATGAGTATTGTCTAAAATATGTCTTCTTTGTAGCAGCTAGGCCCTGCCACCACTGTGCTTGGCCGAGTTCACAAATCTGTTGTAACCTGTAGCTTCCCTGTCACTTCTCTGGCTCTCCTCTCCTGCTAAGCTTTGTTTCCTGGCAGTAATTAAAACCATCTGCCACTGCCGTAGCTACTGCTGCTGCTGGAACCACCATAGCCACCTTGGTTTCGTGGTTTGGCAAAGTATTGGCCTCCACCACCATAGGGGCCAGAGCTTCTGCCTCCAAAATTTCCCCCTTTCATGGGTCCAAAATTTGAGGATTGATTGTTGTAATTGCCAAAATCATTATAGCTTCTGCCACCTCCAAAGTTGCTTCCATCATTACCAAATCCATTATAGCCATCCCCACTGCCACCATATCCACCACCTCGACTGCCACCAAAGCCACTTCAACCACTGAAGTTCCCTCCACGACCAAAGTTGTCATTCCCACCAAAACCACCTCCACAACAACCAGCAAAGTTTCCAGAACCACTTCGACCTCTTTGGCTGGATGAAGCACTAGCCATCTCTTGCTTAGATAGGGCTTTCCTTACTTCACAGTTGTGGCCATTCACAGTATGGTATTTTTGAATGACAATCTTGTCCACAGAGTCATGGTCATCAAATGTTACAAAAGCAAAACCTCTCTTTTTGCCACTGCCTTGGTCAGTCATGATCTCAATCACTTCAATTTTCCCAAACTGTTCAAAATAATCTCTTAGATGATGTTCTTGAGTGTCTTCTTTAATGCCACCAACAAAAATCTTTTTCACAGTTAAGTGGGCACCAGGTCTTCGAGAATCTTCTCTTGAGACAGCCCTCTTTGGTTCTACAACTCTTCCATCCACCTTGTGTGGCCTTGCATTCATGGCTGCATCCACCTCCTCCACAGTGGCATATGTGACAAACCCAAAGCCTCTGGAACCACTTGGTGTTTGGATCTCTCATTACCGCACAGTCCGTAAGCATTCCCCATTGCTCAGAATGGCTCCTCAGACTCTCATCAGTTGTTTCAAAGCTCAAACCTCCAATGAAGAGCTTCCGCAGCTGCTCAGGCTCTTTGGGAAACTCTGACTTAGACACGACGGCGGTGGGAGGGGAGACTTTAATGATGTTTACTCGGCGGCGTCCACAGGCAGAAAGCCAGTTTTAGAACATTTTTATCACTCCATAAAGAAACTCCATTCCCCGTTTCTTCCCATCTCCTAACTTTAGACAGTCACTGATCTACTTAGTTTCTAAGATTTGCATATTCTGGGCATTTCATATAAATGGAGTCATACAATGCATGATCTTTGGACTGACTGCTTTCACTTAGCATGTTTTCAAGGTTCATTCATGCTGTAACATGTATTAGTACTTCATTCCTTTTTCATAGCTGAGTAATAGTTCGTTAATGGATATACCAAATTTAATTTCTCCATTCATCAGTTGAGGGATATTTGGGTTGTTTCTACATTTGGCTATTATGAATAATACTGCTGTGAATATTTGTGTACAAGTTTTTGTGTGAATATAGTGATTTCAGTTTTGACTTTATTTTTTTTAAGATTTTATTTATTTATTTGACAGAGAGCAAGAGCAGGAACACAAGCAGGGGGAGTGGGAGAGGGAGAAGCAGGCTTCCTGCTGAGCAGGGAGCCCAGTGTGGGGCTCGATCCCGGGACCCTGGCATCATGACCTGAGCCGAAGGCAGATGCTTAACGACTGAGACACCCAGGCACCCCAGTTTTCTTGACTTTATACCTAGCAGTAGAATTGCTTGGTCATAGGATAACTCTGTTAACCTTTTGAGGAACTGCTAGACTGTTTTCCAAAGAGGCTGTACCATTTTACATTCCCACCAGCCATGTAGGAGGGGTCCAGCTTTTCTGCATCCTCCCCAGCTCTTGTTACTGCCTGTCTTTTTTACTTTGGCCATCTGGTGGATGTGAAGTTGTTTCTTGTTGTGGTTCAGATTTGCGTTTCCCTGATGGCTAATGATGTTGACCGTCTTTTCATGTGCCTTTTGGCCATTTGTACATCTACTCAGATTCCCTGGTCTATTTTTTAACTGGGTTTGCCATTGAGTCTTGCAAGGTAGGTGATGATATCTATTTTGCAGATGAGGAAACAAATTCTCAGAGATGTTAAGTATTTTGATCAAAATCGCACAGTGACTTTTGCTCCTCAGTCTCACTCACTCCGACCTCTGTTCTTTCTAATGCACACTGCTGCCTCCTGAGGATTCATGGTAGGATCACCAGGGTCCTCTTATGAGGGTTTTGACAGCAGGAAGGGAGTAGTTGAAAGTCTATTTGGAGACATTAACTAGGACTAAGTAGGAAAAGCCTCTGAAGGTCAAACAGAGGAATATGGATATATTACAGCTCCAGGACTGGAAAAGTGGCCGTTTCCTAGGGGCTGGCCGTTTCCTGTGCCCCTGACTATACCGCATCATCTTTGATTTTCACAGTAACCCAGTTCATAGATATTAATGTTTCCATTTTACCAATGATGAATTTGAGGCCCAGAGGGATGAAGTAACTTCCCAGAGTCATCAGGATTAAAATGTGGTTCTCTCCAACTCAAAATTCTGAACTCTTTCCTGCCAGAGACATTTTATAAAAGATTTTTTTTTCAGTGTTATGTCAGCATTTACAAGCCCTTGAGGTCATGGCCCAACACGTGGAAAGTACTTAATTAATAGTTGGTGGGTGAATGAGAAGATAGGAGTGTATGGTGTAGAAGGACCTAATTCCAACTGAGATTCTGGGGGGCAGAAGGATGTATAAGTGAGAATTGGAGGTCTCATCCCAAGACTTAGTGTCCTAGGAAGAGTGTTCTGATGCCCAGACATCCTTAGCTTCCTGGGAGCAGGACGAGGCAGGTGGAGGTGGGATGGGCGTGACTAGCCTTGCATCTTTTTCGTGTTCATCACAAGAACATTAGAGTGGGAAGGACACACAGAGACCATCTAGCTTGGTGCTGCTTTGGTACATTCCCAGGCCCTGCCTACTGAACATTGCTGAGATGGGGGCCCAAGAATCAACAATTTTTACAAGTTACCTGGGTGATTTTGTTCCCACTAAAGTTTAAGAACCATTGGTTTAGAAAAAAACTCTTCAACTTGAAAAATAGTGAGTCTGGGGCACAGAGGGATTGAAATGCATTCCAAGTTAGTGAGTGAGTCATTTTTGAATCCAGTTCTCTCATCTCCTGATCTCCTGTTTTTGCTGTTCACCATGTTGCTTAATTCCTTAACAAAAAACCATTTTGTGCCCATAGCTTTCAGGATAGAATCCAAACCCCTCTAAGAGTCAGGCCTCTGCCTCCCTGGGTGACCTCCTCTCTGCCTACGGCATCCTAGGCTCACTGAGAGACTCAGTTTCTTGAAGGGAAGGGTAGTGCAGTTTTCACCCCCTGGCCTTTGCAAACACCACTTTCTTTCCTAGAATGCCCATCTTCCCCTCTCCACCTAGCAAGATATCCCTCATCCTCAAGACAGTTCTCCTGGGTGATTCCTCTCAAAGCCACATGATGTGTGCCCCGTTTTGCTGCCATCAGACTGTGTGCGTGTGTGACTCTCATAGCACCTACTGTTCCAAGCTGCTCAGTGGTAGTATGTTCACGGGCAGGCAGGTGGATAAAGGTTCTCGTGTGTTCATCGCTGAAGCTGCATAAAATACTGACGTGATGCTGTATGAAATACATACAGAAAATGTTATGAACTAGTTACTGTCATCCATGAGGAGCCTAGGATCTAATTGGGGAGTCAGAGGGAAATTTTAATGCAAGAAAGTATTGCAAGAGGGGTTGTTGCACAGTAAAGAATTAACTGGTAAATGGGTACACATAATCAAAACAACAGGCATCCAGGGCAGAGCTGGGGGGAAAAGACTTCCTGGAAGAGGAGGCTTGGACAGGACTTGAAAGAACAGGGAGGATTTGGAGAGGAAAGAGGGGTTTCCAGGCTGTGGAAGGAAATGAAGGGCCTTGCCCTCCCCGGGGATGGTCTCATGGTGACCGCTCACAGGGAGTCTCCCTCTTGCCCCATCCCCTGCCCAAAGAGAAACACAAGAGGCAGAGCTGACAGCGCCCACAGAAGCTGACGAGGTGGCCCGTGCATGCTGGCAGGAGGGTGGCTGTCTCAGGTTGTAGTGAAGATTTAAAGAGGTAGTAGATACAGAAGGTCTTGAGGGAAAGGAAGAAAAGAGCCCCGAGGCTTCTTCCCCAAGACTCTTGATAAAAATTCAACCCAGATCCTGAGCTTCAAGCTAGGTCAGCGCACCCTAATTTATGTGAGGCTTGAGCCTGCAGGTGCTGACAGAAGGTGGACATGGAGAAGTACAGAGGAGAGAGCCAGGCAGGCTCCGGATCTGGTGCTGCCCACCACCAGTTAGCAGTGCAGGTTGGGCAGGCCACCCAGCATCTATACCTCTGTCTTCTAATCTGTTGAACAGAGAAAACGGTATCTGTCCTAAGATGTCCTAGGGTGAGGAAACAACTGCATTGAAGTGCTCTCTAAACCATAAAATGCAGCACAAATGGAAGGGGTTATTCTTGCACCTGTTAGAGTAGTTGGACAGGTTCTCTCTCATGGAGACACACTCACATCTTTAAAGGCAAAGGCACTGCTAGACCCTCCAGGACATTAGATGGCACTAGTTCCTGGGAGTGGCACTCGTAACTAGGGTTGTCTTTCCTCTGCACAAGGCAGCAGTAATCAAGCTTTTGTTACCCAGCGACCACCCATCTTGCCTCATACACCTTTTTTCCGAAGTCTCCCCCAGTAGACTTTGCAAATAAGGACAAGTGCCATGTCTGATTCATGTCTGTGACCCCAGTGCTTAACCCAAGAGAGAGAGTGGCATCAGTAAATGTTTGTGGTGATGTTTAAAAAAGCCTATTATCAAAAAAAAAAAAAAAATAAACCTATTATCAGATTTGATTCTCATAGTATTTAAATATTTAGTATTTCTCAAATTATTTCTTATCATACCCATTTTACAGCTAGAAGAACTTAGTAAGTGGCAGAGCTTAGATTCAGGACTGTAAGACCCCTTTACCTTAAATCACTGTTTGTCATTGTGGGAGGCAGTCACTTTTTTTTGTAGTTTCAGCAGGGCTGGCAAGTGGCCAGGGCTGCATGACGGGCTTTGGGGACTGCTTTCACCTCTGCTGACTCTTGGCACTGCTGACTTAAGGGAATCCTGCAGAGAGCACATCAGGCACATGCTTGCGACAGCACCCAGGCATAGACTTTGCACCATCAAAAGGCAGCGGTGGGAGCAGGATGACAGTGTGATGCGGTGTCATTCTCCCTGTGGTCAGAGGGGCGAAGAGACATGAATGGCTGGCCTTAGAGGAGAAGCAGGAGCCTGAGCTCGTCTCACCCTGTGCTGGAGACAGCCTAGTAAATGGCTTCATTGGGAAAGGGTCAGTTCACTGGCTAAGGATCGGCTGTAAACACGGGGCCTCAAAAGACCACCTTGGTGGGCAGCTAGTGAGCCGGTCTTGGATGAGTCGCTTTGGCTTCCGTTGACTGACTGACTTTTCCTCGGTGAGAGTGGGTAAATACGTGACGGCGCGTGCTGCACCTCTACCCACGCCTCCTTTCCGCCTTTAGCTACTTTTTTTGGATAGAGAATAGTATGACCTCGAATGATCTGGGGGCTACAGCAAGATCTTCTGGGACAGGCTTCTCAAACTGAGTGATGTGAAGAAAAGGAGTTACTGCTAAGAGCACAGAATGGGCCTGGCTGGCCTGGACTAGGTCCTAGCTCCCACACTAACTGATTACACCACCCTTCTCAACTTCAGTTTTCTCATCTGTAACATGACAACAACTTCTACATCACAGGGTTATTCTAAAATAAGGAAAGGAAAATGCTTTTTCGCAGGTGATTGTAATGCACTACTCAGTCCCAAAGAGTGTTCTGGGGAACACTAGTACTGCAGGATTTTAACAAGGACAAGGTAGAAAGAGGCTGTCAAACAGGAAACTGCTGACTAATACCAAATTAAACAGCTGGTTCTTACTCAGCACTGTGCCTTTCAGAAGGGAAAAGTGTATGCAGGATTCCCCAAATGGAACCACTTTTCACAGAGAGAATGCACTTTTGGAAGCATGAGACAAAATGGAAAGGATAATAGCTGACATTTACTGAGAGTACTGTACGCCAGGCACTGTTCCAAGCCCCTTTACGCAAAGTGTCTTGTTTAATCCTTACAACACCCCCATGAGAGGCTACTGTTATCTCCATTTACCGATAAAGAAACTTGGCACAGAGAGGTTAGGTAATTTACCCAAGATTACACAGTCAGTAAATTCAGAACTGGGATCCAAACACCAGGGTCTGGCTCCTGAGCTCACTTATTTAACAGCCACACTCTAAAACAAGGTAATACTAGGACTTTATTTATGTATTATGTATCCATTAGCTAATTCAACAAGTATTTGTGAAGCCCATATTTATGTCCAGACACCATACTGGACACTGAGGATACAATTGTAAAGGCAGTCACACTTCCTGTCCTCAGTGAGCATTTGGTCTGGTAGGGAACATAGTCAAGTAAACATGATTGCAACAGAATAGAGTAAATACTGTAATTGGGAGGTACCTAAGGTGCTAGGGGAGCCCTTGGGAGCAGTAACTGCCTCAGACTTAGGAAGAATCACTGCAGGAAGTGACTTCTAATCAGAAGGCCTAAAATGAATTGGAGTTAGTCGACCGAAGGCATGGGAGAGGGGAAAACGTTTCAGGCAGTGGAATAGTACTTGCAAAACCTCAGAGGCTAGGGCGCCTGGGTGGCTCAGTCAATTAAGCGTCTGCCTTCGGCTCAGGTCATGATCCCAGGGTCCTGGGATCGAGTCCCACATCGGGCTCCCGGCTGGGCGGGAAGTCTGCTTCTCCCTCTTCCACTCCCCCTGCTTGTGTTCCCTCTCTCACTGTGTCTCTCTCTGTAAAATAAATAAAATAAAATCTTAAAAAAAAAAAAAAAAAAAACCTCAGAGGCAAGAAAGCACATTAGGAAGGGGATAGTTGAGAGATGAGACCTCAGAGGTGAGCAGGAACCCTCCTCATAGACATTCCTTATTAGCTGGGCTGTGATGCTGGCACTCTGCTGACACTTGTCCCTGAACCAAATAACCCCAGCCATGTTCCTTAAATTCATCTGCTTTTTATGGTAAGCACCCAGCGTATAGCTCTGTCATTGTGTTTACGAAACAGTGTTATAATTTGTCTGTTCTGGATTCTTGCATTAGACTGTTAACTTCTTAAAGTCAGGAACCCTGTCTTATTCATTATGTATGTCTCCAGAAGCTATCACTATGCAGTGATGCTCAGTAAATGTTGTTTGTTGAATGAATGATGTGTTTTCTTTATAAAATGGATTATATCCTTCCTGCTTTCTTGAGTCAGCTATCACTTTTCCTCAGGTTCATCATTATATCCAGCAGTTAATGTCCTGTGTGGCAGTTCAGTGGTGCCCTTAGGGGCTTTTGAGGTGCTGTATTCTGTGACTTCCTCTTTCAGCTTTTGATTGTGCTCTTCTTTTCCCTTCCTGCCTAGCTAGCACTTGATTGTAATCAATTTGCTGGATCCTGAAGCCTCCTTCCCAGCCTTCTTGTTTGTTTCTCCTGATCTGCAGTGGGCTGGAAAGAAGATCACTTACCATGATTTGATAAGACTGTTTGTGACTAAGAGTTAGTAATCTCTGAGTTAGGTCCTAAAGAGCCCTTGTGTGGGAAAAATGCAGATGCACATGGGACTCGTATGTTAGCTACTCAGAGGCCTTCTTCCTGTTCTCCCTGCTCCGGGAAAGGTCAGATAACACTCAGGGGTTGGAGGAGGTGGTCAGTCTGGAGAGCCTCTTTGTGGTGCAGAAGAGCTGATCTACCTTTGTTTGACTAAACTACAGGAAAGTCTGTTCTTCAGCTACAAACTCCACCAACTTCATTCTGGCCAGACACTTGAAACGCTTCCACCTAAGCTAACTTATCCAGAGGCTAGCTACAAACCTCAGGCCAATCTCTATTAAGGCAAGTTCCACCAAGAGTGTGTTGTACCTTCATTTGAGCAGAGAAAGAAAAGGGAGTAGGAACCAAGGCTGAGACCAGAATATCTGGGCTCTGGGTTCTGATTCCCTCGTTTGCAAAATTAGAGTGACAACATGGTATGATGTAAAGAAAGAGCACTCAGATTAGATCTGGGTTCTTATCATCACTCAACTACTCACTCACTATGTGACCTCTGTTCCTCATCTGTACAATGGGAATTATAATACCTACTATATAAGGTGGTTGGAAGAATTAAATAGATTGTGTGGAGTGACCATGCCAGGCATAGAGTAGAAGGTCAGTAGGTGACATCAGCTAGTATTAGGAAGAGACGTGACAGTCTTCTGGTTTGGGGAACTTTTAAATAGGAGGTTCAGTTTCTCAGGAGGGGAAATGCATAGACTCCATTCCATGACCACTTGGAAAAGAATGATTTAGAACTGGTATAGTGTGGGGTGCCTGGGTGGCTCGGTCGGTTAAGTGTCTGCCTTAGGCTGGGGTCATGATCCCAGGGTCCTGGGATGGAGCCCCGCATCAGACTCCCTGCTTAGCAGGGGGCCTGCTTCTCCCTCTCCCTCTGCCTCTCCCCCTGCTTGTGCTCTCTCTCTCTCTGTCAAATGAATAAATAAAATCTTAAAAAAAAGAAAGAAAGAAATAGTATGGTACTTTTAACTACCTAGTCAAGGTTACCTCTTGACTAAATTATACCCTTTATCCAGGGGGAGGTAAGGGGAGTCTACCTTCACAGACTCTGTGCCATGGGCTGGGGGAAAGGGGGTACAGGTAGGTAGGACCCAAATTCTGCCCTCAACAAACACAGCTCAGGACGGAACATAAGACAATAATTCCAATAATTTGTACATGAGGCAGAAAGAAACCCTATCTATGCAGGATAAATATTGTTCTATTGGGTCTCATCTCCAAGGCAGGGCCCCAGAGGTGGGGTAACCATCCAATTTATTGTCCAAACTGGGACTGTCCAGGACAGTAGGCATAAACCAGACCCATCCAGGGTGAACCGGGACATATGTGGTTACCCATTCCAGAGGGTCCTATAAAAGTGATGGAACTAGTTTTAGGCTCTTTTTTTTTTTTAAGATTTTATTTATTTATTTGACAGAGAGAGAGAGAGCACAAGTAGGCAGAACGGGAGGCAGAGGGAGAAGGAGAAGCAGGCTCTCCACTGAGCAGGGAGCCCCATGTGGGGCTCGATCCCAGGACCCTGAGATCACGACCTGAGCCGAAGGCAGACACTCAACCGACTGAGCCACCCAGGTGCCTGTATTAAATTGGAGAGAGTCATGAATATTAGCACTAGAGTGAACTGGGGGTTTTTGGTTCTTTTGACCACATGAAATGCTTGTTCTTCTTACCTTCAAAAAAAAAAATGTTCACAATAGATTATTAAAGGTAAAAGAATTACAAAATTGCAATATAGTATGCTCTAATTTTGAAGGATATGCATGAGAGATATATATATGTGCTTTGTAGGATTTGTATGTAGGAGATACATATACATAACATGCTTATATATACATATATAGAGAGAGAGATACCAAAATATTAAATGTAGTTTCTTGAGTTGCTGAGCTGTTGATACCTTTTCTCCTCTGTACTATTCTGTGGTTTCAAATTTTTAATGGCTTTTAAAAATTAAGAAAGTTCTTTATAAAATACTTTTAAATACTCACTAGATTGTAAACATCTTCAAAATAAAGGGGTATGTTAACTGTTCTGCTAGGAACAGCCTCTTTCTCTCACCTGCCTACCATCCCCTAGCCAACCCCCTAGCCTTCTTTCTTCATCTGGATAACTTCTCTTCACCCTTCAAGACTCTCATCTTGTGGGATATTCTCTTCATTGCCCAAACTGAACTAAGCTCCCCTCTGCCTTTCTATCATCCTGTTATAACTCTAATATAGCATTTATCTCAAATAGCACTTTACATGTCTGTTTTTGTCTGCTTCCTTCATCAGATTGAGTCAGAAACCATATCTGATTCATTTCTGCGTCTCCAAATGAATCCTAACACATAATAGATGTCAGTAAACATTTGTGAACGAACTGGCCTTGTTTTACCCCCTCTTGCCCTGCACAGATGGCCCAGCACATAGTAGGTGCATTATATGTGTAGTAAGCATGTACATGAGTGAGGGAGGGAAATAAAACACCAAGAGAAAGGTGAGATTGGTGGCTCCTGGCATTTGTTGCTAATGGGAGGGTTTGTGTTGCTGTCCCCCCAGTCCTGGTCACCCGAGAGGATGACTTCAACAACCGGCTGAACAACCGTGCCAGCTTCAAGGGCTGCACAGCCCTGCACTATGCTGTCCTTGCTGATGACTACCGCACTGTCAAGGAGCTACTTGATGGAGGTGAGCACATGGGTGAATGGGGCTGGGGGTTGGCAGGGAAAGAGTACTTGGCAGCCTCTCCACTCTGGAAAATCCATGCTTCCCCAGAGCTCTGTTACCCTTCCAAAGCTGGAAATGCGTTGAGGGTGGCTCCACCTCGTGAGAGTGGCTCTGTGATGTGTGATTTGCCTTCGTGCAGCTGGAATGCATTCTTTGCCTATGTGTGTGTCACACACCACACCATCCTGCCTGTCTGCCTATGCTCTGAGTTTTCTTGATTGTGCCTCTCCCCAAAAGTGTCCTCTCTTCTCCCCTGTGGCCTCCAGAGCAGGGCTAGTAGAACAAGGAGGGAGGCCCTTCAAGTGTCTACAAATGCAGGTCTCAAAGACATTCTCCTTGATCCCATTCCCCCACCTCAGTCTAAATTAGGCCCCTTTCATTACCTGGATCATGGCATGCTCTTCTTTCCCATCATCGCTCTTGTCACAATCTGGAATTATTTTTGTGGGTTCAGTAGCCTTCTGCCTAACTTGACTCACTCCCTAAAGGCCACTGATTTGTCCCCAGCACCTAGTATGGTACCTGGCATACAGTAAGCACTCAGTAAATCTTTGTTCATTGATTGAATACCCTCCCTTTGGAGAGTATTTGTTTAATTGGAGGGGCAGTATGTTCCATCTTTCAATTCAGGCTCGGCTCATCCTATGTAGGTCTGGTACAGAGTTACCTGCCACCCTGCCAGATACTTCTCAAGCTGTCACTTTCCCTCCCACTTCCCCTTACCCCATTCTGGCCTCGCCTTGGGGTAGGGAGAGAAGCATCTTACCTAGGTGTGTCATGCCCAGGCCTCTGAATAAGTATGGCACATAACTGCCTGTTTATGCCCTTGCTGCCACTTCTTGGGGGCCTAGGGACCCCTCTCTTGGGCCTGGATACCAAGGTCCTCCTTGTCGGTGGTCATTCTCCATAGAGCCTGGGAGCTGGAAGGGGCCTCAGAAGTTCTCTGAGTCACCCTGATTCCCTGCTCCCCCTCCTCCTGTCGGGAACCTTCAACAGCCGGTAGGCTGGCCTTTCCTTGGACCCTGGCAGGGACTGAGGGAACCCTACTTCTTCTCCAGAAGTCCATTCCATTTTAGTTCTTCTCTAACTGGTTAAAACATCTTTTTCTAAATACACTGTGATTTTGTTCTCTAATTTCTGCCAACTGTCCTCTGCAGCCAAATCACTTTTTCAGAATCCAGTATTCGAAGAAAGTTCTTTCAGTTGCAGAGCCCTTGCTTCCACAGCCTAACATTCCCAGATCATGTTCTAGTCCTTGCCATGTGGTTGGGCTGGAGGGGTTTCCCAGTAATCCCCAAATCCTGCCACCTTCTGTCAGCCACAGCCATTCTGGCTTAAAACCTATGCCTGGCCCATACCCCCAGCCTAGGCGACCTGCCCCAGAGCAGCAGAGTATTCCTGGGTCTGGGGCATGAACACTGTGAGGTGTAGGACTGCTGTGACAGTGCCAGGAATGATTGATGCTTTCAGAGCAAGAACTCACTGCTCTCAGAAGCAGAGACATAGAAAACGTCTCCAAGCAAGATGCTACTTAGATCTCAGGCAAGACATTTGCAGCTAAGAATTGGAGCATTCACCGTGGGGCTTCTTTCTGCCAAGCCTTAAAATCAGTCAGTACTCCCAGCCATTGTCCAGTGGTTTACATTCCCTGCTTCCCCTCAGCCCTCAGACAGACAGGGAGTTCAGTCTAAAAGAGAGACCCTCACCCAGCCTTCCAGATTGAACACCTTTGAAATGAAGATGCACAGGCCTTTTATGAAGCATCCCCGCCCTCAACCCCCCAGGCCAAGGCTGGTCCTTTGAGCCGTTCCAGGGGCATGGTTCCTGCCTGTTGACTTGGAACAGTTGCCCTTAGCCCCCAACTTTATAGTTTGCCCACCTGCTTTTTTACCCAGCATCCATTTACACCCCCTGCCCTAGCCTCCCAGCCTCAAGGGCCAAAACCATTAACCCACTTATTTCTCCTTTCCCAACCTGAACAAGTGGCCGTCACTCAGGGCCTGCAGGCCTGCCAACTTCTAGCCCCCCTCCGTCCCCCTTGACCTCTCTTGGTCTTTCTGTGTGTGTGACCAGCCAACCGAGAGGGAAGATCCTGCTCCCTGTCCTAGGGGCTATTGCCAGTCACATTTCCAAAGTCTTCTGACCTCAGCTGACCTCCTCCCGAGGATTTCAGGGAAGGCAGGCCTTCCTGCCCATCTAGCTTTCTCAGCCTGTATTTGCCCCTGGCTTTGCTGCAGCAACTTAGAGGGAGGCTCTCTGGGAGATCCAAGGCAGGCCTAGGCACAGGGGCAGCCTGTGTTCACGAGGTCCACACAGACCCTTGTCTTTGAAATTGCTGAGTCCACAGGGCTCTGGGGCCCCCAGATTGTAGAGGGTTAGAGCTAGAGAAGCCAGCTGCTCTTGCCCTCTGGCCAGGGGTCCCCATATGAGAGCTGGGAGGAGGTCCAGGCAGCAGCATCAGTCTATTAATTCAGGCAGTTCTCTGACCCCTTAAAATGCAGCGTGGAGTAATAGAAAGGACATTGCAGACTTAGAGTCAGGCCAACCTGGGTTTATATCCCACCTCCCCCACCTACTAGCTGTATTGCCTTGGATATGTTGCCTTAACTCTCTAGGCTTCAGTTTTCTTGTCTGTCAGATAATACCTGGGAAGTATCACAGGGGTAACGTGGGGACGAGTGATAATGTCTTTAAAAGCCCCAATACGTGGTAGGTGCGCCATGATTAGTCTAAAGAAGTCAAACTCTCCCTGACAGCTATAATCCTCCTATTTCCTCCTCATGTAAAACCTGTGCTCCTGCCTAAAGACTTCGTAATTCTCTTTCTGCCACAACTTCTCCACCCTGCCTAAAACACCATCATGTTCCCTCTCTTCTCATCTAGATCTTCGGGCCCTTCAAGGCCTCCCTCTCTCAGGAAGCTTCTCTTGGTGCTCTTGTACACTCTGATAGCACCACCTCTGAACTCTTGCAGTGTTGGGCTGGGTGCTTAGCACAGGTCATTTCTTCATCTTAGGAGGTCCTGTGACATAATGAAAAGAACACGAGCTTGGGAGTCTGACAGACCTGGGTTTAAATCTCAGCTCTGCATTGTCACTGTGGGCTAGGTAGTTGTCATTTCTGAGACCATGGACTTAAGGGCATCCTAGATGGATCAGGCAAATTGACCCTGACCCTGACCCTGAGAGACTATCAGACTGGCAGAGGAGATAGATATGGAAACAGGCGGTGACAGCTGGGTGGGTGTCTGGCAGGGGACTGGACAGGAGCTCTGGGGACATAAAGGAGGAAATACCCCTGCCTAGTGAGTAGGGAGATGGAGTCAGTTATAGAACGACTAGGGGTAGGGGGCAGGGTGTGTGCGTGCCTAAGCCTTATCAGGAAGGTTAATGGGAGTTTGCCAGACAGACTTCTGTGGGTGGGTTCTGAGTTCTGAATTCATGAGTACCAATTTTCTGCTCCTGAGCTCCACACAGAAGTGGAGGTCTTTGTGGCTTTCATTCTGTGAACGTGCTGCTTCTGCGTGTGTTGTTGGCTTATGAGCTGGAAAGTTCTGCCTCAGCACTTGACTGCCAAGTATAAGAAAAGGTTGGAGGGAGGTAGGGAGGGAGAGACAGGATGACTGGGAAGAGGATTTATCGGGGAGCGTGAGGAGCTGCCTCCCCCAAGCCCCTGGAGCTGACTCTCCCAGTATTTCTAGGGCTCTGCAGGGGCTTTCGCAGCTGTTTCCTCCCAGGGATGTGATCCCGCTGCCAGATCCATCTTCCTGAGACATAGTTCCAATCATGGTAGCCTTCCTCAACCAGGAGTCCTCCAGGGAATTGAGCCCTGGTGCTCTAAGGCATCCACTGTACACAAGGAATAACTCCTCTCCCAGGCATCTAAAATGGTACACGTTATGCACCATTCTTGGGAGAATTGAGAAAATCGTTGCTCAGATAATTTCCTGTAGGTGATTCAGAGGAGCAACCCAGTTGAGGAATGCTGCAAGGAGAGAGCATGAACTGTGGAGTCAGGATCTGAACGCAAGCCCTGCCACCAAAGAGCCTGTGATCTTGGGCGAGCTACGGGCTGATCTGAGGTTCTCTTTCCTCATCTGGAAATGGGAGTGTGCCACCTGCTCTCGATGGTTTTGTCAGGAGTAGGGCATGTGTAGGTTCTACAGAGTAGGCACTTTATAGATAATACCTACTATTGTTAACTTCAGAAACACTCAGTGCTTACTTGTTAAAAAATAAATACAAAATAGGGGTGCCTGGCTGGCTCAGTCTGTAGAGCACGCAGCTCTTGGGGTTGGAGCCTCATGTTGGGTGTAGAGATTACTTAAAGAAAATAAAATCTTTAAAATAAACACATACACACACACACACATATATATACAAAATATATAAAAAATCCTACCCATCCTAACTTTTTAACCTAATTTTGATGTTGTTATAGTCTGACCCTTGCCTAACTTTTTTCCCACTGCTACCCTAATATCCAGCTGTACAGTAGTGTTGCCTCAGAGCTCCCACCTTGGTGCCTTTACTCATGCAGGTTTTTCTACCAGTCAGTCCCCATCTTTAATGCCACTTCCCTTCTGAACTCTTCCCTGCTCCCTGGGATTTGGGTCCAGTCACCCCTTCTAGATTGAGGTAGACTGAGGGCTAGGACGGTGTCTGATTTGCCCCTGCCTCCTTTGCCACGGTGCTCTGCACATAGTTTAGTACGTGTTTGGATGCGCTGATAAATCTCTAAGACCACTCTAGATCTTCCATTTGGAGATGTGGCACCCTTGTTTCCTGGCGCACGCGTTCTTAGTGTCAGATTGCATCTGGTGTCTTAGAGCTTCACACACGAGCCACCGCTTCGCGGCTGTCTTTGCAGTTACAGCACCACTGCCTTTTCAGTGCGCATCACCTCAGAAACACGTGGCCTTTATGAAACCTAATAGCACTTTCCCCAGGGCTTCCCTTGGCCTCTTTTCTTCTACCTGCTTTCATGGCTCTTCCTTGCCCTTCTCTCCCAAGGGCACAGCTCAGTCGTCAGTGTTAACCAGCCATCATCAGATGAGTCAAATTCCCCACCATCTCCGCCTAAGGCAAAGAGCCTTTCCAGTGCTGACATCTTCCCTTTAACAGACTGTTAGTTTGTTTTTGGGGCTGGAGACTTAGAGTTCCATTTCTTGTTCCACTTCACTGTCTGTCCATCTGGCTGTACTGCCAGATGCTGAGGGGAGTCGGCTTTGCCTCAGGCTGTCCTCTGGAAACTTCACCCTCTGATTCTTGCGGGCAGTGCAGAGAAGGGGAATGAGCACTGGGCTGAAGATCAGATGTTCTGGCTCTGCTACCAGCAAATCCTTTCTCCTGTAGGCAAATCCTTTCTTCTCCTCAGTAAAATAGAGAAGTTAAGAGTAGCTGATCCCATGGACCCCTTCCAGCTCCAGTATCCTATGCAACCCCTGGGCAAGTCTTTTCATTCATTTTTCAAACACTTACTGAGTACCTCTCCTGTCATAGGTCCTACCCTAGGCACCTGGGAAATAAAGACGATCCAGACATGGTCTTTGCCCTTAAGGAACTCATAGTTCAGAGAGGAAATCAGACATTTTAACAAAGAATTGCTATCGGGTATATTAATGGAGATGTATAGGAGGTGCTGAGGGATCACAGAGAAAAGACCTTTCAGTCCCTGGGGAGGGCGGGGAAAGCATGGTGTAGCGGGTGGTGTCTGCACTAAGTCTTAGAGGATGAATCCAAGTCTACCAGGTGGATAAGGGAGAAAGACAGAGGGAACAGCATCTCCAGGGAAGAGCCATTTACAACCATACTCCAGAGGCATGGAGTATGAAGCAGCATACTTCAATACATTCAAAACATTGCAGGTAGTTCAGAAGAGCTGAATTTATAGGGTATGGATGGAAGGCTCAGAAGGCAAGAATGGAAAGCAGGAGCCAATAACGGAGGCCTCTACCAAGCTCTGCTAAGGAAATTGGACTCTGTCCTCCAGTGGGAAAGCATTACAATTTAGGGGAGGGAAGGATTGGATTTATGTTAACGTGAAAAATGGTTTAGGAGTTTCAAAAATGTTTATCAGTAATTGAATGGATAAATTATGGAATGTTCACACGATGGAATAATCAGTTGAATGAATGAATGATCAAACAGTCTCTTTCAACATGAATGAATCTCACAAACCTAACATTCTGGACACAAGCCAGACATGAAAGAGTACTTACTGTATCACTGCATTTATATACAGAGTTCAAAATAGACAATACTAACCAGTGGTGTAAGAAGTCAGGCTAGTGGTTACCCTCAAGCAGGCAGGTAGTGACTGGGAGAGGGCACCAGGGGGCTCCTGGGATGTGTAATGTTCTATTTCTTTTTCTAGATGCTGGTTGTGCAGCTGTATCCACCTTGATGAGAATTCTTTGAGCTATATACCCTTATGTATTTTTTGTACTTTTCTGTATATATGCTATACTTGAAAGAAAGGTTGAAGAAAATGGAAAAACATGGATAAGAAGGGGCATGGTTGGAAAAAGGGAAAATATTTCATTTGAAAGCTGTTGTAATTCTCTAGGTGAGGCCTAAGCCAAGGCAGTTGTTGTGGGAAGGGGGAGAAGACTGATCCCAGAAAGAGTGAGGAGTAGGGTCCATGGGATCAGACCATGAGAGAGAGGGAGGAGTCGAGATGAGGTCCAGGTTCTGGGTTGGATGGCTGAGTAGATGGCATGTGCCTGGGCAGAGATAGGAAATACAGGATTGGAGGTACAGGGGAACGACCACTTCCTCCTTCTCTCCCACTTTTAGATTCCATGGCCCGAAGTTTGGATGATTCCCTTGCTGCTTTCTCCCTTCTTTACACTCATCTGATGAAACACTAACCCTAGTTAAACCCAATTTCTTTTTACTTCATGTCTGTATCAGAACAACTGAATATTGCTGGAGAAAATCATCACACAGCCATGCTAAGGGGACTCACTTTGCATTTACGACCATAAATCTCACTGCCATCCACCCCACTCTGCTTCTGGGTAAAATCATCATCTTATTCTAGAGCTTTTTATATACCTTCTTTTTCCTCAGACCTTCAGTCCTTCAGTCCTCTCCTCCAGCTCCCAAGCCAATGATCCCACCTCACACTTCCTACAGAAAATACCTTGTAGTCAGAGGGGACCTATCTCATCTTCCCCCCGCTTCCACTAGCCTACCCCCATCTGTACTTGAATGCCTCCCTCCTTCCTCTACAGTTCCTAAGACCAACCCTGCATTTGGGCTCAGGCTCCTGTTCCCTCTCGCTTCTCAAGGACTTTGCCCCTCCAGTTATCCCTTAGCTCTCCTGCATTACCTTTGTTCCCCTCTCTGCTGGCTGATTCCAGTCAGCATAAAAACATGCCCTGGTATCACCCATCTTAAACAACAAAGCAAACTAAAAAATTTCCCGGGCCCTCATATCTCCCTGCAGCTGCTGCCTCATTTCTCTCCATCCCTTCACGGTAAAAGTCCTGCAAAGGGACGATCCCTATTCACTTAATCCACTCCCCCAGCTCCTGTTTTTCCCTCGGTCTCAGTGTCAGCCTGGCCAAAATATGCATCTGCTTTTCTCCCAAAATTGGCATCTACCAGGTCTTCCGCATCTAAATAAATGAAACCGTCATCTACGTGGTTTTCAGGCCCCATATTCTGGCATCATCCTTGAATTCTCTTTTTCCCCTACATTCCCTGTCAGGTCCTTCAGTTAAGTCCTGTCAGTTGTACCTCTGAAGCACATCTTGAACCCATTCCTGTTTTCCCATTTCCATGCTGCAGCTCTAGTCCCAGGGTGATGATCAGTGCAGCTTCTTGGCTAGTCCCACCATTTCCACTCTTGTCTCCCCAGATCCATCCTCCAAGTAATAGCCGGGGGATCTTTTTAAAACATAGATCTTGTGATTGTTCTACTTCCATTGGTATGCCACTGACACCGAAATGAAATCTAAACTCCTTACCGGAGCCTATAAGGCCCCACGGAACCCAGACCCTGCCTGCCTCTGTGACCTCATCTCTAGCCACTCTCCCCCTTGTTCACTGTTCTCCAGTTACACTGGCCTTTGCTTAACCCTCAGGCACACTGAACTCCTTCCCTTGGCAGGGCCTCTGTACTTACCTCTCCCACTGATTGGGATCATTTCCCCCTTGGGAATTCAGGTCTCAACTCAAACTTCCCTTCCTCAGAGAGGCCTTCCCTGAGCACCTAGTAAAATAGCTCCCCCGGTCACTTTCTTTCATATTATCCCACTTTACCTTCTTTCTGCTATTTATCAGTCCCTAAAATGATCATGTTTCTTGGTTCATCATCTTTCTCTCCCCCACTAAAATGTAAGCCTTATGATCATAGAGACCTGTCTCTTTATTTTACTGCTATATTCATCGTTCCTAGGGGGGGAAAAAAAACCCTCACAGCTGGCATATGGTAGGTGATTAATAAATAGCTATTGACCAATCAGGGAACCTGTGGGACACTCTTGGAGAGCTGTGTAGCAGGCAGCTGGATGAGTGGGCCTCAGGTTCAAGAGAGTAAAGACTCTAAGTTGAGCATGAAAATTTCAGAGCTGTTGGTCTCTTCAGGGTGGTGGAAGCTGGCTGCATCTGTGAGTGGCCCATGGGAAGTTGTAGAGCTAAAGAGACCCAAGGACACAACTGAGAGAACCTACATTTCAGATGTGAGCATGAAAAGAGCCAGTGCAAGAGATACAAGGAAACGGAGAGGGAAAAGGGGAAGCAGAAGAAAGTGGAGAATGGGTTGCTTTAAGGCAGCACTTCTCAAACAATCTATGAAAGATCTGTTTCTTTTTGTTGTTTGAATTTGCAATCTGGTTATACAAAAGTATAACCAATACTTTTGTAAAAAATAATAAAAATAAATTACTGGAAAAATTATATTTTAAAAAGGCATACAAAATAGAGACCCGAATTTGTCATTGGGTTCAACGGATATAAAATTATCCGAAGTTGCTGTAACAGTTTCCAGATACTCTCACTGTACTTATCGAGGACTGGTATCAAGGCTCATGGACTGGTGCCAGTATATGGACCACACCTGAGACATCACTGCTCTTAGGTTCTCCTGGGCAAGAAGGGAAGACAAATGAGCAGAATATAGCCTCTGCCCTCAAGTAGCTTGAAGTCCACTGGAATAGAACATTTGGGACACACAGTCAGACTGTAGCAGAGTGAACAGAGCGCTGCCATAAGGATGCAGGCACCCAGCTTGCCACCATCTCACCCCTGTCGGACTCGTGGCATCTCTGGCATCACTTTTTTTCATCTGTATGATGAAGAGATCACGTCAGATAATTGGACACTGAAGGTTTCCTCATATTGTTTGGATACAGAGCTAAAAACCCTCCATGCCAATAGTTGTCTGTGGGAGGAGGGGTAGTGACTGCTAATGGGTACAAGGTTTCTTTAGGTGGGGTGGTAAAAATATTCTAAAATCAGATTATGATAATGGTTGTACAACTCTATAAATATACTAAAAAAGCATTAAATATATAAGTGGGTGAGCTTTATGGTATATAAAGGATATCTCAGTAAAGGTGTTATAAGTGAAAGAGAAAGAAAGAAAATCCTCCGTGCCACTCAAAATCAGGAGCCATTGGGGGTGCACAGGGGGCTCAGTTGGTTAAGCATCTGCCTTAGGCTCAGGTCATGATCTCAGGGTCCGGAGATCAAGCCCCGCATCAGGCTCCCTGCTCAGTGGGGAGTTTGCTTCTCCCTCTCCTTCTGCCCCTCCCCCCACTCGTTTTCACTCTCTCCTTCTCTCTCTCTAATTAAAAAAAAAAAAAAAAAACAGGAACTATTGGCTTGTGTGGGTGAGTGGTTGCAGGCCAGAAAGCCAGGAGGACCCAGTTGGCCCCATAGCTAAGGTGGTGGTGAAGAAGCCCTCCTCTGTTGTATATAAAAGTTTGCTTTTAAAGAATACTTTTCAGAACTTATCTGTAAAACTTTCTCTTTTTGTTGTAAAACTGGTCTTTTTGTTGACTTTTATTACTTTGACAACATTTATGGCACCTCCCCATCCTTGTGAAGCTTAAACTCTGGCAAAATAGAGACATTAGGCAAATAATTACAAAATTATTAGCTAATTGTCACTGAGATAAGTGTTATTGAGGAAGAATAGAGGGCCCTATGAGAGCGTAATGGGGACCTAATCTGGTCAGAAGCAAGAGAAGTCTTCCCTGAGCAAATGTTTTGAGACCTAAAGTGTAGATGTCAGTTCATCACTTAACTTGAGAAAGTCCTATGGAGAGTGCTGGGTGCTAATCATCCAAAGAGATCCAGCACTCCAGTCAGGGGCATTGTGGGGAATGGAGGGGTTCTGTGGTCATATAATTGCAGTCCATATGGTAAGTAACAGCTAACAGGGACCCTCAGTGACCCTGAGTCCTTCCTCTGCCCTTGGCCTAGTCAGCCCCTTGCCCAGTGCAGAATGAAGAACTGTCCTTGCTAACGCCCAGGGAAAGATATTTCTGTATCCCAGATCCTCTGGATGTAAGGAGTCACTGCATGGTTGAGTTACAGATGAGCGCCTGGCCACCAGAGCCCAAGCTCTCCAGAGCCGCCTGCTATCCAGGCACCCGCATTTCATCAAGGCTCTAATCGGCTCCAAGCAGTCCTCAGATGAGCCTGGCTGGTATCCGGCATGAGCTCATCACCGCCAACAGTGGCAGCTGGAGGCCAAGTCTCCCCTGGGTGAAGGAGAGGTCAGCATCAGCTGGTCCAGGTCTGTTCTCTGTCCAGTGTACTCCTCCACCTGCACTGGGCCTGGAAATAGAACTAAGTAGAATTCAGATTTCCCAAGGCAAGGCCATCTGCCCTTTGCTGGCCCCTTCTTGCTCCTTCAGTGAATGTGCTCATGGACAGAATGCACAGACAATGGGCAGTACTGCAGCTTTAAAAAGGGATGCCAGTCTGAAGGTCAAGGCCTGCAGAATAGCAGCAAAGTTCCCATTCTAGAGTCAGACTGGGGGTTTGCCCAGGACCAAGTTTCCCTCCCCAAAGGGAGTTGTGCTTCTGGCATTCATGCTCTCTCTTCCCCTACATAGAGGCCTGGCAGTGTCCCAGAAAGAGCACAGCAGAGATGCTCTCTTTAGGTTTATACCACAGACTTCTTCCTGAACATCATTTTGGAAATGAATTATTTTAAATGTGGCAGAAGGAGGAGCTTGCCACTTCAGGAATCCTTCAGAAACTCCCTTTGAAGTAATGAACGGTGTGTGGTTGGAAGTGCTAAGTGGGGGTCAGATGACCTGGCACTAACTCAACCTTGCTGTGCAACCTTGGGGAGTCCCTCCCCTTCACTGAGCCTCATTTGGCCCATCTGTAAAACTAGATCATTGGGTTGCAATCTCAAAGCTTCCTTCTGTTTTCATATTTTGTGATTCTAAATGAATTAATTGCCCTCTGATTTATCCAATTGCAAATCTAAGTATTCATACTTAATTCAGCAACTATTAATTATTTTCCTGCAGCTGACCACCAGTATCCCTTTTCTAGGTTCCTCTGATACATGCTCTTAAAGTGTCCTGTATAATTTCTTTCTTACACTTACCACAACATGTAGTCATATAGCTATTTGATCAATAGATCTCTCCTTTGTTATATAATGTGTTTCCTGAAGGTAGGGTCTGGATCTGCAGTGCTTATACTCCCAGCACCCTGCAGTAGCCTTAGCACGTGATGGGTACTCAGTGAATATTTGTTGAATACATGTATTTATAATGGGCACTGGGCATTATAGGAATTAAAAAGATACAGGCCCTTCCTTCAGGCTGCACCCTATAGAGTACCAGTTTGGTGCAAAGGCTCATACACAAAGCACACTGAGAACAGTGCAGTACAGTGCAGGACTTTGAAATAAACTTACACAAAGGGCAGAATAAATGCGTGTAATGAATGGGAAGGGGAAGATCAGTGTTGGCATTGTAGAAGCTTCGTGGAGGAGGGGGACTGGAGGCAGTTCCCAAAGGACAGGTAGAGTTCAAACAAGCAGAGGGAAGGAAGAAAGCTTTTCAGGTGAGTCAGTAACAGAAATAAGGTTTGCACGTTAGAGACCTGGAAGAAACTGGCCACATGCTGGATTATGGGTAGGGAGTGTGGAGGGCCTTGGGGATGAGCCAGAGGACTTGTACTCTACTGTGAAATCAATAGTGAGCTCCTGAAGTGACTGTCATTTGTTTAGTGACTACAGTAATTTTTACTTTAAAGATTTTTTTTAAAAAATTTATTTTAGAGAGGGTGAGCACACACGCTTGAGGGGGGAGAAGGGCAGAGGGAGAAGGAGAGGGGAAGCAGACTTCCCGCTGCACATGGAACCTGACAGACTCGGGACTCAATCTTACACCCTGAGAACGTGACCTGAGCTGAAACCAAGAGTCAGACCCTCAACCGACTGAGCCACCCAGGTGCCCCAACGGTGATTTTTACTTAAAAAAATGTACAAGATAAAAATTTCAATCAGTACCAGAGTATATATAGTGGAAAAGAAGTCTCCCTTCCAAATCCCTAGTCCTCTTCCTTAGAAGCAACCACTGTAACTTTTTTTATGTATCCTTTCTATTGCTGCTGTAAACAAATTAGCAAAAACTTAGTGGCTTAAAACAACTCAAGTTTATTATCTTAAAATTATTGAATTTTAAGATGAGATGAGTCTAGAGTGGGTCTCGATGAACTAAAAGCA
Source organism: Zalophus californianus (assembly GCF_009762305.2). NCBI lineage: Eukaryota > Metazoa > Chordata > Mammalia > Carnivora > Otariidae > Zalophus > Zalophus californianus. The sequence goes on from NC_045605.1 coordinate 59,246,003, forward strand.
AGGTGTCAGCAGTACATTGCTTTTTGGAGACACAGAGAGAATCTGTTTTCTTGCCCTTTCCAGCTTTGAGAGGCTACCCACATTCCTTGTCTCCTATTCCCCTTGTCTTATAGCTGGCAGTGGTCAGTTGTTTTTTCTCCTTTTTCACTCTGACATTGAGTCTTCTGCCTCCCTCTTTCACTTTTAACGACCCTTGTGATTACATTGGGCCCACCTGGATAACCCAGGGTATCCTCCCTTCTCAGAGTCAGCTGATTAGTAACCTTAATTCTATCTACAGCCTTAACTCGTCTTTGCCAAGTCATTTAGCACCATCACAGATTCCAGGGATTAGAATGTGGACATCACTGGGGGGCCATTATTCTGCCTACCACACTCTCAGAGGTAGCTTATGTTTTGTTTCTTCCTGCTTTTGAATAGTTAATACTTGTACACAGTACAAAATTCAAAAGAGTTTTCAGTAAAAGCTCTTACTCCCACCCCATCACCAACCCAAGTATTGCCCTGTTTCTCCAGTGTATCTTTATTACTTTTTTTTTTTTTATAAAGATTTTGTTTGTCAGAGAGAGAGCGCTCTTGCACGGGAGCACACGCAGGGGGAGGGGCAGGCAAAGGGAGAAGCAGGCTTCCCCCTGAGCGAGGAGCCTGATGCTGGGCTCAGTCTCAGGACCCCAGGATCATGACCTGAGCCGAAGGCAGACGCTAAACTGACTGAGCCAGCCAGGCATCCCTCTTTATTATTTTCTTCCTTTGAAATTAATAAGCAGTCTGTAGGGAGACAGTTTTAAGACCATACAGATATCCTGCTCCTCATCAAAATTTCCCTCTGGACTTAGCTTCCATTGATGATTCTGTCCTGAACCAATCTTTATACAATGGTTGCAAAGTGAATATTTTACATCTTTCCCAACCCCAGCACTCTCTCCACATTGACCACTCAGCACCTGGCATCCTGTGGTAAACAAGAGTACTTTCTCCCCCACTTACCTGTCTGTTGTGACAATGTGCTTATGGCCACCGTTGCTTTAATTGTTCTATAACTCATCACTCAGTTACGTTGTGCTAAAATTGTCTCAAATTTGTCCAGTGTGGCATACCCCAATTTTTTTTTTTTTTTTTTTTTTTTAGCATTTCCATATTTCCTGGCATAACAAGATGTTTCAGTCTTGTATCCACCTTGTTGCTGCCCTGGAATCAGCCATTTCTCTCAGGAGCCCTGAGACTTTTTAGTGAGCAATTGTATTAGAGACTGAAACCTGAGTACCGGGTTTGCTTATTACCCCTTCTGTTGACAGGACCAGGAAATATATATGGTTATATACACATGTGCATACACATACATGCATATACATATATACACACATATGCATATGCATGTACATATTTTTTAAATCCTGAATACCACTACCTCCCATTCCAGTCCATCCCCACTGGGTTCTTCCTTGTCTTCACACATTTCTTATTTGTATGCCCCTTCTTCTGTAGGGAGAATGCTGGCTCCAAACAGCACTGATACATTTGCTCATTTTCTTACTCCTGTAATACATCTAAGAAGGCTTCAGCCTTGCCTCACCCATACCATTCTGGAAAACAGACTTATTAAACAGAGTTCAGGTCGGGATTTGTTTGTAGTTTTCATGCCTACTCCATCCAAGGCTAAGAGTATATAGTCAAATGCTAGGTTCATAAATTATTTGGGTGGTATTTTTTTCCCCTTCAGTGTGTGTGTTATTCATTTGAAATACAGTTGGGTTAATTTTTCAATTCACTTTCAGATTTAGGGTTTTTCTCCCCTACCTGTTTTTGTTGTAATTTTGTTGTTTGAACTATATAGAAAGATATACTCAGAGAAGTAAAACTCTCCTGTATCTCTTTCTACCTTTTTCTGCTCCCCTCAGTGAGCCCTGACCCCATGTTTCTTTGTGTAAACAAATTTTATGTATTTTTAAATTTACCCATTTTTTTACACAAAAGGTAGCACACGATATATGCTCTTCTGCAGTTTGCTTTTTTTAAATAACCATATTTCCTGGAAATCACTCAATATCAGTTCACAGAGAGAACTTCCTCATTCTTTTTAATAGCTGCATAGTATTCCATTGTGTGTTTGTACTATATCTCCTATGCTTGGACACTGAGGTTTCCAGTATTTGTTAGTTACACATAATGTTACAGTGAATAACCTCTTGCATATATATTTGGGATTATTGGAGGTGTATCTTTACAGTAAAGTCCTAGAAGTGGTATTGCTGGGTCAAAGGGTAAATACATATGTCTTTTAGTTAGATATTGTGAATTTCTCCTCCACAGAAGTTGTACCATTTTGCATTCCCACCAGCAATGTTATATGAAAGTGCCTGTTTTTCTCACCTCTCCAACAGCATGTATTGTCACGCTTTTAGATTTTTGCCAATCTGGTAGGTGAGAGATAGTATCTTAGCATAGTTTTAGTTTGATTCTCTTGTTATGAGTGAAGTTGAACACCATTTCATAAGCTTAAGAGTCGTTTTATATCTCCTTTTGTGAATTGTCTTTTCATGTTTTTTGCCCATTCTTCTATAGGACTTTTGGTCTTTTTCTTTCTCTTGATTATTAAAATTTCTTTGTATGTTAAGGATACAGCCCTTTATCTGGGATCTATATTGCAAATATTTTCTCCCACCTTGGATTGATATGTTTTTAACACTTCCCATATAATTCTGATACACAGCCAGGATTGCGAACCACTGGGATAGTTTAAACTGTGCCAGTTGGAACTGTTTCTTAAAGGAGAGTGCATACAGAGAAAGGATCATGAGCTGGAGGACTCAGCCTTGGGTGTCCCCCATAACCTGGGACAGAAGGATGAACAGGAACCTGCATAGAAGATAAAGTCATGGGTATTAGGTATTATGAAAATCAAGGTGGAAAAGAATCGAAAGGAGGCAGGATTGGTCAGCAGCATTGGTTACTGTAGCCATGAGGAAGAAGAAAGAGTTCTTGGGTGTGGTAATGAGGTCCATACCTCTGCCTTCCAACACTGCTTCATCCCTGCTCATTCAGGCTGAGAGAAGACTCTCCTGATCTCTGTGATTTTGTCTAGCAGTATTTCCAGGGACTGGGCTATATATAGGAGGCCTCTCCTAATAAATAGAAATTGAAGCAATGTAGCCCAACTGCATCATAACTGGAGCATAATTATTCAGTCAGTAAATATTTATTAAGCTCCTACTGCGTGGCACCTCCTGTTCTAGCCACAGACTGTTACAACAAAGACCTCATTTTAAATGTGTGATTCTCTCTCACCACTTTCTGAAAAGTTTCTTTTTCCAAGTGCATCCATCTGGTTTGTCATGCAGCCTCAACTGAGACAAACTTGGTGAAGTCTTTAGAATGAATTAGAGAAAAGTCCTCTTGAGGAAAATGGAGTCATTAGCACCAGCTAGAAGCTCTGAGTCAAAAATGGTCCTCTTGGTGTAGACTGCAAGTCTATTCCCTGCCCTCTTCTTCCTCCTAATCTCCCCACTGCCCTTCCACTTTTATTTTTGGTGACTGCTGCCTGGTGACTGGGGTTGGCCATAAAGGAAGGAACATAAACTGAGAGAGTCCTTGTTGGCAGTGGCTTCTGGTTTAAAAAAAAAAAAGCCACAATTTTATGAGGGAGATGAGTAATTCCTTCAGCCTTGATGGGGGGTTGAAAAGCAGACATCAGCAGATGAATGGTTCCTGCACCCAGGACTGGAGCCTGTAGCATTTAATATCATAAAGATACCCACCTCCACACTCCTGATTCTCTCCCTACTGGGAAGTGCGATTAGCAAAAATACTTCATTGGTTTCTGTTTTTTTGCAAGTGTTCTTGAAGCTGCCTGTAAAGAAGGCCTCCTGCCTTCCCGAAGGTCAGAGTGAAAGTCTGTATATTTGATGAGTATACCGTTGGCCCTTGAACAATGCAGTGGTTAGGGGCACCGTGCAGGCAAAAATCTGCATGTAACTTTTGACTCCCCCAAAACTCAGTGACTAATAGCCTGCTGTTGATCAGAAAAGTCTGACCAATAACATAAACGGTTGATTAATACATATTTTGTATGTTATAGGTATTATATGCTGTATTCTTGCAATAATGTAAGCTAGAGCAAAGATGTTATTTAAAAAATCATAAGGAGGAGAAAATATATTTATAGTACTGTACTATATTTATCAAAATAAATCCATGTGTAAGTGACCTGCACCGTTCAGACCTGTGTTGTTCAAGAGTCAGCTTCACTTCGGTAAGCCTGGCTCAGCCACCACTTTAATGTACTGATTGCTCTCATCCAGGCAGAAGGCTTTACTTAGCTTTGGGAATAAACATGTGAGTGGCAGCATAAGCCATCTCTTGAAAACCCCTCTTCTCTGCTGTGGACATTAGGCTGGGATTGGTCAGCAGAAGCTTAAACATCTGGTCAGGTCAGTCCTTTGGGGTGGTTGATGTTTTATAGACAACCCATCAAGATTGATTGGCCTCATAACTGAATTAGCCAGATGTGTGGGCATTGTGTGCCCTCTCCTCAGCCTCCCTTCAATGTTGTTAGACAGAAGCAGACATGCGATTAGCATGTTTGAAGATGATGTGTTTTCAGGGCATGAACAAAAGCTGCTGCCTTCTGCAGAGACTGTGGCTCTGCCCCAGACGTCAGCAGTATAATTATGACTGCTAAATTCAGCCCAGACCCCAGGCGTGGCTACCTTGGTCTCAGCTGTCATTTGTGGGAGGGGGTGGGGGGAATGCAGAAGCCCAGGGACCCCGGCTCTTATTATGTGCACTTTGAACTTTGCTTTATCCAGAGTCATTCCCTCCCCTGACAGTTGCTCCCAGCTGCTTTCTGGGCACAGAGCCTGCTGCCACCTCGGAGGGTAGTCTGTGCTGGATTGTGGGGAGAGAGGGAAGTGGGACTGGCCTCCTGAGAGCCCACAACTTCCAGGAAACTTGCCCAAAATGAAAATAAGCTGAGGATCCCCATACTTCCAGTGCCTATGTCACATGCTATTCAGAAACATCTCTCATCTAGAAAACCCCTACCTTAGGTTGCATTGAGCAGAAATCCTTGGTAGGAGTTTTTGTTTTTGCCCTTTTTTCCCACCTAAGTCTGTATATTAATTATGTTTGAACACTTACTTCCATGCTGTTGTACCATCTCTTTTTTAACCAGACTGGCCTACATATTTGCCTTACAACAAGCCAGGCATTTTCATGTCTCCAATAGCTCTGCTGATGCTTAATATTCTGTAGACATCTCATATTCAGTGTATCCAAACCCAACCCTCCACAGACTCTTCCATATTCCCTATTTGGTGACTGGCAGCATCAACTACTGGTCACCAAACAAGGAAGTATTGTAAGTAAGTCTGATGACTTCACTCTCATTTTTCATCAAGCCTATCTGTCTGAGAATTTTCTCTCAAATCCATCTTCTCTCCTCTGTCCTCACTACCCTAGTTCAGACTTCAGTCTCACCTGGCCAGTTGTAACAGTCTTCTTGTTGGTCTCCCTACTTCCCCTTCAAACCAGCCTATACCCTGCAAACCCTGGCACTCCTCTGTTTGAAAACCTTCAGCAATTCCCAATGCCTTTAAGATAAGCCCAGATGTTTAACCCGCATGCAAGTCTTCCTAGAGCACCCCATCAGTCTTCTGCCGCCCTCTCTCCAAGAGGGGCCGGGGATGATGGTTTGCTTCAGGATTGGGACCAGAGCTTGGTAGGCCTACCAGGGGATCCCTGCAGCCAGGTAGGTCTGGGGAGACAGGAACTTTTGCTACCACAGGCCCACTCAAGGGCTGCTTCCCTAGCATAGTGTCTTTCCTGCCTCCAAATCTTTGCGCATCCACTTTTCTCAGCCTAGGATGCCCTTTCCCTGCTTCTCTACCTATCAGACTCCTACTTAGTCTTCAAGAGCCAACTCATTTACCTGTCTTCTGCATAACTTTCCCTGGCTTACCCCCATAAAGTATATCACTTCTCACTCTGTCCCCCCACAGCAATTTTAGGAGGCTATTTTATTGTTTCCGGGATTACAATCGAAGCTTCAAAAAAACAGAGCTTCAACATGTATCTCCTCCTCAGACACCCTCTACCCCCTTGCTCCACTCATTCAGCTGCCAGCAGCCCTGGTCAGATGTCTAGCGTGTGGAAGGCCATCCCAGGCTCCCTTCTGTCTGCTCAAGAGATGGGGTGGCTGGCTCCCTGTTCAATACGCCAGCTCTGCAATAGACCATTGGTGAGCTGCATCGTAGGAAGGAATGCCTAATAATGGTAATTGTAGGGCACCTGGGTGGCTCAGTTGGTTGGGTGACTGCCTTTGGCTCAGGTCATGATCCTGGAGTTCCAGGATTGAGTCCCACATCGGGCTCCCTGCTCAGCAGGGAGTCTGCTTCTCCCTCTGACCCTCCCCCCTCTCATGCTCTCTCTATCTCATTCTCTCTCTCAAATAAATAAATAAAATCTTTAAAAAATAATAACAATGGTAATTGTAGTAAAAATAACAATAGCTATTATTTATTGAGTCCTTACTGTGTACTAAGCGCTATATTAAGGTTTTTATCTCTTTTAATAATTAAAATAACTGAATTTGATTTATTCCCTACATATTCCATATGTATAAACAAAGTCATTGTTTTTTTTTTTTTAAGATTTTTTATTTTATTTATTTGACAGAGAGAGAGAGCACAAGTAGGCAGGCAGGCAGGCAGAGGCAGAGGGAGAAGCAGGCTCCCCGCTGAGCAGGGAGCCCGATGCGGGGCTCGATCTCAGGACCCTGGGATCATGACCTGAGCCGAAGGCAGACGCTTAACCAACCTGAGCCACCCAGGCGCCCCTAAACAAAGTCATTGTTAAGTAACTTGCCCAAGTTCCACCATTCACTAGTAAGTAGCACAGCCATTGTGGTATATCTCTGCTTATGATCTCATGAGCAGAATTACCAGTCTGTATCCCCAGAGCCTCTACAGAGTCTGGCATAAAATAGGTGCTCTGGAGTGTTGGTTGGTTGATTGAATGAATGAGTGAATGAATGAATCTGTGTTCTTCCCATTGAACTTGCTTTCAGACTTAAGGGGGACTGGCTGAGCATCTGTAGCATATGCCAAGAAGTATGGATTTTGTCTCCTCTCCTAATACCCAGCTGTACACAGACATGTTCCCTCCCACTCAGTAACAAACTGCCTGGAACTCTTTCCTGGCTCATATTTACAAGAGAATGTGATAAATTCTGTATTGATCCCTCCTGTTCCACTGTAAATTTTGCAAAAGATGATTAAATAGAGCAATAGAGTCTGCAGGCATTGTGGCTCAATATGTTGTGGAGTGGCGTATCGACCTCCTCCATCCAAAGGCAGCCAGCGCCTATCCCTGCTGCCCCAGACCAGTAATTAAAATCCTGTGAGACTGGGATTTAAAATCCAATCATATCCCTGAATCAAGCCTTCTAGCCTCCCCATGTGACGAGTGCAATAAGGTAACGGCAGGAGCATGTTTATGTCTGTGCTGAAGCAGTCCCCATAGGGTGGGTAAGAAATGGAGAGTTGGGTAGCCCTGCTGGCTAAATCACTTCACCCTGACATCACAGCCACTTGTAAGACAATCTGTAGGTACATAAACAAGTCCCAGCCAAAGACCAAATCTCAGACTCTTAAGAGCAAAATATCATGCACAAAAATTCACGAATTGTGTTTCAGTGTACACTTCTGTTCCCACAGCCAGCAGTTGGTTTAAGCAAGTGATTTGGCTTGATTAAGCTATGGCCTTTAGTAATCAAATATGTGTTTGGATTTCTACAGGATCTCTCTGGTTTAATCTAAGCTGAAGCCAGCCTTCCCTGTGCTGAGGCCTGTAATCGAGGCACAAGATACTCTTGATATAAACTTACCCATCTTCTCCTAGCAGGACTGGGAGCTCTTTAAGAGCTGGGATAGTGTCTTCTTATTCACCTTTGTGTTCCTAGCACCTAGCTTGATGCCAGACACATAAAAGGTTCTCAAAAAGTATCTCTGAATGAATAAACACAAATTAACAATTAGTCTTGGAAAAAAACCTCCATAAGCTGAGGTGTAAGTAGTAGATCTACCAAATGGTCATCCGCTCAGTGCTTGAACACTCCCAGTGCTGGGGAACTCATTTGTTCCTGAGGCTGCTCAGAATCTCTCTTTGGATGATGGTTAGAAATTTCTTATATTCAACCAGAATCTGCTTCCAAGGTTCTTAACTTTACCATGGGGCTTATGTAGAATGGCTCTAATCCCTGTTCCACTGCTGGCCCTTCCAGTACCTGAAGATGCAGGCATGTTCTTCTAAGCTATCTTTTCTCCATCCTGAACCTCCAGTTCCTTAACCCATTGTTCTCATGTAGCTTACCAACCCTTTCCTATTTTTTTTAAAGTTTATTTTTTTTAGTAATTTCTACACTCAGCGTAAGGCTTGAACTCACAACCCAGAGATCAGGAGTCACATGCTCTTGTGAGCCAGCCAGGCACCCAACCCTTTCCTATCTTGATCACACTTCCCAGAACCATCTCTACTTTGTCTCTCTCCTAAAACCCATGACTTCCCATTTATCTCCATTACTTTTCATCTCATTTGTTTCAACTCTTAATGTCAGCCTTCCACCAGGTGTGTCTGGCTCTTCCCACCCTAATCTGACACCCATAGATTTGATGAACAGACCATCCTATGATATTTTTGTCAAGGATAAACATATTAAACAAGACCAACCCTATTTGCTGCCACTCAAAACTTCCTTCCAGGTCACCTATGATCTATTAGTCACTCCATTCCCCTTGGGTCTGGTTAGTCCACCAGTCACTACTAACCTTCCACACTGTCCTGGCACCCAGCCCACAATTCTCCATCATGTCCTCAGGTTGTCCTGAGATATCCCATCAAATGTCTGATGAAGTCCACATTTGCCCTGACTGCACCTGATTGAGCAAACAGATAATCCTGATGAAGAAAGGAAATGAGGTTAGTCTGGCATGACTTGGTTTCTGTGACCCCATCCTCATTGCCTGGCGATCATCACCATTTCCTTCTCTGGATATTCACAGGGCATCCCTTTAGTAATACATCTGATTCTGGAGATGAGACATATGTATATAAAAAGTGTGTGATGATCAATTAAGTGTTATAGGGGTTCAAAGGAGGAAATGGTCCATGTAGGCTAGAGTGGTCTGGGAAAGTTTCCGGGAGTTTGCCACCAGTGAAGAGAATAGTGACAGCTGGTGTGGCCCAGTCCTTCTGGTCACTTGGAACTAAAAGCTTGGGTGTAGGGCCCAAGACTGTGGGCAGGTGGAAAGAGCCCTGGACTAGAAGGCCTGAGTCTAGCACTCACTCTCCCACTCACAGTCTCCATGACCATCTTGGGCTCCAGCCTTCCCTTCCCCAGGCTTCTCCAGTCTTTTTTTCCTTAGTGCTCATGCACTGTAACACCTCTGCTCTTCTCTGGCTGGTGCTGTGGCTTCCCATCTTCCCAGCTACACAGTATGTATCTCCCTTGTAGTGGGGGGAGGGGAGTCATCATCCTCATCCCCTTGTCTGCCCTCACCACACTACATTGTCACTATTTCTGTCCCTGTCTGTCTCCCATCAGTCTGGGAGTCTTGCCCAAAGGCAAGAACCAGTCTGATTCAACTGTGTATCCAGCACTTGGCCCAGCATCAGTACTCAGTGGGTTTTAATGGAATGGCTGGATCCAGTCATGAGGCAGTAGCTCTCTGTTCCATGAACTTTAGATATCCCCCTCTCTGAAGGCAAGGGACCCCAACTGACTGTGTCCATTGGGGAGTTAGGACTTGTAGATGATCTTCTAGGATGTCAGTTGATGTGGGTCACTATTCACCTGGTACCCAGATGGGGAAGCCCTGAATGAGAGGAAAAGGAACCCCATTTTGTACCCTTACAAAACTGTCTATCTCAAACCTACCTCTAGAAATCCTCCTATATCTTGGTTTTGGAGCATATCAGCACACTGGAAGGGAAGAAGAGAGATGATTTGCCTGTTTTTGAGTCATCAGGTCTTTGGAAAGTAGCACTATGTGGTGGAAAAACCAGACCGGGCTTCTTTAAAAAACAACAAAAATTGATTATGTAAAATTGCAAACAAATACAGAAGAAAGACTAGTGTAATAAATATGTGCTTTAAATTCCAGCTCTACTGTTTGTCTGCTGGGTGACCATGGGCAAATTACTTCAGCTCTCTAAGCCTCTTTTCTCTGAGTCTTTGTATGATGAATAATTCAGACACTATGTACAAAGAAAGGCCTTATACCCAACAAATGTTAGCTTATCTCTTTTCATCTTGCTCTTCTGCCAGACTCCGTTAAATCGTCTGGAAATGGGAAAAATAATACCTCTTCTGCTTTCTTCAAATTGTTAAGAATGAAATACATGGAAGGAGTCATCACAGGATATGGCATGTAGTGAGTGCTGGGTAAAGGTTTTTGGTCACAAGGGAGGCGGATCTAGAAGCGCACAGATATGTGTGTGTATGTATCTTGAGAATGCTCACTGGTGTGATTTATGGAAATAGCTCAGGACAAAACATCAGGGAACTGGGGCTCTTCCTGGTTCCTTAGTGCTCACGTACTGTAACACCTCTGCTCTTCTCTGGCTGGTGCTGTGGCTTCCCATCTCCCCAGCTACACAGTATGTATCTCCCTTGTAGTGGGAGCCTCTCGCCGCATTCTGGACAGGTCTCTTCTCTCTCTGAACTGAGGGGCTACATGCATACTAGCTGTGAGGACTAAACAGGGATGGGCCCCCAGGAAAGGGAGGGTGTTGGAAAGACAACAGGAGCCCATGGACAGACAGAGAGTATTGAGAGCTGGAGGGTGGTAGAGGCTTCCCAGAGGGATGGACCTTGAAGAAGGGGTAGTCGGAAATAAGGAGTGGGTTTCCAGGCGTGAAGAGTGGCCCAAACAACAGTGTGGAGACAGGGAAGGCGTATGGTTTCTCTGACATGGTCATTCTTTCTAGGAATGCTTCCTTGGTGGGGAACTCACAACCAGAAAGAGTAGACCGCTCCACACTGACAGACATCTCTGATTATTGGAAAAATTTCCCTTATATTCAGCAAAAAACTTCTAAATGGGGGGTAAACAAACTGTTGAAATAGTGAAAATCAGGATGAAGGTGGTAAAGGAGCTAGCAGTAAAAATGGAAGGAAGAGTGAATATAAACGTTATTACAAAGAACATTATACAGTCTTTTTTCCCCCCAATCGTTTTCAAGCTTTTTATTTTACTCAGTCCAAACAAAACCCCTAGACGTAGGCAAGGCAGCAATCATTACCACCAGAGAAGTGAAGAAAGTGTCCTGGATCACACAGCCAGGGAGTGGTAACCCCCACCCGAGCAAGCTCCCCCACCCAGTGCTGTTTTAGAGGGCTGGGAGCCAGCTACATGTAGGGGAAGGGTGTGAGTCATGGAAACTCAGTGGTGGTAGACCTAGATCACTAGAAGGCCAGTATGGCTGATAGAACTGTGGGGGACAGTGGGGAGTGTGTGAGCATGTCAGTATTATTGATAATACAGCCTAACCCATTTGTATAGGGTAGTTACTGTTGTGTTTTTTTAAAGCCTTCTTATACTAGCGTTTACTTCTTTGATATTCACAGAGGTAGGCAGAGGGCCAGAACGGGTAGTGACAAAGGTAGAGGGAGTAACAAGCCGCCTCCCCCACCCTAATTTCAGCCGTCTCCCAAGGAAGGGCAAATGAGCCAGTCTGACCCACCACTTCCTCCCTACTTCCTGTCCACAGAGCCTAGAGGGTGTTGGGGCCTGACCCAACCTAATTTTCCAGAGAGATGTCTTCGGACAAGAAAAGAGACTAGGAGCTTTGGCCTACAGGAGTCAGTGACATGATCACACACTTGCTGTCAGAGGGCTCTTCTGAGGCCAGAAGAGCAGCCATGTTTTGTGTGTCCTCAGAAGATAGTCCCTGGAGAGAAATCCATTCATTTGGTAAATCTTAGTGAAACCTGTTCTGTGCCAGACCCTGTGCTGGGTAGCAAGGATATAGCAGTGGATCAGACATGATCCCTGACTTCGAAGAGCTCTCAGTCTTGGACGCAGTCAGACTGTTTCCACGCAGAATGATCACTAAGGTAGAAGCAGAAGGGCTTGTGGGAGCACAAACGGTGATTCCAAACCTGGGATGGAGGGAAACCAGGAAGGTTTATTGGAAAAGCCTGAACCAGGTCTTTAAGGATGAACAGGTGTTTGCCGGAAGACCAAGGTGGGAGTGAGGTTGAAGGGAGAGGTGGAACTCATATGAAACCAAGTTCTGTCCTTGGTTTAGTGGGAGGAACCCCTTGGAGAACCATGAGCTCGGGGCTAGGTTCTGGGCACATTCAGGGGAGCCAGGGTGAGACCACCTGTTTCTGATGTAGTAGAGGGGCGTCTCTTCTTGGGAATTGGAAGAGCTCACCATTAAGGTGTTTTTCCACTCAGAAAATCTATGATTGTGTCAAACCAAAGTCAGGCACTATGCCAGAGAAGAGCAGGGGGTTCCTTGGGTTCCAGTGGGCCAGCCTTTTGTCCTACCAACACCATTTCCACTGCTTTACATGATGAGACCCAAGCCAGCCACTGGTACCAGCCAGGACCAGCCCATACCACCCCCCCGACACACACACCTTACTTTCCTGACCCAAGCCCTATTGACAGGTCCCCGAGAATCTGAAGGAATTCAAGACAAATGGTTAAGAGGATGGAGTTAATAAAATTTGAAAAATTGAGGCCTGTCACTCCACTAAACTTTTTTCAATACCACTGACAGAAACATATTTCCCCAATGAGTGACCTTCCACAGCTGTAGCGGGCAGGCACAGCCGCAGCAGGGCTGCCAGGAAGCCAGTCTGCTATTTATCAAATATTATAAGCTGGGACACACTAATCTGGAGCAGGGAGAGGAGAGGAGGGGTCCTGCACTATACTGCCTGGGGTGCTCCAGGTGTTGGCCCCAGCCCCAGACAGCCAGTGGGAGGTGACGGATGGCCTGCGATTAGCACTCCCCACCTCCATTCGGCCCTCTCACTTGCTCCCAGAGGCCTGACCCTCTAGACCAGCTGCTCGGCCCGGAGGGGCCCTGGGTGGGAGACAAGGGGAGGTCAGGCCAGGGCACAGGCTATCCTGATGCCCCCGGAGAGGGCAGGCGGGTGAGACCCAGTGTGGTTATTTATTGGAGTATAATGGCTTGTGGCCGTTGGTCGTGGAGGTGAAATCGATCACTTGTAGAAGTCAGGTTCTATCAATTATTACAGCAATTAGTCAAGTCAGAGCATGAGAGCAAAGGTGTGGGGGGCTGGGGGACTAATATTAGATGGATATTTTCCATGGTGCCCCCACTCAGCCTTCCTAAAGTGGGAGCAGAAGTGCTGCCCTGAGGCTGCAGAACCTTGGGGAAACCGGCTGGCTTCCCCCCTCAGGAGTGGCTGGGGTGGGGACTGACCGAGAGCCTCCTGAGCTAGAGATAGGCCCAACACTCCTTTAAAAGGCATCCCTGTGCTGGCTGGCCCAGGTGCAGAGATGTCCTACCTGTCCCCATCCCATCCTTTATGAGAAGTGACACGACTCCTACTAGAAATTACTCAGTGGCCAATGTTTATGGCACACATTTTTCATTCTGTAAGCAAATATAGATCACTGACAGCACTTGTTTGACGCAGTCTCCCACTGTCTTCTCTCTCACTTTCTCTTCCTCTCCTCCCCCCTTCTCTTCCATTTCTCTTCTCCTCTTCGCTCCTCTTGTCTTTCCCTTCTATAGGTCTCCCCTTATAGATTCCCCTTTCACTGCAGCCCATATCTAGCGACTGAGTTCCCCTTGAGGCTGCCTAAGAAAGGAGGCCTTTCCAAAACTGCTGAATTGTAGGTCCCTTTCAGCCCTAGCCATGATCTAGGAACTTGGGGGGAAGGGGAGGATGCCATCTGCCACTGGCCTTCAGCCTTGTGGAGCCCCTCACTGTTGAGCACCAGAGAGACCAGGGATGGGCTGGTAAGGCCAAACCAGGTGAACAAGCCCCTTAGTACTTCATTCCTTCCTGGGCCCCCACAGTACTGTCTGTCCCTCCTTCAGCACACTGACACATTCGGCCCAAGTTGTAGTTGTTTGGTCATCTCTCATCCCCATTAGCTTCTGGAAAGCTGGAATTGTGCCTTGATGCAAACTCTAGGTAACACCTAATCTTAAAGACAGGAAGAGAAGTCTGCACAAGAGATGATTACAGGGGTGTGAGGAAAACCTGAAAAAATGGTTTTATAGAACTCAAAGGAGAGTGGCCAAAGTATCAGTTGCTACAGAGTGGTCAAGATATACAAAAAAGAGGGGCGCCTGGGTGGCTCAGTCGGTTAAGCGGCTGCCTTCGGCTCGGGTCATGATCCCAGGGTCCTGGGATTGAGACCCGCATTGGGCTCCCTGCTCAGCGGGAAGCCTGCTTCTCCCCTCCCACTCCCTCTGCTTGTGTTCCCTCTCTTGCTGTCTCTCTCTCTGTCAAATAAATAAATAAAATCTTTAAAAAAAAAAGAAATACAAAAAGAAGACTATTCCTTCCTTGGTTTTGCCAATCCGCCATCATCCTACATAAAGAGCCCTGCAGATACAAAGCACCCAGTCACCGCCAATAGAATTGAAAGAATGAGACTCCGACAGAGCCCCTAAGGACTTGCCTACTAGTTAGGAAGAGCACAGACACCCTTCTTACCAGGGAGGTGGCACTTTATCCTGTAAGCGCTGAAAAGCCAGGGAAGGATATTTCGGTAGGACTGTGTCATGGCTGCCCTGTGGGAGTGTGGAGAATTGGAGTTGAGAAAACCTGGCGATGGGTTTGACTCCTGGCCCAAGCAGATAATTAGCTTTGTGACCTTGGGCTAGTTGGTTCACTTTCCTGGGCCCCAGTTTTCATGTCTGTAGCGTGGGGATTTTAATTTCTCCCTCTCAACAGTGGTTGCAAGGTTTAAGTGATACAGTGTACGTGAAGTTCAGAGCTCAGTGTTTGGCACATAGTCAGTGCTCAGTAAATACCTGCAGCCCCTATTATCACCACTCCTAGATTTATGGCCAAGAGTCGTGAAAACACTTCCACGCAAAGACTTGTACACATATGTTCATAGCAGCATTGTTCACAATAGCCAAAGGGAGAAACAACCCAAATGCCCATCAACTGATGAATGGCTAAACAAAATGTGGCCTATCCACAGAATGGAGCTTTATTCATCCATGAAAAGGAATGCTGCATTCCTGCTTTCATGTTGCAGCATGAATGACACCTACTACAACATCAGTGAACCTTGAGAACGTGCTAACTGAAAGAAGCCAGACAGAAAAGGCCGTATATTGTATGTTTCCATTTATATAAATGTCAAGTATAGGCGAATCTATAGGAACAGAAAGTAGACTAACGGTTGCTGGGTTTAGGGGGAATGGTTATGGGGTTTCTTTTCGAAGTTATGAAAATGATCTAGAGGGCGCCTGGGTGGCTCGGTCGTTAAGCGTCTGCCTTCGGGTCCTGTGATCAAGCCCCGCGTCCTGCTCCCTGCTCCGCGGGAAGCCTGCTTCTCCCTCTCCCACTCCCCCTGCTTGTGTTCCCTCTCTCGCTGTGTCTCTCTCTGTCAAATAAATAAATCTTAAAAAAAAAAAAAAAAAAGGGCGCCTGGGTAGCTCAGATGGTTAAGCGTCTGCCTTCGGCTCAGGTCATGATCCCAGGGTCCTGGGATCGAGCCCCACATCGGGCTCCCTGCTCACTGGGGAAGCCTGCTTCTCCCTCTGCTTCTCTCTCTCTCTCTCTCTCTCTCTGTCTCTCATGAATAAATAAATAAAATCTTAAAAAAAAATGATCTGGAATCAGTGGTGATGGTTGTACAACCCTGTAAGTATATTTAAAACCACTGAATTATACACTTTAAAAGGTTGGATTTTATGTTATGTGAATTATATCAATAAAAAAGAATATAAATATTTTATTTCAAATTCCTATTAGAAAATAGGATCATGTATAAAAGTATTAATTTTTCTCATTGATAATAAGTGTCCTTGGCCTGGATCATACTTCTTGCTCTCTGCCCCACTCCCTCCTCCTCCCTCCCACACCTGTTCCTCTGCAGCCCAGGCAGACAGCCACATGTAAATGCTTAATAAATGCTTACAATTGTTGATAAATTTATAGACCTTTAAGAAGCAGAGAACTTCAGTAGGAATAGTTTTATATCCTGGAACAAATGTTTCCACAGCCTAGGAATGAGAAATGCTGAGTTTTACAGTCCATCCG
Source organism: Zalophus californianus (assembly GCF_009762305.2). Lineage (NCBI taxonomy): Eukaryota > Metazoa > Chordata > Mammalia > Carnivora > Otariidae > Zalophus > Zalophus californianus. The sequence goes on from NC_045605.1 coordinate 59,262,273, forward strand.
CAAACAGTAGCTAGACAGACCCACCTTGAGCCAGGCCCCATGCTGATGTGCGTTTGCGTGCATATTTAGTGTTCCCAGCCAGCCCACTACATCCTTATGGCAGGGACTGTCTTAACCCTTCCTTACTTTTAGACAGTACTTCCTTAGCAAGAAAGATCAAGGAATGTTCTGTTTAGTACCTAGTTCTTGAGCATCTGCTCTGTTCAAGGCATAGCTTTCTTATGTTTCGGTCTCCCTGCTCTGAGAGAAGTGCTTCGGGGCCAGGCCAGATGTCATTCTTCTGTGTCTCAAGCCCTACACATTCAAGGTTTGCCAAACTGAATGGAATGTATAGTTTTTGAAGAGGGGAGTGAGGTGTTCAGACCTGGGCTTTGGGAAGGAGATTCTAACAATATGGAGGTCAGGGGAGCCTTTCCTCCAAATCTGCCAAGACATTACACCAAGTAGACACTTGATATATAGGCTCGTCAGCTGCCAGAACATAGAAAGAAGGTAGATGCATGGCCTGGGCAAGCCCCTTCTTTTTATCATACTCCAAGTTCTTTGTCCTCCAATCACAGAAATTAATGATTGGAAGAAATGCCTGCCCACATGCACACACTCACCAACAGTTAGCATTGGTAAGAGCATCAAACCTTGGGGCTACCATAGCCAGGTTCCTGGTGGTGTCCACTTCCTTTCAGAGGACTCTGCTAACTCTGGTAGGCAGGAAATACCAAGGTAAAAAAGCATTAAAGGAGAGAGTGGAGCAGAGAGCAGGAAAAAAGGGGGCTGTTTTACCTTTTTTTTGGATATTCTGTGCTTTAGAAAGGAACCCTTTTATATGATTTTATTAATGAATATTCATCTTTATGCAAATGAGCTTAATCATAGGGACATTTTAATGACTGACGCATTGGTGGTAGGATAGCTCTGTGTATTTGGGGGGGTGTGTGTGTATTTGTGTACAACACATCTATGTGTATATAACGCATCTTTGTGTATGTAGTAGTATGAGTAGTATGTTTCTGCACATGTGTGCATGTATGTGTAGGAACCCCGATACCCTGACCTCTCTGTCAGAGAACTAAGGACTGTCCTCTCAGAGTACCTTGACATGTTTTTCACACTATTCTACAATCTCTTAGGTTTTGTTGCTCCCTGTTTCCATGGGAATTCCTTCCTCTGAAATCAGGGCCCACGTCACCTCTGAGGGAAGGCTGAGGCCCCACCGATCATTCATAGAGTCTTTGACTACTCCTCTTCTTGCCAGGAGCCAACCCCCTGCAGAGGAATGAAATGGGACACACACCCTTGGATTATGCCCGAGAAGGGGAGGTGATGAAGCTTCTGAGGACTTCTGAGGCAAAGGTAAGTCTCAGAGAAAGGAGAAGGCCTGTGGGCACTCCGTGCTGCATTTAATCTTTCACTCATTAAATTATGTCTGGCTCCATACCAAAGCCACTTCTCCTTAGATGATTATTGTCTGTTTAAATACAAATCTAGCCCCCAATCTCATCAAGAATAGGAAGCTGCCCCTGTTATGACCAGGCAGAGGCCTGAGCCACTTCTGACTTCTGAGGACTACTCTTCAAATTCAGTTGTTGAGGTAATAGGCCTCCTAGCTCCTTTTCATAGGACCAGGGATAGTTAGACAAAATCTTTAGCCCAAGTACTATTACCCCAGGCCTCACATATTCTTTAACCTCACAGGCAATCCTTTCCCATCATCACTCCTTCCAGAATCATTCCCTCACCACTCCCTTCCACACATACTCCAGAAAGCCTGGTACAGTCTAAGCCAAAAATATCTCCATTATAAATTGATCTTCTCAACCAAACTTTTGAACTCCCTAAATGCAGGCTGCCTTCTGCTCTTCCCAGCCACCACGCTATCCCTCAGGAACTACTGGGCAGAACCCAAGAACTAGTATCACAAATCTCAGAGTTGCCAAGGACCTCAGAAATCATCAAGTCCAGTGGTCGGAAATCCTACCAAAGCCTAAACAAATAAGTCAGAGGAAACTATTTTTAGTATATGTGCTGCCGAAGCGAGCACAAGTTGGAGGAAACTAAAGCTAAGAGGTGGGCCAGCGCCACAGCCACCTGGCCTAGCCCTTCTCTCCCAGGCAGCTTCTGTGGGGGTCCTTCTGCAGGGCACACGTTTCAAATCTCTGAAGCCTAAACAGTGGACTCATCTTACTGCTGAGGAAACTGGGGCCCAGGGATGTGGCATGGCTTGCCTTTGGCCCCAAAGTGCTTTAGTGTCAAAACAGAAACTAATAGACTTGAATACAAGGTCATGTAGTAGGTTCAGTGGTAGGAGTAGAAATGAAAGACTCATTTTCTTTTTTTATTTGTTTTTTTCTTTAAATTTTTTTATTGTTATGTTAATCACCATACATTACATCATTACTTTTTGATGTAGTGTTCCATGATTCATTGTTTGTGCATAACACCCAGTGCCCCACACAGAACATGCCCTCTTTAATACCCATCACCAGGCTAACCCATCCCCCCACCCCCCTCCCCTGTTTGTTTTCTTTTTATGGTAAAAAATTTAGATTTAGCCAGCTGGACTCAGTTTAGATAATTCCAGTTTTGTTGGCAACATCCAAAGCATCATAGTCAGGAGCCAATCAAACATAGGCCTTCTTCTCTCCATCAGGCCTGATCAGGGTATTAACCTTGGCCACATCAATGTCCTAGAGCTTCTTCACAGCCTGTTTGATCTGGTGTTTGGTGGCCTTGACATCCACAATGTACACAAGTGTGTTGTTGTCTTCTATTTTCTTCATGACTGACTCAGTAGTCAGGGTGAACTTGATGATGGCATAGTGGTCAAGTTTGTTTCTCCTGGGGGCGCTCTTTGGAGGATATTTGGGCTGCCTTCAGAGACGCAGTGTCTTGGGCCATGGGAATATAGGTGACATGCGGACCTTCTTTTCTTTGTTACTGTGGATGTCTTTCAGCACTGCTTTCTTGGCCTTAAAAGCCTTGGCTTTGGCTTTGGCTTTGCTTTGGCTTTGGGAGGGGCAGGGGCTTCCTTCTTCGGTTTTGGTGCCATCTTCGTGAAAGAGCAGACTTGGTTACTGACTCTCACTCTTCTGCTCTTTCCATCATCATGGAGTCTCTTTTGGCACATCGGCTGAAGTGCCTTGAGATGATTCAGTATGACAGGTCCCACCTAGTGTCAGATATTCTATGTCTTGAGTAAGAGCCCTTAGGTCACTGGACTGAGACACACAAGATATGAGTTGTGATCCCAACTCCACCACTCACTGACTGGGTGACATGGAGCTAGTATTTCCCTTCACTGAAGCTCAGTTTACCTCTGTGAAATGAAGACATTGCACAAAATGGTTTCTAAGGTTCCATTCAGTATACAATTATCTATGTATTGGTCAGAATAAACCAGATTATGTTGTAACAACCCAGGATTTCAGTGGTATAAAATAGTGAAGATTTATTTTTGGCTTCATGCAGCCTGTCCATGATGGTCTCTGTTCATCATAGGCCCTCAGAGACTAGACTGGCATTACACCCACCCTCTGGGATGTTGCAGGTTGCTGGCCAGAGGGAAAAGAATGCTCTGGAGGGTCTTGCATCGGTAGTTAAATGCTCAGTCTATAAGTAGACCCTTTACTTCCGCTCACAACTCACTGGACAGAACTAATGCCTTGTTCCCACCCAATCACAAGAGGCCAAGACGAGTAATCCTACCATGTACCCAGAAGGGGGAGAACTGGAAATATCTGGCAACCAGCATTAACCATATAGTTTGTCTCCCTGGGATCCTTAGTAACTATCTTGTGGTAGTTTCTTCCAGAGAAGGTGGGAGGGTAGGAAGGGAGATGGGCTTTCACAGCACATCCTGAGGAGTGCCTGGGACTAGCAAGAGTGAACGTTCCTAGAGAACAAGCACTTCCTTCCTCTCTATTCAGATTTTCCACCCCTAGGAGCAGCCCTCGAGGTCAAGTCAGTTTCCTCAGGTGTCTTAAGGAAGTCCCTACACATGTTTCAGATAACCTCGGGAACTGCACTCCTGTCATCCCTCTCAGGCACAATAGCTGTCCCCATGAGAGCACACCCTGGACTTGGCCAAGAGAGCCCATGGTGTGTTCAGTGGTATGACAGAGGGCAGGCCTCTTAGTGCCAGCATAGGTGGAGGGGTTAGGGCTGCTGAGGAACCCTTAACTAAATTTGGCTGCCTTAGAGGGGCTTAATGTTGGCCATGTTAGTACAAGGCTAGTGCCCAAGTGAATAATAGGCACTGTGCCAGGTGCTCTCTGTGTTTTTTCTAATCCTATAACAAATCTTTGAAGCAGCTCTTACTACCTCCATTTTACAGATGGGAAAACTGAAGCTGAGGGGCGCCTGGGTGGCTCAGTCGGTTAAGCGGCTGCCTTCGGCTCAGGTCATGATCCTGGGGTCCTGGGGTCAAGCCCCGCATCTGGCTCCCTGCTCTGCAGGGGGCCTGCTTCTCCCTCTCCCTCTGCCTGCCACTCTGCCTACTTGTGCTCTCTCTCTCTATCAGATAAATAAATAAAATCTTAAACAAAACAAAACAAAACAAAAACTGAAGCTGAAAGAAAGAAAGCAGATGACTGGGGCGCCTGGGTGGCTCAGTCATTTAGTGTCTGCCTTCAGCTCAGGTCATGATCCCAGGGTCCTGGGATCGAGCCCCGCATCGGGCTTCCTGCTCAGCGGGAAGCCTGCTTCTCCCTCTCCCACTCCCTCTGCTTGTGTTCCTGCTCTCACTATCTCTCTCTCTGTCAAATAAATAAATAAAATCTTTAAAAAAGGAAAGAAAAGAAAGCAGATGACTTCCAGAAAGTCAAGTTGTTATAACTAACTATTGGGTTATGAATGAGAGGATTTCTTTTTATGATATTAGATCTGCCTTTTCTGGACCTTATCTATCTATCTATATATAGTTGGCCTCTTTTTTTAAACCTGATTGATAGCCTACTGTATATACAGGAATCTCAAACTGGCAGCCATATTTTATTTTGCCACCCAAGAATTTATTTAAAAAATGTGACCCCTTGGGGGTTGGGAGTGTGGATTCTCCAGCCACAGGCCCCTCAACTCCTTATTATATTATGTGCTGACCTGTCAGACATTTATATTTCCTACTTGGCCCTGAAGGTGTTTGAGTTATGATCCTAGTTCCATATTTGGAATCTGGGTTTTTTTTTTCCACTTAATATTCTTTTTTTTTTTTTAAGTTTACTTACTTTTTTAGTAATCTCTACACCCAATGTGGGGGCTTGAACTCATGAACCTGATATCAAGAGCTGCATGCTCTTCCGACTGAGCCAGCCAGGTGCTCTGCTTAATATTATTTCTTGATAATTTTCCCATTTTCAAGTTATCCATAAGCGTAATCTTTAATTTCATTCTGCCTTTTAAAATGTATCACTTATCTAAGAATCTCTGTCACCTTAAGTTGCCTAAATGATTTTCTCCTTACTGTCAGTTTGCTCAGTTTCTCAGCATTCTCTGTGCAGTAGCTTCCTTGGGCCCCCTGAGAAGATTCAGAAGTAGATGAAGCCCAGCCCCTGTCCTCTGAGCTGGCTGGCTAGAAGAGGAGGATGGGGGAGAGGCAGGCACTCTTTAGCTCTCATACCCACAGACTGATTTGTACGTTAGGAGTGGTCTGCAGAGAGTTTGGGGGGGCTCCAAGAAAGCATGGACCACCTCCAGGCAGAACGAGCAGGGCAGGCTTCATAGAGAAGGTAGCTTGTGATCTCAGTTTGAAGAATTTTACTACATGGAGAGTAGACCATTTTCATGTTTTAACTAAGAGACGAAGGAGAGAGGTAGAAATATATCTTTGTGCACATGATGGCAGATAAAACAAAAATATGGGGAGCTATTCCATGATGAATATTCAGCTGAGGGGGATGTGCTGGTGCCAGCGTGCATCTCCACTCCCGAATCCTCATTCCACCGAGACTCACGAGGAATTTATTGCTCATTTTAATCACACCCAGAGAATGAATTGGCAGGAATATTAGGCAGATAAGCCTATCATATATATTTTATTTGCATATCCCCGTGACAGAATCACAAGCACATTTCCTATATCTATATTTTTTCATTTGCTTCAGGGGTAGCTGGGGATGCAGTGCTCCCCTGGGCCTGCATTCTGGGCTGTAAGCCTGGGTGCGCCCATCAGAGCTGGGGAAAGCCCTCTAGGAGAGAAGGGGTGAGGTACACAAGAGGGTAAGAGGGTTCTCTTACTCCTCTTAGGGTGAAGTGATACCCCTTCCCCATTTTGCCCAGCCTGCTCCCCGCTGCATCTCATTTCAAGTGCCAACATACTGCATGCCTAGCCCTGTGCTTGGCCTTACAGGGACAGCAGTACCATCTGACCTTTGTTGCAGGTTTACTTATTCACTGTGGGCCAGACACAGAGCTATCTGCTTTATGGGGACAAGCTTTTGCTCTGTCTTTTGTTTTTAACTTTTTAAAAACTTTGTATTGAAATATACTTTTATAAGGTGCATATATCACAAGTATATATCTCACTGAATTTTCACAAACTAAACACATCTGATCAAGAAATAGACCATTATATTCAGAAACCCACCTTATACTTCTTCCAGTCACTACCCATCCCCCAAGGGTAAGCATTATCCTGATTTATTTTTACATAATTTCAAAAATAGTGCAGTGAATTCTGTAAACTCTTCATCCACGTTACCTATTGTTAATTTTATCACGTTTGCTTTATGATGTATATAAATATTATATATAATCTATAATCATATAGAGATACATAATTTTTTCTGAACTATTTAAAAGTAAGTTATACACATGATGCCCCTTTACCCCTAAATAGTTGTGTTTCCTAAAAAACAAGGACATTTACTTACCTTGGTACAGTCCTCAGAAGCAGGGCATTAATCTTTATATTAATAATCTGCAGATGTTATTCACATTTTACCAGTTGTCCCAATGATTATCCTTACAAGAAAAGGGAATTCTGGATCCCAGGTTGGATTTAGTTTCATGTCTCTTTAGTAGTCTCCTTTAACCTAGAATGGTTCCTCAGTTTTTCCTTGTCTTTCATGACCTTGACATTTAATGAGTTCAAGCAGGTTATTTTGTAAAATGTCCCTCAATTTGGGTTCATCTAATGTTTCCTTATGATTGAATTCAGGTTATGTATTTCTGGCAAGAACATCTTCTGGTGTTTATTTTCAGTAAAATCATTAGATAACCCTGTGCTAAGAGTAGGAATAGGAGATTTGTGTTTTAAATCTCATCTCCCTGAACTCCCCAAAGCAGGGAACAGGTCTTTTCTTACCTGCAAGGTGGCAAGTGCAAGCTCTAGAGCCAGACTGCAAGGGTTAGCATTCTGTCTCTATTACTTGCTACCAGAGGAACTTTGTTTTAATTTACCTCACCTCTGTACAGGGGAGGAGGAGATGCTCTGAACTTCCTAGGGCCATGAGGATTAGAACAGCTAGTCCCCTATCGGGTGAGACTTCACAGTTGATGCTAAAACTAGTGAGTGGGAGTTTGAGGAGTAACAGGATTATTTACATAGGCTCAGATCCTCATCCTTCAGGATACTTATGAATTACAAAGGGGGAAATGGTAGTAAAGAAACCTGGCACAGACCACCTTAACCAAGTGATCAAAGTTAACATCACCAGTTGTAGGATAATCAACATGCTCGTGCCTCCTGATAGGATGCACTGAGAACACAACTCATCTTCTCACTTGAGCCAGTCCTTGCCCCTCTTAACCTTCTCTCACCAGTCCTTGGATCAGCCCAGCTATTTGCAGAATGACATGATCTGATTTACATATTAAAACATCACTCTGGCAGCAAGGAGGATGGGGCTGCAAGAGAGGAGAATGCAATCCAGGATGCTGACATAACAGTCACCAAGTGTGGTAGAACTGATACCTGCCCTGTTCCCTGACTTCCTCTACAGGGATATATACTTGATGAGCTAGCTCAAGAGATTTCCAAATCCCTTGGGTGCCTCTCTCATTCTCCAGGCTTCTTTATTGTACCTCCTGGGCTCCTCTTACCATCATCCCCTGCATTCAGGGTTTTTTTCCATCATCCCCTGACCCCGGTCTTATCTGTTGCCCGCTGGTCCCTTTGGTGACTTTCCTGCCCAGTCCTTTCTGTCATTCCAGCTTCAGAACATGGCAGAAACCCTGTGATGCTAGTTGAGGTCAGGGTCAGGAGGATGGGGCATATATGAGTGTATCTGAAAGCAGCCAGTAGGCTCTGTGGCCCTGACCTTCCATGAGGAGGCAAATTGTAGCTTGGCCTTTCTTCTCTTCCCTCCTCCATACCTACTACATTCTTACCCAGGGTCTCATTCTGCCTACTCATCACTCCCACCCCTGCCTCAGCTGCCCTTTCAGTGAACATATTGCCAGGTTCATTGTCAGACCTGTTCCCTGAGGGATACCCTGTAATAGGGGTGCCTAACATACCCCTTCTCTCTGTAACCGTCCCCAAAGAACCACTCATCCCAGCCACCCACCTCTGAGAGAGAGCCTAGCTAGGCTTCACCCCAGCCTCCCAGCCCTTTCCTGTAAATGCACTCACAGCCAGGAGGGGTGCCATATTAAATCAAGAATGATGGAAACCAGTGGCCACGATTATCCAGCCAAGATGCAGCATGGGGAGCTGGTTGCTGCCGGCTCCAGGTGAGGGCTTCTGAAGCTAATTGCATATGGCTTTTATTAAGATGATCACTCCCCCACTCCTGCTTTCCTGGGTGGCTTCTTCCTAGTGCCTCTCAGCCCAGTACCCTCTGCTTCTACAGGGCGGGTCACCTGCCCTATCTTCTCCTCTCTTGGAACCCTGTCAAAGCAGGGCCTTGTCCTTAGTCCCTGTAGGCTTCCTCTGCATTGCCTCAAAAAGCCAGGAACAGGGGTGCCTGGGTGGCTCAGTCATTAAGTGTCTGTCTTCAGCTCAGGTCATGATCCCAGGGTCATGGGTTCGAGCCCCGCATCAGGCTTCCTGCTCAGCAGGAAGCCTCCTTCTCCCTCTCCCACTCCCCCTGCTTGTGTTCACTCTCTCACTGTGTCTCTTTCTGTCAAATAAATAAATAAAATCTTTAAAAAAAAAAAAAAAGCCAGGAACAGTAGTAGGAGACTTACCAAGTGCCTTCTCCCATCTTTCTCTCCTCCCCCAAATAGAATATATACAGACCAAGTATTTTCCTTTCCTAGGTTCTTCCATTAGCTAGCTTTTCACAAGCCTGGGCTCATAGCTAATGCCTTAAGAAGCCATTCATTCATTCAACACATTTTTTAAAAATACAAACTGTGCTAAGCATTTGGAAAAGAGCATAAAGCAGTAACCTTTAACCTGGTTTAATCCCAGGATCCTGTACATTTTTATCAAACAGTCTGATCCAGGGGCACCTGGGTGGCTCAGTCGTTGAGCGTCTGCCTTCGGCTCGGGTCATGATCCCAGGGTCCTGGGATCGAGCCCCGCATCGGGCTCCCTGCTCAGCAGGAAGCCTGCTTCTCCCTCTCCCACTCCCCCTACTTGTGTTCCCTCTCTCACTGTGTCTCTGTCAAATGAATAAATAAAATCTTTTTTTTTTAAAGATTTTATTTGCGAGAGCGAGAAAGAGAGAGAGAGAGCACATGAGAGGAGAGAGGGTCAGAGGGAGAAGCAGACTCCCCACCGAGCAGCAGGGAGCCCGATGCAGGACTCGATCCCGGGACTCCAGGATCATGACCTGAGCTGAAGGCAGTCGCCCAACCAACTGAGCCACCCAGGCGCCCTGAATAAATAAAGTCTTTAAGGAAAAAAAAAAAGTCTGATCCTTTTCAGAAGTTTTTCTGAATAGATATTTGGGGTTCCAGGTAGGGGGAGAATCAGGATATGCCTAGATTAAGGCCACAGGTTGGATCTTTCCCAGGACACGCTAAGCTCCTAAGAAACCAGCCAGGGGTGCCTGGATAGCTCATTCAGTTGGGCATCTGACTCTTGATTTCAGCTCAGGTCATGATCTTGAGGTTACAGGATGGGGCCGGGTCAGGCTCCATGCTCAGCGAGGAGTCTGCTTACCCTCTCCCTCTGCTCCTCCCTCCACTCATGCGCTCCTCACCCTCCCCCCCTCAGAATAAGTAAATAAATCTTTAAATTAAAAAAAAAAGAAAAAGGTGCCTGGGTGGCTCAGTCAGTTGAGTCTGCCTTCAGCTCAGGTCATGATTCCAGGGTCTTGGGATCAAGTCCAGAATCAGGCTCCCAGCAGCAGAGAGTCTCCTTCGGCCCCTGGGTGGCTCAGTTGTTAAGCGTCTGCCTTCGGCTCAGGTTATGATCCCAGGGTCCTGGGATCAAGTCCCACATCGGGCTCCCTGCTCAGCGGGAACCTGCTTCTCCCTCTCCCACTCTTCCCTGCTTGTGTTTCCTCTCTCGCTGTGTCTCTCTCTGTCAAATAAATAAATACAGTCTTTTTAAAAAAAATTAATTAAAAAAAGAAAAAGAAACCCAGATCACAGTACAACCTTTCCCCCATACTCACCCCCGTAGAAGTTAAGGCCCCTTTCTCCTTGCCCAAGAAAATAACAGGAATACTAAAACCACCTAAAATCATGACACCGAAGAGTTATAGGAGATAAAAAATTTCCCTGGAGAAGACTTAGGGAGACCAAAGTGTTTATACCCAAACCAACAGAGTGGCAAGAAAAGTCATGTTTGCCTATGACAGAGGAAAAAGATATGTTCTAAGAGGCCCCATAGATCAGTGCATGGAAAGCACCTAGAGGCAGAATTCTCTACCACATAAGGAAAACTGACAGGCAGAGATGAGCTGCCTTGTGCAGTGGAGGTGTCCCCAGAACCCAGTTGGTATTGAGATGGTACCCTCAGACCTAGGCTTCTTCAGGAAGGAGCCATTTCTGGGCAGTGGGGACATCTAAGTTGACTAGGCTCCTAGATTCTGCTTGAGCCAGAGAATTCTTCATCTGTGGAGCCCATACAGCTTAAATTAGGTAAAAGGGTTCCAGTGCCCCTACCTCATCCTCCATAAAAGCACTGGGTTAGATAATTATCAAAATGCAGTGAAGGAGGAGAGAAGTAACATTTACCAAAGGCCTGTCAGGGGCCAGCTCCTGTGCTGTCCACTTGAGTCCCTCACACCACCACTTCTGCCTATACATTTGCTCTGTGCCAGAGACTCTGCCACATTCTTTGTGTATATTATCGCACCTAATCCTCACCAGCATCCCACCAGGATCCTGCAAGGTGGTGTGAGTTTACTGTCTCCATGTTAGAGATGAGGAAATGAAAATTCAGGGAGGTGAATTAACTTCCCCAGGGTCAGCTCGCCAGAGGGTGGACGAGGTGAGGTTTGAATTCAGGTCTGTCTGGAGCAAAGCCACTTATCTCTGCCATACAATTTGCCCCACTGTGAGCCAAAAGAGGAGCCAAACTTCCCACAGGGACAACTGTGAGGCTTAAAGGAGACACTGTATGTAAAGTGCAGTGCCTTTGTACGGTGCCTGGCACTCAGCGAGTGGTTCCACAACCAGTAGTTAACCTCATTCAGTTGGCAGCATGCATTGACTCCTGGGTGCCAGGTCCTGTGCTGTGTCATAGAGCTGTGGAGCTGAATAAGACTTGGCCTTTGTCACTGAGGACTGCATGGTTGAGAAGGAGAGACAAACAGGCAGTTAAATAAATGCTCTGGAGGTGCCAAGGGCAGGCGTAAAGCCTTACACCAGTCTCCTTAGACAATGTGGTATTTAAGTTGAGATCACCAGGGCATTTAGAGGTAGATGGGAATAGAGGAAACTTTGTGGTGAGGGAGCAGTATGAGCAAAGGCCCAGAGGCAGGAAGAGTCTGAGACCTATCACTGAGGGCAAGTTAGGAAGCAGACCCGGCAAACCCTCGGCAGCCAGCTTCCATTGCTTCAAGCTGCTTTCGTGGCCTGCCTGACTCCAAGCTGGCCAGGCTGCTAGCCGTGTGGGACCAGGCAGGATGTGTGCATCTCCCCATCAGAGCCTTCCAGCCCAGTGGACCCAAGTGCTGAGAGGGGCTGGGTGGGCAGGGAAGAGGAGGAGGCAGATATATGGTGGAGTCATCAGAGCCAGGTGATGTATGTGGTGCCTGAGGGAGCAGCATGGTGACACTCTGGATTCCAACCGGCAAGCGTCGCTCCACTGGGATTGGCGCCGAATTATTGCTCCATATGAAACCCAGGACTGATGGGAGCTTTCAGTTACAGACTGATAGCAACAGCCAAAATTGGATTGTTTGCTATTTATTTTTTTTAACTTCTGTCAAGGTCACTACTGTAACAGGAAAACACTGCCCAAGCAGCAGGTATTTTTCATCCACTCTGCCTGCAAGAGCAATCTGCAGCCACAACTTTTGTGACAGGGCCTTACCTTGGCAGCTCTCTTTCTAGAAAACTGTCAAGTGTTACAGGGTCTTAAGGGAAAGGAGCCTCCCTAAGATCCAGGTCTTTCTGTCCCACTCCAAGTCCTGCTTCCTTCCCCCATCCACCTGGCTCCATGAGCACTTTATCATCAGACCTGCACACTCATGCTCCCTGCCTGGCCTCCAGATAGTCCCACATCCCCTGTCTAAGCCAGTAGTACAGCTTCTTCAAGCCTCCAGTCACCCAGAAGCCTCCCCACAATGTTCCTGGCTTTGCGTATCCTTCCCTTCTCTGGACTTCTGTGCCACCCAGTTTAGCTGTTAATTCTCTCTTCTTATCTGTCACCAGATTTATTTTGCAAACATTCACCAGCTGCCTTCACAGTGCCAGGACTTCTGCAGTGAGTAAAAGATAGTGCCTGCCCTCAGGCAGTTCATAATTGATTTAGAGGACAGATTCAAAAACATGGAACAAATTTGGTTTTTGTTTTGTTTTTGTTTTTAAGCAGGCTCCACACTCACATGGAGTCCAATGTGGGACTTGAACTCACGACCCTGAGATCTAGACCTGAACTGAAGTCGAGTCAAACACTTAACTGACTAAGCCACCCAGGTGCCCCAACAAATTTGTTTTCAATAGTGGGAAGTTTTTGTTTGTTTTTTTGTTTTTTAGTGATAGGTACAAGGTAGAAATAGGCATGCATGCTTTGGAGGAAAATGGTTGATAACCACCTGAGAAGTATTTGTGTACAAGCCCTGCCTCACCTCCCTGTCCAACTTAGAGCTCCCTGAGGACAGGCCTGGCTCTCCTCTCTTCCCTTGTAGTGTGATCACACTCAGGTCTCCTTCCTTCTGCCTTTTCTAAAGCGGACCAACAAGCTAAGGGCCAGATACACACCAGGCACTCAGCAGCTACTAGAACCCCCTAGGTTCCAGTCCTCCTCCTTCTTCCCACCTTACCATTTCCATCATGGCATGCACAGGGCCAGACACATGGCAATTGCAGAATAATTGTGTTTAATTGAAATGCAATATCATTGAAGTGGAGAGTGTTCATAGCTCTGGTTTAAAAACCAAAAAGGTTTTTGGGGCACCTGGCTGGCTTAGTCGGTGGAGTGTGTGACTCTCGATCTCAGGGTCATGAGCTCAAGCCCCATGTTGGGCATAGAACTTACATTAAAAAAAGAGAGAGAGAGTAAAAACCAAAAAGATTTTCAAGAGGATAAGTGAAAGGAAAGAACCTCTATTTGTTAAGCACTTATACTGCATGCCAGCTCATTATGTACATCATCATATTTAATCCCCAACTTACAGATGAGAAAACTGAGAGGAAGTAACTTGCTCCAGATAATAAGCACGTCTTGTAAGTGATAAAGCTGGGATTCAAACCCAGGTCTTTTGTCAGACTCCAGAGTCAAGGGTTAATCTACTAGCGGTACTTTATTTTACTAGCAGGGTGAGCCAGGACTCCTGAGCAGTGGCCACCTAAGGTGAGGCCTAGGACAAAGGGACATGGGAAGGACTGGGCCAGCCTTCAGTGGCCAGGAGCCAGAGTGTGCATCAGGACCCCTGGAGCCCCAGACCTATGTTTTTTGCCCCTGGGTTATAGTGTAGAATGAAACGATCCTTCTGGGCCCAGTACTCCTGAGCCACCTTCTCTTTCCCCCCACAGTACCAGGAGAAGCAACGGAAGCGTGAGGCGGAGGAGCGGCGCCGCTTTCCCCTGGAGCAGCGGCTGAAGGAGCACATCATTGGCCAGGAGAGTGCCATCGCCACAGTGGGTGCTGGTGAGTATCAGGATGCCAGGCAGCACCAAAAGAGGGCGGGTTGGCTCGTGGTCTGCTGCAGTGAGGTGTACATCCTGCTGTCACCGTACCGTGCAGAGGTGGCTATTACAACTTAACATGTGTTGAGTACTTTCTGTGTGCCAGGCGTTGTGATAAGCTCTTCACATATGTTGTCGTTTAGTCCTTATAACAACCCCGTGAGGTTAGTACCATTAAATCCCCCCCTTTTTTTAAGATATTTATTTATTTGAGAGAGAGAGACAGCATGAGTGGGGGGCAGAGGGAGAGGGAGAAGCAGACTCCCCACTGAGCAGGGAGCCCAACACGGGGCTTGATCCCAGGACCCTGAGATCATAACCTGAGCCGAATGCAGACGCTTAACCGACTGAGCCACCCAGGCCCCCCAAATCCCTGTTTTACAGATGAGGAGGCTGAGATACAGAGCACTTATAATAATCGCTCAGGCTGCTTTCCTGTGCTCTCTGAACTTCATCTGGTCCACTGTCCCCATCCCCCACCTTTCAGGTGGGCAGACTAAGACCCAGAGAACAGGAGGTTGTCCATCACTTGTAATGTAGCAACTCAGCCAAAACTAAAACTTCTATCTTTTGTCTCCCAGCCTGGAACTCTGCCACTCTTCAGTATAGTTTGTCAACAACTGGCTCAATTTTAGGGAAAACATCCTGAACAAGTCTTAAGTACCTTTTTCTCGACCCTAGAAGCTCTTGTGTCCCATACTAGGAGCCAGACTGCTCTCTGGTGTAACCCCTACTCTAATTGCCCTCCTACCCATGTGGACCCCACTAGAGAGAATATAAAACTAAGGTTCTGCTCAAGGTGGTGGGCTCACCTCTGTTCTGTGACTCGGGTGCATGACTCTCTGAATGTGACCTCAGACAGATGAGGCAGGGGCAGAGTAACCCATGCCCAGCTTAAACAAGGTGTCCCCTAAGGCAGTGGTTCTCAGACCATGGTCTTTGGACCAGCAGCATCAACATCCTCTGGGACCTTGTTGGAATTGCAGATCTCAGGCCTCACCCCGAACCTCTATGGAATCAAAAACTCTGGGGTAGGGCCCAGCAATCTGCGTTTTAACAGGCCCCGCAGGTGATTCTGATGCTCAGCTCAAGTTTAAAAACCTCTGCCCTACAGTGTCTCGGCCCCATTCATGTTGCTTACCCCTTCTCTCGAAGCATGTGGTCCCACCAGATGCGGTCCAATACTGCGAAAGACAGCATCTGATAGAGCTTCACTGATAAAAGAAGACATCAGGCTGTATTGTGGTACCCCTCTGGGACATGGAACGGCATTTCAGCCCTAGGACACCAATTAGAGTAGTAATTGAAAAATGAAGGCAGCCACCCCTGCGACACAGCAAGCCCGGCCTGATCTCCATCCTCCTCACACACCAGTGGGACTCATGCGGCGGTCATGAGCGCCTCATCAGGGGCCTGACCTCAGCAGCAGATAAAAGGAGTCCACGACCAGAGCTGCCTCACCAGCTAGAGGTCAGAAGGCTGCCTGTAGCCACACACAGGAGCTGAGGAAAGCTTTTTTGAACACACAGGCCCCACTACTGAGGCCCAAACCACACTAGGCTGCCCTTTTGTGTCTGGATACAGACATCCACTCTCAGCCACCACCTTGAGGGTGGCAGCCGTGCACTTCTTTGCCAAGGCTGTGGCTGAGGTGGAGGGAGGAGAGACCGTGGGAGCTCTTGGGGGTTGAAGAGAGGAGTTGCCCATGGGAGAGAGATTACGTGGGCGGAGAGCTCAGAAAGCATCTCCTGTTGGAGTTTCCTGTCCACAAGGGCCAGCACTGCCGCTGCCATCGTAGTGTTTTCCCTCTGCTTCTTACACGGCCCTTTCCCAGCTGGCTGCCTGCTCCTCTCACCTCCTGCTTCTCCCCGGCCTCTCAAGCCCGTAAGATGTGAAGCTCCCAGAAGTCGGAGGGAGCAGGGAGGAGGACTTGGGATGGAGAGAATTAGACCAACGTGGGTCTGAGGGCAGGTCTTCCACTTAACAGCCGTGCAACTCTGGCTACTCACTCGGCCTCTTTGAGTGCCAGTCTCCTCACCTGTGAGCTGGGTGAGGCTCTCACAATACAGCCCATGCTCTTTCTAGTCTCTGTCCTCAGGATGTTTACCATCCAGGGTTGGGCATGTTCTGTAGATCAGGCCCACAGTTATTTCCTTCAAGCCAAGACTGATCCACAGTCCCAGCCCCAGGCTGGCCTCTTCCTCTGATCCTATACCGACCTCTGAAGTACCACCCACGTTGTCTCTCCTTGTTGTTGACCCAGAGCAGGAGTAAATGATCCAGCTGCCCACCTCCGAGGGGCTGTCGGAATGTCTGCCCTGAGAGTTTCCCTCTACCCAGAGCTCCATTCTGTTACCCAAACTCTGCCTCGGATCAGGAAGGCCCTACGCCTTGTCCTGTGTTAGGTAGGTTGACCCTGCTGGGTTTCCAGTGACCCTAGAAAAGACAGGTATTAGGGCCTGAGCTGTGGGCTTGGTATATCTGCTCCATTTGTATGGTGGTAATTGTATGTCCGCCTAGCTGAGACCTCTGTGGCTGGTGATCACACTGATAATGATCAGGTAATGTTCACCTACCAACCTAGGTGAAGCATGAGTTACTTTCCGGGTCAGAATTTGTGGTAAGCAAGCCGCAGCCAGTGCCTCAAGGTCTCTAGACTGAAGCAGGTGCAGGAGAGAGAGGCGGATCCAGAGGGGTAGGCCGGGCCTCTCTGGATTCTCTAGGCTAGCATCAGATATATGCTAGGGACTGGCTGGGTGGAGCCTGGCACCCCAGGGGTACCATGAGGATGGGCAGCCAGAGAAGTGCCGCAGAATGAATTGATTTGATAAATGGCCATTTATTACCCACACGAATTGGCTGAAACCAATTTCGGTCACATCAACCCCTGGTAAGTGCTGGGATATTGATTTGTGCAAAGTAATACAGTGAATTTATCAGTGTGATCCCCAGCTGCAGGGCTTCTAGCAAGGCTGGCGCACAGTTACTGCCTTACAAATGGAGGAGATAAAGCACCAACCCCTTAGCTTATGCCCCATGGCCTCTCTGGTCTTCTAGGATCACTGGAGCCAAAGCAAGGCCAGCATACATACCACAAGCCAGAGCGTTGGCATTGAAAGTGAGGGTCTCCTTCCAGAATCCAGAGCTACTCTTAGTCATGGCAGAGGGAGGACACCTAGCCCATTGGTCCGACCTCCTGGGAGCTCAGAGCCTCTACATCCCACCATTCTCAGAAAAGCAACCAGCTGTCTATTTAGCACATTCAGGGCTAGACTCCACCCCCTTCTTCCTACTAACCCACCTCCTGTGCTCCTACCTCAGTAAAGGCACCACCATTCACCTGGTCTCCTAAATAAAAACTTAAGACAATTCCTTGGCTCCTCCCTCTCCTTCACCCCTTACAGCCCGTCACATATCAGTTTCTAGCATTCTGCCTCTTAAATGGGTCTCAAACTTGGCCTCTCCCCTCCTTTCCTAATACCACAGCCCTTGCTCAGGACCTCAGGATCTCCCATTTGAACCATATAATGGCCTCCTCCCTGGTCTCCCTGCCTCCTTTTGTTCCCCTGTAATCATTTCTCCTCCCCAGCTGAGTAAGCTTTGTAAAATGTGAAAACTCTCCTGTCTAAAATCTTTGGGTGGCTTTTGCTGCCGTAGACCAGGGTACAAGGCCCACCCGTGCTGGCTCCCCGCCCCCCCGGCCGGTACGCACACCGGGCTGCTTCTGCTTCCCTGGACGTGCTGTATTGATCTGCTTGCATTTGTGGGCGCTGCCCTGCTGCCCTCTCTGCTTGGAATAACTTTTCTTCTGGCCCTTTCCCGACCCCATGTCCCACACTCTGGCTGGTTTTTACTTAGCCTAACTCAGTTCAGGAGCAATAGACTGTAGACTCCTGAGAGCAGAGACCATGACTGAATTATTTTTGTTTTTCCAGTTTCTGGCACAGCACTCTTCATGAAGTAGATGTGTAGTACAGTTTGTTGAAGTAATTTGGTTGGGCCCCTGTCCATCTCTGTGCTCTGAGGAAAGGAGAGAAGCTGTAAGCCTGCCCTCTAGTAGCTCACAAGCATACTAGGAACATGAATGTATTGAAATAGTAACACTTACACTACTTGATCTTTGACCCCTCAGGTGGACAAGCCATTCCCCAGCCCCGCTCTGGGTTAGCCTGCACACCTGGAAGCTTCCCTGCAGCTCCTTCTAACCAGGGGCTTATCACCAACACCCATTGCACCTGTTCCCACTTGACTCTGAAGCCCATGAATTCCCTCAGGAAAGCTCAGCCATCACAACTGATCTTCCTTGCTGGGATCTGGCCTTCAGAATTCTGAATTCAGAATCTCAGCATCAGCCACATGGCACACAGTGGGCTATTTCATGCTTTACTTCCATTTTTGACAGTCCAGAACTGTAATTGCCCAAGGCCTGCCTCTTTCTGGACCCCCCTCAGAGTCCTGTTTCTGAGCTGAGATATACATCCAGGCCATCCCTGAGTCATGGCGTGGCGGTGATTAATTTAGAAAACTGCTTGCAGTCCCACCTCCACCCCATACCACTTCATATGTTCTCGTTGTCCAGACCATCCTGCCCTTTCCCTGGCCTGCAGAGATACTCAAGACCCAGGCCTTTTCCAGAAAGCCTTCTTAGTCCCCCACCAGGACACAGGGCCCGTTCTTGGGGCTTCCCATGGACACCTTTCATCACTGCACTTACCACAGGACATCTCTTTGAGTGTCTCTCTCCAAAGGTCAGGAACTACCTCTCGTTCAGCATTTCCCCAGGGTTGGGCACACAGGCGTGTGTGCTAAACTCGAGTGAATGAAGCCTGAGCCCCTCTTGACATTCAGCCTCTCTCCGACACAGATTCTCATCCCAGCCTCCTTCTGGAAGGGTGGTGCTCTTCCTTCCAGTAATTCCTGCCCCAGCACACACATGCGTGCACACACACCTGGGGTGGAGGGTGTTCAGCAAAAGCTGTTTGCATTGTTTATGTGTAACCACTCAGTAGCAATAGTTTGCCTTCAGAAACACTAATCCTTAGAGACTAAGAAGAGAACTGTTCTCTCATCCTACCAACCTGAGGCTCCAGTCAGTACCCATTCTGACAGCAAGCACTTCTTGAGCACTTGCTATGCTCCCCGAACCTACAAGCTATAGGCAGGAGATTGCTAAAGATGTTCACGTGACTCAACCACAAGAGTTCCTCTGAAGGACTGGTTCCCCTAAGAGATGCCACAAGCATGGGACAAACATGTGACAAACATGTTAGGCTAAAAAACCCTCCCACACCAGATCACTAGAACTTACCAGGAAGGAGGAGTGAGCCCACCCAGATGGCCTCAGAACCTGGAGCTGGACGGAGGCAAAGGCCTGGGATGGGAGGAGGAGGGAGCTGTCTCCTCTCACTTTGATTTTGCACACAATGGGTCTTTCTGTCTGGAACGTAGCATCACACCCGTACTGCCTGGCAGTGGCCCCTCATCATCCTGGCAGGTGTCAGTCGGGCACGATGGCTCTTCCCGCACTTCTCCCAGGGCTCCCATCCCACACAGCAGTGCTCGCCTAAATGGCACAGACCTTTCTTTAGCCCAGTACCTGGCTCAGAGCTTGTTTGCTGCACAGATTGAGAAGGCTCCCAGGAGAGGGGTTAAGAAGAGAGAGGAAGCCTTCTTCACCCACAGGTAGATAATGACCTCTGGGAGTATTGAGACTTGGGTCCAGGCCTCACTCTTCTTCTCTGTAAAATGGAAATCAAAGTATCTGTTTTTTCCTCCTTGTGATTCCAGAAAGACCAACAATTAATTCATTTAGTCAGCAAGCATTATACCACCTCTGGGCTAGTCCCAAGGGTCCCTCTAGCACCTGCTCCCGTAGATTACACAGCCTGGGCACACCCTCCTCCAGGACACAAAGGCACGGGTGGATGGAACGCCTTGCACTGCCCCTCACTGAGCCCCCATCTTCTCTTCTGTAAAATGGAGGTAGTACTGCTCAGGACTAGCACGAGGATGAAAGAGGTATGTGTCCCATACCACTACCACTGCCACTGCTTCTGTGACTACTGTGGTTGGCACTTTTCTGATTATCGGGCTCATACAGAGTGCCTTCATAACCCTGGGCTCATTTCATCTACGTGCGGGGCTGGCATAGCATGTGTCTGACCATTTCTGTTTTATAGCTGAAGAAACTAAGGCTCTACAGGAGTGTTTTATTCAAAGCCAGTTAGCTAGAAAGTGGCAGAGCCAGGACTCTAAACTAGATCCTATAACTCCTACCCTGTCTACCATACCACCCTGTAGGTGAAGTGGACCAGAGAATACAGACCCCGGGAGTTAATGGAGTAGAGATGGGGTTGGGTCATCAAAAAGGTTGCTGCATGTGAGTTTGAAGATGGTCCAGTAGTGGTGGGTGCAGCCGGGAGAAGGCGTTCTGCTAAGGGGAAGAACAGAGCAAGGAGGCACTGGTGCTGGCCCAGCCTGTGGAGAGGCAGCCGGGCCTGTGGGAGCTATCAGAGATGGGACCGGCCAAGGAAGGGGCTGAGCTGCCTGCTCAGGGGACCCTGACACCATCTCGAGCCCAGAGAGTAGTCAGGAGACAGTCGGAGGACAGGGGCTCCTGAGGCCACGTATCAAAGGCTGAATGAGCTAGACTGGAAGCTACAGAAAGACAAGTTTTCTGGGTGAGGCTAGGGTATGAGGAGGTGCTGTGGCCGGGGAGGGCTGACTCCTTTCTTTAAACTCCTGAAGCACAAGTTCAGGCTCGAGAGTTAGCCAGAGCTGAGGGTAAAGCCCAGGGCCTTCATTTGTTTACCTGTGTAACTTTGAGCAGGTTACCTAACTTCTCTGCATATATTTCCTCATCTGTAAGAAGGGAACCAAGGGACGCCTGGCTGGCTGAATCGGAAGAGCATGCAACTCTTGATCTCACGGTTGTGAGTTCGAGCCCCACATTGGGTGTAGAGATTACTAAAAACTAAATAAACTTAAAAAAAAAAAAAGAAAGAAAGAAGAAGAAGGGAATCAAATTCCCTGCCCTGCCAGCTTTGTAGATTCATAATGAGGCTCAAATGAAGTTATGTATATGGAAGTTTTTAATAGACTGAAAAGTCTAGCAGAGTAAGTTGCTGCATTGGCTGGTCCACAGTGAGACATCAGTACCTATGGCCACGTCTCCAGTGGCCCATCAGTGTCTCTGCCCCAGCCTGACAGAACCCTCAAGGTTCCCAGCCGTGGTCATCAGCCACCCTGGCAGCCACACACCCTGGGGGCCTGCCTTCCTCAGTCTTTCCTAGCTGCTTCCATTTTTCATTCTGTCGGACTCCATCTGCTTGGTCGTTTTTCTCTTCAGATATTATTAGAAATATCCAGAGTTGTAATTGTTTAATGGTTGGCATTTCGCCTGTTTCACAGGGGGCCAGATCAAACCCACCCCAGACTCATGCCCCGGGTCTGGCAGAATTGGCCAGGGACAGCTGTGCAGTGGAGTCTGCCTGGCATTATAAAGAGCTCTCTCCCAGGTGCATTATTAGAAAAGAAGGGGGAAAGATGGCCCCAGGCATAATCCAATTCCACCTTCTCCATGGTGTTTTTGAACTGCATAGCCCAGCAGTGTGTAGCTCTCAGTAGCTGGGAAGCTTTCCTAAAAGAGAAATCAAGATCAGAACCTCAGGTACCTGACACCTGGGGAACCCCACTTCCCCCAGGCCACCTGTCTGATGCCTGGACACTTCTGCCTCCCCCAGATACCCCACGAAGCCTGAACCCAGTTCATGCTCAGCTTCTTTCCAACCTACCTTCTCAGTTCCCCCAACTTTTGGAAGAATGTGATTTCCTTTCAGATGACCCCTCTCTCACCCCTGCCCCAACACACATCTACATATTGTGTCCACAGAAGTCCAGCCTTTGCCATTTATATCTCTGCCTCCCCAAAAACCCCACCCATGGGTTCTTGTTTCTCTCGGGGCACTGGGGACTCCCATCTCAGCCAGGGTTGGACTACCCCTCATCATCCCCAGCCTTCAGGTACCTCTGAGGCCGGTGGGTTCCTCTGAGAGCCAAGCCTTCCATAGGGCTGGGTCAGCTAGTTTAGAGATGATCTGGGACCTTGCCCAAGGGAGAGGCTGGACTTTTCTCAGGGGGTGTCTCTCAAGAGGTTGTACTTCCATCTGTTCCCGCTGAGGCCAGAACTAGAAAGATCTTCAGGTAGCAGCATTTGAGTTTGAGGTGAGAAAGGCCACAACACGAAGTCCTAAGGCAGGTATTTGAGACCATAATCTGACTCCACCCACAACTACTCATGTTCATTCTTGTCTCTCCACCTGTGTCATTGTGGCCACCTTTTTCCCCTCCAGATCCTTCCCAGCCTCCACGATCCTTCATCAGTCCCACTTCTTCCAGAAAGCCATCCCTGACCTCTGCAGCTACTTCTCTGGAACCCAGCCATACAGATTGTAGCACACAATATAGCGTTTAGGATCTTTGTACCTTAGGACTGGCCAATACTTCCCCAAGACCATCAACTCTTTCTCAGTTGACTTGTTTTCCAGGCCTTGTCTTCTGACATATATCCCTTTGTTTATCTCCCCCTGACACTCTGAGAACCAGATCATACATGCAGACCAACCCTGACATAACACAGTGCTCTGTCCCTTCCCGCTTCTGACTGCCATGTTCCCATTAATGCAACCCAAACTGATACTCACTTTTTAAAGCAGCCATATATGAGCAAAAAAAGAGAAATGTTTAGAGAGAGAAGAGACTCTACCATCTCTACCAGTCAACTAGTAATCTAGTTGTATGACTTGGGCAAGTCTCTTTATCTTTTGCCTCAGTTTCCTGTTTAGTATAATCAAATTGAGAATAATACTTTCCCTCTCATGATGTTTGTGTGGGTCTTGAGTAATAAAAAATGTTGACAGTTTTTTTTGTTGTGCCCAGCAAATAACATGTTCAATAAATGGTTGTTCTTCTAATGGTTCTGCCTCATTCCTCCCCCTGCTCTTTTGCTTGAGTGATGCCTCTGAGCCTGATTCTCCCACTCCGTAGTTAGGCACTTAATTTCCTCACCTTGAATACGCAGCCCTTGATTATATATATACTTCCTCCTGAAGAGGAGCGGTGAGGTCTCACTTGAGCAGAGCTGAACTCCCAGGGAACCTAGTACAGATCTGTCCCACTCCCCTACCACTGCTCCCCACTGGAGGCCATGCTTAGTGGCAGTGCTAACCGAGTGGCTCACCATCTGTGCCCTGAGCTCCACACTACCCTTGACTGGATTCCAGAAAGTACATTTGGCTGTACTTCCAGACAGTGGACTAGATCTTTGTTTCCCCAAATGGGAGAGTCCAGAGCTCACACCCCAGATCCCTTAGGGCCTGCCATGGGCTTCTGTCTCTTCTATTTGCATAGGAGGCAGGCTCAGTCTCCCACCAGTAGTGAGTAGATGGGGAACCAGCCATCTGAAAGCTAAAGTTCCTCTTGAATTCTCCTTCACCAGCCCCCTACCCTTCCATTCACCATCCACCCGCCTTTCAGTTTCCCTGGCAACGCTGAGTGCTCATCCTGGAAAACTTTATCCGAAATCTGCTCTGGGCAGCTTTCCAAATCCATGCTAACCTGATTAGGTGTCTCTCGGGGCCTTGCCAGCTAATCAGATTAGGCAGCACTAATGGTAGTGAGGACTTTGAGTGGGCGCAGAGCAGTAAAACATATTGTATACTTAGTGATAATTATCCTGCCTTTTGTGTCATTGATTTATCTGCCTCTCTCCCTGTCCACCGCCCCCCTCAATCTTGTGTGTTTGGCCCTAGCGATCCGGAGGAAGGAGAATGGCTGGTACGATGAAGAACACCCTCTGGTCTTCCTCTTTTTGGGATCATCTGGAATAGGTAACTGGGAACAGATTGACAAGGGCGGGGAGAAGAGCTGGGGGAACCCTAGCTGCTATGGGCCAGGGTCACACAATCCACTTCTATACAACTCCAGCTCTGAAAACAACCGCCTCCAAATTACAGAGCTAGCAAAAGGATTATCTATCACGTTAGGAACAGCTGGAATTATGCCCCTCTCTCTGGAAGCTGTGGTGCAGGGCCTACGTCACCTGGACGACCAGGCCCTTTGGGGTCTGATAGCCCTGGTCCGGCTACTCTGCATCCCCAGAGCTGCCCTTTGGAACAGTTGAACCACCTCCATTGCCCAGCACACCAACCTTATTTAGTACAGCTCGGGGCATAACCTTCTAGGAAGCTAAAGAAAGCCCCTCATAAGGCCAACACAGTGTGGAGTGCATCGCAAAATTGGTTTCAGTCAAATGCGTTGGGGACTTTTCTAGTCGGTTTGGCTGGATTATCTTAGGCATTCTCACCCCCTTACTCTCCACCCTCACAAAACCCCCACCTGCACCACCTCCTCCCACCATTGTCCTGATGGGGAGTTTCATGCATTTGTTGTCTCTTCTTTCCCTCTTAGCATCTTCATGGACCTAGCACTCCCCCAGAAGTAGGTTACCTCCATCTCACCATGATACTGTAGAACTTGATTTCTTCTGCTAGACAGTGACTTCCAAAGGTTTGGCCATCATACCAAATGACCCTTCAGAGCCACCACTTTGGTATTGTCATTCCTTCTTTATGTTACAGAGAAAGGCTATGAGGCCAAGGAGAGGTGTTCTTAATCCCCTCCCAGCCTCTGTTCAGCCGGTGGTTCCAGGGCCTGGCTGGATGGCAAGACCATGAGTGTCTAAAGAGATTCAGTGCAGTGACCAGGAAGTCAGGGTGCTCCTGTCAGAGGCAAGGTTTGCACTGGGCTTCAAACGACAAGTTGGCTCTGGATTATAAAAGTCCACCTCCCACTCTTAGGATGCTGCCATTAGAAAAAAAGTCTCAGTTTCCATCCACAGAAAAATCAAGATGCAATGCAGACTTTGATTCTGGTTCCAGCTCCACCTTTAATTCTCCCTCCAGTGACTGGGAGAGTCACCAACCCTCCCTGAGCCCATCCATAAAATATATTATTTCCAATGTCCATGCATTTCTAATATTCTTTAATTCCAGAAGACAGTCATTTGGTTCTAACCCAACACCTCTTCTTTCCTTCTTATTAGGAAAAACAGAGCTGGCCAAGCAGACAGCCAAATATATGCACAAAGATGCCAAAAAGGTAAGGGCTGGGATGTAGGCCTGATGTGCAGGCCATGGAGACCTCGCCACTACTGCTAGCCCCCAAAATTCTAGGCTCCCTGAATCTGGCAATAGTGATTCAAAAAGATGGACCCTGATCCAGAAAGCAGGCCTCAATCTGGCCCCAGCTTGGCCACCAGTTGTTCCAGGAATTTGGGCAAGTTATCCAACCTCCTTTCACCTTAGTTTATTCATTTATGAAACAGGAAAAATAATCCTTGCCCTGCCTGACTGCTGGGCCATTTGGGAGAACCCAATGAGATTCATCCATGCATTTTCAGGCATCTACTCTGGCCAGGTATTGTACTAGATCCTGATAACTCAACATTTAGGACACTCTCCCTGCCCTGAGGAATTCAGGCTAGAAAGGGAAACAGCTTTAGAAACATATTATTACTATCTTGTACATCAAGGCCATGCCAGAGAGAGTCTTAGGGCCTGTAGAAAACAAGTAGGAATGACAAGATGCCATATTGCTTCTCTCCATTGTATATGAGCTTTTATATATATATTTTTAAGATTTTCTTTATTTGACAGAGAGTGCAAGCAGGGGGAGCAGCAGGCAGAGGGAGAAGCAGGCTCCCCGCTGAGCAGGGAGCCCAATGTGGGACTCGATCCCAGGCCTCTGGGATCATGACCTGAGCCAAAGGCAGCTGCTTAACCAACTGAGCCACCCCAGCGCCCCTGTATATGAGCTTTTATTTATTTATTTATTTTTAAGATTTTATTTGTTTGACAGAGACACAGCAAGAGAGGGAACACAAGCAGGGGTAGTGGGAGAGGGCGAAGCAGGCTCCCCACTGAGCAGGAAGCCCGATGAGGGGCTCAAACCCAGGACCCTGGGATCATGACCTGAGCCGAAGGCAGACGCTTAACTGACTGAGCTACCCAGGTGCCCCTGTAGATGAGCTTTTAAACGTGATTTCTTAGGCCCTAAGCTGTGGAGTGGTCACAGTCCCCTTTTCCCCATGACTTCGGAGCCTTTGGACTCACCACAAGAGAGACCTGTCCCTATCCCATATTTTTTCAGGCTCTCCAGGCCTACTTAATTTGACTTTCTGGAGTGACTAGAAGTATTTTTCTACAGAGTGAAATGTCAGAGCCATCCAATTGAAGATTGCAGAAACACTTCAACTAACGCCAAACATTATTCCACCAGCCTTTCCCTGTGGAGGCTAAGGTACCCCTGCCCACCACCTGATGTTGCCTGTGACTCCAGATGCCCTTGTCTAATTTCTGTGGAAGGCCTCCCCAGCTGAAGCAGTGAGGAATTAACTCAGGCCTCTGTCAGTCAAAACTGCCCCAGCAGCAGAGTCTTAGCCACCTTCCATCCGGCTTCTGGCCTCACTGCCCCTTTGCCTCCTCCCTGAGGGCCTGGCAGCCACAGAAACAACATAGGTCGCTCAGGCTGTGTCCTCCTGAGCCACATCCAGCCCCCTTCTGCCTGATAACTGGCTAAAGGCTCCAAAGCCTCCCTGGCTCTGCCAGTAGCTGTGCTCTGCCTCAGCCTAGCCCAGAGCAGACCCACTTGACAGGCAGTAGGCAAGAAGCAGCACATGGCATGCTAATATGCTGCAACTGAAATAGCATTTTTAAGACAATTCATCAGGTTGGCAGCGATTGAAACAATTAGCACTCTGGAAAGAGCCATAAACTAGCAAGACTATTAGGGAAGATACAGTTACGGGCAGGAACCACCTGATTAGGGATGAAGAATTCTGAGTGGTTTAATTTTAATACTGTCAGAAAGGTTAATATTTAATTACAAATTATAATCTCCTTATCCAAGCTGTCTTAATATGTCTTCATACACAGTGGAAGAAGAAGGAAAGCACCAGCTGACTTGCTGGTGTAGAAAGGAGACGGGGCTTGCTAAGAGACTGATGATGCAGGTCATTTTCAGTGGGTGCATCTGAACAAGGGTCCGACTGACACCAGTGCAGGGGCTCCTGAAAGCATGGGGAATGGCATCCTGCAATATGCCATCACCCCTCGGAGGAGGTGGGCTGGCGGTTAGTGCCCTGGAGCCAGCCATTCCTCAGCACAGGCTCCAGTTCTACTTTCTCCTGGCCTTAGGCAGGTTGCTTGACTCCTCCAAGTTTCAGCTCTCTCACCTCAAAATGCAGCTGTCCAGCCCTGTGTCGAAAGTTGTCGTGATCATGCAGCAAGATACTGAGTCACAGTGAGCTCAGG
Source organism: Zalophus californianus (assembly GCF_009762305.2). Lineage (NCBI taxonomy): Eukaryota > Metazoa > Chordata > Mammalia > Carnivora > Otariidae > Zalophus > Zalophus californianus. The sequence continues at coordinate 59,289,830 of NC_045605.1, forward strand.
CTCTGGCACACTTAAGTCAGCGCCTGAGCCCTGATCTCCTATTTATTCATCAGCTCGTACTTTCCATGGTGCCACCCCATCGACCGTCTTGTTTGACCCCATGAAGAAGATAGCATAGATGCTGAATTATACCCACTTTTCCGATGAGAAGACTGAGACCTTATAGCATGTAGGGGCGGGCCCGTCCAGGGTCACTTGTGAGGGGAAGAAGTAAAATCAGAATCCAGTCTCTCAACTTCCCTTTCAATGCCATTGTCCTAGCTGCAGTAGGAGGCTAAATTGTAAACTTGTCAATTTGTTCCCGTGTCAAAATGGGAGATGTGAAGCATGAGAAACCCAGTACAACCATCTGTGTATTTAATTTTTAAATCCTAGGTGGTGCCTCTATAAAACTCCTTCTTGTACCAGCTCCGTGCAGAGTCTGTGTTTAGCATAGACATTTTCTGGCCATGTAACAGGCAAGTGTGAGACCTGCCTTCAAAACCTGAGAGTCCTGGACTGTACCCGACACTAGCAGGACCCAAGGAACGATGTACAGAAAGTGCCGTGTCACAGGAGCTGGAGAGGAACTGTGCAGTAGCTCTGGCTCAATAACACACTCAGTGACACTGGCCAGGGACTTGGTGGCTTGGATTTAAGTTCTGGCTCTCAGATCCTTAGTCGCCTCATTTGTGAAAGGTCACTAATGCCTCTGGACCTGGCTGCCTCGCAAGGTCTCATTTGCACATTTGTATAATTTCTTTATCAGACCTTTGGCTTATTTTTTTCTGTCATTAGCCTCTGCTCTTTCTCCCAAATTTGAGCAGTTTTGTTAACTTCCATTATTAGGGTTAATAATCCTTGAAAAAGAACCTTAATGGGGCTCTGTGATCGTCTCCTGAGGTAGGGTGGTAGCACCCTGAAGACCGCAGTTAGCATGGCACTGTGACAGAGGGATCAGAAGCAAGGGTCTGAGTCCCCTTGCCTGGGTTCAAACCCCAACTCTAAACTACTCTGGAGTTGGCTGGGATCTCTGTTCACATCTGTTTTTTCATCTGTAAAATGGGTTCAATTATGGTGCCTTTCTCATTGGATTATTATGAAGGTTAAAGGAGGTATGTAAACTGCTAAACACCGTTCACACATAGTAAACAATCAGTACATATTGGATATTACTATCATAATTGTTGCCTCACTTCTAGATGACCCTAAGTTAAGATCATGTGAAACCAAAAGTATTCCAGCCACGAATATCAAGCCCTAAAACTTTTTCAAAGTTACTCAGCAAATCAGTAGAAGAACTAGGATGAAAACCCATATCACTTGACATAAGTGATCATTAAAGTCTATACTTCCGGTGTCCTGGGACACTTCACATCGGGGCACAAAGCTCAAAACTTACAGGTGAAGATTGCCAAGAGCTGATTGACAGAGCAGGAAATATGAGGCAGTAGAGTTTAGTGGCTAAAAGCAGACTTGGAGCTAAATTGTCAAACCTGAGGGACCTTGGGCAAGTTACTTTAATCTGTGACTCAGTTTTCTCATCTGGAAGGTTAGAAATGATAATAATACTTACCTCATAGACTTGTACGTGTTCTGAGCTCTGTATAGCTTGTTTAGAACATTGCCAGGCACTTAATAAGCATCTAGGGACTGTCAGCTCTTATCATTAGGTACCCATCTCATGGCTTCCAGGGCATTGCTCCCTCTGGGAAGCATGCCCAGCTTCCTCATGTCCATCCTCCCGTTCTTCCTCAAGCCTGTGTTTATCTTGGCTGAGCTGCCTAGGACCTGAAAATGCTTGTTGGCTGATGCCCCATGTTCTCTGATCGCAGTGATAACCTCCACCTGGCCTTAATACTGCTCCAAGTCCTTACCTACCTCTTGGATTAGGTGCTCTCAGGACCCTGGGGAGGCAGGGAGAGGAAACAAGGGCCTGTGCTCCATAGGAAGGAACTGCAGCTCCAAAAGGGGAGGCAGCATGCCCTACGCCACGCAGACAGTGGCCAGACGGACTGGAAGCCAGTTCCCTGCCAGAGCTCTTCTGCTGCCCTGTACCTCGGGTACAGAGTGACACAGAAAAACTACATTTCTGACCAGCAGCCGTGCTAGAACGTGGCTGGAATTTCAGACAGAGATAGCTACCTCTCTCTAGGGTCCTGGCGCCCTGTCATCCCCAGCTCTCAGAAGAAGTGCTTTCAGTGAGTGCACTGTCTGAGGTGGAAATGTGTGCCAGTGGGAAAGGAGCCTGGGGAACCCTGGTCTGGGTGGAGGGACAGGGCACCTGGGAATATAAATCCCTAAATTCGTCATAAAAAAGTGAACACTGCCTGTGTTAACTCGCAACCCCCCTACTACATATACGCACACATACCCTTTCCCTGGGGCTAATCATGGTTGAACCTCACGCCAAAGGACCAGTTCCCTGCAGATCACTCCTAGACCCAGTGGTGGAGAGAGGTGGGCTACAAGCTGCCTTATGGATAGCTTTTAAGTGAAATGAAGAAATGTAAATAAATTAAAAGATTTCTTAGCACAAAAGAGGGGTGCCTGGGTGGCTCAGTTGTTAAGCGTCTGCCTTCAGCTCAGGTCATGATCACAGGGTCCTGGGATCGAGCCCCGCATCGGACTCCCTGCTCCGTGGGGAGCCTGCTTCTCCCTCTACCAGTCCCTCTGCTTGTGTTTCCTCTCTCGCTATGTCTCTCTCTGTCAAATAAATAAGTAAAATCTTTTTAAAAAAATTTTTTAAATAAATAAAAGATTTCTTAGCACAAAAGAAACATAATCTAAAACAAAGAGGCATGTACCCACAAAGACCTGCAAAGCTGAGGGCACCATGGAGCTGGCTGGGTATTTGTGACACCCTTCCTTCTCATCATGGTCCACACTGACTGTAACTGAATCTGTCCATGTCTACCTGCCCCACTTGAGGGGTTCTCCTCAAGGATGGAGACCAAGACTTGTTCGCTGCTGTGGCTCCAGCACACACAGGATGCCCTCACCATCCTGACATGGTAATCAGACCAGTAGAAGCCTGAAAAAAGACATTCTGAGCCAGATTTAGAAGAGCAGGGACATGACTTGGGTTTATTAAGGTAGGGAATGAGGGAATCATGCGGGAGATGAGTAGACAGAAAAGGAGGCCAGGAGACAAAAAATATATGAGAATGGAATAGAAGATCTTGCACTGGTGTGGTCTGAAAGCCTAAGGGATATTTGAGATGCTCTCCTTCTTAACCCTTCCCTCTATACCTTCCTGCCTCCAAGTGGATTCCTGCTTGTTTCCACACAGGGCTTCATCAGGCTGGACATGTCTGAGTTCCAAGAGCGGCATGAGGTAAGTGAGAGTCCTCGCTGAAGTGTGGTTTGGAGGGCCTGTAAGTCAGCATGACTCTGCCTGGGTATTTTGTTGTGACTTGTCTTTTGGACCTGAGATAATTCCAGCAGCCTTGGGATTCATCCTTTGGGGGCATATGGGTGCAAGAGGGTCACTAATCTGTTTTGCATAGGACTTGCTCTGAAGAAGAAACCTAGAGAAGATCTGTAGCCTCTTCCATCGCAGCAGGATTCCTACCACCCCAGAAAAAAGTCCGACTGTCCTTATTAAGACAGGCACTGCTAATGAATGAAGCCATTTTCCTGTGCATACCCATATCAGAAACTAAAAGTATAGAAAGGCCTTCCCAGTATATTTCCTTCCTTCTTCCAGGTGGCCAAGTTTATTGGGTCCCCACCAGGCTACATTGGCCACGAGGAGGGTGGCCAGCTGACCAAGAAGCTGAAGCAGTGTCCCAATGCTGTGGTGCTCTTCGACGAGGTAGACAAGGCCCATCCAGATGTGCTCACCATCATGCTGCAGCTGTTTGATGAGGTGAAAGTCACTTTGGGCTAGGATGGAGTCGGGGACATCTGGGGGTATGGTGAGCTATGAACATTAAGAATCAAGGGCTCAGAGGCCTGTCTGATCCCTCCTTCACTTGCCACTTCCACATGTGTGCATTCGGTCACCTAGCAGATGTGGCTTTGCCCCCTTTCTGGATCAGGGTCGAGGCTGGGCACTTGAGGACAAACCAGCACTACCCAAGAGTTGAAATTTTGTGGCTGCCCAGGCTGCCTTCTAGAGAGACACAGAGCAGAGGTGCCAGGACAGAGCTGAATTTTTAGTTTCAACTCTGCTCCATCTCTAGGCACCAGGGGCCTCATGTGACAAACAAGGAGGCTGGATCCAAGATAAGCTCCAAGAACCTTCCTGGCTCATGGAGCCTTTTTCTTCCAAGGAGCTCCAGGCTCATCACAAACTAGACAGTCTCCTGGTGGGGTGAGCTCTAAATGAAAAAAACTCCTTTCTTTTTCAGCGCATTCTGTGTACTAGGCTGAAGACACCATTGCCAACTATCACAATAGCAGGCAGAGTAGAAACTCTCATTTTTTACAGAAGAAGAAACAGGTTCAGAGAGGTTATAAATGTCTTGCCCATGGCATGGAGCTACTGCGCAGAGGAACCACGTTTGGGCCACAGATACATTGGATTCCAGAGTCCCAGTTCTCCCTCTCTACCACTCCTTACCTCATGCAGAGGAGAGAGACTTATGATCGTAGGAGGGGTTGACCTCCTTTAGGGGCCCTGCAGAACTGGGCATGAGGCTTCTCTTCTGCTCCCGTACAGGAGCTATATTAGCCAACACATGCCCAGACGGAGTCCAGCCTACCTTTCCATTTAGCCCCCTACAGCCCTGGGACAACAGGAAGGGGTTTTGCGTCCCATGTCACAAGTGTACTCAAGTGCAGGAAGGGACTTTTCCTGGACCAAATAGCACACCAGGTACCAAGCTAGGAAGACCCAGATCTAGATATACCCACAGCTGCCCATCATCTTCCCCACCTGGCCCAGCATCCTTGTCCCTGCCCCAGTTTTATTGCTGTCTTCTTAGCTTCCCAGCTTTTCCCTGTCCCCAGACCAGCCACCGAGGAATGAAGGCCTGTCCTTCAAAGGTCACATATTCAGTTACCCATACCTGTGCTCTGAGACCTCGCACCTCGTTCCAGTCTCTTGATGGGATTCAGGTACACAGCTATGGACCAGACCCAGTCCTGCTCCCTGGGAGCTCCCTGTCTAGTAGATGGGTGGAAAGGAGACATGATAATAGTTGATATTTTTGATTTTATGAGCCAGGCACTGTTCTAAAACATTTACTTGTATCAGTTCATTGAATCCTCCCACCATCCCTGTGAAGGTGGTTATTGTTACTGCCTCTGTGTAAGAGGAGAAGACTGAAGTAAAGTGAGAGAAGTGATTGGCTTATGGGCATGCAGCTGGCAAGAGGGAGTCCAGGATGGGAGCCCAGGCAGTCCAGTGCAGAGCCTGCAGCTTCAATAATAACTACCACGCAGCTAGGGCCAGAAGAAAGAGGTAGATCTGCAGGGAAGCCTTCACGGGAAGGGAGGGTCCCCAGCTCAGGGTTCGTGGGCACAGCAGCTTCTGACATCTCTGCAGAGGTACCTCTGATGGCCTTCTTGGCCCAGAAAGAGGGAAGGCAGCTACTGACTGAGATACAACAAGCTCCACCTCCAAGTTGTTACCACCTCCATATAAGCCCTGTCTACCCCTCCCCTGCTGCGGTCACTCCACTGACTACCTTCCTACAGCCTCCGCCAGCCTACTGCCATTTCTGAAGTCTATGCCCTTGGTTCCATCGACCAAAGTTGCCATCCGAGAGTACTTAGATTTATGCTTATGGGCTTCTTTTGGACAGGGACCTTGTCTTACTCCAACCACTCCCAGAGCACACAAAATCAAGGGAGATGCTCTGTTGAGTAACTTAATTCAACAGTAATTCAGCATAACTTCCAAGGATAACTGAGGAGGTTCTAGGTGAACAGAGTGGAGAAGGGCCGGCAGCAGACACCTACTGTGCAAAAGCATCCTGGTCTGTCCAGGGAACTCTAGCTGCTCAGCACCGTGCAACTGCAAAAGGGAAGTGAGAGCAGAACAGTGGAGGTGAGTGGGTAAGGTTGGCAGGGACCAATTACGATCCCAGGCGAAGGACTGTGGATTTACTTGTTAGATCATAAGGAGCCTTGAAAGACTTTAAGCAAGAGAGAAACATGGCCAGATTCTCACTTTATAGACAACCGTGAGAGAGTGGACTGGGAAGAAGAGGGGGAGCAGCAAGGAGGCTGTTGAAGTATCCAGGCTAGATGTGGGGACGCCTGCTCTAAAGCAGGGCCTTAGGCTGGCCAGAACTCCCAGAAGGCCGACTGTGGAGGACTCAGGGATTGAATGTGAGGGGAGACGGAGGGCCCGAGGGCGGCCAGCTGCAGGATTTCTGGCCTGGGTGACTGGATGGCTGCTGCTGCCTTCAGCTGAGGCAGGGAACCCAGGAGGACAAGCAGCTGATTGGTGAGGAAGAAGAGGAGCTGAGTTTGAAATTGCTGAAAATGAGATGCCTAAAGGATGACCCAGTGGAGGTGTCTAAGAGGCTGGCCATCAGTTGGAGAAGTCTAGAGCGCCGGACAGATCTGGACTGGAAGCAGAGATTGAGGAATGTGTCAGCACAGATAGGGTAAGAGAAGCCACAGGAAAGGATGAGATCTTTCAACCAGGGGGTGTATAGTATGCAGAGAAGAAGAGAGGGCTAACACAGAGCCTTGCGACCTATCAGGAAAGTCCAAGAGGGAATGTGGTTCGGTGTGGGGCAGAGGGGACACACAATACACAGTCTCTGCCTCAGTGCTCATGAATAAGTCGGGGAGGACAGCAGCAAAAAGCACTTCAGCCCACTATGGTATGTGCTACACTAGGATAAGTTGTAAGGGCACCTGATCCAGTCTTGGGGCATGAAGGAAGCCCCCCCATTCCCACCCAGCTCAGTTCTCCCAAGTCTGGTCAGGAGCCCTAATGCTCTCAGTAAAACTCCAGGTGGCCCCAGAGCCAGCCGTGCAGGGCAGAAGTCTCAGGAGGACACTGGCCCCTGCCGAGCCTGCCTCTGCGCCTCCCTTCAAGGACAGAAGCAGTGGGAAAGCCGCCCCTACAACCCTGGGGTAGCAGTCACACCCACCCTGTCATTGCTGAGGGGTGGCACAGGGACAGCTCCCTCTCTGGGGAGGACTCTTTGGCAGTCCTTACTGCCAAGGACTCTGAGGAGGAGGAGACATGAACCCTGTGAAAGTCACCCTTTGGGTCACTCGTATGCCGTGTCTGCTCCCCTCACCCACCTGGGACCCATCCCCAGGCCCAGTTAAAAAAAGCAGGGCTTTGATCCTGGAATGGAATTGCCGCTGGTGGTTGTTCTGGCCAGTATAGCGGTGTGTGAACTCCATCTTCGGGAAGGAGCTCTGCGAGGAGTGTCATATGCATACATTTGGACACATCTCTCTCTCTCTCTCTCTCTCTCTCTCTCTCTCTCTCTCTCTCTCTCTCTCTCTCTCTCACACACACACACACACACACACACACACACACACACACACACATATGCATACATTTGGACACATCTCTCTCTCTCTCTCTCTCTCTCTCTCTCTCACACACACACACACACACACACACACACACTCACTCACACACACACACACACACACACACACACACGTGCAGAGACCAGAACTAGAATTGCCCTCAGTAGATTCTGTTGATCTGTTACTCATAAACAGGGAAGCCAATGGCAAAAGCTCAAGAACATCTACTTGCTCCCTTGCCTTCCCTTTTTCCCACCCCAAGGCAGGGACTGTAATCAGGACCTGGACCTCAAGGCCCCTTTGAATTGATCCCTTTGGAACTGACACTTTCTAAGAGGCCTGAGGACCGCCTGGGTGGCTCAGTTGGTTAAGCATCTGACTCTTGATTTCAGCTCAGGGTCTTGAGATTGAGCCCCTTTTGAGCCCCGTGTTGGGGCTCCGTGCTCAGCAGGGAGTCCACTTGAGGATTTCTCTCCCTCTCCCTCTGCCCCTCCCCCTGCTCACGTGCTCTCTCTCAAATTAAACAAATAAATCTAAGAAGGCTGTGCCAAGGGCCAGTATAAAGCAAGGCTAAAAAGCACCAGGTACCATGTCCAGCATGGAGTAGATACTAAGTTAATGCACATCCCTTCCCCTTTTGCCTCTGGGGGCCAGGGCTGGTCTGCCATTGCTTTGGCTTTAGAAGCAAGGACTGAGCCTGAGTCAGGTCCATACCACCAGGGAAAGGGAAATGCTTGAGGAGGACTAGCTACCAGCTGAGGCTGGGGCAGGCAGGAACAGACAGGTTGGGGTCAGTGATGTGCCCCAGAGCCATGTCCTCTGGCGTGACAGGAACTGTGCTTGGTGGGAGGAGTGCAACAGGACACAGAGAACACGAAGCAGGGTGCCTGTGGTGCAAGGAGAAGTGCCCCGTTGTCCACTATTGTTACTCCATCAGTTCTGCTCAGAGAGGCTCTGACCGTCGCTTTTGTCATAAATGACTGTAAAGAACTGTTGTACAGTGATACAGCCTTGTTGTTTGCTGAGTCGGTGGGAGCTGGCTGACTGGGGGAGTCCTTGTCGCCCTTAAACTGCGTGGCCCCAGTTAGCTATACTTCTCTCATTCTGTCTCTTCTCCCTGCTGTTGCTCCTTTTCTCTTTCCTCAGTGCATCTGTCTCCAGTATAGATGCTTTCTTTCGTCTGTGTCGCTTCTAGAAAGAGCTAAAGATTCCAAGGACTCTTCCCACATTGGTTAAAGGTGGAGCCTTATTTTCTATCCCTCTCTGTCAGGCAAAAGGATGGCTTTAAGTTGCAGAGACTATACCTGTTGCAATTCATCTCGGTCATTTTGATACAACAAATATATGTTACATGTCTGCTGTGTTAATAACAGTTCGGAACATTTGCGCAGCTTGGCTAACTAAGGATTTTTAACCCACATGACCGTATTAGTCTTCACAATGGCCATATAAAATACCTTCCTCTGAACTCCTACAGTGACCTGGGCTTCCCCTTATAACACTTAACTCACTGAATTGTCATTCTGGTTTCTTGAGTGTCATTTTTTATTAACAAGAAGCATGTTGGGGCACCTGGGTGGCTCAATCATTAAGCGTCTGCCTTTGGCTAAGCTCATGATCCCAGGGTCCTGGAATCGAGCCCTGCATTGAGCTCGCTGCTCAGCGGGGAGCCTGCTTCTCCCTCTCCCACTCCCCCTGCTTGTGTTCCCTCTCTCACTGTGTCTGTCTCTGTCAAATAAATAAATTAAAAATCTTAAAAAAAAAAAAAAAAGACAAGGAACCTTGTTTTTAAAAAAAAAAACAAAACATGTCAAAACCTCAGTGAGGCACCAATGCCCCAACACAGAGCCTGGCCCAGTTGGGCCTCCAAGAAAGTACGTTGGATGGATGCAAGTTTAATTGGGCTGACTTTCGGGGTGCCAGAGATGAATCAGGGGCACTGATGGATGATAAACAGAGCTTCCGTTTTGACTGGAGTCACTCTCAGCCAGTGGAATGGTTGCAGCCCAGGACAGGGAGAACCGGGAGGAGTGAGCAGCTGAGGGTTCTGGAGAGACCTCCTGGAAGAGGTGTCCAGGCTTAGCACTTCCTGACTGTGCAGTCATGGTTCTTTCCCAGGGCCGGCTGACGGATGGAAAAGGGAAGACCATCGACTGCAAGGATGCCATCTTCATCATGACCTCCAATGTGGCCAGTGACGAGATCGCACAGCACGCACTGCAGCTGAGGCAAGAGGCTTTGGAGATGAACCGTAACCGTATCGCCGAAAACCTTGGTATGGCACACGGCCTGAGCTATCTGGGCACCTGGGCAAGTGCCCAGACCACCAGCACAGCTCCTGGGGGCAAGGATGACATCAGGCAGGAGGCCACATCTGTCACCTTTCTATTTGGAAACGAACCTTCCAACCCCTCTTCCAAGTCAGAACTCAAGTCTGGGTCCTGAGTCTTGTCCCCCTCTTTCCCTCCTTCACACAACTGCTACACTTAAGGAACCTCAGGCTTTGTATTTGTAGCACATAGAACTGGACGGGCCTCAGGAAGTGCCCAGTCCGGTCCTCTCACTCAAGTGGAGACCAGGCTGAGACCTAAAGAGCCTGAGACCATGACCAGGATCACACAGACCATTGGGGGCAGGGCCAGAGCTCTTTTCATGAATGGGGGCAAGAGGCAGGCACAGTTCCCAGAGCTCCCTAGGTATGGGGAGTAGGCAGTTTATGATTCTTTTTCCACAGGGGATGTCCAGATTAATGACAAGATAACCATCTCAAAGAACTTCAAGGAGAATGTGATACGCCCCATCCTGAAAGTAAGAGGTCTTTGTCCTTCCTACTGGAGTCTCCGGTGGGAAGATCCCCTTAGCCATCCTTAGTCTTCCCTGCTGGGGTCCAGTAATTCCCTTTACCCCTTCTGAGTCACAGAGCTCACCCACCCCTAACCCGGCCCTGCAGGCTCACTTCCGGAGGGATGAGTTTCTGGGAAGAATCAACGAGATTGTCTACTTCCTCCCCTTCTGCCACTCAGAGCTCATCCAACTTGTCAACAAGGAACTGAACTTCTGGGCCAAGAGAGTAAGAGCAGGAACTGCCCATGGGTGGGGTTGGGTCATCTGCCCACTGGAAATAGGGAACACTGGGTTGGAAGCACCACCCCCCCTAGAGGCATGGAGCACAGTGGTGTGGGACACTGGCCCTGGGGGCACACAATCACTCACAGTCCCGGGCCTCAGGCCAGAGTGGTGATAGATGGAAAGCACTGGGCCACATGTGGGCATGCTCCTATCTGACCTATCTCAGGCCAAGCAAAGGCACAACATCACACTGCTCTGGGACCGCGAGGTGGCAGACGTGTTGGTCGACGGCTACAATGTGCACTATGGTGCCCGCTCCATCAAGCATGAGGTGAGCACTGGAGCCTGAGAGAAGTAAGGCATCTCCACACCTCCCTCCCCCCGTGCCCCCACCCCACCCTGGGCTCCCAGCCTGGAATAGTCCATACCCAGAGCAGATGCCCCTTCAGAACCCAGACCAGAAGATGATCAAGTAAAACCCCGGTCCTGGAGGATAAGCAAGTATGAACCCCTGCCAGGAGTGAGGAACTAAGTTGGGCACCTCAGGAACTGACATCATTGAGTCTTTAGCATAGTCCTGCAAGCTGTGTGTGGTTAGCCCCACTTTGCGGAGGGGGAAGATGAAGCCCAGAGCTTTCTGACTTGCCCTGGTGGTAAGTGATAGAGCCTGGGCTCCAGGCCACGGCCCCAGCAGTGATGAGCTCTTCACCTGTCACCTACAGGTCGAGCGCCGTGTGGTGAACCAGCTGGCAGCCGCCTATGAACAAGACCTGCTGCCGGGGGGCTGTACTCTGCGCATCACTGTGGAGGACTCAGACAAACAGCTGCTCAAGAGCCCCGAACTGCCCTCACCCCCGGCTGAGAAACGTCCACCCAAGCTGCGGCTGGAGATCATCGACAAGGACAGCAAGACCCGCAAACTGGACATCCGGGCCCCACTACACCCTGAGAAGGTGTGCCACAATCTCTAGCTTCTACCCACCTGCCTCTACATGCCCTCAACATCTAATAAAGGCCCCTCGGCTGTGGCATGGCAACTGACCTATCTTCCCCTCATGCCCTTTCCCTCCTCTCCACCCAGCCTGAGGCCTGTTTACCTCCTCATAGCCCCTGGAAGACAACTCCTCAGTCTCAAAGTCAAAAATAGGGATTTTGCCCTCCCCTGGACCTTTTATTATGGGCCCAAAACTTGCTAACAGGTCTCCAAGGGAGGGGCTGCCTCCCCATCCCCTTCAAGGCAGGGAAGAGAAGGAGGTCCCTTATCTCTATCTTTCAGCATGATCCCCATGGTCTGTAGTCTCTGGAACTTTATCATGGTCCCAGGAAACTCAGAAGTTTGCCCGCTAAGAACAGATCTGCCTGGGAAAAGACGGGGACCAGGCTGTGCCCTGCCACCCTTTGCTGGCCCTCGTACAACTGAGTCCCCAGAAGGTCTGCACAGATTGTGGAGAAAGAGTGCAGAGGCCCAGGCACAGAGGTTGTGCAGTGTAGACTGTAGCTCCCTCTTTCCCATAGCCTAGAATTCCAAGGAGAGGGGACCCATAGAACTTCTCCCCCGTCCACTGCCATATGGTGGCTGTTTCCCCTCAACCACATTCTGGTGTCAGGCCAGACCATGTTTCTCCAGCTCTGGAACTAAGCCAGTATAAGGCACCTCGAGGAGGAAGGCTGAGTGGGTCACTATCCTGCTCTGCTCAGGGACTGGACAACAGTACCAAATGACCAAGCAAGCTCAGCTCTATGGGGCCTCCTTCAGGAGACGAACACAGCCATCGGGGAGCTGTAGGGAGAGAGATCATGAAATCAGGCTGTGACCAGGTGGCTGTGGAGTCTGCATCAGCTCTGTCTATACTGCTGTCCCAGCTGAGTTAGCCTGGAATAAACTGCTCCCCTGGGCAGTCTGCATGTTAGTCGTGAAGCAGAGGGCCTGCACACCATCCCCCAAGGGCATACCACAAATGAGCCACGTTTCAGCCCCAGCTTAGCAGGACACAGCGAGGCCTGGTGCATCCTTGGGCACCATCGATAGTAGCCACCACTGATGACCACCCCATCACCCTGCAGGGCCTTTTTGGATCCCTCCTTTTGGTGTTAGCTAATCTCTTTCAGGAAACAGAAAATAGAGGCAGGAATTAAAGTCCCTTAGGTGATGGCAGAATACCAGAACAATGTGGGTACAAGGCAGTCGGAAGTCAGGACATGGGCTCCAGCAGATGCTCTAGCAGTCACCGTCCAGGCTCTCAGGGAGCTGTCTGCTGCTCCCTAGCTCAGTAACTGCTGTTCTTTTTACTACTGCTACTACTGCTACTACTATGGCTTCTACCGCTACTACTACTACTACCACTACTACTACTCCTACTGCTACTGCTACTACTGCTACTCCTGCTACTGCTACTACTCCTGCTACTACTGCTGCTGCTACTGCTACCGCTACTACTGCTACTGCTGCTGCTACTACTACCGCTACTGCTACTGCTACTACTATGGCTTCTACCGCTACTACTACCGCTACTACTACTGCTTCTACCGCTACTACTACCACCACTACTGCTACTGCTACTACTACGGCTTCTACCGCTACTACTACTGCTTCTACCGCTACTACTACTACTACTGCTACCGCTACTACTGCTACTGCTACCGCTACTACTGCTACTACTACTGCTACTGCTACTACTATTGTTACTGCTACTACCGCTACTACTACTGCTTCTGCTACTACTACTACTACCGCTACTACTACTACTACCACTGCTACTACTACTACTGCTACCGCTACTACTGCTACTGCCACTACTACTGCTACTACTACCACTACTACTACTACTACTATTAACGCTATTACTGCTACTGCTACTACTGCTACTACTACTGCTACTTGTTTTGAAATCATTATAGACTTACACAAAGTTGCAAAAATAGTAGTTCTCCTATATCCTTCACCTCACTTCTCCTAATATTAACATCTTACCAAACTATAGTATAGTTATTAAAAGCAGGAAGTTAACATTGACACAGTACTAACTAATCTGTAGACATTCAGATTTTGCCATTTTTCCCACTGATGTCCCTTATCTGGTCCAGGGTCCAATCCAGGACCCCATGTTATGTTTTGTCACGTTTCCTTTGTCTCCTTCAGCCCTTGGCAGTGCCTCCATCTTTCTTTTCCTTTCATGACCTTGACACTTTTGAAATGTCCAGGTCAGTTATTTTATAGAATGTTCCTCAGTTTGGGTTTCTCTCCTGTTTTCATATGATTAGATTGAGGGTCTGCAGTTTTGGCAGAACTACCCCAGAAGTGATGATGTGCCCTTCTAGTGCCTTCTAGCAGGGGGTGATATTTAACTTGGATCATGTGACTGTGGTGGTACGTGTCAGGTTTCTCCACTGTAAAATTAATGATTTCCCCTTTGAAATTAATAAGAATCTTGTGGGGAGATACTTTGAAGCTGTGTAGATGTCTTATTTGTCCTTAAACTTTTGCCTATGAATTTTAGCATCCATCATTGGTTTTTGCTTATAAGTATTAATGCTGTGTTGGCCTAATGATGACTTTCTGTTTACTTATCTCATCTGTATTTATTAATTGGTATTTTGTAGGGAAGAGCTATCTCTTTTCTCCCATATATTTATTCAACAATTTATTTATATCAGTATAAACTAATGGATATTTGTCTTATTCTGTGGGTTATAATCTAATACTATGGTAGTTTATTCATTGCTCATACTGGCCCAGATTTGGCCATTGGGACCACTTTCAGGTTGGCTTCTGTATTTTTTTGGCATTGCCCCCATCATTGTTTTAGCCCTTCCTTACTCTCTAGCGCCACAAGATGTTCCAAGCTCACTCATAATTTTCCTGTTCCAGCCCTGGCATCAGCTATTTTCCCAGATAGCTCCTGGTTCCTTGCACTCGAAAATAGGCACTAGGTGTATTCATTGCTACTGGAGTGTCATTACTTCTAGGCCCTTTCAGCACACAGAGCTAGGAAATAGGTGTATTCATGTTAACACACACATCTGAATTTATTACTCTATCTATATGTGTATTATTAAAAATAGTGAGCTCACATTGATACCTGCAGTTCCAATCCAGTACCACGGGGTTTGTGGCTGTTGTTATGCTCTCCTGTTCTTTTTCTCTTCTTCTGCTATCTCCTTTTCTTCTCCTTTCACTCTGTTGGGTGTTCAGACCTCCCTTGAAGGCTCTAATGCAGTCAGTCAGTGACCATCCTATATGGAACATTCCAAGTAGATAAAGTTCTATGCCTGGTGATCAGTCTTTGGTTCAGTCAGCTGTGACCAGGAGCAGGAGGCATATAACTCAAGACCAGATAACTTTTGTATTAGAAAACCCAATGGCCACCTTCCTGAGAGGAGAGGAGGAGATAGGGTAGACCCTCAGATTTTGAGGGACTTAAGTATCACTTCTACAGATTCTTAACTACACCTCCTAAGGGATGTCGGCCCCTATCTTACGCTTCCATAGCATCCTAGGCAACACTCAGCTCACTTGCATTACTTGTTCTGTGTCTGTCTTTGTTACCAGAAAGCACTCAGAGGGCAGATATCGGTTGTCCAGCTCACTGTCCTGTTCACAGGACCTGACACAGTGCCAGCATATGACAGATGCTCCAGGTATTCGGATGGTTGGGCGTCCCATGCAGTGAGCACAGATCTTCACAGTGGGTCCCAGGACAGAACAGTGTCATTTATTCACTGAGCACACGTTTGTCGTGTTCTTGTGGCCAGCCAGTAGGATCTGCCGGGATTGGACCCTGAGCAAATGGGGCAAAGCAAGACCCCGAACCTGTATTGAGTATCCTGGAATGCATGAGACAGGGCTTGAAAATGAAAATGTAACACCTTTATTATTTGAAAAGAAAAACTCAAAGATGCATGATGATTGTTTTAGAAATTTAGGAACCACCCAACTGGGTGGTTCAGTTGGTTAAGCATCTGATTTTGGCTCAGGTCATGATCTCAGGGTTGTGATATTGAGCCCTGTGTCAGGCTCCACGCTGGGGACGGAGCCTGCTTAAGATTCTCTCTGTCCCGGGCGCCTGGGTGGCTCAGTTGTTAAGCGTCTGCCTTCGGCTCAGGTCATGATCCTGGAGTCCTGGGATTGAGCCCCGCATCGGGCTCCCTGCTCGGCGGGAGGTCTGCTTCTCCCTCTCCCACTCCCCCTGCTTGTGTTCCCTCTCTCGCTGTGTCTCTCTCTGTCAAATGAATGGATAAAATCTTTAAAAAAAAAAAAAAAAAGGATTCTCTCTGTCCCTCTGCCCTGCCTCCCCGCAAAAATCCAAAAAGATTTAGGGGAAGAAAAACACATTTAAGCCATAAGAAAATAGAAAATAGACCAATAAAGATAAAACTTGAAGTTAAAAAAAGGAAGGGGGGAAAAAAGGAGAAAGGATAAGTAGAAAAATGACTCTTTGAAAACACCAGTAAAATAGATAAAACCTCAGCCTGATAAACAGAAAAAGAGGAAAAAAATGCAAGATTAGGAATGAGAAATCATGTAGATATGGAAAAATTTTAAATAATTTCAGGAGAATTCTGTGGCAACAAATTTGGAAACAGAGCAAATGGGTAATTTCCCAGCAGACACCCAAAACATACTTTGAATAGACCAATTAATTACCAAAGAAAAAATCGGAAAGGTGATTAAACGTTTATCCTTCTAAAAAATCATGTTCTTTTACTTAAACTTCTTTTATTGAAATATACATGGAAAAATATGCAAATCACAAGTATACAGTTCCACTGAATGGTCACAAGGTGAACACTACTTGTAGCCATCATATCCAGCCCAACAAATAGATGAGTTATAATTTTTAATTATTCTATAAGCTGCTTCAGATCTTGGGATAAGATGGAAAAATGCTCAGTTGAATTTTAAAGGCCAGCATAAGATTAATACTCAAACCTGATAGTCCTAGTCTAATCTCACGTATGACTATAGATAAAAAATACCAAATAAAATAAAGTTCAATTGTACACTCTGATCACATTAGGTTTATTTCAGTGATATAAGCCTCACTATCAGGAAATTTATTAATATAATTCACTACATCAAGAAATTGAAGAGGGGCACCTGCCTGGCTCAGTTGGTAGAGCATGTGACTCTTGATCTCAGGTTGAAGTCCCACATTGGGTGTAGAACTTACTTTAAAAAAAAAAGAATTTGAAAATTATTTAAATGGCTATAAGATTAATATTAATGTTAATTTTCTTATTTTGATAATATATGATTAAGGGACTGTCCTTGTTTTTATGAAATATACAATGAAGTATTTAGAGGTCAGAGGTAAAGGCAATTTGCAAATGTATCTGGAAACTTTATACACATAGATGCACAGGCCCATATATGTATAAACACACACACACACACAATGATAAAAGTAAGTCTTAACATTTGGGAAATCTGAGTAAGGATATACAGGAATTATTTTTTTTTAAGATTTTATTTATTTATGTGAGAGTGAGAGAGAGCGTGAGAGGGGAGGGGGTCAGAGGGAGAAGCAGACAGGGAGCCCAATGTGGGACTCAATCCTGGGACTCCGGGATCATGACCTGAGCCGAAGGCAGTCCCCTAACCACTGAGCAACCCAGGTGCCCCAGGAATTCTTTATATTGTTTTTGCAACTTTTGTCTAAGTCTAAAAGTACTTCAAAATAAAGTTTTCTAAATTAAAGGAAATAAAACATTTTGTCAGTATATGCTTAAAAAGTATTGAATAAAATGTTTCAGTTTTAATTATGATTTGATAAAAATAAAGCTCTAAGGGTACCTGGCTGGCTCAGTGGGTAGAGCATGCAACTCTTGATCTCAAGGTCATGAGTTGGAGCCCCACATTGGGCAAAGAGATTACTTTAAAAAAATTTTTTTGGGACACCTGGGTGGCTCAGTCATTAGGCATCTGCCTTCAGTTCAGGTCATGATCCCAAGGCCCTGGGATCGAGCCCCGCATCGGGCTCCCTGCTCCACGGAAAGCCTGCTTCTCCCTCTCCCACTCCACCTGCTTGTGTTCCCTTTCTCGCTGTGCCTCTCTATGTCAAATAAATAAAATCTTAAAAATGTTTTTTAATTTAAAATAAAATATAAAGCTCTAAGTAAAAGGAAAAGATTATTCGTCAAAAAACAATAGCAAACATTTCTTCTTAACCCGCTGACCAGAGAGCCCCACACGGGGTTCTATGCCAGGACCCTGGGATCATGACCTGAGCCGAAGGCAGACATTTAACCGACTGAGTTACCCAGGCACCCAATAGCAAACATTCCTAATAGTAAATACTAAAGCTGTTTTTATTAAAGTCTGAAATAAGACAGGATTCAACCATGCTTTGAAAATTCAGCTGAAAGCAGTTAGGCAAGAAAACTAAATAATTGATATAAATGTTGGAAAATAGTAAGGTATCGTGTTTTGATGAAATACAACTGTGTATTTAAGAAATCCAAGAGACTATACTAAACCTAGTAGTATTAATAAGGAAATTTGGTAAGCATGTGAGTAGAAGATAAATGTATAAAAATCAATAATTTTTTTCTGTTCTAGCAGTAGTCAACTAGAAAATGATAACAAAGGAAAAGCATTTCATTTACAGTTGCAAGAAATAAGTATATGTATTTGCTCATATATACAAAAAATACCTCTGGAAGAAGGGTTGGGTAGAGAGAAGGGATAGCAATGGAAATGGAAAATTCACTATATTCAATTTTATACTTTGAACCATATTAATGTGTTACCTATTCAAAGGTAAATTATAAGATATATTCAAAATTATAAAATATTTAAGAATAAACTTAACAAGAAAAGAAAATCCTATTGAAGGGCAGAAAATAAGATCTGGCAAATGAAAAGACATACCAAGCTCTTGGAAAGGATGACTCAATATATAATTCAGTGCAAACCTAACCAGACTCAACAGCATTTTTAATTTAATAAAGTTAACTAAACTCATGTTACACTACAATGTCCAGAGGTGAAACCACATGGAGTTGCTATTTTCTGGATCTAGGCTCTTAGGACATACAAGCTACTACTACTGTCAGTAACTACTTAATAGTATGCAAACTAGAGGATAAGTCAGTTTCATTCCCATCAACACACACCCCAAGTACAAGAGAAAGGAAAGAGAAGAGTTGTCATCTGTGACTGTCTAGGTGTGGAGAAAAGAAGAAAGCGGTGGAAAATGAAACTAGAGAGGCAAGTTACCTGCTTTCATAGTGCCTTGAATGCCATGCTAAGAGAATGAAATGACCACATTTGTGTTTTCAAAAGACCCTTTGTTTTGGGGTGACTTTTGACCAATATGCAACAGATGGAGTAGTTCCAGGCAAACCCCCTTCCCACCCTCAAACATGGAAATAGTAATGTAACAACAACAACAAAAAGTTCAACACACAACCGGGCTTGAAACTAAAAATGGGAGATCCCAAGGTGCCAGGAATGAATGGGAACCCCAAAGTCCAAGATGTGTGAAGTGGAAGTAAGGAGTTTTGTACAGACTTGGGACCAAGATATGGGCCTAATAGCTGAGTGCTAGGGCTTCAACAAAGACAGGAGTCTCAAAGGACCACTTCCTTGTGAAATCAAAACTAGAAGAACACCACTCATTGATCTGATGATCAGTTGGGAAATAAAATCTACCATAACTCAGGGATGTAAGTAGAAAGAATCATCCACACAGAAACTTATACATTTGCTGTCTGTGCAAATGTGGTCCAAATTCACAATACTCGAGTGTTTCTGGAATGTCACAATGAAAAATTGACAAAAAGCTAGTCCTGGGCCAGTGAAGCAAACAAAACTGTTCTGTAAGGATAGTCCCGTAATCAACTTTTCACAAAGGAACCTGTGGAAAAACAAGTACTATTTAAAATGAGCTTACAGGGAAAAATTACGAAGAAGAGAGAGGAGAAGAAACAGAGCAAAGAAAGGAACAAACGGGAAAATTTGCACTCCAGGAATTGTAAAAGAATCTGAGGAGCGCTGGGCTGGCTCATTTGGTGGAGTGTATGACTCTTGATCTTCGGGTTGTGAGTTTGAGCCCCATGTTGGATGAAGAGATTACTTAAAATCTTTAAACAAAATCTGAGTTTAAAAGTATATTTAAAATGTTCAGAGAGGGCTTCTGGGTGGCTCAGTCAGTTAAGCATCTGCCTTCGGCTCAGGTCATGATCCCAGGGTCCTGAGATCAAATCCCTCATGGGGCTTCCCTGCTCAGCGGTGAGTCTACTTCTCCCTCTCCCTTTGCCCCTCCCCCTGCTCATGCTCTCTCTCCCTCTCTCAAATAAATCTTTAAAAGAAAATAAAAAAATGTTCAGAAAAATAAAGGGAAGACTAGAAACCATAATACAAGAAAGGACAGTATGAAAAAAGAATAAGTGACTTTGAAAAAACCTCCACTCCAGGTGGTTTCCTCAGATTTAGTTCTGTGTTTTTTATATTTAAACAATCTTCTGTATTGTTGTGGTCCTAATCAAAACTAGGTATTAGATACTAGGACCACTCAGATTCTTAAAGAACAAAGATTTGGGTCACCCACTGGGCAGAGAACACTCATGATCTAAGGAGATGACATAGGGCAAGGGGAATATGGAATGTGTAGGAGAGGAGGGAAGTCACCAGAGTGCCACCCTACCCACTCCTACCTCCAGTCCACAATCAGTTGCAGAAATAAGGATGGAGCCTCGACCACAGTCCTGGAATTATTTGCTCTCCATCCTCTAAGAGTCATTCAGGTCTAATCCCACCATGCCTCACAGGTTTGTCACAGTAATCCCAAGAGTCTGAACCACAGTAATCCCAAGAGTCTGAACCTGATCACCACCAAATCACATACTGCTCCCCTTCCCAACTCTTCTAATGTGCCCTCCAGTACTTCCCTTCTGTAATCAAATTCTATATAAGCACCTTCTTATTGGAATGTTTGCTTCATCTCTTCACCTTAATTGTCCGCTGAAGGCATTGCTTACTTTGGCTTTCCCCTAAGAGGCTGCTTCCCCTGTAGCCCTCCTAGGTGGAGGCTGCTTTATTGTCAGAACCAGGACATGAGCCCCCCACTGCTGCTCTGTGATTATTTCTCATCCTTCCTTCCAGCTTTTAAATTCAGCAGTTTGACAGTTCCAGCCCTTGTGTCATTGCCCTTTCTACTGAACTCTCAACTATTGTCCCTCATACAGAGAAGAATTTAGCCCCTGTATCACTTTTTCCCCACACATGCCATTATTCTTGGTGGCTTTTACTTCCCATGAATGACTTACCCAACACCCTGCTTTCCTTATATTTAATGATCTTTTTCTGCCCCCACTCACTTCAATCACCTATGTCATGGTCACATCCTAAATTTTATCAACAGTAACTGCACTTCCTTCAAAACCTCCATCCTTCTCTGGCCAGTCTAGTATCCAGAGTAAAGAAAGAACTTTTACAACTCAACAATAAGACAACCTAATTGTAAAATGGGACAAGGGTCTGAATATACATTTCTCCAAAGAAGATGTACAAATGGGCAATAAGCAAAACATCATTAACCATCAGGGAACAGTGCAAATTGAAACTGCAATGAGACCGCTACACACCCACCAGAATGGCTATAATCAAACATAGACAAGTGTTGATGAGGATGTGAAGAATTGGGAATGGAAAATTATGCAACCAGTTTGTAAGAGTCTAGCAATCCCTCGAAAGATTGAACATAGAGTTTCCATCTGTCCCAGCAATTACACTCCCAAATATATACCTAAGAGACATAAAACACACCCACACAAAAACTTGTTACATGGATGTTAAAAAGCAAACAAGGGGAAACGTCCATCAAACTGATGAATAGATAAAATAATGGTATATCTATACAGCGGAATATTCAGCCATAAGAAGAATGAAGTACTGATTTGTGTGACAACATGGAGATGAACCTTGAAAACATGTTAAGTGTAATGGAATCCAGGCGCGCCTGGGTGGCTCAGTCGGTTAAGCATCCGACTTTGGTTCAGGTCATGATCTCAGGGTCCTGGGGTGGAGCCCCACGTCGAGCCCCAGGTAAAGCCCCGTGCTCAATGAGGAGTCTGCTTGTCCCTCTGGCCCTCCCCCACTCATGCTTGCTCTCTCTCTTTCTCAAATATATAAAATCTTTTTAAGAAAATAATGGAATCCAGTTATAAAAGGTTACATATTCTGATTTCATTTATATGGAAATGTCCAGATAGGCAAATCCATAGAGACAAAGTAGATTAGTGGTTGCCAAGGAGAGGGGAATGGGAATGATTGATAATAGGGTTCTTTTTGGAGTGGTGAAAATTTTTTGTAATTATATAGTGGTGATGGTTGCACAACTTTGTGCAAACCAGTGAATTTACACTTTAGAGGGTGAATTTTATGACATGGATTATATTAGTTTTTTCCAGTGAATTTACACTTTAGAGGGTGAATTTTATGACATGGATTATATTAGTTTTTTTTTTTAAGATTTTATTTATTTGAGGGGCGCCTGAGTGGCTCAGTCGTTAAGGGTCTGCCTTCGACTCAGGTCATGGTCCCAGGGTCCTGGACTCAAGCCCCACATCAGGCTTCCTGCTCGGTGGGAAGCCTGCTTCTCCCTCTCCCACTCCCCCTGCTTGTGATCCCTCTCTCACTGTGTCTCTCTCTGTCAAATAAATAAATAAATAAATAAATAAATAAATAAATCAATCTTTAAAAAAATTTTATTTATTTGAGAGAGCACGCAAGCAGGGGGAGGGGCAGAGGGAGAATGAGACTGTCACGCAGACTGTGCTCAGCGCAGAGCCCAGTGTGGGGCTAGATCTCACAACCCTGAGATCATGACCTGAGCCAAAATCAAAAGTCAGACACAACCAACTGAGCCACCCAGGTGCCCCTTAGTTCTTTTATATATAAAAAAAATTATACCTCAGTTTAAAGAAAAATTCTTTAGAAAATAAGCTTCAAAAAAAAAAACACATCAAAGTTAAATGTCAAGAGAATGAGAGGACAAACCACGGACTGGGAGAAAATATTTGCATATTACATAATCTGATTAAAGACTGGTGTCCACAATATCCAAAGAACTTAAAACTCAACAGTAAGAAAATGAACAACCAGATTACAAAATGGGCAAAAATCTGAGCACACACCTCTCTAAAAAAGATACACGGAGGGCAAATAAGCATGTGAAAAGATGCTCAACATCATACATCATTAATGAATTGCATATTAAAACAATAATGAGATACCACTACACACACATTAGAAAAGCTGAAATCCAGAACACTGACAGCACCAATGCTAGTGAGGATGTAGAGGAACAGGAACTCTCATTCATTGCTGGTAAGAATGCAAAATGGTACAGCCACTCTGGAGTACAGTTTGACTGTTTCTTACAAAACTGAACATACTTTTACCATAGGATCCTGCAGTCATGCTTCTTGGTTATTTACCCAAATGTGCTGAAAACAAATCCACACAAAAACCTACACACAAAATTTATAGCAGCTTTATTCATAATTGCCAAAACTTGAAAATAACCAAGATACTCTTTAAAGATTTATTTATTTTTGAGAGAGAACATGCACACAGTGTGGGGAGTGGGGCAGAGAGAGAGAATCCAAGCAGACTCCATGCTGAGCGTGGAGCCCAATACAGGACTCGATCTCACAAGCCCAAGATCATGACCTGAGCCAAAACCAAGAGTCGGAGGCTTAACCGACCGCACCACCCAGGCATCCCTAACCAAGATATTCTTTAATAGGCAAGTGGATAAGCAAACTATGGTACATCTATATAATGGAATAAAATTCAGTGCTAAAAAGAAATGAGCTATCAAGCCTCAAAAAGACATGGAGAAACCATAAATTCATGTTACTAGTGAAAGAAGCTAATGCAAAAAGGCTACATACTGTACGATCCCAACTGTATGACATTCTGGAAAAGGCAAAGCTATAGAGACAGTAAAAAACATCATTGGTTGCCAGGAGCTTGACTGGGGCAAAGAAGTGGAGCACAGAGGATTTTCAATGCAGTGAAACCGTTCTGTATAATAGATAATGTTGAGTGCATGTCATTATACATTTGTCAAAACCCATAGAATGTACAACACAAAGAGTGGACCCTGATATAAAATATGGACTTTGGTTTATGATATATCAGTACTGGTTCATTAATTTTAACAAATGTACCACTCTGATGCTGATGTTGATACTGGGCGGGGGGGTGGGGTGCTTTCCAGGAGCAGGGAAGTATATGGTAACTCTACTTTCCACTCAATTTTGCTATGAACCTAAAGCTGGTCTAAAAAATAAAGTCTGTTCATTTTATTTTTTTTTTTAAGATTTATTTATTTTAGAGAGGGTGGGAGGAGGAGGGGGGGAGGGGGAGAGAGAATCCCAAGCAGACTCCCCACGGAGCATGGAGCCCCACACAGGGCTCAATTCCACAACCTCGAGATCATGACCTGAGCCAAAAACAAGAGTAAGAAGCTCAACAGACTGAACCAACCCTGTGCCCCAAGTCTATTAATTTTAAAAAGTTAAATGAACTGTATTTTAATAGAGCTGTATCAAAGAAGTCAAGGTTCATATTCTAGCAGGTTAAAATTACAAAGCTGGTTTAGCGTCTTCCTCTGCTTGATTTCTGTGGCTTATCTGGACATACTCAGACACAGTATGGATGCTTACCAAGTGCTTGCTGGAAGAGCAAATCACTCAATAAGCTTTCTGTGGCATAATGTCACAATTTGTGTTTTTATCTTTGACAGTTTCTTCCCATAACGGTAACTCCTCATCCAGCTGGCTTATTCTGACAATTAAATATATAAAATAATTATAATTTCCTGATCACTAAATCATACCAGCTTAAAATCCTCAGTGTGGCAGTTAGCATCCCCAGAGCAATCTAAGAGTCAAGCAGAAGCAACACTGTCTTGTACGATCTTGGTCTCAGAAGTAGCACACCATTAATTCCCACCATATCATCTTCGTTAGAAGTGAGTCTCCCATGGAGAACAATATGGAGGTTCCTCAAAAAATTAAAAATAGAACTACCATATGATCCAGCAATTCCACTTCTAGGTATTTACCCAAAGAAAAACACTAACTTGGAAAGACATATGCACCCCCATGTTCATGGCAGCATTATTTACAATAACCAAGATATGGAATACTATTCACCCATAAAAACAATGAAATCTTGTCATTTGTGAAAATGTGGATGGACCTTGAGGGTATTATACTAGGTCAAACAAGTCAGGGAAGGACAAATACCATATGATCTCACTTATATATGAAATCTTAAAAAAAAAAAAGACATAGATGCAGGAAACAGTTTGGTGGGGGCTGGGCAAAAGGGCTGAAGGCAATCAAAAGGTATAAACTTCAGTTATATAATAAATGAGTCATGGACATTTAACAGAAAAACATTTTGTGACTATAACAATGGATGTCATTTTGTGATACATACAAATATGGAATCATTATGCCATACACTTGGAACTAACAATGTTATATGTTAATTATACTTTGATACAAAAAAATTTTAAAATAAAATGCCTGTGGGACACCTGGGTGGCTTAGTCAGTTAAGCGTCTGACTCTTGATTTCAGCTCAGGTCATGATTTCAGGGTCATGAGACTGAGCCCTGCATTGGGCTCCACACTGAGTGGGGAGTCTGCATTGAATTCAGTCCCTCTGCCCCTCCCCCACTTGTTCTCTCTCTTTCTCTCTCTGTCTCTCTCTTAAATAAATAAATATTTTATTTTTTTTAAAGAGTTTATTTACTTCAAAGGAAGAGCACAAGCAGGGGGAGCAGCAGAGGGAGAGGGAGGATCAGGCTCCCCACTGAACAGGGAACCCAATGTGGGGCTCAATCCCAGGACTCCAGGATCATGACCTGAGCCAGAGAGAGACGTTTAACCAACTGAGCCACCCAGGTGCCCCAATAAATAAGTCTTTTAAAAAATAATAAATAAGATAAAATAACTTGGAGAGCAGGAAGTCTCTAAGTCCATCCCAAACTTAAGAATTAAACTCCCCCTTTTAAAGCATCAAAGAATTAGTATACATATTTTTTAACCACTGCACATGCCTGGACACATCATATATCCAAAATTCCAAAAACTAAAAATAAAGAGAAAATCTTGAAAGCAGACAAAGAAAAAAGACACACTGTATGGAGGAACAAAGCACACTTCTCACCAGAAGCTCTGCAAGCCAGAAGACAATAGAGTAACATCTTGAAAGTGCTGAAGGAAGAAACTATCAACTCAGCATCCATACCCAGTGAACATATTTCAAAAATGAAAGTGAAACCCTCTTTCAGACAAATATAATTTGAGAGAATTCATTACCATCACACCTGCATTACAAGAAATGTTGAAGTTCTTCAGGAAGATGGAATATGATATCAGAGAGAAACTTTGATCTACATAAAGAAATGTAGATCTCCATAAGTAGTTAAAATGAAGACTGAACCTGGCCTTGTTTTAACAATAATGCCCAATGCTTTCCACTTTTGCTTGGAAGGATCACAGAGCTTTGAAGGCCCAGAAAAGGGTGTGTTGGTGGGCTCCAAACTGATGGGTAGGGTCTTCTCTGTGACCTAGGGAACCTTTGGAACCTTCACCAAGGGCTTGGATTTTCTTCAAATGATGGCACCACTGAAATCTTACTGCTTCTAGGGGCACCTGGCTGGCTCAGTTGGTAGAGCATATGACTCTTGATCTCGGGATTGTGAGTTCAAGCCCCATGTTGGGTGTAGAGTTTCCTCTAAATAAATAAATAAATAAATAAATAAATAAATAAATAAAATCTTTAAAAAAGAAAAATCTAGGGCACCTGGATGGCTCAGTTGGTTAAGAATTCGATTCTTGATTTCAGCTCCAGTCATGGTCTCAGGGTCCTAAGATCAAGCCCCGTGTGTTAGGCTCCATGCTCATCAGGGAGTCTGCATGAGATTCTCATTCTCCCTCTCCCTCTGCTCCTCCCCCTACTCATACACACTTGCTCTGTCTCTCTCTCAAAATAAATATTAAAAAAAAAAAAATCTTACCCCTTCCGGGGAGTCTCCATCAAAGAATTAGAAGATTCAGTAATGGCAGACCCCTAGGCAACAACAGTCTATTCAGCATTCCCCTTCTGATAGCAATGCTCTCCCTCACCCCCTCACACCATCCAAATGCTTTTCAAGGTTGCTGTCATATTGGTCCATTCACTGCCATCCATTGCTCTCTGGGTACATCTGGGTACATTTTACTTGTCCTAAGGTAACAACCTAATGTGACCCAAGCTGGACCAATCAGATTCCCCTCTCCCCCAGAAATTTTAAAACCAGAGCTTGAGAGAGAACCCCAAGGCTCTCTAAGATGTACATCTCTGAAGCTGTCCATTGCCAAGTTATCTACTCTGAGGACTAGAATAGTTGAAGAAATGGATTTGCTTAGAGTAAAGAACAGAGTGCAGAGAGGAGCGGAGCTAAAAGATCAGAAAGAGTTACAATGGTGTCTGGGTCTCTGATCCTAGTTTTCCATGAAGCCCGCCTGTTGTTAGGTCCTATAAGACAACAGAGTATCCCTAAAACCAACTGTCTTTTTCCCTTTAGCTGGAGTTTCCTTTCAGGTGGAATTTCTGTTTCTTGCAACCAAAAGATTCCTAATAATTTTGTTCTCTGCCTCACCGAGCATTTCACTTGAAACCCTTGTAACTATATATGTAGTGATCAATTGTTTACAAGTGGGATCACTTTAAGAAAGGTTGATGTATTAAAATACCAGTATACAGGAGTACCTGGCTGGCTGAGTCGGGGGAGCATGTGACTCTTGATCTCAGGGTCATGACTTCAAGCCGCACGTTGGGTGTAGATATTACTTAAGTAAATAAATATAAAAAACTAAAATACAAGTATACATACCTGAAAAATTAATGGATAAGTATTAATTAACCTGAAATAGTTGTTTGCTCTACAAAAAGAACTTACTAGAGAGGATCCTTTATAGTTTGTATAGTGCTCTAGAAATAATTGTTTCAAAACCAGTGTGTCCATCACAATAAATTACAAAGAACAAAATGAATCTGCATG
The DNA here is from genome assembly GCF_009762305.2 of Zalophus californianus. Lineage (NCBI taxonomy): Eukaryota > Metazoa > Chordata > Mammalia > Carnivora > Otariidae > Zalophus > Zalophus californianus. The sequence goes on from NC_045605.1 coordinate 59,317,407, forward strand.
TGCTAATAGTGAAATATCTCCAGGAATGTTATGGGAAAAATCTAGCCCATATACTGTATGGTTTTAGCCCGTGTATATACAATTTCACATACACACACGCATGCACATACACTTATAGGCTTGTTTTTTTTATTTCTAGGAGAAATCAAAGTATTCACAAAGGTTACCTTTTGAGAGAAGGACTAGGGGAAGAAAGGAGGAAGACACTTTATATTTTACTTTCTATTTCTTTACTTGTTTGAATCATCTGGCCTAATACATGTATTTTTATTTCAAGTTAGTGAAATTACTAACTTTTTTTTTCTTAATACATGTCTGTACTCTATTATAAATGGAAACTAAATAGAGAAAGCAGAACTGAGAAAAATGAATAGTAGAACGAAGAAAATTAAACACCCAATAGCTACAGAGGGGATGTCAAAAAAAAAAAAAAAGAACAGAACCCTAGAAAAGTTCAGGACTGTACATATAATTTATTTTTTAAATGCAGTAAGACTTCCAGGTCTCTTCCATCCTGGTCAGCCAAATACCCCTTTCCTGAAGATATAGGAGACTGAAGTGTTAGCATGCAGAAGAAGCCAACCAGAGAGCCTTCAGGTTCAGGACCACCAGGAACAGCAAAAAGTGAGGAATAAGAGCTGTGCCTAAAACCCACCCCAGCGCTTCTGCCATGTAGCTTCAAGAGCAATGGCAGCCAAGCACATTTCCTTCTTGCGCAGAACCTTGAAAGATTTGTCTCTAGAGATAATGACCCTAGAGAAAAGATCTGAAGAAGCAACATTTTGCATTAAAAAAAAAAAAACAAACAAACAGCTGAGTCCCTATCCAATCACCATACAGTGAAACCACATTTCACAGGCTCTGGACACACAAACTTTTAAATACCTCACTCTTAAATATGAAAGGAAAAGAGTCGCCAGGCATGTAAGGAAAGCTTGAGCATAAAAGCCAAAAGTATAATCAAGAAGAAGAAAACTAGAAGGAAGCAAAAACAATACAGAAAGCAATAGAAGAAAACTCCCCCAAAAACTCTAGAGAAGAAAAAAATACCCAGAGAGAAAAGAAAAGAGAACATAATATAACCATGAAACAAAAATAAGATTCTTTTTATAAAGGTAAAAATAACAGGACAGAGATAACTTTTGGGATTTTAAGATATGTTAGCTAATTTTTTTAATCTATAAAATAATTGGAAGATAAACGAGAAAATCTCCCAAAAAGTAGAACAAAAAGATATGGAAAATGTGAGAGAACAAATAAAGTTAGAAAAAGCAATTGAGAGTGCCCAACCTCCACTTAATAGGAGTTCCAAAAAGAAAGAAAAGATTAAATGAAAGAATATATTATCAGATAAATAGCATCTTAAGAAATTTTTCCTGTTAAAAATTCTTTTCTATCACTAAAGGACATGAGTTTTCAGACTGAAAGGGCCCACCAAATATCCAGTGGTTGAAAACAGATTCCCACCCAGGCATATCATCATGAAATATCAGAATTCTTGGAACATAAAGAAGATTCTAAAAGCTTCCAAAGGAAAAATAAATAAGCCACATATACACAATAGGGAATTAGAATTACATCCCTCAGAAACAACATAGGAAGCTGAAAGACAATGGTAAAATGCCTTCAAATTCTGAGAGAAAGTTATTTTCAACCTGGAAATCCATACCTGGCCAAATTGATGAAATGTGATGACCCAATCAACATGAGGGTGTCTCAAGAAATGTGCCTTTTATGCACCCATTCTCAGGAAGCTACTTAAGGATATGTATGCTCTATTAAACCAAGAAAAAGGACATCACAGAAATCAGTAAATGAGATATCCAGCCTAATAGGCAAAGGAACATCCCAGGACAATAGCTCTGCAGAGCAACAACCAGTCCACATTTGTGCAGGAGGATAGAAGGCATTTAGTCAGTTTTTTTCTATGTAATAAAAGAAAACCTCAAAATCTCAGTGGCTTACAAAAACAAATATTTTTCATGTTCATGGGTCTACATATTGGCTACAGTTCAATTGATATATCTGGGTTCAGCTGGGCTTGGCTCTAGACTGAAGTTTGGGTTCAAGTCTTCTCCTCATGTTTTCTCATTCTCCTTGAACCAGCCGCTACCCAAGCCACGTTATTTTCATGGCTAATTGTAGAAGAGCTCAAAAAGCAAGCCAGATGACACAAGTACATTGAAATCTTCTGCTCCTCTCATGTCTATTAACATTTTTGAGCCAAAGCAAGTCATAGGGCCAAGCTCAACATCAATGGAGTAGGAAAATGTACTCCCCATAGTCTAGTGGAAGATACTGCAAAGTCATTTGGCATAAAGCATGGGTGTATAATTCAGTAAGAGGAAGGAAGTGAAGAACTGGGAAAATAGTCCAGTCTAACCCATAAAGCTCCAGGAGAAATGTCTCCAGGAAAAAAATAAAGGGACTGATAGAAGACTTGACATGTCTGTGTGGAAAATAGTATTTCCAAGAGTTTTACAATTCCTTAGGAGAGAGATAATGATAGAGAATATAGAAAAGTAAGCAAATGAAAAACAGGCTATTATTGATTCTAGGGAAAGCAAAAGTTCGTACAAGGAAATTAATCATGGTACATAAGTGATACATACATGACTCAGACATAAAGTCCAATTAAATATTTATATAACTAAAATTTGTATATGACTACTGTTTTTCATGGATTCCAAGATGCACAAGTTATTAAAACTGAAATCTGAAAATCTGAAATCAAGATCTGTCACAATTGCTATCAGCCAGGCAATGATCATGACACAGATGCTCTAACCATGTGCAAACATGACTGTTATTCCTATGGCATGACGGGATATGCCACTCCTGAACATGTCAGTCCACAATCCATTTAAGGACCATTTGAGGAAAGAATATAAGTCCAGGTTTTGTCTAAGAAGTTTTCATTTATATATTCTGAAAAATCAAGAAAGTGCCAGTATCAAAATTTGCAGAATGAATATCAGTAGTTTGGAAGAAAATCCCACTGATGATAGTGGATCCCCCTTTTAAAAAAATACTATATCACCATTACTCTTGGAAAGTATGGAGTATGATTTGTGTTAAAAAAATAAAATGTGGGCATTGACATCTTTGAGGCAAAAAATGATTCAAAAGAATGAGATTCTGAATTCTGAAAGAAATTTTAGAAATACTTTAACCAGTTTATTTGCTTGTATTTTTTAAAAAGATTTTATTTAGGGGCACCTGGGTGGCTCGGTCGTGGAGCGTCTGCCTTCGGCTCAGGTCATGATCCAGGGGTCCTGGGATCCAGCCCCGCATCGGGCTCCCTGCTCAGCGGGAAGCCTGCTTCTCCCTCTCTCACTCCCCCTGCTTGTGTTCCGTCTCTCGCTGTGTCTCTCTGTCAAATAAATAGATAAAATCTTTTAAAAAATATTTATTTATTTGAGATAAAGAGAGAAAGCACGAGTGGGGTGGGTGAGGGGGGAGCAGCAGAGGGAGAGGAAGAAGCAAGCTCTCCACTGAGCAGGGAGCTCAACACAGGGCTTGATCCCAGGACCCTGGGATCATGACATGAACCAAAGGCAGACGCTTAACGACTGAGCCACCCAGGCGCCCCTGTATTTTTCTTTTTATTGCATGCATGCACAAAAGTATATAGTAAATAATACATCTGAAGTCTAAAGGATCTCTTTCAATAAATATAAAATGAAAATTCTAAGTTATAAGAGTATTGTTACTTTGGTAATTATTTTCTTTTTAGTGATATATAAAGGTATATCTTACAGTCAGTGATGTCTTAGATTCAGTGAAATACGGCATATTGGATTAATAAAAGGAGACACATTGGTGACTTTGGTGGTGTGAGTGATAAATATTCATACTAGGAAGCCAATAGTCTAAAATTAATAAATCAAGAAATCACAAGGTAAACATTATACTGAAAGAACACACTGCCAAGGATTAAATCCCAACTCTGCCATTTGCTAACCATGTGACCTTACAAAATTACCTAACCCCTCTGTGACTCAATTTTTCTCATCCCTAAAATGGGAATAGAAATAATACCTATAATATAAGATGATTATGAAGACTAAACAATGTATGAAAAGCACTTAAGATAGAGCCTGACACTCTATTGTAAGCACTCAATAAATGTTAGCTAAAAATGTTGTTTATCTAAATATGTGGAAGTAAGTACCAAAAAGATTGAAAGCTGAAATGGTTTGGAGAGTGGGATCTGGGTTCTGGGGATAGAAAGGGGTAGAGAAGGGGCATCTGAGTGGCTCAGTCAGTTAAGCGGTCAAGCATCTGCCTTGAGCTCAGGTCATGATCCCAGGGTCCTGGGATGGAGCCCGCATCAGTGGCTCCCTCCGCTTGCCACTCCCCTTGCTTGTGCTCTCTCTCCCTTTCTGTCAAATAAATAAGTAAAATCTTTTAAAAATTAAAAAAAGGGTAGAGCAGAGGATGTTTTTCATTATAAGTCTTATCATTATAAGTCTTGATTTTTTAATTATATGCATTTTAATTTGATAAAATAATTATTTAAAATATACATGTAAAGGGGCACCTGGGTGGCTCAGTCGTTAAGCGTCTGCCTTCGGCTCAGGTCATGGTCCCAGGGTCCTGGGATCGAGCCCCTCATCGGGCTTCCTCCTCAGCGGGAAGCCTGCTTCTCCCTCTCCCACTCCCCCTGCTTGTGTTCCCTCTCTCACTGTGTCTCTGTCAAATAAATAAATAAAATCTTTAAAATATATATGTATTAAAATAAAATCTTAAATATATATATATATACATACATACATACACACACAGGTAAGTGGATCATAGGCCTAAATGTAAAATGCAAAACTATAAAACTCCTAGAAGATAACATAGGAGAAAATCTAGGTGACATTGGGTTTGGCAGTGACTGTTTAGAAACAACATCAAAAGCACAATCCATGAAAGAATGGATAAGTTGGACCTTATTAAAATCAGAAACTTCTGCAAAAAGACACTGTTAAAAGAATGAAAGGACAAGCCATGCAGCCTGGGAGAAAATATTTGCAAAACACATATCTAATGAAGGACTAGTATCCAAAATATACAAAGAATCCTTAAAATGCAACAATAAGAGAACAAACAACCTGATTTAAAAATGGGCAAAAACCCTGTCCTGGGAGCCTGGGGAAGAGGCTGGCCTTGGGAGGAGCTATGGAGGCATCACCTCTTTCTGCGGCTTCCCCCCACCTTCCCAAAGGGCCTGGTGGCTGCCCAGCTGCCCCTGCCCTGCTGGGGGTCTCAGCCCACCACTGACACTTCTGCAAAATAAAGCATATGTGTTTGAAGTTGGAAGGGAGCAAGGAAGAGCAGGAGAGGGGGGAAGGGGAGAAAGGGAAGGAAGGGAGGAAGGGAAGAAGGAAGGAAGGAAGGAAAAGAAAGAACGAAAAGAAAGAGAAAGAGGAAGGAAAGAAGGGAGAGAGAGAAAGAAGGAAGAAAGAAAAGGAAAGGGGAGAGAGAGAAGAAAGAAAGGAAAGAAGGAAGGAAGGAAAAAGAAGGAAGGAAAGGAGAGGAGAGGAAAGGAAGAAAAAAAAAAAAAGATCTGAACAGACACCCCACCAAAGAAAATAAATAGCAAATAAGCAAACAAAAAGATGCTCCACATCATGTTATCAGGGAATTGGGGAATTGTAAACTAAAACAACAATGAGATACCACTACACACGTCCTAGAATGACTAAAACCAAAAACACTGGGGACGCCTGGGTGGCTCAGTCAGTTAAGCGTCTGCCTTTGGCTCAGGTCATGATCCCAGGGTCCTGGCCCCGCGTCGGACTCCCTGCTCAGTAGACTCCTCTGCCCCTGCTCATGTTCTCTCTCTCGCTCACTCTCTCTCTCAAATAAATAAATAAAATCTTTAAAAAAATAATTAATGGGGCGCCTGGGTGGTTCAGTCTGTTAAGCATCTGCCTTCGGCTCAAGTCATGAGTCCTAGGATCAAGCCCCATGTTGGGCTCCCTGCTCAGCAGAGAGCCTGCTTCTCTCCCTCTGCCCCTCACCCTGCTCATGCTCTCTCTCTCTCTCTCAAATAAATAAAATCTTTAAAAAATGAATAAATAAAATAAATTAAAAATAAAATTATTTAAAAATAAAACCAAAAACACTGAACACAACTCATTAAGACATCTGGGGTACCTGATACCTCCTGCTATTTAGGTTTTACCAGCATTTTGTCATAATTATAGTGGACTTGTGTGATGTCTTACATGAGGCTAAGAAGATCAAAGTCCCTGTGGACTAAATTGTGGCACAAAGGCCGAGAGTTAACATGGTCATGAAGCAAAATGGTGAAGGTGTATTTTCTGCCCTTGCCAGATTAAACAAAGCTACCTTTGGTTTTCTTTGCTCGTTGAAATAGAGAAAAACCATTTACAAGTTGATAACTTTATTACAGGTGGCAGAGGCTCTGTTGTTTTGCTTTAGTAAAGAAACCATATCAGGAACAGTACAATTGGAGTCATCACCTGTCTTAACCTTTCAATAACCCACTGCCATTCTCCAAACACCTTCTGACTTCTGCATGAGCCAGACAGGTGAGTTAAGAGGGTAAGTAACAGCAGTCGCCACCTCTGAATTTTCAGGTCTTTGATGAGTGTCTGAGTCTTACATTTCCCCCAGCAATGCAGTATTGGTTTTTGTTTATAATTTTGATAGGAAGTAAGCTGTAGGGCTTCCCCTTAGCCCTTTCAACCATAATAGCCATATTCCATGGATTAGAGTGACATATTCTACCACTTGCTGAATATGCCTAATCTAACTATCCACTATGGAACTACAAAAATCATGGGTTTAAAAATGGGCTTGAGGACAGGACCGGCAGTGAGGTAGATTAGAATCAAAAGTCAGTTTTTCACTTGACTCCATAAGCCTCCACTCTGAGTGGGGGATCACGGTGCCAACTACAACTCCAATTAGCATTAAGCCAGTGTCAGGAGTTCCCAAGGGCACAGTTATTCTCTTAGTTTCCTAGGGCTGCCATAACAAGTACCACAGCTGGGTGACTAAAACAACAGAAATGTATTTTTTCATGGTTCTGGAAGACAGAAGTCCAAAGTCAAGGTGTTGGCAGAGTTGGTTCCTTCTGGAGGCTCTGAGAATCTGTTCCATGCCTCTCTCCTAGCCTTTAGTGGTTACCAGTAGTCCTTGGCGTTCCCTGGCTTGCAGTGTATCACTCCAATCTCTGCCTCCATCCTCACTTGATGTTCTTGCTGTTTGTCTCTCTGTCCAAATGTCTTTTTATAAGGACATAGTCATTGGATTAGGACCCACACTAGTCCAGTATGACCTTATCTCAGCTTGATTACATCTGCAAAGAACCCATTTCCAAATAACATCACCTATTACACAGGTACCTGGGGAAAGGGCTCTGACATATCTTTTTGGAGGACACAATTCAACCATAACAGTAATCCTGGGACATGACTATAGGTCCCATTGGGGAAGCCTATTAGGAATATATCGACAGATATTTATACATCTTCCTTAAGTGTACCTACCTTCACTTCATTCAAGGAACCAACCCAGGTCTGAAAATTGGGTGAGAGACCATAACTCTTATCTTGTCTTAAGTTGGCCTTCTGTTCACCAGTTCCAGAGGATTCTTGGTTTTATGAAACAGGATCTTAGTGAAATGCCCATATTCTTCAGTCCCATCTGCAGTGTCTTCCCCCAACATCCCTGGCCTACAGAAACCAGTTACTATGCACTTTCCAAAGATGTTGTTACTCTCTCACAAATATGTTTCTCAGTGGCTTAGTGAAGAGAACGTCATCTGGACCCTCTCAAGGAACGGCATTAATTGTGAATGAATCACACCTTCCTAGAAGGGAAGGTTTATAAACCAACATTCCCATCTCCATAAGTGTTTGGATTCTTTCTGCTACATTATACCAAAGGATTCTTCATTTAACAAAACATACATCTACTCTATGACCCAACAATTCCATTTCAAGAGAAATGAAAACATATATCCACAAAAAAAAAGACTTGCACATCAATGTTCATAGCAGCACTATTTATACTAGAACAAAACTAGAAATAGCCCATATGTCCATCAAAAGAGAATGGCTAAACTGCATATTAAATTAGTTTTATGTTACTGTGTAACAAATAACCCAAAACTTAGCAGCTTAAAACAACATTCTTTGCTGTGCAGAAGCTTTTTATATTGATGAAGTCCCAAAAGTTCATTTGCCCTTTTGTTTCACTTGCCTTTGGAGATGTATCTTGAAAGAAGTTGCTGTGGCTGATGTCAAAGAGGTTACTGCCTATGTTCTCCTCTAGGATTTTGATGGATTCCTGTCTCACATTGAGGTCTTTCATCCATTTTGAGTTTATCTTTGTGTATGGGTGTTAGAGAATGATCAAGTTTCATTCTTCTATATATAGCTGTCCAATTTTCCCAGCACCATTTATTGAAGAGACTGTCTTTTTTCCATTGCATATTTTTTCCTGCTTTGTTGAAGATTTGAGTTGAGGGTCCATATCTGGGCTCTCTATTCTGTTCCATTGGTCTATATGTCTGTTTTTGTGACAGTACCATGCTGTCTTGGTGATCACGGCTTTGTAATATAGCTTGAGATCAGGCAACATGAGGCCCATGCTTTTGTTTTTCTTTTTCAACATTTCCCCAAAGATTCGGGGTCTTGTCTGATTCCATACAAATTTTAGGATTGTTCCAGCACTTTGAAAAATGTCATTGGCATTTTGATCGGGATGGCGTTGAAGGTATAGATTGCTCTGGGCAGCATAGACATTTTAACAGTGTTTATTCTTCCGATCGATGAGCATGGAATGTTTTTCCATCTTTTTGTGTCTACTTCAATTTCTTTCACGAGTGTTCTGTAGTTCCTAGAGTATAGATCCTTTACCTCTTTTGTTAGGTTTATTCCGAGGTATCTTATGGTTTTTGGTGTTATTGTAAATGGAATCAATTCTCTAATTTCTCTTTCTACAGTTGCATTGTTTGTGTATAAGAAAGCAACCGATTTCTGTGCATTGATTTTGTATCCTGCCACATTACTGAATTGCTCTATGAGTTCTAGTAATTTGGAGGTGGAGTCTTTTGGATTTTCCACATAAAGTATCATGTCATCTGTGAAGAGAGAGAGTTTGAACTTTTGGGACTTCATCAAGATAAAAAGCTTCTGCACAGCAAAGGAAACAGACAACAAAACAAAGAGGCAACCCACAGAATGGGAGAAGATATTTGCAAATGACATTACAGACAAAGGGCTGATATCCAAGATCTATAAAGAATTTCTCAAACTCAACACCCAAAAAACAAATAATCAAGTCAAAAAATGGGCAGAAGACATGAACAGACACTTCTCCAAAGAAGACATACAAGTGGCTAACAGACACATCATTCTGTTCATCATCACTAGCCATCAGGGAAATTCTAATCAAAACCACATTGAGATACCACCTTACACCAGTTAGAATGGCAAAAATTGACAAGGCAAGAAACAACAAATGTTGGAGGGGTTGTGGAGAAAGGGGAACCCTCTTATACTGTTGGTGGGAATGCAAGTTGGTACAGCCACTTTGGAAAACAGTGTGGAGGTTCCTCAAAAAATTAAAAATAGAGCTACCCTATGACCCAGCAATTGCACTCCTGGGTATTTACCCCAAAGACACAGATGTAGTGAAAAGAAGGGCCATATGCACCCCAATGTTCATAGCAGCAATGTCCACAATAGCCAAACTGTGGAAAGAGCCGAGATGCCCTTCAACAGACGAACGGATAAAGAAGATGTGGTCCATATATACAATGGAATATTACTCAGCCATCAGAAAGGATGAATACCCAACTTTTACATCAACGTGGATGACTGGAGGAGATTATGCTAAGTGAAATAAGTCAAACAGAGAAAGTGAATCATATGGTTTCACTTATTTGTGGAACCTAAGGAATAGCATGGAGGACATTAGGAGAAAGAAGGGGAAAATGAAGGGGGGGTAATTGGAGGGAGAGATGAACCATGAGAGACTATGGACTCCGAGAAACCAACTGAGGGTTTTAGAGGGGAGGGGGCTTGGGGGATGGGTTAGCCCAGTGATGGGTATTAAGGAGGGCATGTATTGCATGGAGTACTGGGTGTTATATGAAAACAATGAATCATGGAACACTACATCAAAAACTAATGATGTACTGTATGGTGACTAACATAACATAATAAAATTAAAGAAAAAAAAAGACAACCACAGTGATAGAAAAAAAAAACATTCACTCATTAGCTCACAATTCTGTAGCTCACAATTCACTCATTAGCTCACAGTTCAGAGTAGGGCACAGTTCTCATCTGCTCAGGATTTCAGGATGTCAGCCGGGTTGCATTTCCTTTTGGAGACTCTGAGGAAAAATCCACTCCCGAGTTTATTCGATTCTTAGCAGAATTCAATTCCTCGTAGTTGTAGGACTGAGGTCCTGTCTTCTTACTGGCTGTCACCCACATTTGCCATGTGGCCCCTCCATTTGGCTATGAAGACTCTTCCTCCTGTTGAGTGATGTTTTTCAAATCTCTCTGACTTCACTGTTTTCTGACCTCTTAACCCAAATATAAAGGATTCAACGTCATTAGGTCAGATCCACCCTTTTTAATAGTCAATAGTGTCATATGATATAACCTAATTATGGAAGTGATATCTCATCATAGTCATAGTACTGGGAATTACACAGGGCATGTACACCAAGAGGTAGGAATTTTGGAGACATCTTAGAATTCTGCCTACACAAGTATATTCATTCAATGAATTACTACTCAGCAATAAAAAAATGTAATGAACTATTGATACACACAACATAGGTGAATCTCAAAAACTTTTTGTTGAGTAAAAGAAGGCTTACACAAAGTACTCAAAGGAATTAAAGAACGGGCAAAATTAAAGAACTTTTTCTAGTGGAAAAAGAATCAGAAGAGTGGTTACTCCCTGTGAGGGAGTGGGAGTTGGGATTAATTGGGAAGAGGCATGAAAGAACTTTCTGGGATGATGGTAAGGGGTTGGGTTACATAGACGTGTGTGTGTCATACTCATTGCGTGGTGGGTGCACTGAAGATTTAGGCATTTCACTGTACGAAAATTTTACCTGAAAATTAACAAATAATATTTTGTTAAAATTGATACACAGAAGTGTTAGGAACCAAGTGTATGGATGTCTGTAACTTACTGTGAATGCATCAAAAAATACAACAGATTGAGAGATGAATAGAAGAATGGATAGCTGGGTAGATATAAGGTAAAGTGAATATACAAAAATGTTATTATAGACTCTAGGGAAAAATAACCTCATCTTAAAAAAAAAAAGGCAACAGAACTCCCAGTTATGGGGCACCTGGGTGGTCAGTTGGTTAAGCGTCTGCCTTTGGCTCAGGTCATGATCCCAGGGTCTGGGGATCGAGCCCCGCATTGGGCCCTGCTCAAAGAGGAGTTTGATTCTCCCTCTCCCTTTGCCCCTACCCCCCACTCACGCTCTCTCTGTGTCTCAAATAAATAAATAAAATCTTAAAAAAAAAAAAAAAGAACTCCCAGTTATTAGAACTAACTCATGAAATCCAGGCTCTCTGGTATGTGCACTCATATTGATCTATTCAGCCTAATTTTAAATTATGTTCCTCCTCCCTGGTCCAGCACCTCAAAATCCATTCTCAGATTTGCCAGATTTTATTGATATAAATTTGAACAATCTTTTAATTCTTTTAGTGGGAAGGCCTTCTTGTGAATTTGACCTCCTATTTGACCATGAGGCATGTTGGGGTCTGATTCTGGCTGTGAGTATGGAGATAATGAAGTCAGTGGGATGGGGCATAAGGAAACTTGGTTTCCTCTTACCAGATAATTCCCATGGGGACATCTTTACATGGTCTTCAAACAAGAGAAAAGTTATCCCATTAGACAGAGAGGAAGTCCTATAGTATCTGGCTACTTTCAGTGGGAGGTTGGGATTGTGACAGAGATCATTAGTTGCCTGCTGTGATAGATAGCTTCTGACATGGCTCTCAGTGATCCTTGTCTTCTGATTCTCATGTCCTTGTATAATCCCCTCTCCTTGAGTGTGGGCAGGACCTAGTAACCTTCTTCTAAGGAATAGAATACGGCAAAAGTGATATGATGTCATTTCCAAGGTTAGTTTATGAAAGACTGACTTCTGTCTTGCTGGCATTTTGTCTGGCTCTTCTTATTTGCTTTCCCTGTTGGAGAGGTCCATATGGCAAGGAACTGAGGGCAACCTCTGGCCAAAATCTGGTAAGGACTGACCCCTTCAGTCCAGCAGCCCTGGAGGAACTGAATCCCGGTAACAACCATGTGAGTGAGCTTGGAAGGAATCTTTCCTTGGTCAGGCTTTCATTTGAGACTAAAGATTTGGCACCTTGACTCAACCTTATGAGAGGCCCTGAAGCAGAATACTCAGGTAAGTCACATCCAGATTCCTGATCCACGGAAATTATGAGATAATAAATGTGTGTTGTTTTAAGCTAATAAGTTTGGGGTAGTTTGTTATGTAGCAATGGGTAACAATACACCTGCCTAATATCCATTCTCTCCTCAGCAACATAGACTCTACTGGGGATGGGGCATACTAATGTGCTCAGTTAAAATCTTGCCTTTCCTAGTCTCCCATTAAGTTTGATGTGACTGTATGACTAAGCTCAGGCAAAGAAGTAAGTGTTGAATGGAACTTCTAGAAGGTTCCTTATTAAGGAGCTGTCTCACTGAGAGATGCACTTTTTCTTTTCCTTTTTCCTCATTCTTGCTGCCTAGAATATGGATGTGTTAGCTGGATCTCCAGTAGCTACCTAGGACGTAAGAACCTAAGTTAGAAACCACACTCTAGGAAACAAAAAAAAAGAAGGAATCTGAGTCCTTAATGCCAATGGAGCAGCCACACAAGCACTGGACTCCTTACTTATAGACTTACCTTAAGTGAAGAAGAAATAATCTATTATTTTGCTTACCTTGTTGTTATTTTGGATTTTCCCTTATGTGCTCCCAACCTAGCCCTAACTCACAAAGGGCTTAGGCCTCTCTTAGCCATCCAAATTCTTTCATCACCATTCCCATCCTGGCATGTCCCTCTTTCAAACCATTCTCTAACTCTCACACAGGAGCAAATGTTGAGTTTGATTTTTACCCTCTCATTCTCTCTTTAAGCTTTCCACACATCCTCACAATCCTTGAATTCCTCATTCCCTTTATACTGATCCCTGACAGTCCACCAAGTCTATGCTCTTTATGGATACTTAATTCCAGGTGGCCACTGGTAATAAATTGATGAACTGTTTTGCCATTAAATAACACTCTATGTCTGGATTTTTGCTGCCTTTGTTCCCAACCAGAAATCACAATTATTCCAAGATTCCAATAGTTCTGAGAGTCTGATGCCCTCAGCCAATCTAGTACCAATTTCTATATCAGAGTTATTAGTTACAAGCAACAGAAACTACATCTTATTTAAGCAAAAAAATATATTTATTAGACATTACATTCATAAAAGATATTAGATATCTCAGAGAATTACTGGAATGACTGGAGGACCAACTATAGAACTAGAACTAGAACATAGAACTAGAAATACTACCCTAAATTAAGCTACATTGTTTTCCCCATGAAAACAGCCTTGCCACCACTGCCCCTTACACAGCTGATGTGATTGGCACTGAACCCTCACTGCTGCCAAGAACAAGCTCTGTAGGGGCCTGCTGCACCTAGAACTAGATCTTGCTGCAACCTTTTGCCCCTGTAGAAAATTTTTATGGTCCATGAGTCCTCACTACTACAGATTCCTTAGCTTAGTCTGTGATGAGTGTACATGATTGGCTGAGACTAGGTCAAGTGTCTAAATCTTGGTTGTAAGGGAAGTTTAGAAAGCAAGTATCTGGCATCTGTTAGATGGGGAATTCCCCTAGCTTAGAAAGTGGTTTCAGATGCTTCAGATTCAGTGGTTTAAAAAAAAAAAAAAAAAATGAATGTCAGCTCTTTCCTGCTGTCAGGCCAGAGTGCCACGGACTGGGAGAATCACACTTTCCTAATTTATCTGGATCTTCCCAAATATCTCCATTTCGTTATAAGACATTCACTGTTTCCTAATCAATATTCACTTTAGGGGGTGGCAGAAAACTTGACTATGGACAGTCTGCCAAGCACATGATTATCCTCTTGCTGCAGCCTCTGATTGCTGGTCACAGGCAGAGGTTTCCTTACCAGAGTTACAAATTATCATGCTGTCCTTCATCTACCTGTTCCCTCGTGATGCACCTTTCTGAGGGTGCAAATGTAGACAGTATACATGAATATTTTACCTTTTTCTACTTAATCCTTTGATGTTGCAACCACAGGGCAAGGGGAAAAATTGACATCAAGTTCTAAGAGACACATGCAATAGTTTTTCCAGCTACTTTATTATCACCTAACAAGGTCATATCATTTCCAGGCTCAGAATGGAGACATTCTCACTGCCTCCCACCCTACATCAACAGGACCAGTTTCATATTTTAAGATCTGCTCTTTGCATCATTACATAGCTTATACCAATTTTTATTTGAATATCTTTATTTGGAAGTGACAAATCCCACTTGAACTAGATTAAACATAAAGAAGAATGTGTTGGATTAAAAAAAATCCATTGAAGGACTGAACAACTAATTTGCAAAAAGAGTAAGGATGTCTCAGGAATCACCAGAACTAGGCTCCTAAATTCTAACATGAGACTCTATATCTTTTGCTTCAACTTTTTATTTATTCTTTCTTCACTACAGACCACCTTTTCTCTTAATGATAGGGAAAGTAGCTGCAAACATTTCCTGAGATTTATATTTATAGCTTTAACCATTCAAAAGAGAATGATTCATTTCCCAATTAAGAAGTAATGATGAGGGGCGCCTGGGTGGCTCAGTTGGTTAAGCGACTGCCTTCGGCTCAGGTCATGATCTGGAGTCCTTGGATCGAGTCCCACATTGGACTCTCTGCTCAGCGGGGAGTCTGTTTCTCCCTCTGACCCTCCCCCCTCTCATGCTCTCTCTCTCTCTCTCTCTCATTCTCTCTCTCAAATAAATAAATAAAAATCTTTAAAAAAATAAAAAAAAGAAGTAATGATGAGGAAGTGTTTGTTGACCCATCGTTGGACAAGTACCCACACCTGGACCAATTATGGCTGAGGGTAGGATTATATAAGAGCAATGATTCCCTGGGTAGCCATGTGGATGGAGGAGACAGTTTCCAAGAGAAGAGTTGTGCTGGCTGACCACACCATAGATGTCCACTATGGCAGCCCTTAGGCAGGACCCTTCCCACGCATAAAAACTTGGATAAGCTTGTCAGTGTATGGTGTGGTTGTTCGGATCAAACCTTTTTTTCTTCTTCCCTTTTTAAAAGAAGAGTCAACTCACCTCACCATCTGTGTGCCATTCTCTTGTCCAGAAAACTGAAACATTCTAAGGATAACATCCCCCATAGACAAATACCCATGTGCCCATCAGACTAGGAGATTCTTTTGTTTTTGTTTTTTAAAGATTTTATTTATTTGTCAGAGAGAGAGAGCACAGCAGGGGGAGCTGCAGGCAGAGCAGGCAGAATAGGCAGAGGGAGAAGCAGGCTCCCCACTGAGCAAGGAGTCGGATGTGGGACTCAATCCCAGAACCCTGGGATCATGACCTGAGCCTAAAGTATCACTTAACCAACTGAGCCACCCAGGCGTGCCCAGACTAGGAGATTCTTAAAGAAAGCATCTAGGATTAATTTATTCCCATGTGTCTAGTGCCTCATAAAGTTCTATTAGATCAGACACTCAAAAAAGATTTCTAGAACTGGATTAACATCTTCCCTCATTCTTCAGAGATCCTTGATGGTTGAGCATTTGGGTCCCTGGAAAGGCCTAATGCTAAAAGCTGAAAACAAAAACAGAAATTGGTAGTATACTGGGTAGCCTAAGGTACCAATAGAAAGAAAAGAATGGTCAAAAGGGTTGTCCCCATAACAGAGAAATGAACAAGAGACTGTAAGTTCTGATAGACAGGTTGGGAGGACATACAGTTAATGTGTTTGCCTCCAACTCTCCCTGGAGCACAGAGTCATGGCAGAAGAGAATAGGGATTTGGAAGAAGGATGCTTGTGGAGTTGGTAGATAAATGGGGGGGGAGGGGAGAGGAGTTCAAAGGTCCTCAAGCAGGACCTGACAATGCACTAACTTTCCACTCCCTTCCTTATTAGAAGTTAGACATGGATGTCTGATCACAGTTAGCTTCCAGTCATGGTTAGACAATGATGACACTGAGGACATTGCTTCAGAGGGTGAGAAGATGAGTTTCCATGGTAAGGAGTAGCCACTACTCCATGCTCTTCCCCATAGCAGAGAAGGGCTGACAAGGAGTGCACTGGCTTAATAAATCAGCATGGTGGCCACTTTCTGAGCCTAGGTAAGCCTTGCTCAGGGTTCTGAGGGGAGGCTAAGGTCAGAGACTACTTGTAGAAGTGGGAATAAGGTAGTGGTACTTGGGAATTCCCAGGCTACCATTCTCCAAGTGACCATAGGCAGAAAAAGTTCTCCAAAACATGGGTCCTTCCTCATTCATTCTCATGGTGTTTCCACTGTCTAGGCTCACAGAGTAAGTTAGTGTCAGAGCAGAAGAAAAAAGTCCCTCCCCAGGTTCCTTTTTGTATTCTGCTCCCTCTGTCGGGGGGCGGGGGGGGGTGGAATCCTCCCACTCTGACACACTTCCACTGTTTTTAGTTCACTCTTTCTACAGGACCACTCCTTGGGCCCCAGCCTCTTCATCTGCTAAAATTAAGAGGTCAGGCTGGGTAATTCTGCTAGGCCTTGATATCCTCTGAAATCTTTGAGGGTAGAGGTGATGCTGTGGTGCAAACATAGGGGTTTATGTCCAGGTTCTATATCCAGGTATCAGGTGTAACAAATCAGAGAAGCCTGACCAGAGTGTGGTCTGGGTCTGTGAGTCACACAGGGCTCAGTCAGTTGGTGAGAGGGAGGAAGGGGTATGTGTGAGTGATGGTGCTGGCGGCAGCAGCAGCAATATATTAAAAAAACAAACAAACATTAATTTAGTGCTTACTATGTGCCAGGTACTATTCAAACACTTTATGTATTTTAATTCATCTAATCATTAAGATAAACCAGTTTACAGGTGAGAAAACTGAGGTATAGAGAGGCTGAATGACTTAGTCTAAGTCATAAGTTTGTATGTGGCAGAGTTGAAACCCAGCAACCAGTCTCCAGAATCTGTCATCACTCGTGGAAGTGAAGACATTGTGCTCAGCAAGGGGGTGTCACAGCAATATTGCTGCAACAGTGTTTTGTGCTAGAGCATCTTTTGTTCTCCAAGAGTGCACGCACTTGTGGGAGGGAGTTTCAGTTGGGATGAGCTCCCCACAAGAGATCTCATCCACTGGCCTCTTGAATGTGAGGTCCTTGCAGAGGCAGCCCACTCTCCCTGTTTCCTTCTTCTTTTATGGTGAGTTCTCAGGGAGCCCTCTTTCCTGCCCCCATCTCTCTCTCTCTCTCTCTCACACACACACACACACTCACACACACACACACTCATTTGCACGCACCATGCAGCCTACCCTCCAAAGTCCCCCCACTTCTACCACCTGGAAGACCTGAACCCAGTAGTGGACAGGGTTCAAAGCATTTTTTTGAGCTGTGTCTGTTTCTATGCCAATCAGCAGATGCAAATGGCTGCCTGCAGAGAAAGGAAACTGAGCCATGGGAAGGTGAGCTCCTGCCCTGCTAACCCCGTAACATGCGTGTTAAAATAAAATTTCTAATCACCACTACCATAATTTGATTACCTGTAAAGGTGTCAAGCATTCACAGATTATATTGGTCAGAGATTTTGGCTGCAAGTGTCAGAAGCCCAAACTTAAAGTAGTTTAGACAGAGAGGGGAATTTATTGGTTCAATGACCAAACCGTAGAAATGACAGGGATGGATCATGGTCTTGGAGACAACTGGAACCAGGGCCTCTTTGCCTCCCCTCATATCTCTGCTTTACCCTGCCTGTGAGCTTCAGTTGCTCCTTTCCTTCAGTTTTGTCACTGGGGAAGGGATAAGGCCCCCTGCAAATTCCTCCGATGAGGGAGGACTTTCTTCCAGCCCAAAGGTTGGCTCAGAGGAAGGAAGTTTCCTGTCCCTGGGGAATGAGGGAATGAAGAAGAGAGGATGATCCCTTTCCAGAGAGTGGGGAATGGGACTCAGGGGTTGGGGATTCCATCCCCAGAAATGAGGGCAGGGATTCCCCAACACACAGCTTAGCTTCATTAGCCCAACAAGCAGATATGGGAAGACCTGTGATGTGCAGAATGGTGTGCTAGACACTGTGGTAGGGCCGGGAAGTAACAGTTCTGTCCTGAGACCTTGCATTTTATTGCAAATATTGGGGACATGAGTCACCAAAAGAGAGGGAGCTACTATGGGACATTCAACAGGGTCTAGGGGCATCGGGGAAGGCTTCCAGGAAGCAGTCATGTCCACTTCAAGACCAGATGGATAAACAAGAGTCGTCCAGGTTTGGGGGTTTGAGGGAAGTAGGGGGCAGTGGAGTGGGGTGGGGAGTGGAATGAACATTCCAGCCAGAAAGGACAGCTTTAAACTACAAGATCAATCAATGTGTGAGGGCTTCAAAGAAAGCCAAGGTAAGGGGGAGTCAGGCTGGAGCACTGGTGCTAGAGGACATTGTGAGCAGAATGAGGGCTTGGATTTGACCCCCAGGGCAATGGAGAGCCATAATAGCTCTAAGGAGAGCACTTCTGAGTTCTCAATTCTGAGATCCCTTTTTGGGCTCCCTGCAGAGGATGTGTCAGAGGCGAGAGGTACACTTCACACACCCGTGGGGAGAACTTTTGAAGCAGTTTTGCTGTCAGCTTTAGAAGCTTATACCTAAAACGTAATTAGAGACAACACTTCAAAGAACCCCCCCCCCCCGGCATAGAGTAGGTACAGAATTTGGGGACAGGTGATCCTTGTGTAAAGCAAAGAGCTGGTGGCCCTTGAAGTGGATGACCTGAGGATGGGCATGTTCCCCATAGTGGGGAATTGGGGAAAGGTATTCCCAGGGACCTTCTCTCATCCTGCACGGGTTTTCTCTGGGTCTTCACTCTCGTATCTGTGGGACCTACCAAGATTTGGGTGGAGGAGGCTGGGGGCTGGGTGGGAAAGCTGTCCAATCCACCTCAGGTGAGCTGCAGGGGCAGAAAGCTTCTCTCTTCTGTTCTAGAAAGGATCCTGTGTTGGTTTTCCCACAGTGTGAAGGCCCGAGGCTGAATCTGCTGAGGGTCAGGTCTGTGGCCAGTTGCAGACTGAGTCTAGGTAGTTTACCTGGTGAAGAAAAGGAAGAGGGGGGATGGGGAGGCTGAGAGAGAGTGTGGAGGTCACTCGGTTACTCCTGATCTCCTGATCCTGACATTCATCACATACACACACTCTGTGCCAAGGGTGCTGGGGACCAAAGGGTCACACTGGGTGGTGGTGGGCTGGGGAACTGGGGAAGGGGAGAGGCAGGCCGGGCCCTGAAGGTACAGGGCAGGGTTGTGTGGCCAAGTCAGGATAGAGGGATCTGGGCTGCAGCGACCCTCCCCCTCAGCAGCCTGGCCTGGCCTCCACCACAATCCTACCGGCCCTTGGGCACTCCCGCTGTGGGTCTCAGCTCTCCGAAGGCTCTTTCTCTCAGCTCTGTTCCTCCTCTATCTGTCCCTGTCCTTGTCTCTCTGAGACCGCCCCTCTGTGTATGTGTGTCTCCCTGTCCCTGCCCTGTTTTGTCTCCTCTCTCTCCTGATCTCCGTCTCAGTCCTTGTTTCCATCTATGTATCACCCCGGGGCCTTCTCTGTCTCCATGCCTGCCTCACTCTCTTTCTCGGTCCCCCTCTTATCCTTGTCTCCTCTGTCTCTGCCTTGTCCCCATCTCCATCCCTGCCTTTCTCTTGCACGAGCTTCAGCTTTGTCTACATCTCTATCGCTGTGGGCCCACTTGCCCCTGTCTCCAATCTCTCTCGCGTCCATGTCTCATCCTTGTCTCCATCTGTGTACCTGTATCTCTCTTGTCTCTTTCTCCATCACTGTTTCTGTCCCTTTCTCCCCCCGTGTCCTCTCTTCATCCACGTCCCCATCCCAGGCTCCGTCTCTTCCTTGTCCGTGTCTCCATCCCCCTCCTGGACCGCCTCCGTGGTCCCCGGTGGGATAGGACCTCGCTGGGGGCGGGGCCGAGGGGCTGGATCAGAATAACTCGGTTATCAGGACGAATTGAATTAACTTCTTCACCGGAGCGCCGCGAGGCCTGTCTCCCCTCCCTTCTGCGGGGCCGCAGGTGGGGAGGCCAAGGAAACGGGTTGGGACCCTCCAGCCTGGCACTGTGCGTAGAGAGCGAAGGTCTGATCGGGAATGGGGCGGGATGAGGACTGTAAGGATGGGGCCCCACACTGCCCCGCCCTGCACCTCGGGAGCCCAAGGAGGGCGGCGGGGACCCTTTGGAGTGGGGGTCTGGGGTAGCTGGGGGTGGGGCCTGGGCTGTCCAGGCCCCGCCCCGCGGAGCTTGCCCGCTCCGCCCCCTCCGCGGGGTCCTGAGCGTTAAAAGGCGCGCGGGTCTGGCCGGGCGGCACTTGCATTGCACCCGGGCGGAGGGCGGCCACGACGGGGCGGGCGGACTCACGGGCGCTCAGAGCCGGCCTCGGGTCCTCGGCGCCAGGCGCTCGAACCCTCAACCCGACCCCCACCCGGCCGGGGACCCCGACCCCGACCCGGCCCGGCCCGGCCCCCGACCCCGACCCCCGGGCCGATGGACTACTCCTACCTCAATTCGTACGACTCGTGCGTGGCCGCCATGGAGGCGTCCGCCTACGGCGACTTCGGCGCCTGCAGCCAGCCCGGCGGCTTCCAATACAGCCCCCTGCGACCCGCCTTCCCCGCGGCTGGTCCGCCCTGCCCCGCGCTCGGCTCCTCCAACTGCGCGCTCGGCGCTCTACGCGACCACCAGCCAGCGCCTTACTCGGCAGGTGAGCCCAGCCCCGGCCCAACCCTCCCTCCAAATCCTGCGGAAACCCCAGCCCCTGCCCTATTTGGCAAGTGATTGCGACTGTCCCCCACAGCCGCCACCATCCTTGCCCTCCAACACCCGAGGGATCCCCAGCCTCCCTGTAAGACGGGCCTCCCGTAGGCAGAGTTGAGCCTCACCCTCTCATCTTTTCCCTTCTCGTGCTCTTCGGGTCAGGGAAATAGATCCCTGGCCCAGCCCCAGGCCCCTCACCAGGTCCTCCCTTCCCCACCTGCAAAGACTGACCACCAAATCTCTCCATCTCCGTATCCTTGGAAGATGCTCCCGGCTCAGTCCAATCAGATCTCCATCCTTATCCCCACCCCACTTCATGTCTGACCCCAACAAGGGCTCCTGCAGCAGCTGAGCTGCCCAGATGGAAACCTTCCTAGAGCCCCAGCACCATCAAGCCCCTCCTGCCCAGTTTTGGACCCATCCTGCCTGTGCCCAGACCCTCTTGCACCACTGAAACCTCCTCCCTTACTGGACGAAAAGAGTGTCCAGGTCATTAAGCCACTTTCATTCCCCTCTCCCAGCTAGAGTCCTACAGAACCCAGAAGCAGTCTCCCAGTACCTCCAAGCCTCTTGATCTAAGTCCCAATCTGAACCCTCAACCTCATGGAGCCTCTCCAGCCATCTCCATCTCTCCGGTTAGAGTCCAGGCTGCCCCACCCAATCTCCTTATCATCTTCTTTCCTGGGAAGACCACTGGGACCCAAATAGAATATTGGGGCCTAGGGGGTGGGAAGGGATGGTGAGATGGGGACCTGGATTTGGAGAAATGAAAACCAGCAAGGTGGAGCCAAAAACTGGAAAGGCGATGGGGAGATTGGGTACTCTGGGCCAGATGAGGATGTGGATTGGGGAGACAGGGTCAGGAAATGGGGATATGGGCCCCACAGAGATGGAGAAATGAGAACAGGTATAGAGAGGTGTGAGCAAAGATGGGAAGACTGGGGGCCCTGGAAGAAATGGGGACCCAGGGTTGGGGAGATGGAGATAATAACTATGTGATGGGGACAGGAATTATGGGACATGGGGACCAAGGAAGATTAGCAAGGGATGAGGAAGATGGGGCTAGGAATGGAGTGTTGCAGACAAGGATTAGGGGGAGATAGAGAACTAGGGATGTAGGACAAAGATGAAGGATATTAGGGACCCCTGAAGAATATGGAGACTTAAGCAGGGGTTGGAGACAGGGATGAGGAGATATTGTCAGAAACACTGTCTGTAGGGCAGCGGGGACTGGGATGGGGTAAAAGAGACAAGGATGGGAAGAGAATGAGGGAGAGCAGTGGGGCTGGCTGTGGGGGAGTCGGGTCAAGAGAGAGGTGCCTGGAAGGAAGAAGAAGGGCAAAGAGATGGTATAGGAACCTGGGTGGGGGAAAATAAGGACCCTTTTCAATGGGCACAAAGAAAAGAATGGTCCAGGACGGAAAGCTGAAGAGAGATGTGGATGGAGAAAGATGAGGAAGAGGAGAGGACACCTGGAAGAGAATGGGTTGTGAGATGGGGCTGAGGAAATGAGGCCTGGGAGGAGAGAGATGGCAAGGTCGAGGGGGCTAAGTCCCTACATGGCAGAAAGTACATGGCAGGGCTCACAGTGAACCCAGGCCAGGGAGTCTCAGTCGCCCAGGCGGGGACCAGAACTGGTTACTGGGAAGACTCATGATGATGATGAGACCTGGCAACCAAGGCTAGGGTGGACAGAGCAGGGCCTGAAACCAAGCGGGCAGGTTGACCAAGGTAGAAGCACACCAAAGCAGAGGTCGCAGGCGCAGGTGGACTGGAGGGAGGTGAGGGAACACGGGGAGGACCGGGGACAGGTCTTGACCTGAGGATCAGATCCTGATTCCCTCGCTGCTGCTCTTGGGCCCCAGATCTCCCTGCGCCCTGTCCGCCTTCACTCCTGCCGGCTCCACTGAGCGACAGGGAAGACGCTCAGTTAGAGACTGAGCGAAGGAAGCCGAGGGGCTGGGTCAGGGGCGGGGGACCGCGAGCGATCTCAGGGGCAGGACACAGCGGGCTGAGCTCGGCCCCTCACGCCTCCACTCTCGTCGCTCCCCCCTCCTGCACACACCCCTAGTGCCCTACAAGTTCTTCCCGGAGCCGTCGGGCCTGCACGAGAAGCGCAAGCAGCGGCGCATCCGCACCACGTTCACCAGCGCACAGCTCAAGGAGCTGGAGCGCGTCTTCGCAGAGACTCACTACCCCGACATTTACACACGCGAGGAACTGGCGCTCAAGATCGACCTCACTGAGGCTCGCGTGCAGGTGCGTGTTTGCGTGTGTGTGCAGGAGTGTGCGCGTGGAGGAGGGTGGGAGGTTAGTGCCCGATACCTGGGGGCCGCGGGACAGAGGGGCCTCAGTCGGGTGGCAGGCAGGTGCAGCTTGGAGGCAAAAAGCTGGGGCTAGGGGCCAGGGCGCAGTCTGGGGGTGGTTGGGCAGGAGAGGATGGGCAACCTGGGGAGGCAACGGGGCCAAGACTTGGCAGACCTGAGGCCCTCAGGAGAACTGAGTTCTTCAGCCCCACGATTTCCCCCTGGGTCTCCTTAGTAGGGCCAGGCATGTAGAGGGATGCCTGGGAATTCTGGAAGGAGGCCGAGTGGGTAGAGTGGGAGCCAGGCAGACGAATCCGGGAAAGCCAGCGAGCGCCTCCATGTCCCCTCCCCAGCTCTGCTGCTGTGAATTCTCTGAGTCCGAAACCCAGGGCTCTGGGCCGGCTCAGGGCTCAGGAGGGCCCGCCCAGATGGACTCTGTTGTCTCTCTTACAAATCCAAGTACAGATGTTCAGCTGGTCCGCCTTCACTGGAGACCCTGAACAGAAGGTTTCCTCTAGTGCCCGAACCCGTTCTCCACCGCCGTGAGACACTCCAGGTGGAAATTCCTGGAGCTTCTTGTAGGAAGGAATCGGGGGCAGGGCTTTGGGTGATGAGGGAGCGAAGGCGGAGTCCCCTCCAGGAGACCAAGAACTCTGGAGGCAGCGGGGTCCGCGGGTGAGCAGTTCCCAAGGGGAAGACCTGGAGGAAGGGGCAAGTGGAGGCGAGGAGATGAGCAGAGAAGCAAGGAGGGCTACGAGCCTAGTGGTGGAGGGCCAGGGGGCCGACGCTCAGAAAGCTGGTGATAATCCTGATCCGGCCCTTCCCGACTGAGGGCTCACCCGCGTCTTGCGGCCTCGGCCTGACCGGCCCCTGTGCCCGCAGGTCTGGTTCCAGAACCGCCGGGCCAAGTTCCGCAAACAGGAGCGTGCGGCCAGCGCCAAGGGTGCGGCGGGCGCGGCGGGAGCCAAAAAGGGCGAGGCGCGCTGCTCGTCCGAGGACGACGACTCCAAGGAGTCCACGTGCAGCCCCACGCCCGACAGCACCGCGTCGCTGCCGCCGCCGCCCGCCCCCGGCCTGGCCAGCCCGCGTCTGAGCCCCAGCCCGCTGCCTGCCGCCCTGGGCTCCGGGCCCGGCCCTGGCCCCGGGCCACAGCCGCTCAAGGGCCCATTGTGGGCGGGCGTGGCGGGCGGCGGGGGCGGCGGGCCGGGCGCGGGCGCGGCGGAGCTGCTTAAAGCCTGGCAGCCGGCGGAACCCGGGCCCGGGCCCTTCTCCGGGGTTCTGTCCTCCTTCCACCGGAAGCCTGGCCCGGCCCTGAAGACCAATCTCTTCTAGCCACCGGACTCTGGAGGCTCCGGGCCTGCCCCCAGAGACGCCCCTGCCCCTCCAGGACGTGACAGAGCCCCTCCCCATTTGGGCGCCCGCCTGGAAGTGCCCATCTGTCCCCACCCCCTACCGTGTCTGACCCCTAGGTGTGCCCTCCCCAGCTTTGGAGACCAAGTCAGGACCTCTCGTCCTCACCTGCCCCTCCCAGCAGAGCGGGGTACTTTTCACTGGGACCTCCCCCCTTCCAGCTTGGCTTTCTTTGGAACCCGGATCAAATAACTGTGCTGGAACGTGAGGGTCCTCAAGTACAGTAACAGCCTGGCTCCCTCCCCTGGCTCTGCAGCTGGCTGGGTCACTCCTCACCTTAGCGACCAGCCTGCTGCCCCAGAACCTCGGGTCCACCAGTACTGGTCCTCCTTGGGATAATAAGCCGCCTGAAGGGTCGCACTGCCAATTTATCCCCTCCCATTCCCAGCCGGTCTGGCACAGAGGTTAGGCCTGTTCAGAGCAGTGGGGCTGGCCAGGGCATCGGGACAGAGGGGTTTCTCCTCTTTCCTGATTATTATTTTTGGGGGGGAGGGTTGTTGTTGTTCTTTTCCTTTGAAAAACTTGTAATTTATTGAGGTGAGTTTTGCTCAATCCAAATAAAACTTAATTTATTGAAGACATCACGCTGGCAACCCTTCTGAGTACCCAGGATGGGGATAGGCTGCCTGCAAGAACCCAACCCGCTTGCAACCAGCAAGGTACCCACTGCAGCCCCACATCCGCAACCCAAGGTGGTATAGACCAGGTGACAGTGAGAACTAAGCAAACTAGCACTTTATGGCCCAGATCCTTCTCCCCACCCCCACCAGCCCCAATAACATTAAAAGTGCCCGCCCTCCCTAAACCCACGCAGAAAGCCTTAAATAAACCCCAGCCCGGTCCTTGGGCTATTCCTTCATTTCCGGACGGACACCCCCATAGTGGGGGCTGGGAGAGGTCCTAGCTGAGCCCCTCCCCCTGTGGTTCAGGCCAGGTGGAAGGCAGCAGAAACAGCGGTTAAAGTGGGGACCCAGGCGTAGCCAAATGGACGACCCTACGGGCACCCCTGGGGCTGGGAGTAGGGTTCCAGAAAAGGAGGTCAGCACCAGAACAACCGAAGTCCTTGGTAATCACGGCAACTGACCTCTGAAGCCCTGGGGCAGGTGAGGGGCAGGATGCCCTAATTAGGGCATTCCAAACGATTGGGCAGTGGGGAACGCAGATCCCCAATAAATAGCCAGAGAGGTACTGCCCCACCCCTCATAACTTTTCAACTTCGGAGCTATGGCTGGGCCTTAGTGGAGGGGTAGGGGTGCCGAGTTCGCAGCTTCGCAGTGCCACCGCTATCACTTGCTGAGCTGCAGGGTGTCCAAAAGGAGGCGCTTGTGAGCCGGGTCCTGCACCCCAGCCTCCTCCAGGTCCTCCTCGGTGATGTCGCTGTAGGGGTAAGAGAGGCTGGGAGATTGGCGAAGTGGTCTCGAGGGCCCGTAGCTCCGCCCCCGGGGCCAGCCCCACCCCATCCGCCTCCAGCCCCGCCCCCACCTGAGAAACTCCAGGTCGTCCCAGCCATTGTGCACCAGGCCCTCCTCATAGCGCTCCAAACCGATGGCCCGCAGCCAGGCGCCCATGCCCGCCTCGCCCAGCCCGCTGGCCCGCCCGCCCTGCGGGCACGGAGCCTGAAGGAATAGGGCGTGTCAGGGGGAGCACTGGAGGTACCCGCACAGAGAAGCACCCGCAGACAGCCACATTCTACTACATGCTTTAGGGGAAGAGGCAAGAACTGGGGCTGATTCAGGTGTCCCCCCCAACTCCCCAGTGCCCAGCTCAGGGCAGAAGGGACACCACTGAGTGTTGAATGGTGAAGTAAAAGGATACCACTGTCCATGGGCAAGCACACACCTCAGGTACACACAGATAGCCACCCTTGGTCCACACACCTCCTCTGCCAGGTCCTCCTGGATGCTCTCTCGGATGCGAGGCGGAGGGAAGCTGAGAGGCCGGCCATAGTCCGAGGGCAGTCCCCGGGGCGGCTGCAGCTCCAGGGGGCCTGGCAGAAGTACCGAGCGGCCAGGCCCAGCAGGGGCATAGTCCACCTCACTCAGCGTCTTGGCCATCTGCAGCACGGAGCAGGAGCGGTCGTCCCCACTGGCTACCTCCCCCAGGAAAGTGCTGGTAGGTGAGGGGCCTGGGGGCAGCGGGGGTCTTGGATGGGCCTTGGGAGGTGGTGGGCCACGGGCCTCACCCCCGCTGCGGCCCCGGACCACTGGCCCTGGCAGAGGATCCAGGCTGGGGGGCAGGAAGATGGCCGAGTCTGGCAGTGGTGGGGGTGGAAAGTCTGGAGGGGGCAGTGTGCCCCCAGACTCCTCATCTGATGAGCTCCCCTCTCCCACACGGGGGGGCCGGTGGCG
The DNA here is from genome assembly GCF_009762305.2 of Zalophus californianus. NCBI lineage: Eukaryota > Metazoa > Chordata > Mammalia > Carnivora > Otariidae > Zalophus > Zalophus californianus. Next base: position 59,344,539 of record NC_045605.1, read on the forward strand.
CCCAAGCTGTGGAGCAGGCACTGTGATGGCCACTTTGTTCTTGGTGGCCGGCGGGACAGGGGCCCTGGCAGGCGAGGGTGGCTCCGGGGGCAGCAGCTGGTGGGGGACCCCTTCAAGGACGTAGTAGGCAGGGTTATTGAAGCTGTTCTTGGGTGGGGGGGCTGCCACCCCTTCCGGCTCTGGAGCCCCCTCTGCCTTCAACCTGGGTTTGGGAGCAGGATAATGAAGTCAGGACCCAGATACCAAAGAGAAGGCAATGGGTGCAGTGGAAGGAGAACTGGACTGGGGAGTCAGGACGGTGGGCCCCCGGTCCTACAACTGCATGTGACCTTGAGCACATCACTTTCCCTCGCTGGCCCTTGCTGTCTTCACCTCTAAAATCCAGGAGACACGATCGCTGAATAGATAATCCCTGAACTTCCTTGCCTGACTTGCTAAGATTCTCAGATCTTTCTTTCGTGACTTTGTGAAACCTGAGCTTAAATCAGGGAAAACAGGTGCCAGAAGGCAGGGCAATAAAGACCTTAATGCGAATGACCAGCCAGATCTTGTGAAAGCCTCTGGAGGCATCTGAGGCCAATCTACTGAGAAGTCTCACCCAGGGATTCAGGTTAGTTTTACTCAAGCCTGAAGATAAAACCAAGGTGACTGATGATAGGTGAAGGTGAGTGAAAAAGCACCAAACCGCAGCTAGGAGCTTTTATTTAAGTTCAAGCGACACTTGGATATAATTAGAAAGTAAGCCTCACTTTCCCCGAGTATGAGCCACAGAACACTAGTTCCCCAGGGTATTAATAGTTACTGTGTGGAAAAGAAGTTTCCTGGCCCATTAAGTTTGGGAAACTATATTCAACAGAGTTGAAAAAGGGTTTCCTTCCTGTTCAGATGCTCAGAGCTTTTGCGAATACTAATGTGCACTGGGACTGTGTAAGAAAAGAATCTAGCCAGAACCATTTCCCAAACTCATTTGACCACAAACACGTTTCCAATGGGGCATCTTGTAGGACAGTGTTCCATAGAATGCACCAGAGGAAATCCCATGCTGAGGCCAAACAGAAAGCTCAAACTAAATCTGTTTACATGGAGGGAACTGTTGCAGAAAATAACTTCTAATTCTATTTTTTAAGGCAGAACCGGGAGGAAAGAATGACTGTGCTCCCGTGGACTCAGAGCCACGCCTCAGGGAGGTCTGGCTATGGCCAGAGTGCCCATAGGTATAGAGCCCCGGCACCCCCAGCCATGGGGCTTGAGATTACTCAAGCAGCAAATGGTCCCCAGGCTGGCCCTGAGAGCCAAGCACAGCAATAGATGAAGTGGGGGGTATAACAGCTTCCTTCTCTCACCTGGAGGTCAAGGGCTCCTCCCGGGGGGCAGATCGAGGCGGGGCTGGGGGCCTCCCAGTTGGTGGTGGTTTTTCTGGTTCTTCGAATAACTTGGACAGTGGGTAGGAGGCCTCTGCAGGGGCTGGTTTGCGGTTCCCTGACCTGCCAGGGGTGTACAGGGGTGAGATGAGGTAGAGGCTGACCCAAAGCCCCCAGGCACCCCTTCATGGGACCCCCAGCACAGTCCCAGCTCACCTGGGATCCTGGCTGCCTCGAGACACAGAAGGGACTTTGCTCTTTGCTCCTGCCTCATCCTTATCAATGCTGATCCACTCTGGAAGAAAAAGAAGACTCAGAGGGGACCTGGGGTTCTGGACCACAGATACCCACTGGGCCTACCAGGCCTTTTCCAGCTACTCCTCAATGCAGGCCCACTTCCAGCCATGGCTGCATAATTTCCAAATATTTCAGAGATTCTAACAAGCCCTCTCCCCACCCCGGTCCACCCCTCCTAGACGTGCCCACACCACCCCATCTTATGCCCCATATCCCTCCCAAAGGAGCCCCCACCGTAGAGTCGCTCACGGGTGCCCAGGCGCTCTGTGGGCACCCGCACCTTCATGGAACCACGGATGTTGCCTGTCTCCTCGCCGCGGTGGGACAGGAAGGTCAGGAACTGCTGGGCCGTGCTGCCAATCATGGACTTGAGTGCCACCACACACTCCCCTGAAGGGAAGATGGGGCAGACCAGCAGATTGCCAAACCTTTCTAGAGCTCTGCTTGGCTGTCCATGCCTTTTGGCACCCCTCCGCGCCCTCACCATAGGATTCGTAGCCATCCATGGACTTGACCGTGAGCAGGAGGTGCTGGTCCTGAAGGTACTCGATATCAGCCAGAATTGGCTTGAGCTGGGAACCAGAGAGGCCCAGTGAAGAACAAAGCCCCAAGCACCCCCTCCTGCCCCTGACACCACTCACCCCTACCCTCAGACTGGTCCATGCTCACTCCCACTTAAGGAGAGATCCCAAGCCTTAATGTAGAAGACACAGCCCCGCATGGGTCTCTCATAACATTTAACAGCATTGTCATTCATCTTCTACATCCTCAATGGCCAACACAGGACCTGACATTTAGCAAGGGCTCGAAAAGTATTTATGAACGGATGAATGAACCTGCAACTTGGTCCCACATCCCCCAACTAAAGCAGGGTGCCCTCACCCTTACTCATGCCCAGCCCCACTATGCATAGGCACAGGCACACTCGCGCATGCACAAACCACATGTGCTCTGCCACACCTCTCCCTATGCCCTCACCTATAGGCCCAGGCCCTGCCAAAAGCCTCACCGTGGGTAGCTGGCGTGAAGACCACTGCACCTTGAGGAAGTTGATGTTGTCACTGCTCTGGGCATCATTTTCGAAGCTCTTCTTGTACTCTGGGGAGAGGGAGGGGATACCCACCTGAGTGCCACCTCCTGGCTTCCCTTCTTCCCCCTATCCTGGGGGCCGACCGCTCTGGGCACCTCGGGCTCCGCAGCCCTCTTGGCCACACCCAGCCCCGGGCCTGCCTCTGACCTTCCAGGCAGGTGGAATAGAACTCAATGAAGAACTTGGTGCGGCTGGCTGTCTTCACAATGGCCTCGATGCTCTCAAACTCAATGTAGGCCTGGTCCGAAGTCTTTGAGAGCCCTGAGGGGCAAAGGGAGGAAGGCGGTCAGGACGGCTGCAAGGGTGGCAGGAGGAACAGGACAGACACTGAGCCCTGGGACAGGAAATCAGGGGCCCTGGCAGAGGAGGAGGGATGGCCAGGAGGGGCCTCCCTAATCCCAAGCAACCAATGGGGAAACCGCAAAGCCCAGGCCCTGGACCAGGCAAACAGATAACCCAAGGATGAGAGACCACCTAGGAAGGGGGTTGGGGGACCAGAACCCCTGCAGGGACTGCCTGCCAACAACCCTCCACACTACCAGGCACACTCAGGGGTATCCACACGGCTCCAGACAAATACAGATATCCGTGTGCTTTTATATTCACAGATAGGCACACACGCACGGGCACGCACCTTTCACGGTGCCCCGGGCACACAGACAGCCTCAAACAGTACATATTCAGAAACAGTTTTGCACATACATGTCCACACACAAACACACACACACACACAGATATAGTCAAACCTATACACATCCCAGGCCACCCCCTGTGCCCACCCACCCACAAGCACATCCAGAACAGTCACCTTTCTTGGAGATGAACTGAGAGGTTACTCCAACCTCAAATGTCCCAAACACGGGGGAGTGGTCGCTGGTGACGATGTCATCCGTGCAACCTGGGATAGGAATGGGAGCTCAGGGGGCAAGCTCTTTCCTCTCAGCTCCCAGTTCCCAAAGCTAGGGCAGAATCGGCCTGTGGCCACCCAGGACTGCCCATCACCCTGTCCAGGAGACTCTGACCATAGGAATTGCAGATGATGTGGGTCTCAGGGTAGGACTTCCAAAGAATCCGGTCACACCACGAAGGCACATTGGTCCGGACCTGGGGCAGGCGATGTCAGCATGGTCAGGGCCAACAGCCAGGGTTGCTCAGCATGAGCCCCACTGCAGAGCTGCAGAGCTGATGAGGCCCTACACTCCCAGCACCCCAGGCCCCAGCACCCATCTCCCTTCTTGGGTCCTCACAACACCCAGGATCACCCACCCCTAAGGCCTAAGAGGGGCCACCAAAGCTGGAGTAGTAACTGCCCAGACCTTGACCAGACAGGCACTCTTGATTCACTGCAGCCCAAAGGAATCTCCCAAGGCCCCCCTGCCCGTTCCCCTCGCTCACCCCAGTTGGCTTCTGCTTATGCCAGGCATACGTGTCCCGGGAGCCCCGCTCGTAGCGGTAAGTGGGCGGGAAGGAGATCTCTTCCTCACCTACGGAAGGCAGGGAACAAGCGGGGCTCAGGGCCCTGAACACCCAGGCATATCATAGAGGCCCCAGCCCTCGGAGACCTGCCAGGCCCACACTCACTGAACCGAAGGAAGACCTTGTGCTTCTCGCGTTCCAAATTAAGCTGGTCCACCCTGAGCAGGGGCTCAAACTCCTTCCTGCTGATGTAGTTCAGGATCTCCTGCAGTGAAGACACAAGGGCTGGCCACTCCCTGTTGAGCCAGAGCCAGAAGTGGGAGCCCAACTGGCCCCCAGCCCAGCTTCCCTCGCAGCCACCCAGCAGCCCTGTTTGCACCTGGATATCCATGTCCAGGCGGTAGTTGAGGTCCCCAAACCAGAAGAGGTGAGTGAAACGCAGAGAGATGTCAAAGGCACTGAGCTGCCGATCGCCCAGCGAGAGCAGCCGCAGGATGTCCAGGTAGTTCTGGTTCCGCCTAGGGGGCGGGGTGGGAGGCCCAGGGTCAGGGGCCAGGGACTGGCAGAAAGGTAAGAAGTCTCTGGGGTCAGGGATGGGGTGTGGATCAGGGTCCCTGGGGACAGAGGAAAGAGCTGGGAACAAGATCGAGGTAGAGGAGTCTTGAGTTGGGACAAGGGAGAAGGCGGTGTCTGGGGACAGGGATGTAGGAGGGTCATGGATTGGGATATGGGAGAGGGGATAGGTCTCAGGGGAGGAGGGAATGAGGGTAAAGACTTGGAAAGGCGCCCCCTCACCGGGCGGTTTTCTCATTTCCTGAGGTAAGGTGGCAATTCACAAAGCCAAATGAGGTGCCATTGAACATGAAGGAGACTCCCACAGCTCCCTTGTTTCCTGTCAGGGCAAGCAAGAGAGGAGGGCCTGCGTCACCTTTGGAGGGCTCCCAACTCTCCCCTCTGCCCCTCGAAGCAGTGGTGGGAAGGTCCTCCCACTCCCCCCGCCCCGCCCCAGATGCTATGAGGCAGGCAGGCCTCTGAACGCATCCCCCCTTCCCAGGGGGCCACACAGGGCACACGCCGTCCATCTGGGTGGCCTGAGTCTCCGCATGTGTGAATAAAGCCCCTGCAGATCACAGGGGATCCCAAAGATGGAGCTGAAAGCACCCGCAGATTCTGAGCAGAATCTCCGCTGAGGGAACGCTGGGCCACAAACCAAAAGGCCACCACGTACTAGCTGTGTGACCTTGGACAGGTCACTCAGCGACTCTGGGCCTCAGTGTTTTTGGGGTTTTTTTGAGGTTTATCATCTATGTAATGGAGATAATTATCCTGGCCCTGCCTTCCTGGTGGTGCTAGAAGACATTTAGAATATGAATATGTTTTACAGGGTTCAAAGTTCTATATATGAGAAAGCTGAGACCACCCAAAAAGGGGAGACTACGGGCTGGAGAGAAAGCAGAAGGTATGGACAGAGAGACCCTGCCCACCCTACTCACCCAGGGTGTTGGCAATGCCAGTCTTCACGCTGGATGTACTGACATGGCTGATTCGGTTCTCATGCTCTGGCTTGACCAGAACAGCTACCTTGATGTTCCACAGTGACTGCATGGCAATCTGGGGAGAGGGTTCGGGGTCACCCCTGCCCTGGGCTGGGGCACTGTCCACATGCTCCCCCAACACCCCTGCCTATACCATAGACTGTGCTGTCAGTCACAGGATAGAAAGGTCTGCTACCCCTTTTTCCTGAGGGGCCAGAGAGAAACACAGCATGTTCCCACAGCACGAAGGACTCGTTAGATCTCCTAAGGGATATGCCCGGGGGCCAGAGGGAAAGCCGGTCAAGTTGTGCTCCCCAGGGTCGCCATAAGGTCAAGCAGGATAGTTTGGGGTGGCGTCTGAGGAGGGGGGACTGGACAAGATGACCCCCCCTCACCGGGCGATAGTCCAGATCTGTGAGTTCCTTGAGGCCCCCGCGTAGCAGGTCCAGCCACTCGCGGTCGCCCACTGAGTTCTCCTGGGTCCCAAAGACATAGATGTCATGGGGTATGGTCACTGTGACCTCATCCAGGGTTTTCCCGAGACCCTTCGATGTGAACCAAGATGTCACGTTTTTCGGAGGTGGCACACTTCCTGGAGGAGAAGGGGATGGGGGGTGGTCAGGTCCCTGACCTGGGGCTATTCCTCTCTCCCCGCCCAGCCCCAACCTGGGCCTGACCCATGTTCCAGGTGCCTATGAAGACAGAGATCATGTCGGGCTCATCTTGCTTGGAGTGCTTGTTCTTCATGAGTTGCAGTAGCTGGCAGAAGGCCTCCCGCTTCTGGGGGGACAACAGCCAGTTAGGGGAGGTCCCTGGTAGGTGGCAGGTCCCACGAGGCGAGGGTCATGCCTGTCTGGTCCCCCATTCAAGCATATCACAGGTGCTCAATAACCGCTCACTGGATGGACCTTTGACTCCACCCTCAGACCACCCATTCTCAATACATACACTCTCTGCCCTGTCAGACCCACTCCTACCAGGAGGGACGACCCACCTATATCACGTGTCTCCTCTCTTCCCACCCCACAGGGACCCCTGCAGCCCCCAGGGCCTAGCCCAGCAGGCTGCTCACCCGGGCACTGACAAAGATGAAGTCCTTGCGCTGTGTCCGATCCTTCTCCTTCTCAAACACGACACCCAGTTTGTTCTGGACACGCTGGGACTTAATGAGCTGGCGGACTAGAGAATGGAGTACGGTCTCACTGGCCCGGGCACTGAGGCCTGAAGGCCACCCTGCTCACTGCCCCTGGTCAGGCCCTGGCTCACTGCGGTCATGAGTGAAGGTCGTCCAGTCCTCCTGCGAGTCCCGCTGTCTCCGCAGCAGCACCAGCCGCCCGCCCTCCACATCCACGCTCAGCGTGAACTTCTGCGACTTCCCAATCTTGGTTAGGTCGCCCAGAGTCACATCCAGCTTCACCTGCAGGTCATGAGGTGGGGGGGAGGGGCGCCTGCTGGAAAGACCTCGGGCAGGGGACACCCCCTTCACCCCCAACGGCCCTTTGCCCCAGAAGGCCCCACCTGACACCCCTCTGTACCTCAAAGGCCTGCACGGGGATGGTCTTGGCCTTACGTATGGATGGCTGCAGCGGAGCTGGTGGGGCTGTGGAGCTCATGTCCTGCAGGGCCTTCAGGGCCTGGAGCGGGGAAGGGCAGGCAGGGTCAGGGGACATGCGGAGAGCTGGGGCCAGGAGGGGCATGGCTGATGCTGGGGTCAATGCTAAACTGTAGATTCAGGGTGGAGATCCATTAGGCTAGTGCAAATAGTCAGGTACTGGTAGGTGAGGTCCGAGGTCAGGAGTCAGGCTACCTTCTTCTGGATGCCTGACAGGAAGTCCTTTAACACGGACAGCTTCAGCACCAGGCTCTCCAGCTCCTGCTCCCCAGTCTGCGGTGGAGTCTGCACAGAGCCAGGATGAAGCTTGTACATGAGGCCAGCAAGCAGGAGGTCCCCCAGCCAGCCCCAGACACGAGCCCGTTCCCCACAGGCCTCCCTGTAATCCCACCTGCTGCTGCAAAAGGCGGGTCACCATGGGAGAGCTCTGCTGGTCAAACACCTTGGACAGGATCTCCAGGCCCGACAGGACCTTGTCCACCTCACTAGGGGACACAACTGGTCAGAATGCCCCCTCCCCACCCCAAGTACAGGGCAGGGGGGGCTGAGTGGGTAGCTTCAGCCTCCACCGCGAGGATACAAGGCTTCGGGTGAGGAAAAGTCAGGAAACAACAGCTGGATCCCTGTTCAGGGCCAGAGATCAGAGGTATGGACATTTGTGCAACAAGGGGGCAGGTGAGGAGAGGCTGCACGCATGGGGCTGGGTGGCCCAGGTACCTGTGCAGCCTCCGGCATGAGGTGGCAAGGGTGCGGGTAAGGTGGGGCAGGTTGCTGGCTCCGCCTCGCACAGCCTCCAGGTCCAGTCCGTAGCTACCCTTCAGGTACTCGTGCGAGACAGTGCTCAGCCCATTGGGAGCACTTCAGGGAGGGGTTGAGAAGTCAGTGAAGCACCAGCTGACCCTGTGCCAGCACTCCCACCCTGTCCCTGGAGGAGATGGGGCTGGTAGTGATCAGAACACCATGGATCAGGGTGGCTGCCTCTGGGGGTGGAGCGGGGCCTTAGAAGGTCCCTCCCACTTTGATGAGGACACAGTTCTCAGAGGGGAAAGGGAATGCCGGCTCCATGTTCGGGGGTGGGGGGGTTGTGCTCTTACCTCTCAGCAGCTGGACTTGTGGGAGTCTCAGGGGCTGCTGGGAGGCTGCCGGGCCCCACGGGGGCAGAAACACTGGTGGAGCCAGAACGCGGGGGCAGCGGGGGCTTCTCATCCTCGCCATCTGTGGACAGGAGTCAGTGGGCCTCCCCTCCCCAGTGAAGTAGAGATACTCCCATGGAAGTGGGGGAAAGGGCCCTGGCATCATGGTCAGGAGCAGGGGGCTCTGGGGGAAGGCAGGTTGAGGAGGCGGGAAGGGAAGCAGCAGGTGGCATCTGGGAAGGGGCAGGGAGGCACAGCGGCAGCACCTGAGACATCACGGTCATCAGGGGGGTCTGGCTCGCGCTCCCGCTCCACAGGCAGCAGCAGGGCACACACAAGGCCCTGGCTGGGCTGGGCGTACAGGCCGATGAGCTCGCCCAGGGTCTGGAAACGGCGCACGGGCACGCCCTGCGAGGTCTGAGAACCAGCAAGGGTGGCAAAAGGGTCAGCCAACTGATCCCAAGCCACAGGATGGAATCAAGGCCAGGACTCAGGGTCCAGGCTCCTACCTGCACGGCCAGGAAGTCTTCTCCATCAGGTAGAATTCGATATGTATGCACGTGCTTCTGATACCTGATGACAAAGCAAGGGTCAGAATCTGTCACCCTCTGGCTGGGGTCTAAGCCCCAAGGCGTGCCTTCCTCCTGCTACTGGGCTCAGCCCTCAGCTCCCTCAGCTTGGTTTTCCTAAAACCTTTGCTCAGGCCGCACAGGGTGAATGAGGAGTCCAGTCCACTTGTCTCCTGCTAGTGTTGCCAACAAGAGCAGGAATGGCCGGCCTCCCCCCCGCCACCCCTCCACCCAGACCTACATAGGCTCCACACCCACCACAGGGCCCGGGAAGCAACAGGCAGCTCTTCTGTGGCCTCCACAGCTGTCTAAACAGCCCCTCTGGGCTGTGGTACCAGCTCTGGCCCCCTGCCAGAGTAAGCGTCCTCAGAAGCCTGGTTAACCTCTGTTTGCACACATAGGAGACGTGCTCACACACGTGTGCGCCTGCTGTCTGTGTTTACGTTGGTGTCTGGCTCTGCTGGAGTAGGCTGTGTCAGGGGCCGTTTTGTTAGGAAGTATGCAGGTACCCTGGCTTTCTTCCCACTTCCCCAGACACCAGGACACTGGGATTCCCCAAGAGGGCCCCCCTATGGGAAACCTAGGCCTCTAAGAGCCCCAAACCGAGGAGGGTGCTGACAGATGGCAGCAACAGCTGAGCAGGTGACAGCTGAGCCTGGCCTGGGCAGCGCAGGCCACACTCAATGGGGATGGAAGACTCCTTCTGCAGCCAAACTTCAGGTAGGCTTACTCAAGGGACTCCCCCCCCCGGGCCCATGTGTGTGCTGGGCACCAGAGAGGACCCAATGCCCACTTGAGGGGACCCTACACCTTGGCCACAGTCCATCCCCTCCACTCAGGTAGGCCCCCTTCCGGAGCTCTCGCGGCTGCTGACAGGGCAACGTTCTGTGCAGGTGTCTGTGTGGGCACAACTCTGTGGGCTGTATTTACAACAATAAGAGCATCCCATTAACTGAGTTGTGTCTGTAGGACACCCTACAGGTGTGATCTCATTTAATCCTCACATTTTGATACAGATATTCTCCAGAAGAGGAAACAGGCTCAAAGAGGAAAAGCAATTTGACTCCAGTCGCGGGGTAAGTATAAGGCAGAGCTGGGACTTAAAGCCAGGGCAGAGGCCAGTGCCTGTCAGAGCAGGGGTGTGTCCTGAAATGTCACCCACGGACATGTGGGTATGTATACAGGTAAGCAAGTATGTTTCTGATTACCTACCCCCACGCTTCTATCCCATTTCTGACCCGCGCCCCCACCGCCGCCCGGCAGACCCAGGCTCTTAAGATTCAAGGAGTAGCCAGAGTCAGCTGGCAAAGCTGAAGCCCCCAATACAGACAGACCCTCACTCCACCCATCTCCCCTAGCTATGGAGCCAGGACTCTCCCCTCCTGGGACAATAATGTTCCTCCCCCAGACACAGGCCCAGCTGTCCCCCTCCCACTCAACAGCTGACCCAACACCTGCCTCCCTCCCCTCCCTAATGAGGGGGTATGCCCCAGAGGGGGTTGGGAGGCAAGACTCTAGGAGAGTTATCTGCCAAAGCAGTTTCTTGTTAGTCTCTCCTGGGCGTCAGACTTGGAGCATGAGCTGAGACTTAGGGGACCCCCTCTTCTTCAGGTCCACTGCCCCGGTCAGAGCTTCTCGATCCCAGCACCACTCACGTTTTGGACTGCACAGTTCTTTGTTGTGAGGAACTGTCCTATGCACTGCAGGATGTTTAGCGGCATCTCTATGGCTTTTACCCACTAGATGCCAGTAGCACTATCCCAGCTGTGACAACCAAAAATGTCTCCACACATTGCCAAATGTCCGGGAGGGGTAAAATCAACCCCAAATGAGAACTACTGGCCCAGGCCAGTGCGCCCCCAAAGAAGTGAAGAGAGCAGAAGCGTAAGGGACACAAATATAGGGGTTTGGGAGGGTTCACAGGGCTAAGGGGGATATAATCAGACCCTAATGCCCACAGTAATCCACCTAGTATCAGACAATGGGGCACAGGAGACAGCTCAGGGAGATGACTCCAAACCCACCAAACTCACCCAGAACCACTGCCACACACAGCTGATGGCTACAGAGGCAGGACCAGACCCACTCAGAGAGCTGCCAAGTCTCACCCACGTTCAGCACCCATAGCTCAGGGCTACGGCGGCCAGGATCCCCAGGACCAGGGCACAGGCGCATGCTCATTGATTTATGAAATAATGACATGGCCCCATATAGCTTTGCCTCCCCCATCCTTCTCAACACCACCCTGCCCCTCAGCCCCAGACATCTACAGCCCCACAGGTCCCAACCTCAGTCCTGGGGGCATAGAAAGGACCCCTAAGGAAGCTGCTGGGCGTCCTCACAGATCCACTGGTCTCTCTGGCCCCAACTCCCTCCATGCCTACTGCTCAGACACCCCATCCCTGTATAAACAGAACTACACACAACCCTGGAATGCACATCCACACATCCTCACCCCTCCTAACCCCTTCTGCCTGAGGGTACCTGAGGGGGTCTGCCAGAGACTCCCTGCATTTTCCCCCCTTACAGCCACCCTGGCCAACAGGACCCCACATACTCTGCCCTCGACGCCCCAGAGAGTGTCCCCAGACACACAGCAGGAAGGAAGTGCCCCCTGCATCCTTCCTCAGCCCCGGCTTAAAGCCAAAGCCCCCACTGTTGGGGGCGCTGGCGTCCCACTGTCCCAGGCCCTCCGCACACACGCAAGGAACCTGGGGCCGCGCCCCCGCCCGCAGGGAGCCCCAGCCCCACTCACAGGACGCAGAGCGCGAAGGCTCCCGCCACGCTCTCGCTGTCTCGGACCAGGAAGCTGCCATCGCGGCCTGCCCGGGCCAGCAGCTCCTCGGCGGCAGCGCGGCTCAGGTCGCGGTGGTACCAGGCGGGGGCCGGGCTGCCCAGCGCGCCCCCGGGCCCCGCACCCCCCGGGACCGGCGCCCCGCACGCCGAGGCCATAGCGCGCGCAGGGCTCAGCGCCGCCCGCGCCCACCGCCCCGCGCCATCCGCCCCGGGACGCTCGGGGCCGAGGCTGGGGCCGGGCCCGGGGCCGGGGCCTGAGGATCCACGGACCGGACCTAGCCGGGGGTCGGGGGCTCCGCGCTCCGCCGGGCAGGCCGACTCGTTCGCCGCACCGCCGCCGCTGCCGCCGCCTGCAGCGCCGGCCTCAACTTGAAGAGAAAGAAAAGTTTGTTCAGAGGCGGCGGGGGAGGGGCAGGAGCACAGCGCAGAGCCGGGCCGCCGGCCCCCTCCCCCTCCGCTCGGCCCACGGCCCGACCGTCCCTACCCCCACCCTCTTCCCCGTGGGGATGATGGCCCCCGCATTCCCGCAGGACGCGGGACGCCCCAAACCCACAATGATACTGCCCCGCCATCACCACTCCTAGGAGATCCAGACCCTCCCCCCAACAACGAAGGTCAAGTTCCCCCTACCCTTCTCCTGGACGTTTTGGGATCCCGGCCCCCTCTCCGGAGTTAGCCCCCTCCAACAATCGCAACGATATGATCCCCAATTCCCATAAACGTCTAATCCCACCCCAAATCTTTTCCATTCACCTCCCTTGCAGCCTCAAAGGGTCGGGTCGAATTCTCAAAACCCGCGAGGGATCCAAGAGGAACCTCTTCCCCGTCCTCGTTACCCGAGCGGCCCGACTCTCAACTCCCGTGAAATCCAGGCCCCTCTTCGACCTGAACCCCCAAACTGCACTGGGTCCAGCCCCCTACAAATCCCGCTGGGGGAAATCCCCTCCATAGAAACCTGATCTCCCACAAACCCTCAGACAAGGTCCAGTGTCCTCGATTCCCCACGCACGTCCCTGGCAGCCCCTCGCAGCCGAGGCAAAGCCCTTCCCCCCCCTCCCGGCCAAGTTCCCTGGCACCATCCCCCATACCCGCAGGCCCGGGCCTTGAGGGGTTCAGCAGCCCGAGATCAGGCGCCCCCCACTCCGCCACTGCCCTTCTAGAAGAAAGTTCCCTCCAACCCCTGGGCTCCCGACTTCTCCCCAGAGACGCAGCCGCCGCGCGCAGACCCCCACCTCCTGGGCCGCTCCGAAGCCCCCTTCCCGGGGGAAGCGGCCCTTGACTCTCAGCGGCCACTTAAGATGGCCATCCTCTGCCGCCGCACCCCCCCTCGCCTTCCGCCCCGCCCGCCGCTCCGCCCCCGCAGCTCTCGGCCGAGCCGGGGGTAGCACCCGCGCCCCGCCTTCCCCGGCCCCCCGTCTCGATCCCCCAGCCACTGACCCGCTGAGTGACCTCGGGCAAGTCACGACACCCCTCCGCGCCTCGCCTTCCCGCTCTGCAGAGTGGGGGCAGTGTTATGAGGGCAGACTCAATGGGACCGTGCTTGTAAAGCTCTCCGCACGGGGCCTGGCATCCAGTAACCCTCCAGAACAGCGGCTATTTTTATTATTAATTAAGGAGTAACGAAGGTGACAGCTGTGTAAACTGTAAAGCGCGGCGCCAGAACGAACGTGTATTATTAGTACCCGCCCCCGCCCCAGCTACTCCCTCCAAGACGACAAACTTGAGCCTTTGTGGGCGGGACGCCGACCCGGGAGCTCCCCAGAGCCCGTACGCTCGGACACCCCCCGGCGCCCAGGGTGGGAGGGGTACCGGTCGCCGGAAAGGGGGCGGGGCCCACAGAGGGTCTGGCCCGCCCCTTCCCCCCAAAAAAGACCTAGCCGGTGGCAGCGTCTCCCGGGAGTCCGCTTCCTGCCCCGCCCCTCCGCCCCTTGGCTCCTTAAAGGCGCAGGCTTCCAGCCTAGCTCCCGCAGCTGCCAACCCCTGGGCCGCCGTCGGCTGATCCCCTTTAACCTGGGAGAGAACTTTCACTTTGCTCAATTGAACCTGTGTCTGGGTCAGTCCGGACAAGCTCCTTCCTCTATTTCAAATACGCGTTGGATTAACCCAGCTGGAACAAAGCCTGGGACACAGAATGGGCTCTGTGGGGGCCTTCCAGACTAGGTAAATAAAGTAGCTAACAGACACCCCCATACATCCCGGTGTCTCCAGACCCCTCCAGGAATCCCATAAGTCATCCGCCACAAACTGCCCGGCTTCCCCCGTCACTCAGCTCCAGGTATGAGGGAAGGTGAGTGCCATGAAGGGGGCACGCTGGTGCGGTGGGGAGGGGAGAGGCCTGGACTAGGAGTCTTCACACCTGGGTTCTAGTCCTAGCTTGATCACCCAGCTGCCTGTTGTTCTCAGACGGGGACCTGTGGCTCTCTGGGCATAACTGTGAGGGGGATGTAGAGACAAAGACTTCCCCAGGGGAAAAGGGCAAGAGGGAGACCCCGAGATCAACTTAGGCCCAGTTCCTGGGGGCTGTGCAAAGACAGGATGGGCATATCTAGCAATCCCTGGAGGGGACAAAGGTGCCAGAGAAGAGGCCAGGCTCCTGCCCCTGGGAAGCCCCTAAGAGTTCCCAACCTTTTTCCATCCAAGCCTCTAGAACTCAGCTAAACCAGTTCGAGGCTCTTGAACATTTCCTCTTCCAGGAGCCTCCCAGGCTGCCCTCCCCAGTCTTCTCTCTTCCTCTTCTGAGGGTCCAAGCCTCAACTCTGTCCCTTCAATCCACATCACGTGTGAACTTTTCTTCACCCCCCCCCCCCCCACTGGGAATCCAGAGCCTTCCCTAGACTCCCATCCCCAGCTTTCCCATTGCAGAGCTGAGCACAGAGCCAGGCAGTCTGGGCCTGGGAGAAAGGGGGAATATTTGGGGCCCAATATAAGTAACAAAGCCCTGGACCCAGCTCCCATTTGTGGCTACAAGAGCAACAGAATCCCTGAGGACTATTAAAGTGCAGGCACTGGGCTCACATGCTTTCTAGGCAATAGCTCCTTTGTGTTTCACAACCCGGAGGGAAAGAAGGACCATTATCCCCATTTTATTGAGGAGGAAACTAAGCTTTAGAATAGACAGACAACTGCTTCACTTTGGCATAGTCAGTAGCAAAGCTGGTATTCAAACCCAGGTCTCATTTCTCTGACCTGAAGGAATACAGAAACTGTGGAATCTGTCATCTACCCACTCAAACCAAAATAATTCATCTGACATGGATGTGTCAGTTTTTTTTTAAATTTTATTTATTTATTTGACAGAGACACAGCGAGAGAGGGAACACAAGCAGGGGGAGTGGGAGAGGGAGAAGCAGGCTTCCCGCCGAGCAGGGAGCCCGATGCGGGACTTGATCCTGGGATCATGACCTGTGCCAAAGGCAGACACTTAACAACTGAGCCACGCAAGTGCCCCTGGATGTGTCAGTCTTTTTATTTGAGCTGACTGCCAGAGAAACCCCAAGACCCACCATGGAGGAAGAATGGGATGACAGAAGGATGGATAATGGATGGAGGCATGCTTAGGGCTCCCTCTGTGCCCAGCTTGGTCATCAACACTGGGGACATGCAGAGAGGATGTCTGGGTAGGGCTAGACTCAGCGGAGCAGCCAGAGCTGCTGCATCAGGGCCAGGCTGAGCAGGAGAGGCTCCACCCCTCGGGGCAGGGCCCCGGCACTCATGGCCAGGGCATAGAACCTCGCCACCTCCTCGTTGGGGTTGCCCTGGGCCGGGTTGAACCACAGCTGGATGCAGCGGCCGCTCCCTCGGCTGTAGTTGCTGAGTTTGTAGGAGTGACTCCAGAGGCCCTCACACAGGGCTGCAGGCGTGGGAAAGTAGGCCTCAAATGTGCGGCAGGTGGTCGCAGCTGGACACTTGTTAATTCCTGCAGGCGGAGAGGGCGTGGACGCGGACATTCAACCCCTGGGCCCGAAGCTGGTTTCTGGCCACCCCCAAATCCTCCAACCCCACCTGCATCTCCCCCCACCCCCCAGGCCCTCACCTGAGGTCCAGTTCCAGCCCCTGTGCCAGTTGCTCTTGCAGGTGTAGGAGGTGCGACAGTCCTCCCACCATTGCTGGCAGTCCTCTTTGCACAGGGGCACGTCCAGGAAACGCTCCTTGCGCCAGCTCTGGTTCACCTGGGTGGGAGGGGAGGGAGGGGGGACGGGGATGTGGGCCGCCTGCAGCCTTGACAGAGCTGGCTGGCAGCCTGCTGGGCTGGGGTGAGGGAAGGTCCCGTACCTCCCAGATCCAGGGCCCCAGGTTGGGTGAGCACTCATAGAGACAGTTGTCCTGGATGAAGTGGCGCTTGCAGGCGGGCTCCATCTTGCCGCAGTGGTCCCAGGTGAAGTTGTACAGGAGGGAGGTGTCCTTGTGCAGCTCCTGGCTGGTGCTGGCTGAGCAGCAGGCCTTCTCCTTCCAGGGAGTGCACTGCGTGGGGAAGACACTGGACTAACTGCCCCCCCCCCCACACACACACATAACAACCTTCTGCTACCTCCAGCCTCTCCCCATTTGGTTCTTGCTCTCCTGCCTCAGGTGGGTTGTCTTAGGAAAGTTTACTGTGAGGACCCCTCTGTCCTTGACCTCCAGGAACTCCCGTCCTGGGGGAGACTCAGTCACAACAGGGCTGATCAGGGGTCGTGGGAGCCGGAGAGAAACCCCGTGTTGGGGGGACAATAGCTATCATTGATGTAGCCCTTCACACTTTATAGAAAGTTCTTTGTTGTATTCATTAAAAAATAATTACTGAGTACCTATTCCTATTCCAGTCACTGTTCTAGATGCTGAGAATACGATAGAGAACAAAACAGACAGAAATATGTGTTCATGGAGCTTACATCCTGATCAGTGGGGACAGACAGTAAGAAACTGAAAGAGAAAAAAATATGGTGTCAGGATCCAGTCAATTATATGGAGATTACAGCAGGGAATGGGAGAGTGGAGTATGGGATAATTGTTGAAATTTTAAATAAGGTGGTTGTGAAAAGCCTCACCAGAGGGTGCCTGGGTGGCTCAGTTGTTAAGCATCTGAGAAGCCTGCTTCTCCCTCTCCCTCTCCCCCTGCTTGTGTTCCCTCTCTCTCTGTGTCAAATAAATAAATAAAATCTTTAGGGGAAAAAAAAGCCTCACCAGAGGGTGACATTTTGATCAAAGGAAGAAGGCAATGACCTGTGTAGTAACGTATGTTGAATAACTTTCTCCTTGGCGAGTATTAAGGTCTGTGTCCCCAGCGATGAGGCCAGTGCCAGAAACGTGGCAGGCCCATAAAAAATATTTGCTGAGAAAAGTAAACGAAAGACCTCTCTATGATTTCCTAAATCTAAACTGAACTCCATCTTACATATAGACACACCATATTTTAGCAAGTTTTTAATATAGACCGGCTTTTTCAGGACAGCAAATACTGTGAAAAGGAAAGCCGTGCTATGTGTTTTGTTTTACCAGAGTTATTCACTGTTTTAGAAAATTACGTCATCATGCCAACACAGCTTAGAGTATCTTGTAGGATTTAAGTTGCCAATAGAAGACACCTGTATCGATCTTCATCTGTAGTTGCCCTATTCATAGTGATTTTCTGAATAGAAGCAAACATGCTATTCGGTATTTTTTTTTTTTAAGATTTTATTTGTTTATTTGACAGAGAGAGACACAGCGAGAGAGGGAACACAAGCAGGGGGAGTGGGAGAGGGAGAAGCAGGCTTCCCGCCGAGCAGGGAGCCCGATGCGGGGCTTGATCCCAGGACCCTGAGATCACGACCCGAGCCCAAGACAGATGCTCAATGACCGAGCCACCCAGGCACCCCCAAACATGCTATTTGATAGTAATTTCTAATGGAGTCATGCCAGGGAATTGACATATTGAAATATACTTTATTGGGGCACCTGGGTGGCTCAGTCGTTAAGCGTCTGCCTTCGGCTCAGGTCATGATCCCGGGGTCCTGGGATCGAGCCCCCATCGGGCTCCCTGTTCCACGGGAAGCCTGCTTCTCCCTCTCCCACTCCCCCTGCTTGTGTTCCCTCTCTCGCTGTGTCTCTCTCTGTCAAATAAATAAATAAAATCTTCAAAGTACCCTCCAACCACTATTTAAAAAAAAAAAGAAATATACTTTATTATAAGTTACTTTCTTCGTGCTTCTCCTTTGTAGTAGAGAATCATGTTGATATTTTTTAAGTTAAATGTGCAAATAGGTTCTATTGGCTTTGAATTTTATTCCAGGATAGAAAAAGAGTCTAAAGAGTATTTATTGGGACACCTGGGCGGCTCAGTCAGTTAAGCGTCTGCCTTCTGCTTAGGTCACGATCCCAGGGTCCTGGGATTGAGCCTCACATTGGGCTCCCTGCTCAGCAGGGAACCTGCTTCTCCCTCTCCCTCTCTCTGCGGCTCCCCCTGCTTGTGCTCTCTCTCTCTGGCAAATAAATGAATAAAATCTTAAAAAAAATAAAGAGTATCATAAAAAGGAGACATGGAGTCTCAATAGAGTCACAAATGACTGGCATCCATTTTGACAGAATGAGTGAATATACAGCACCTGTTACCTTGTATCACAGCCAGAAGAGACCGTCTCCTCCACCCTTGGCACTCCGTGGACTGGCACGTAGTGAAGGTAGGAAGAACCATCCTCCCTGACAATCTCTCACCCTCCAAACAGCTGGGAGTGCCCACCCGAGTCCTGTCCCTCCATCACCACAAGGGCTGCTTATGTCTGAGTCCCCTGTGTGTCCTTGTGCTTCTCTGGGCCTCAGTTTCCTCGTTTCTGTCATGTGGGGGAGAACATTATCTGCTACATCAAAGGACCACTGGGAGTGTGAAATCATGGGCAGTAAACAGCACACCTGGTAAGTGCTCAACAAATAATTATATCGTATCATTGCTGACATGGTATTCTCTGAGGAGGCCACCCCTAAAATCACCTCAGCCAATGCCCCCCCCTTACCGTCATCTTCTCTCCCAGCAGTAGCCCAGGATGTGGGGGCATCTGACCAGTTGACCCTTCCCCCACGCCCCTGACTTCTTCTTCCCCATTAGAACCAGCCCCCTCCCCAACTCGAGCCACACTCTCCTCACCTGGCCATGCAGCTTGTCCTCAGGGCCTGGCTTTGTCTTGTGGTGCTTGGCGTCCATGCAGACGTTGAGCAGGTCTATCCTGGCCCGGGCCCTGCACATGGAGGCTGTCCAGACCAATAGCAGCAGAAGTGGCATCAGTCTCCAGGCCATGTCTCTCTGTCCCTGCAGACGGAGCTTTGGTTAGGGAGGCCGAGGCCCAAGGGGAGAGAGCCTCATGCAGGGTCCCCCTTGACCCCCTGTGTCAGTCTCCCCACCTCCACAGTGAAGGATGGGGTCAGACCCTGTTCCTTCAGTGCTGGGGTCCTGAGGCTTCCTGAAACTGAAGTAGAGAAGGTTGGCAAAGGGGCTCCTTCATCCCAGGCTTGGTGGGTTCCGAGAGGATCTGGGATTAGTGGATCAGCCTTGGGAGAGTCTTCCTCAGTTGGAAGAGATGTCTTTGTGCCTACATTTTCTCTCAACTTTACTTAGAAAAGTAAATAGTTTTACTATTTACCAAAAAAAAAACCAAAAACCCAAAAAACTTAAATAGTTCAGGTCCATGCCCTGCTCCCCTGAAAAGGGCTAGGGACACACAGTGCCCTCGTGCCATGTCCAGCAAGTGCATGCTCTCCATTATACCCCAGATCACCTGGGTTCCCACGCCAGCTTAGAAACCTGTTAGCCTGGGGAAGGCAGTGACCCAGCTCTACTGAGTTCTCCCAATCAGCACTGAAGTCAAGGGAGGTAGCGCATGGGGTGCTATTTGGAAAGATATGGAAAGACTGGTGGTTTCTAACTTTTGCTTCCTCAGACTTTTTCCTTCCCTGTTCTCTGAAAGCCATTTCCTTCCTCCACCCATCATAACACTGGTCTCCTCAGCAATCTCTAGGCTAATGCACCAGATTCCTACCTTACCCCTCAGAAAACAAGTGTAGAGATTCCTGGACCTGAGGGATAATATAAAAGTACCCCATGGGGGAAAAAAGCAATAAATAAACAAAAATAAGCAAATAAATAAAAGTACCCCATGGGGGCGCCTGGGTGGCTTAGTCAGTTAAGCATCTGACTCTTGATTTCGGCTTAGGTCATGATCTCATGGAGCCTGCTTAAGATTCTCTCCCTCTCCCTTTGCTCCTCCCCGCTCCCCACCCCCTGTGTCTCTCTCTCTCTCTCTCCCCACCAAAAACTTAATTAATTAATTAAAATGAAAGTACCCCATGTTGGAGCAGTCGACTAGACAAGTGCTTAAGAGTCCTGGGAGTCACCCAGCACAAGTGACACCCACTTCTCTCTCCCTGACTGACCCTCACCCCCCCACTCCCAGCTGTTAAAGATCTGTTTCCTTTTGGCTGTCACTGAAGTACCTAAGTTGACAACAGAGACTGCTTCCTCTCTCTCACCATCCCCACGTCCCCACAAAGCCCTGGCCAAGGGTCCTTCGGAAAACCTTTCTGGAATTCACTTCCCTTGGCTCTGCGTTTGAGGTCAGGTGGCTCTGCGTTTGAGGTCAGGTCTTCTCTCCTCCAATTTCTTCCCCTTAAAGTCACCTTCCCCACAGGAGTCCGAGTGATCTTTCTTTCTTTTTAAGATTTTATTTATTTATTCAGGAGAGAGAGAGAGAGAGAACGTGTGCGAGCATGCGAGTGGGGGTGGAGGCAGAGGGAGCAAGAGAAGAGAGAAGCAGACTCCCGGCTGAGCAGGGAGCCAGACAGAACAACGCGGGACTCCATCTCAGGACCCTGGGATTGTGACCTGAGCCAAATGCAGATGCTTAACCGACTGAGCCACTCAGGCACACCCCCCCAGTGATCTTTCTAAAGAAAGATCTGCCCCTCCCCTACCCAGTGTCCCCGTCACCCTTCCCTCCTTAGGGCATCTTGCCTGAGCCTCCTTTGCGGCTGGGAGCACACACAGCTGTGTCCAGACTGGCCTCTTTTCAGGCTGGCAATGGCTCCGGGCCCCTGGACTTTCCCCAGCTGTCTCTGATCTCAGCCAGGATACACTGACTGTAAGAGCTCTGATTAATACAGAAGGTAATTTCCCCTCTCCGCTCTTCAGTCTTCCTTCCTTCCCTCTTCCAGGCCCCACCCATTCAAGGCTCCATTAGCTTGTCAGAGTATTCATTCCTGTTTTCAGTCATCTTTGTTAATTTATTAATTATAGGATTCACACATTCAACATTCATCAAAACCTAGAGAAGCTCATCTCTAAAGGGGATCTGAATTTTTGAGGTACCCCAAATAGTTGTTAGGATGAAGCTAGCTTGAGGGGCATGAGGTGCAGTAGGGAAGAACCCAGGCTTTAGGGTCAGGCCGTGGGTTCCAGTGACAGCGCTATCCCTCATACAACCTTGGGAAATGTCAGTGAGCCTTTCTGAGCTTTAATTTGCTCACCAGGAGATTGTTGAGAATTATATATGGAAAAGCCTGGCACAACCCGAGTAGGCTTAAATGATAGCTATCGGGTTAATTTTTGAGTAACCAGGTAGACACAGTTAGAGGTTGAAGTGCAGAAGTCAAGGTTCACAGAGAAAAATTGTCTCAAATCTGGCAAATGATGTCATATCTCACCACCTAGCATTTCTGTAAACATAATTAAGCATTTTTTGATGGCCTTTTTAAAAATTGTGGAAAAACATACATTATATAAAACTCGCCATGTTAATTCTTTTTAAGCGTATAGTTCAGTAATGTTAATGTATTCATTTTGTGCAATCGATCTCCAGAACCTTTGCATCTTGCAAAACTGAAACCCTATTCTCATTAAGCAACAATACCCCATGTCCTCCTCTCCCCAGTCCCTGGCAAGCATCATTCAACTTTCTGTCTCTATGACCGGACTACTCTAGATATTTCATATAAGTGGGAATCACACAGTATTTGTCTTTTTGTCACTCACTTATTTCACTTAGCATAATGTCCTCAAGGTTCATCCATGTGTCAGAATTTCATTTCTTTTTAATAACTGAATATTTCATTGTATGTATCTGCTGCATTTTGTTTATCCATTCACCCACTGAAGGACCCTGGGTTGCTTTCACCTCTTGACTATTGTGAAGAAGGCGTACAATTATCTTTTGAGGACCCTGCTTTCAATTCTTTTGCGTATATATTCAGATGTGGAATAGCTGGATCATATCGTAATTCCATTTTTGAGGAACTGCCATAATATTTGCTGTAACGATTGTACAATTTTACGTTCCCACCAACAGTTTACAAAGGTTCTGATTTCTCCACATCCTCACCAACGCTTGTTATTTCCTGTTGGCTTTTTGTATCTTAATAAAAGCCATCCTAGTGGGTGTGAGGTAATATCCCATTGTGGTTTGGATCTGCATTTCCCTGATGATGAGTGATGTTGAATATCTGTTCATAGGCTTGTTGATCATTTGTAGACCTTCTTTGAAGAAACGTCTACCCAAGTTGTTTGCCCAATTTTAAATTGTATTATACATCTTTTTATTGTTGTGGGAGCTCTCTAGTTCTCTCTATATTCTGGACTAACCCCTTATCAGATGTCTGAGTGGCAAATCTTTTCTCCCATTCCATAGGCTACTTTTTCACTCTGTTAATTGTCCTTGGGTGTGCACAGTTTCCATTTTGATGCAGTCCAATTTATCTATTTTTTCTTCCGTTGCTTTGCTTTGGCTGTCATATCCAAGAAATCATTGCCTCCTACAATGCCATGAAACTCTTCCCATGTTTTTTTAAAGGAGTTTTATAGTTTTAGCTCCTACAATTAGGTCTTTGGTCATTGTGAGTCAATTTTCGTATAAGGTATAAAATGAGGGTCCAACTTCATTTTTTTGCACGTGAATATCCAGTTGTATCCCAGCACCATATAGTGAAAAGACTATTCTTTCCCTCATTGAATTGTCTTGGCACAATTCAATTTGTCAAAAATCTGGACTCTCAGTTCTATTTCACTGATCTACCTTTATGCTACTATCACACTGTCTTGATTGTTGTAGCTTTGTAGTAGGTTTTGAAACCAAAAAGTGTGAGTCCTCTAATTTTGTTTTGTTTTGTTTTTTCAAGATTGTTTTGGCCTTGTCCATAACATTATGTGTCCATATGGATTTTAGGATCACATTGTCAATTTCTCCTAAAAAGCCAGTAGGGATTTAGATAAGGATTGAGTTGAATCTGTAGATTAGTTTGGGGAGTAATACCCTCTTAATAGTATTAGGTCTCCTGATGAACATGGGATATCTTTCCATTTATTTAGTTCTTAAAGTTCTTTCAATAATGTTTTATAGTTTTCAGTACACAAGTCTTTTACTTTGTTAAATTCACTCCTGTGGGGCACCTGGGTGGCTCAGTCGTTAATTATCTGCCTTCGGCTCAGGCATGGTCCCAGGGTCCTGGGATCGAGCCCCACGTTGGACTCCCTGCTCAGCAGGAGGCCTGCTTCTCCCTCTCCCACTCCCTCTGCTTGTGTTCCCTCTCACGCTGTCTCTCTCTCTGTCAAATAAATAAATAAAATCTGTTTTAAAAATTCACTTCTATATATCTTCTTTTTTATGCTATTGTGAATGGAAGTATATTCTTAAATTCATATTTATATTGTTCATTGCTAGTGTATAGAAACACAACTGATTTTTGTATATTGATCTGGTATCCTGCAAATTTGCTAAACTCACTTATTAGTAATAATAATGTTTTTGTGGATTCCTTATGATTTTCTATATACAGTGTCGTATCATCTGTAACTAGAAAGTTTTACTTCTTCCTGAGAACTGCTTCCTAGATGAGCAGCCTTTGAGGGATGCCTCTGACAACCCTGTCAGGTCAAGACTTGTGACGGAGCTTCTCCCTACAGCCACTAGGCATCTTTTTAACCAAGCTGTGGACCAAATGGAAACAATAAAGCTTTTTGCAGCAGAGGAAGGAAGGATGGAAGGAGGGAAGGAAGGAAAGAAAAAATAGTTTTACTTCTTGCTTTCCAATCTGAGTGCCTTTATTCCTTTTTATTGACTAATAGTCTTAGCTACAAATTTTTCTTTTTTTTCTTTTTAAAGATTTTATTTATTTGACAGAGAGAGACACAGCGGGAGAGGGAACACAAGCAGGGGGAGTGGGAGAGGAAGAAGCAGGCTTCCTGTTGAGCAGGGAGCCCGATGCCGGGCTCAATGCGGGGCTCAATGCGGGGCTCAATGTGGGGCTCGATCCCAGGACCCTGGGATCGTGACCTAAGCCGAAGGCAGAGGTTTAACGACTGAGCCACCCAGGTGCCCCGCTACAACTTTTTCTTAAAATAATCTCTATACCCAAAGTGGGGTTCGAACTCATCACCCTGAGATCAAGCTTTGCAAGCTCCACTGACTGAGCCAGCCAGGCGCCCCCTAGCTACAACTT
Organism: Zalophus californianus; assembly: GCF_009762305.2. Classification (NCBI taxonomy): domain Eukaryota; kingdom Metazoa; phylum Chordata; class Mammalia; order Carnivora; family Otariidae; genus Zalophus; species Zalophus californianus. The sequence continues at coordinate 59,368,783 of NC_045605.1, forward strand.
TTGTATAAGGTTGAATAGCCATGATGAGCATGGATATACTCGCTTATTACTGATATTAGTGGGAAAGGTTTTTGGCATTGACTATGATGTTATCTGTGAGTTTTTCACAGATGACCTTTATCAGGTTGTGGGAATTCCCTTCTATTCCTAGTTTGTTCCGTGTTGGGTTTTGTTTTGTTTTGAATGGATTTTGTCAAATGATGTTTCAACTGAGGCAATCATGTGGGTTTTGTCCTCTATTCTAGTAATATGATATTTTATTTATTTATTTATTAACTTTATTTATTTATTTATTTATTTATTTTTTTTTTTTTTTATTTGGCAGAGAGAGACACAGCGAGAGAGGGAACACAAGCAGGGGGCATGGGAGACGGAGAAGCAGGCTTCCCGCTGAGCAGGGAGCCCGATGCGGGGCTCTATCCCAGGACCCTGGGTCATGACCTGAGCTGAAGGCAGACGCTTAGTGACTGAGCCACCCAGGCGCCCCTAGTAATATGATATTTTAAATCAATTGATATTTGGATACTAAACCAACTTGTATTCTGGGACTAATCCTGCTTGGTCATGATGTATAATCCTTTTTATATGTGGCTGGATTCAGTTTGCGAGTATTTTGTTGAGATGATTTACGTCTTTATCCACAAGGGATCTTGGTCTATAGTTTTCTTGTGATGTCTTTGTCTGATTTTGTATCAGAAGAATATTGGTCTCATAGAATGAGTTGGGAAGTGTTTCCTCCTCTTATTTTTTGAGAGAGTTTGTGACAAATTGGTATTAATTATTCTTTAAATATTTGGTAGAAAGAACCACTGAGATAGTGAGACCTGAACTTTGGTTTGTGGGAAGTTTCAAAATTATGAATTCAATCTTTTTGCTTGTTACAGGTATATTTAGATTTTTTACTTCTTCTTATGTCATCTTTGGTCATTTGTGTCTTTCTAGGAATTTGGCCATTTCATTTATGGCACCTAATTTATTGGCATACAATTGTTCAGAGTATTCTCTTACAATGCTTTTTATTTATGTAGGGGCAATAGCGTTGTTTCATCTTTTATTGCTGATATTAGTAATTTGATTCTTTTTTTCTTGGTCAATCTACATAATGGTTTATTGGTTTTGTTGATCTTCTCAAAGAACTCACTTTTGGGGATGCCTGGCTGGCTCAGTCGGTAGAGCATGTGACTCTCGATCTTGGGATCATGAGTTCGAATCCCATGTTGGGCATAGAGCCTACTTTAAAATTAATTAATTAATTAATTAATTTTTTAAAAACCCAAAGAACCAACTTTTGGTTTCATGGATTTTCTCTATTGTTTTTCTACCTTCTGTTCCATTTATTTTTGCTTTCCTCTTTATTTTGTCCTCCCCTTTGCTCATTTTGGGTTTATTTTGCTCTTTTTTGTTCTTTAAGGTAGTAGGTTAGGTTATTGATTTAAAATCTTTCTTCCTTTTTAATATAGCCCTTGATAGCTCTAAATTTCCTTCAAAGTAGTGCTTTAGTTTCAACCATAAGTTTTGTTATTTTTCATTTTCATTTCATTCATCCTATTTTCTGATATCTCTTGTGATTTATTTCATTCATTATTTAGGAGTGTGTTGTCTATACATATTTGTGAATTTTCTAAAACTTTTATTGGGGCGACTGGGTAGCTCAGTCATTAAGGGTCTGCCTTCGGCTTGGGTCATGATCCCAGGGTCCTGGGATCAAGCCCCGCATCTAGCTCCCTGCTCAGTGGGAAGCCTGCTTCTCCCTCTCCCACTCCCCCTGCTTGTGTTCCCTCTCTCACTTTGTCTCTGTCAAATAAATAAATAAAATCTTAAAAAAAAAACTTCCTGTTATTGATTTTTAATTTCATTTCTTTGTGGTCAGAAAATATACTTTGTATTTCAGTTCTTTTAAATGTATTGGTGCCTTTTTCATGGCCTAACATAGGATATCCCATATGCACTTGAGAAGAATGTATATTCTCTGTTGTTTGCTGGTGTGTTCTATAGATCTCTGCTAGATCTCGCTGGTTTCTCATGTTGTACAAGTCTACTTCCCTGTTGACCTTCCGCCTAGTTATTCTATTCATGATTGGTAGGGGTTATTGAAATTTCTAGCTGCTGTTTTTGTTTTTTGTTTTAAGATTTTATTTATTTAACAGCGAGAGACACAGCGAGAGAGGGAACACAAGCAGGGGGAGTGGGAGAGGGAGAAACAGGCTTCCCGCGGAGCAGGGAGCCTGATGCGGGGCTCGATCCCAGGACCCTGGGATCATGACCTGAGCCGAAGGCAGACGCTTAACGACTGAGCCACCGCGCCCCTGCTGTTATTTTTTTTTAAGTAATCTCTCTGCCCATGGGGCTCAAACTCATGATCCTTTGTAAGATCAAGAGTCATATGCTCTACTGACTGAGCCAGCCATGCACCCCTTCCAACTGCTATTTTTGAATTAAGTATTTATCTATCCAACTCTGTTAGTTTTTACTTCATATATTTTGAGATTCTGTTATTAGGTGCATTTATGTTTATAATTGTTATGTGTTCCTGATGGATTAACCCTTTATCATTATAAAAAATTTATTTTTTTATATTTTATATATATTATATATAAAATATAAATGTATATATTATATATATAATTTATCATTATAAAAATATAGCTTTGCCTCTTAACAATTTTGTCTTAAATTCTATTTGCCCAATATCATTATAGCCACTCCAGCTATCCTTTAGGGTTTTTTTGCATGATATATCTTTTTTATCCTTTTAAGTTCAGCCTTTTTGTGTCTGTGAATCTAAAGTGTGAGTCATGTAAAGAGTGTATAGTTGGGCAATGATTTTTTATCTGCCAATCTTTGCATTTTCATTGGGGAATTCAATCCATTTATATATAATTACTAATAATATAGGTTTTACAGCTGCAATTTTATTTGTTTTATATATATATTTTTAAAGATTTTATTTTTTTAAAGATTTTATTTGTTTATTTGAGAGAGAGAGAATGAGAGATAGAGAGCACGAGAAGGAAGAGGGTCAGAGGGAGAAGCAGACTCCCCGCTGAGCAGGGAGCCCGATGTGGGACTCGATCCCGGGACTCCAGGATCATGACCTGAGCCAAAGGCAGTCGCTTAACCAACTGAGCCACCCAGGCTTTAGGGCACCCAGGCGCCCTAAAGATTTTCTTTTTAAGTAATCTCTACACCCAACATGGGACTTGAATTTACAACCCGGAGATCAGGAATCATGTGCTCTACTGACTGAGTCAGCCAGATGCCCCTATATTTATATTTTGGTTTTTTTGTTCCTCTATTTTTCCATTACTTCCTTCTTTTGTGTTTAATAGATATTTTCAAGTGTACCATTTTAATTCCCTTGTTTCTTTTATATATTTTTATAGTTTTTTTCCTAATAGTTGCTCTGGGGTTACAATTAACAATCTGGTTATACAATTATAACAATCTGGTTCAGATTAATACTGAGTTTCAATAGTGTTCAAAACTTTACTCCAATATAGCTTCATTCCTTCCCCTACTCCTTTATACTTTGTATTATTGTCATACAAATTTCATCTTTATACATTATAAACATATCAACACCGTTTTATAGTTATTATTTCGTGAAGCTGTCTTTTCCCATTAAATAGGATCAGGAAAGAGTTACAACATAAAAACATTTATACCATATTTTATATTTCTCTATGTAGTAACTTTTACTGGTGCTTTTTATTTCTTCATGTGGATTCAAGTTACTGCCTGGTGTTCTTTCATTTTGGCCTGAAGGACAACCTTTAGTATTTCTTGTAGGGAAAGTTTGCTAGTGACAAAATCTCCCCGCTTTGGTTTATTTGGGTATATGTCTTAATTTCTCCTTCACTTTGAAGAATAGTTTTTTGGTTACAAAATTCTGGGTTGACAGTCTTTTCCTTTCATTTTTTTGAATGTCGTCCCACTGCATTCTGGACTTCATATGGTTTTTCTAATGAGACATTAACAATTGATCCTATTGAGGATCCTTTGTAAATGATGAGTCATTTCTCTATTGCTGCTTTCAAGATTCTCTGTTTATATTTCAATAGGTTGACTCTACTGTGTTTAAGTGTGAATTTTTTTGAGTTTCTCTTACTTGGAAGTCATTGAACTTAGATGTGTAGATTAATTTTTTATATAAAATTTGGCCTTGAAGTCAAGGTTTTGGCCTTAATTTATCCAAATATTATTTAGGTATTTATTATCTCTCTGCTCCTTCTAGGACTCTCATTGTGCATATTTTAGTATGCTTAGTGGTATTCCCACAGGTCCCTGTGTTTCTGTTTATTTTTCTTCCTTAGGTTTGTTCCTTTTTTTTTTTTTTTTAAGATTTTATTTTCTTAAGTAATCTCTGCACCCAATGTGGGGCTCAAACTCACAACCCGGAGATTGAGAGTCTCATATTCCACCAACTGAGCCGGCCACGTGCCCCTTATTCTGTTTGTTCTCAAGAATGGACAATTTCTATTTTGAAGTCTGTAGATTCTTTCTTCTATCACTTCATATCTGCTGCGGAGCACCTCTAGTAAAAAATGTTTAAATTCAGACTTTATTTTTTTCTTTAAAAAGCAGCTTACGGTTCCTGACAAAATTGAGGGGAAGGTATAAGGATTTCCCATATACCCTCTGCCTCCAAACATGCATAGCTTCCTCCATTATAACATCCCAAACCAGAGTAGTACATCTGTTATAATTGATAAGCCTATACTGACACATGTTAATCATCTGAAGTCCATAGTTTAGATTACAATTCACTCTTGGTGTTATACATTCTTTAGGTGTGGACAAATGGCTGACATATGTCATTATCATATAGAGTATTTTCATTGCCCTAAAAATACCCTCTGCTCTGGGGCGCCTGGCTGACTCAGTCAATAGAGCATGGGACTCTTGATCTCAGGGTTGTAAATTTGAGCCCCACGTTGGGAATAGAGATTATTTAAAAAAAAAAAAGATACCCTCTGCTCTGCATATTTATCCCTCCTTCTCCCCAGCTCCCAGCAACCACTGATCTTTATGTCTCCATAGTTTTTGCCTTTTCCAGAAATTCATATAGTTGGAATCATATAGTATATAATCTTTCCACGTTGGCTTCTTTAACTTAGTAATATGCATTTAAGGTTCCTCCGTCTCTTGGGGCACCTGGGTGGCTTAGTGGCTTAAGTGGCTGACTCTTGGTTTCAGCTCAGGTCTTGATCTCATGGTCGTGACATCAAGCCCTCCATCGGGCTCTGTGCTCAGTGCAGAATCTGCTTCAGATTTTCTCTCCCCCTCTCTCCAGCTCTCTCTCTCTCCCTCAAATAAAAACATAAAATCTTTTTTAAAAAGTTTCGTTCATCTCTTTTCATAGCTTGATAGTTCATTTCTTTTTTTTTTTAAGATTTTATTTGTTTACTTGAGAGAGACAGAGAGCACAGAGGGAGAGTGAAAGGGAGAAGCAGGCTCCCCACTGAAGAGGGAGCCCGATGTGGGGCTTGATCCCAGGACCCTGGGATCATGACCCGAGCAGAAGGCAGGTGCTCAACTGATTGAGCCACCCAGGCGCCCCAGTTCATTTATTTTTTAGTGCTGAATAAAATTCCATAGTCTGGATGTACCACAGTTCATTTATCCATTCGCCTATTAAAGGACATCTTGATTGCTTCAACATTTGGCAATTATGAATAAAGCTGCTGTAAGTATCCCTGTACAGATTTTTTTTTTAAAGATTTTATTTATTTGACAGAGACACAGCGAGAGGGGGAACACAAGCAGGGGGAGTGGGAGAGGGAGAAGCAGGCTTCCCGCGGAGCAGGGAGCCCAATGCGGGGCTCCATCCCAGGACCATGACCTGACCTGAAGGCAGATGCTAAATGACTGAACCACCCAGGCGCCCCCCATGTGCAGATTTTTATGTGGACATAAGTTTTCAACTCTTTTGAGGAAATATCAGGTTGTATGGTAAAAATATGTTTAATTTTGTTAAGAAACTGCCAAATAGTCTTTCAAAGTGGCTGTATCATTTTGCATTTTCATCAGCAATGAATGAGAGTTCTTGCTGCTCCACATCCTCGCCAGCATTTGGTGTTGTCAGTGTTCCAGATTCTGGCCATTCTAATAGGTGTGTAGTGGTATCTCATTGTTGTTTTAATTTGCATTTCCCTGATGCTGTATGATGTGGAGCATCTTTGCATATGTTTGTTTGCCATTTTCATATCTTCTTGGCTGAAATATCTGCTAATTAAGGTCTTTGGCTTATTTTTAAATGAGGTTGTTTATTTTCTTATTGTTGAGATTTAAGAATTTCTTTCTATATTTTAGAAAACAGTCCTTTACAGATATGTCTTTTGCAAATATTTTGTCCCAGTCTGTGGCTTGTCTTTTCATTCTGTTAACATCTTTTACAGAGCAGAAAATTTTAATTTTAATTAAGACCAGCTTGTCAGTTCTTTCTTTCATGGATCATGCCTTTGGTTTTGTATCTTTTTTTTTTTTTTTTGGTTGTCAAATGATCCTTTACTGAAACATTTTCCTTTGTAGTTAGCTTGCTGGGCATTCCACCGCACCACTGTTGATGTCATCTGTGATGTCATGAGGGTGGCGGCCGTCAACATTGCAGCCCACAGACTGTGCAGTCCCCAGGATTTCTTTAGTGGTTCCAGAGAGTTCTCTGGCTAAAGATCGGTGTCGCGTCCGTCGGGCAATATTGACAATCTCATCAAAAGTGATATTTCCACTGTGCTTAATGTTTTTCTGCTTCTTTCTATCTCTTAGTGGTTCCTTGAGGGCTTTGATAATCAGGGCAGAGGCAGAAGGTACCACTTCAATCTGGGCCTGTCTGTTCTGAATGGTCAGTTTCACCATAATCCTTAGACCCTTCCAATCACCGGTTGCCTTGGAGATGTCATCACCAACCTTTTTTGGAGACAGACCCAGGAGGCCCATCTTTGGGGCCAGGGCAGACGTGGCACCGACTTCGCCACTGGTGCACCTCAGGTACATGACTTTGATCTCGTTGGGGTTGAACTTAGGCGGCATGGCAGAGGTGGCTGGTGTCAGATGAACCCAGATTCGGGACAACTGAAGAAAGTTGCACCTTTGCCTCCCCGAGCCGAAAGCCAAAAGCTGGTTTTGTATCTTAAAAAGTCATCACCAAACCCAAGGTCACCTGGATTTTCTTCTATATTAACTTCTAGGAGTTTTATATTTTCCATCTGTGATCTATTCAGGTCTGTGATCCATTTTAAGTTACTTTTGCGCCTACACAAAAAGTGTGAATTGTGTGTAGGTTTATCATTTTGTATGTGGTGTCCAGTTGTTACAGCTACATTTGTTGAAATTACCACTGCCCCTTTATCAAATATCAGTTGAGTATACTTATGTTAATATATTTGTGGACTCTTTGTTCTGTTCCATTGATCAATTTGTTTATTCTTTTGCCAATACCACTGTCTTGATTACTGTAGCTTTGCAGTATGTCTTGAAGTCAGGTATTGTCATTCGTCTAACTTTGTTCTCCTCAATGTTGTGTTGGTTATTCCGGGTCTTTTGCCTCTCCATATAAACTATAGAATCAGTTCGTCAGTATCTACCAAGCAACTTGCTGGGGTTTTGATTGGGATGGCATTGGGTCTATAGATCAAGTTGGGAACCACTGACAATCTTGACTATATTGAGTCTTCCTTTCCATAAACATGGACTATTTCTCCATTTATTTAGTTCCTTGATTTTGTTCATCAGTTTTGTAGTTTTCCTCACAAAGGTATTATACATAGTTCGTTAGATTTACACCTAAGTATTTCATTTTTATGGATGCTATTATAAATGATATATATTTTTAATTTCAAATTCCATTTGTTCATTGCTAGTATGCAGAAAGGCAATTGGTTTCCATATATTAATCTTATATTCTTCAACCTTGCTATAATCACATACTAGTGCCAGGAATTTTTTTTTTGTCATTTCTTCAGATTTTCTATATAAACTAACATGTGATCTATGAACAAAGACTCTTTTATTTCTTTATTCCCAATCTATACCTTTTATTTCCTTTTCTTGTCCTGATACATTACTTAGAACTTGCAGTACAAGGTTGAGAAGTGGTGAGAGGAGACATCCTTGCCTTGTACCTGATCTTAGTGGGAAAGCTTTGAATTTCTCACATTAAGTATATTAGCTCTAGGTTTTTTGGTAGATATTCTTTATCAAGTTGAGGTCATTTTGGTTTATTGTACTATTCTACCCCTAATTTCTCTTTTTAAAAAATATTATTTGAGAGAGAGTGGAGGGGAGGGGCAAAAGGAGAAGGAGAGAGAGAATCCTCAAGCAGACTCCCCACTGAGTGCAGAGCCCAATGTCCCAGGACCCTAAGATCATGACTTGAGCTGAAATCAAGTCAGATGCTTAACCGACTGAGCCACCCAGGCACCTCTCTACCCCTAATTTCTATTTCATTATTTCTTTTATTTTATTTTAAGATTTTGTTTTTATTTATTTGCCAGAGAGAGAGAGAGAGAGAGCACAAGCAGGGGGAGCAGGCAGAAGGAGAGGGAGAAGCAGGCTCACCGAGCAGGGAACTCAATGAAGGGCTTGATCCCAAGACCCTGGGATCACGAGGCATTGGTGGTTCAGTGGTAGAATTCTCGCCTGCCAAGACCCTGGGATCATGACCTGAGCTGAAGACAGACACTTAACGACTGAACCAGCCAGGCGCCCCTCTATTCATTTTTTAAATAATTTTTGTTTCTTTATTGGTGTTCTCTATTTGGTAAGACATCATTTTCATATTTCCTTGAATTCTTTTTCTTTTTTAAGATTTTATTTATTTAGGGCGCCTGGGTGGCTCAGTTGGTTGAGTGACTGCCTTCGGCTCAGGTCATGATCCTGGAGTCCCGGGATCGAGTCCCGCATTGGGCTTCCCGCTCAGCGGGGAGTCTGCTTCTCCCTCTGACCCTCTCCCCTCTCATGCTCTATCTCATTCTCTCTCTCAAATAAATAAATAAAATATTAAAAAAAAAAAGATTTTATTTATTTATTTATTTGACACAGAGAGAGAGAGCACAGCATGGGGAGTGGCAGGCAGAGAGAGAGGGAGAAGCAGGCTCACCGAGCAGGGAGCCCAATGTGGGGCTCAATCCCAGAACCCTGGGATCAAGACCTGAGCCAAAGGCAAATGCTTAACAACTGAGCCACCCAGGCACCCCTCCTAGAATTCTTTAGACATAGTTTCCTCTAGTTCTTCACAAATGAGATCAAGAGTTGCATGCTCTACTCACTGAACCAGGCAGCTGCCCCTAGTTCTTATTTATAATAGCTGATTTAAAGTCTTTGTCTAATAAGTCCAATAGCTGGGCTTGTTCAAGGACAATTTTTATTGATGGCTATGTTCCCCCTGTGTATGGCTCACAGTTTCCTGTTTCTTTGCATTTCTCATATTTTTTGTTGAAAACTGGGTAACTTTTTATTTTTATTTATTTTTTTAAAAGATTTTATTTATTTATTTGACAGAGAGAGAGATAGTGAGAGCAGGAACACAAACAGGGGGAGTGGGAGAGGGAGAAGCGGGCTTCCCTCTGAGCAGGGAGCCCGATGCAAGGCTTGATCCTCAGGACCTGAGCTGAAGGCAGACGCTTAACAACTGAGCCACCCAGGTGCCCCCAAAACTGGGTATTTTAAATAATATAATGTGGCAACTCTGGAAATCAGATTTCTCTAACCATGGCTTCTTATTATGGCTGCTTATTTGTTTATTGACTTTCATGGACTAATCTGTAAAGTCTTATTTTCTTTGTCTTATGTGGTCACCGAAGTTTCTGCCTGGTTTGCTTCATGGTCTCCTACTTTTTGCCAAGGGTTCAGGCAAGGCTTCAATGCTTTGGCAGTTTACTCTGCCTTATCCCTCACTTCCTGCTTGAGGAAGACCTCCAGCTCACCAAAGTTGAGAGATTGGCGCCTTCTCAGGTATTTCCTGGATGTACTCACAGGTCTGTAGACATATGTGAATTTCTAGATCCCCAGGTAACATCAGAGATTTTCATAGCCTTCTATTGACAGTTCATTCCCTGATATTCCTCTTAAGTGTTTTAGCCAGCCTCTTGTTTGCATCAGCTGGTGTTCCTGCCTCAAGCAGCTGGGATGTCAAATAATTTGCTGCAAAGTGTTTAGATAGACAAAATAGAGTTTCTCGCTATGTGAGCTTTGAATCAGGTCAAATAAAGACTAGCCCTATGAATGGGACTCTTATGGGGAGCTTCCAGGCAGATCTGAGAGCGACAGTTCTCTAGGGCGAGGGCTGTTTGGGAGTTCCACACCCGTGCTGCCCCCTCTAGTGGTTACTAGGCCACTGGTTTTCAAAGCCGCTGTTAGGTGTGAGGCGGCCGATTTGGGAAGCTACTGTAGAGTTGGGAAGAGGAGGAGGGGAACAAAGCTGGTCCAAACACCACCAAACTCACTGTTCCTACTGGCATTTGACCATTTCTTTGGGACATTTTTCTTGGACAGATTCTCCTTTGAGTGTTGAAAGCTTTGGTTTCCAGACTTCTAAATAATAGATTTTTGACCATTTTTGCCCGTGCTATTGCTTTTATGGAGGAGCAGATTTTCAGATGTCTTTCCTCTGCCATTCCAGAAGTGCCTCTTCAGACTTCTATTTTAAGAAGTACAAAGCTTTAGGGGCGCCTGGGTGGCTCAGTCATTAAGCGTCTGCCTTCTGCTCGGGTCATGATCCCAGGGTCCTGGGATCAAACCTCACGTCGGGCTCCCTGCTCCGCAGGAAGCCTGCTTCTCCCTCTCCCACTCCCCCTGTTTGTGTTCCCTCTCTCGCTGTGTCTCTCTCTGTCAAATAAATGAATAAAATCTTTAAAAAAAAAAGTACAAAGCTTTAAATACTATGGTCACTCATAAGAAAAATGATCTTTGAGCCTACAGTCTACCCTTAACATGAAGAAATAAAAGTTATTTTGGCTTCCTGGGTGTTTTCCCCTTACAGCAGAGTTTAGGTCATTACATAACTTGAATGTGAATTTTCACTTCCTAGAAAGAATGGTGATTTAAGGGTTTTGTGCCGACTCACATCATTCTCTTGGGTCGAGATATAACATAAAACATATAGGGCTCCTCTCTTCTTGAGAAGTTAAAAATTTTAATGAGAAAGTTATTATAAAATATAATTTTCTTATTAATAACACAACCAAGGCTAAGTCTGTTTCCAGACAATACTTTTTTCTGTTTCCCCTTCTCCAAGATCAGGCCCTACATTCAGAATAACAAAACTATCAAGGCATCTTTTATACCAAAATCATCTTGGCACTTCCCAGACAGCTGCTAGAATACACAAAAGCTTTGCTCTCTCACTGCATCGCTCTCATAAGTGAAGAAGGTTACAAGGAGCAATGCTAAAAATAATTAGGTGTAGTTGGTATGCTCCATGTTTTTAAAATTAGCATATCAGTATTAGAAAGAGCTGCCCTGTTCATGGTGTCCACAATGTAGAGAAAGATGTCAAGGCAAAGAGAGGAGCTCATCCTTTCTAGAGGACTTTTATTTTTTAAGATTTTATTTATTTATTTGTCAGAGAGAGAGAGAGCATGAGTGGGGTGAGGGGCAGAGGGAGATGGAGAAACAGGCTCCCCTCCGAGCAGGGAGCCTGATGCGGGACTCTATCCCAGGACCCTGAGATCATGACCTGAGCTGAAGGCAGACGCTTAACCGACTGAGCCACCTAGGTGTCCCTCTAGATGACTTTAATACAGGGTAAAGTGTTGTGACTGAACGTTCAGTGGCTGCAAACCTTCCCAAATGGGTAAAAGCATACTCATCTTCATGTGCCACGGCTTGCATGATGACTGTCAACAAATGTATTTCCAAGATAATTTTATGCCTTAGTTTAAAATAACTTGTTAGGGGCGCCTGGGTGGTTCAGTCAGTTAAGCATCTGACTCTTGATTTCTGCTCAGGTCGTGATCTCAGGGTCTTGAGATGGAGCTCCGCGTCGGGCTCTGTGCTCAGCACGAGTCTGTTTGAGACTCTCTCTCCCCCTCCCTCTGCCCCTACCCCCCATGCCCTCTCTCTCAAATAAATAAAACCTTTAAAAAAATAACTTTTTATTATCACTAGTAATTTTGGTGACCATCTTACAAAATAGATGTAAGGCCCTCAAGATTTCTAAATGTATCCACTGTCCATATCACCCAGAGCTCAAGGAGATAAAAGAGGACAAATAGAATCATCAACAGTAGTGGGTTGGGAAGACTAACTCTCCTTCCCCAGGTTCTAATAATATGTCCTCTTTAAAGTAACCATCAGGGGCTCCTGGGTGGCTCAGTTGGTTAAGTGTCTGCCTTTCAGCTCAGGTCATGATCTCAGACTCCTGGGAGAGAGCCCTGCATCGGGCTCCCTGCTCAGTGTGGAGCCTTCTTCTCCCTCTCCCTCTGCTCCTTCCCCTGCTCATGCTCTCTCTCTCTCATATAAATAAAATACTTTTTTAAAGATTTTATTTATTTAACAGAGAGACACAGTGAGAGAGGGAACACAAGCAGGGGGAGTGGTAGAGGGAGAAGCAGGCTTCCCGCTGAGCAGGGAGCCCGATGCGGGGCTCGATCCCAGGACCCTGGGATCATGACCTGAGCTGAAGGCAGATGCTTAACGACTGAGCCACCCAGGCACCGAATAAATAAAATATTTTTTAAAATAAAGTAAATAAAGAGCCATCAACTGAGACCTCATGAAATGCAGCAGTCCAGTAGGTTCATGCTCTGTTGCATTACACCTCAATGAAACTTCTCCCTTTCACTCTGGTATGGGACTTTAATAGGTTTCTAGACCATTTTGTCTTGTCAACAAGGAGTACCTATTCTCTCCTTCTATTTTCCTAAAAATCCTGCCATAACTGATAGGGGAACAGACTCATGGGTCTGACATCACCACCATGACTAACCCTTGGGTGATTCAACCTATCAGAGCTCTGAGGCTTGAGATTTCCAGAAAAATTCCAGCCCTAAAATGAAAGACTTCTATGGAGGGTGATGCTAATGCACAAATAGGTAATAGGAATAATTTTAAAGAAGTTAGTGAAGTTGATGGAGACACGGTTGTGGTTATTGTGCTGGTATTTTTGGTAATGTGCTTCATGATCTTTTTTTGAGTAGTCATATGATGTAGCCCTTTTTCTTTCCCCTGGCTCTGGTTTCTAACCCTCAATTTATTAGACCATACTTGTGCCAACTGGAATAAACACTCTATAAAAAAATCCTTGGTCAATGGGCCACTCTCCTAAACATCTCTACGATACATCTGGTATTGTCCATATCATACCAAGCTCATGCTCCCTCCTTGATTGCTGCATTGTTCCAACTAATCTCTCAAAGTTTATGATGGGATAGAGTTTGGCTCAGATGATAGATTTTTAGGGAGCCAGATACTGAATTCCGTAGAATATGTCCCCTCATGAACACGCCCCACAGAAATTTAGAACCATATAAGATTCTCTGTATGCTACCATTGCAAGGGAGAGTATCATATAGGTAATCATTCATTCACTCATTGTACATATCATAAAATTTACCCATTTAAAGTTTACAAATATTTTGCCAAGTGAGGGGTGCCTGGGTGGCTCAGTCAGTTAAGTATCTGCCTTCGGCTCATGTCATGATCTCAGGGTCCTGGGATGGAGCCCTGCATCGGGCTCCCTGCTCAGTGGGGAGCCCGCTTCTCCCTCTCCCACTCCTCCTGCTTGTGCTCTCTGTCAAATAAATAAATAAAATCTTTAAAAAAAATATTTTGCCAAGTGTTACAACCTCACCATAGATAAGTTTAGAACATTTTCATGCCCCCTCATGTTCATTTATAATCAATCTTGGTTCCCCAATCCAGCCCCAGGCCACCACTAATTTACTTTGTATAAATTTGCCTTTTCTGGAATTTTCATAAAAATAGACGTTCATTAGCATGGTGTTTTTAAGGTTCATCCACGACATTAGCTTGTGCCAGTAGTTTGTTACTTTTTATTGCTGAATGATGTTCCAATGTATGGATACAACACACTTTGCCTATCCATTCCCCAGTTGATCGACATTTCAGGTTATTTCATTTCTTGAGCTATTCTGAATAATGCTTCTATGAACATTCAGGATCAGTACTACCGAATCCTCCTCTCATGTACAAGTCTTTATGTGGGGACGCCTGGGTGGCTCAGTCATTAAGCATCTGCCTTTGGCTCAGGTCATGATCCCGGGGTCCTAGGATCGAGCCCTGCATCAAGCTCTGCTCAGTGGGAAGCCTGCTTCTCCCTCTCCCTCTGCTGCTCCCCCTGCTTGTGCTCACTCACTCTCTCACTCTCTCTCTCTGTCAAATAAATAAATAAAATCTTAAAAAAAAAACAAGTCTTTATGTGGATATATATTTTCATCTCTCTTGAGTAGTTGCTTAGAAGTGGAATTGCTGGGTCTTAAGGCAGTTTTACATTTGAGGTTTTTTGAAACTAGCACAGTTTTCCAAAGGGCTGTACCATTTTACTTTTCTGTCAGCAGTGTGTCAGGGTTCCAATCTCTCCACAGCCTCGCCAACATTTGTTATTGCCTGCCGTATTTATTAAAGACATTCTAGTGGGTGTGAAATGGTATCTTACTGTGGTTTTATTTTGCATTTTTCTAATGACTAATGGTGTTAAGCTTCTTTTCACGTTCTTATTAGCCATTTGTGTAACTTCTTTGATGAAATGTCTGTTCGTTTCTTTTGCCCCCTATTTGAGTTGTTTTCCTAATTATTGAGTTGTAAGCATTTTTTTGTATATTATAGATACAAATCCTTGATCAGATACGTTTTCCAGATATTTCCTCCAGTCTGTAACTTGTCTTTGAATTTCCTTAATGGTAATTTTGAAGTGCACAAGTTTTGAATTTTGATGCTATCCAACTTACCTGTTTTTTCAGTGATAGACTGTTTTTGGTCCAACAGAAAACAGTCCATCTGTAGAATAGGTAGAAGCTTTAATCTAAGAAATCTTTGCCTAACACAAAATCTGGAAGGTATTCTGTTTTCTTCTAGAAATTTTATTGTTTTAGCTGTTACATTGAAGTCTATGATCCTTTTGAGTTAATTTTCTGTATGAGTTGAAGGTCTAAGTTCATCTTTTTGTGTGTGGATAATCAATTGTCCCAGCACATTTGTTGAACAGACTATTCTTTCCCCCAATGAATTGCCTTAGCACCTTTGTCAAAAATCAATTAACTATAAATATAGGGATTTATTTCTGGACTCAGTTCTGATCCATTAATCTCTATGTCTATCCTTATGCCAGTACTACTGTTGAGGAGATCTTAATATGGAAAATTATTTCTGCAAGCTAATGATTCCTCAGAATTTGAGGATGACCAACTCCAGAAAGTGGGACCCAGACTAGTATTCTCATAAATGGCTCAGAAACAATACAATACGTCTTTAATAAGGTATGTTGGCTTGAATTGAAACTAACTGTTTTTTTTTTTTTAATTTTTTTGAGAGATTTTATTTATTTATTTGAGAGCGAGAGCAGGGGCAGGGCAGAAGGAGAGGGAGAAAGTGTCAAGCAGATTCTGGGCTGAGCCAGGACGCTGACGTGAGGCTCGATCTCACAGCCTGAGCTGAAACCAAGAGTTGAGTGCTCAACCGAGCCACCCAGGCCCAAGGTGATACTAATCTTAAATTTCACTAATTCTAACACATCTATAAACAAGTCCCATTTGTTGGGCAGAAGACATGAACAGACATTTTTCCAAAGAAGACATCCAAATGGCCAACAGACACATGAAAAAGTGCTCAACATCGCTCGGCATCAGGGAAATCCAAATCAATACCTCAGTGAGATACCACCTCACACCCGTCAGAATGGCTAAAATTAACAAGTCAGGAAATGACAGATGTTGGCGGGGATGTGGAGAAAGGGGAACCCTCCTACACTGTTGGTGGGAATGCAAGCTGGTGCAACCCCTCTGGAAAACAGTATGGAGGTTCCTCAAACAGTTGAAAATAGAGCTACCATCCGATCCAGCAATTGCACTACTGGGTATTTACCACAAAGATACAAATGTAGGGACCCGAAAGGGTACGTGCACCCCAATGTTTATAGCAGCAATGTCCACAATAGCCAAACTGTGGAAAGAGCCAAGATGTCCAACAACAGATGAATGGATAAAGAAGAGGTGGTGTATATACATAATGGAATATTATGCAGCCATCAAAAGGAATGAGATCTTGCCATTTGCAACGACATGGATGGAACTGGAGGGTGTTATGCTGAGCGAAATAAGTCAGAGAAAGACATGTATCATATGACCTCACTGATATGAGGAATTCTTAATCTCAGGAAACAAACTGAGGGTTGCTGGAGTGGTGGGGGGTACGGGGATGGGTTAGCCTGGTGATGGGTATTAAAGAGGGCACGTTCTGCATGGAGCACTGGGTGTTACGCACAAACAATGAATCATGGAACACTACATCAAAAATTAATGATGTAATGTATGGTGATTAACATAACAATAAAAAAATAAGTCCCATTTGTAAATAGTTATCACTGGTTCTGTAGAAAATGTTGGCCTTGTTTGCAAGACTACTAGGATGGTGGCCAGGAGATTGCTCCACTCTTGATACAGTTTTTTGCAGAGGTTCACAGAGCTGGTTCTCTTTCTTACCTGAATCTGAAAGATTAAATTTGTAACCACAACCATGCCAGAAATATAAACTGACCATAACATAACAAGGTCTTTGTAGTGGTTATTAGGTCTTTTGACAACCATTCTCATTGCCCTCTCCTTTCAAGAACTTGTTAGCATTGTGTTTTCCTCGCCTCCTTGAAGTTAGTCGTGGTCATGACTTGATTTGGCCATCAAAATTAGTGTTGGGTGGAACTTTTAAAAGCCCATATGGAATTCACCAGGTTTCCTGTTCCTGTCTCATGGAAGTGTGCAATGAGATGGAGCTTCCCACAGGCTTGGCCCCCGAGTGACATGCAGGCTATCCCAGATTGCCCACAGCAAGCACTGTAGCTTGTATAAGAAATGATAGTTGTCTTGGAAATATCTGATATGTTACTGTAACATAACCTAGCTTATTATAACTGCTACAAACTATACTTAATGTGAAAACAAGGCCTAAAAATCTCTCGGATTGTTTGTTTGTAACCAGCTCTAGGAGTCTAGGTTTGGGTTCCTTTCCTGGCTCAGCCAGACCCGCTCTAGCCCAGCTTCTCTGGTCAAGCATGAGGTCTGTTATCCCTTCAAGATACACATATTTACACACTCCATGGGACAAAGAGCTTGTTCTCAAGAGCCATACTGCCTGGGGTGGAATCCCAGCTTTTATGCAGGGGACAGTTTTATTTGTTGTTGTTGTTTTTAAGATTTTATTTATTTGACAGAGACACAGCGAGAGGGAACACAAGCAGGGGGAGTGGGAGAGGGAGAAACAAGGCTTCCTGCTGAGCAGGGAGCCCGAGGTGGGGCTCGATCCCAGGACCCTGGGGTCATGACCTGAGCTGAAGGCAGACACTTAACGACTGAGCCATCGAGTCACCCCTGCAGGGGACAGTTTTAGCCATGTTTCTTAACTTAGGTGGCTGTTTCCACATGTGTACAATGTAGACAACAGTGTCTATACCCTATAGGAATACATATAAAGCATTTAGGACAGTGCCTGGTAGAGAGCGCTTTGTGGGTATTAGCTGTTAGTGAGGAATGGCTCTTGCTGGCCCTCTTCACCTCTACCCAGCCATCCATCCAGAACATGCCCGGCACAGCCATTCCCCTCTCTTCTATCAGAGAGCTGAGCACTGGGCAGAACAGTCAACCCTGGAATGCTTGGGTCCAATTCAAATGATAAAACTCTGGGCCTAGCTGTAGATTAAAGCTGTAGTGAAAAAGGAAATTGAGGGGCACCTGGGTGGTTCAGTCAGTTAAGCGTCCAACTCTTGGTTTCAGCTCAGGTCATGATTTCAGGGTTGTGAGATCGAACCCCACATCGGGCCCTGTGCTTAGCCCATAGTCTGCTTCAAATTCTCTCTCCCTCTCCCTCTTGCGCTTTCTCTCTTTCAAATAAATAAATAAATAAATAAATAAATAAATAAATAAATAAATAAATAAATAAAATCTTTTTTAAAAAGGCAATTGTGAGCTATGAATATGTTCTAGGTTACAAGAAAAGTTCAACATCTAGAAAGTTCACAGAAGTATCAGAACTGGGAACTGACCGAGTCTAACTGGCTTCAATCAATGGGAACTGGGACGCAAACCCGTCACCTTCCCACTCACACCCAAATAACTCATGTAACACATGGTGGGTGTCTGGTTTATTCAAACTGTCGGTCAGAGCCCCATCCCTGGCCAAGGAGCAGGAAGTGATTGGCCAGGAGCTGTGGGGCTCAACAGGGCATGACTGGGAGGGTGTCAGAGGGTGAAAGGGGCTCAGCCGAGCAGCCAGAGCTGCTGCATCAGAGCCAGGCTGAGCAGGAGAGGCTCCACCCCTCGGGGCAGGGCCCCGGCACTCATGGCCAGGGCATAGAACCTCGCCACCTCCTCGTTGGGGTTGCCCTGGGCCGGGTCGAACCACAGCTGGATGCAGCGGCCGCTCCCTCGGCTGTAGTTGCTGAGTTTGTAGGAGTGACTCCAGATTTCACGGCACAGAGCAGCCGATGTGGGGAAGTAGAAGTGGAAAGGAAGGCAGGCGGCTCCCGCTGGGCACTGGTTATAGCCTGTAGGAAAGATGGCAGACCTTCAGCCACTGGGCCCAGAAGTAGCTTTGCTTCCACCAAGCCCACAGCCCCAAATATTCCTATGCCAGCCCCACACCCCACACCTCCACCTCCAGATCTCTCCCTTCCCGCCCCGCCCAGGCCCTCACCTGAGGTCCAGTCCCAGCCCCTGTGCCAGTTGCTCTTGCAGGTGTAGGAGGTGCGACAGTCCTCCCACCATTGCTGGCAGTCCTCTTTGCACAGGGGCACGTCCAGGATGCGCTCCTTGCGCCAGCTCTGGTTCACCTGGGTGGGAGGTCAGTAGAGAAAAAGGGCTCAGGTTCGCGATTCTCAGCAGCTCAGCCCTGAAGAGACCCAGAGCTGGAGAGGCAGCCTGACAAGAGGTCTGGGAAGCTCAGCTCCTCTGTAAAGGTGGGGGTCCAGGGAGAACATTCATACCTCCTGGATCCAGGGCCCCAGGTTAGGGGAGCACTCATACAGGCAGGTGTCCTGGATGAAGTGCCTTTTGCAGGCAGGTGTCATATGTCCACAATGGTCCCAGTTGAATTTGTACAGGTAGGAAATATCCTTATGGGCTTCCTCGCTGGTGTTGGCGAAGCAGCAGGAATTCTTCTTCCAGGGGCTGCACTGGGTGGGGAAAACACAGGGACTAACTCCCACACCCAGCACACCCACAATATTCCCACGTGCTGCCTCACCCCTTTTAGTCTTTGATCCCCCAAGGCAGTCAGCCTTCCAGGGCAATGCTTGCCATTGGGAGACCCTCTTCAGGGGCAGTGCAGGCATTATGAAATTCATTAATTCAAATTTTTATTGAGCTCCTACTTCCTCTAATCCAAAGAGTAGAGACATGACAAGGAACACTTCTCACAGGACACCTAGTTTGGAAAGAGATTAAGCAGGAGAGAGGGATGGGGAATTGCAGCTTTCTAGAATGGTCAGAGATGCCTCACTGAGAAGGTCACAAGACACCTGGAGGTGAGGAAGCAAGTCAAATTAATTAGAACCTCAGAATAGATCTAATTACAGAAATACTCAAAACACTGAATGAATGAAAACCCATAGCTTAGAATGCAGTATAAAAGCAAAATATTAAAATGTGCACTTTATTTTTAGAGAGGGATTGTGCACACACATGCACAAAGGAGGGTAGAGGCTGGGAAGGGGACAGAGGGAGAAGTAGAGAGAAAATCCCAAGCAGGCTCCACACTCAGAGTGGAGCCCGATGCAGGGCTGGATCCCATGACTCCAAGATCATGACCTGAGCTGAAATCAAGAGTCAGAGCCTCAACTGACTGAGCCACCTGGGTGCCCCTAAAATATGCACTTTAGGGTGCCTGGGTGGCTCAGATGGTTAAGCGTCTGCCTTCGGCTCAAGTCATGATCCCAGGGTCCTGGGATCGAGTCCCACATCGGGCTCCCTGCTCCTTGGGAGCCTGCTTCTCCTCTGCCTCTCTCTCTCTCTCTCTCTCTCTGTCTCTCATGAATAAATAAATAAAATCTTTAAAAAAATGTGCACTTTAAAAACAATATATAGGCTGAAGAAGTTAAAGTCAAGGCTGCTCCAAGTATCCAAGTTACACCATCACTCAGCTGTAGGCTCAGTGATTCAAAGCAATGCAATCACTATCTGTTAATGAGATCAAAATGAACATTGACATATTGGAATGCATTTTGCAAGTGGCTTCCCTTTTGTGTTTTCTTTACAGTTATGGCATCATATTGATTTTTTTTAAACATGTAGACAGGTTCAGGATATTAAAGGGGTTGTGGTAAAACAATTGTCATAGAAAGGAGACCTCAGGTCCAATAAAAAGGTCAAGAACCCCAGAGGAAATGTTTGCTAGATGCGTGAATCAAGGTGCCTCACACCCAGCCTCACGACTGTGAGAAATCCACTTTTCTCCAGCTGGTTGGGGCTGGCAGAATAGAAGCCACGATGTGCTGTGGGTACTTTCTCCTCTCAAGACTCTTAGAGGGGTCAGTTCCTGTCTAGACTCTGAAATCAAAATGAACCCCTGGGCTGGGTCGCTCCAGTGTCATTTCCTAGGCTCCTCTCTGGACATGCTTCCGGGTTTGTGTGCCCCGGAAATGCAACAACCAAGAAGCTGGGCTCTTGGCGTCGTACTGACAACATGGGGCACTGAGCATGTGGTAAGCAGATAGGTGCCCACAGTAGTACACTCTCAAGGCCTCTCAGATCGCCTTCTTGCCTCCACCATGGAAGGACTTGGACGCTTCCATTCCCACCTTCGTCTTCCTGAGTTTGCTCCTCCCCACCCCAGACTGGCCCTCTGCCCACCTGCTTATGCAGCTGATCCTCTGGGCTTGGCTTTTCCTTGTGGTGCTTGGCGTCCATACAGACATTGAGAAGCTCAGTCCTGGGCTGGGCTGCCCATACTGCGGCCACCCCCACCAGAAGGAGCAGCAGCTGTGTTCTCACCAGCTGGGCCATGTCGGTCTCTGAAGGAAGAGCTGTGGTCAGTGGCACCAGGGAAGGCAGGGGGTGGGGCCTCCAGGTGGGTGGAAACAACCCCAAGTAGGTGGAGCCTCCGTGAAACCTGGGCCTGGTCCTGCCCCACGCCTACCCCTCAGTCTTCCCAGCCTCAGGGAGGGATGAGATCAGACACCACCCCCTGGGACAGTCGGTCCTTGCTCGGGTCACTCAGGTTACTGACTTCTCCAGGTGGAAGGGATCAAGTGATGAAACTAAGGGATGGGGTTTGGGCAAAATGCAGAAACAGCCAGGAGATTGCCATAGGTCCACAGTCTCTTGTTCTGAAATCCTTGGAGGCAAATGTTTCAGAATTTAAAATATTAAGGATTTGGTAAAAGGTAATACGATTTACATGCACAACAATCAAGCACACATTCTGTGGTAAAAGTTACACTGGTGGGTTAAATAAAAACTATAACAACAACAACAAAAAACTATTGATAACCTCACATTGATTCTCAGGTCAGATTTTGACACCAAATCACTTTGTGCAAACTTTGACAATGATCTTAGTTTTGAAGCTCCAGATAAGCTGCAGACCTATGTTTAGAAAAAACAAAAACAAGGGGCTCCTGGGAGTCTGTCAAGCATCTGACTCTTGATTTCGGTTCAGGTCGTGATCTAAGGGACATGAGATCAAGGCCCACGTAGGGCTCTGAGGTGGGAGTGGAGCCTGCTTGGGATTCTCTCTCTCTCCCTCTGCCTCTGCCCCTCCCTTCCCTCTCTAAAAACCCAAACCAGAAACAAACAACCCCCAACCTTGGTTCCAGCCCTTCCCCAGCCTCATCATTTGGTTTCTCCCAGAGGTCCTGTGATGTGGGTCATTGTCACAGGGCACGGAGGGCTGGGGGTTGGTGTGGGCAGGCTGGACAGCCTCCAGGCCTTGGGAGGTTCCCATCCCCTGGCCACAGAGCTGGCCTCCCACCTTTGGGGCACCTCAGCCCTCTGAGCTCAGACCCTGAACCTGGAGGTGACCGACTGTTCCTTCACCCCACCGGTCACCAGGCACCTGGGCTCTCCTAAACTTTGGTATGTTTCCCACAGCTCCCAAAAGCACATGCACCCCTTTGCTCCAAGTTGCCTTGTCTCCACAGTGCCCCATGTCCTGTGGAACTCGGGCTTCTTCCTGGGCCTCCTGGATGGGGCCAGAGTTGGCCGCCTCCAGGCTGACTGCCTAGCAGGGCTCAGGGAACCTGGAACTGAATTCCCGCCGCACTCCCCAACTCGCCCCTCACCTTCCCACCATCCAAGATTCTACTACTCTATTTATTCTCATGTTCATTCACTCTCTCCCCTGCTAATTCATTCATTCCAGGACCCAATCATCCTTCTCATGACCAAATCACTTACTGATCTGCGAAAGCAAAGGACAAGTCTGTATTCTGGGGAGCACCAGGTGACTCTCTGGGGAAACAGTGTAGCAGTTTAGAGCACAGGGGGCCAGAGGAGCCTGTCCACGATCTCAGTCCTAACAGAAAGCCCCCGCCCCAGGCTCCGTGGGCCCCACCTGGTCGGTCAGGGGTTTTTCTTACTGCGGTTGCTTTCTAGAGCTAGAGCTCTCCTCTCATGCAATCTACATCACCCGGCAAGCCACTCCCCACATTCCTAGTCTCTGCTTCAGATCTTGGTGCAACTCTCCATGCCCTCCACCCCCCACCAGCCACCATCACCCTCATCACCCTGACCACAGGTGCCCTAGGGCCCCAGACTTGAACTGCGCTAAGGACTCAGCACTGTGCTAAAAGACAGGAGCCCATCGGTTCTAGTTCGGGGGTGGACACTAACTTACCGTTTGAACTTTGGCCAGGCCCTGCTCTGCTCTGGGCCCTCAGCCTCCACTTTTGGATTCTCTGGGATTTAGGCAAAGTGGATCCTCCTTGTTCAGCAAATTCTTTAACACCTGCTGGGGGCACCATGGGGTGTGTTGCCTCTACTGAGGGGGTGGGGAGGCATACCTGGGAGAGGAAGTGGTTCCTGGTCTGGCTCAGTCTTCTGCTCCGCTCTAGAGTCCCCCTTGCCCTACTTTGGGGCACAGCTGAGGTTTAGTGGCCTAGGAGACGGGCAGTAGGGCAGGCAGCGGGGAATGTGGCCCAGGAGTGGAGCCTGGGATCGGGCGAAGGCCACTCAGCAGTTAATTATTGCATGCTAATTATTGTGGGCACTAGCCAGGCCTCCATGGGAGGTGGGTGGATTCATAGTGCAGGCCAGTCCCCAAGTCCCACTTACCCCATTTTCTCCCCCAAACTCAGGTCTGATAAAACCTTGCAGCCAGAGATGCCGGGATCCTTTAAAATAAACCTGTCCACTTCCAACCCCCTGTCCTTCGTATACAGATGAGAATGAGATCCAGAGACTCAGGACAGAACCAAATGCAGGGCAAGGACTGGAGTGCAGGCTTCGAAGCTCCCAGGCAGCTGTAGCGAGTGCAGAGCTCCCCAGTCCCCAACACAGAGATCCGCCAACTCCTCCAACCTCACCAGCCCCAGGCATTACCAGCAGCCAAATCAGACATTCAGATGCCCAGCCCCCCTCCCTTCCCCCTGGCACCCACCCACACAGGTGTCCCTTCTACAGCATCTGAGAGTCAGGTCTCCGGTAGACCCCTCCACCATGCCCACCCCAGCCAAGGACAGAAGCCTTCCTTTTACCATGGTGGTACCACTGGCGGGGAAAGGGAAAAGCAGAGGAGCAAATTTGGGCAAGAAGAAATGCCGAGCTCCATTTTGTCACAGTGCCTGTGTGCCACCTAGGGAGAAGTGGTCAAAGAGTCAAGAGCCCCGGGGAAGGGTACAGGTTGGATACAGATGTGGCCGTCATCGGCCTAGGGACAGCAATATAAGTTTAAGGAAAATGGGGCCTCAGCACTGTGGGGAAGGCCACAGGGCCCATGGAACAGGCTGGGGATGGGCTTGCTGGAGAAGCAACCAAGCCCTGAAGGGCCTGTAAAGAAATGGACTCCCAGAAGACCTCCTCTCTCCCCCAACCCCCCCCCCAAATCAAGCCCTGTTTACCTCTCCCTTGGGGCGATCCTTACTTGAATCCTGTGACAAGCAGGGAGGGTTAAGGCCTCAGAAGACCTCAGCAGATGAAGGGCCATCGGACTCCTCAGACCTCTCTTCTTGCTTTATAAGACCAGGCAGCCCTCTCCAGATTGGAGAATGACCAGAGATCTAAGAATGCCTGCAGGACGGAACTCCTCCAGATGGAATTTGCCCCTACCCGGCATCCTCCACTCTGCCCTGGGGACTGATCCTTAACTGGGTTTTGTGGCCTCTTGACTAGGAGAGGAAGACCCTGGGCCCTGAGGGCTTCAGAAGTCAGCGGCTAATGGGAGGGGAGATGGGGGTGGAGTTCTGATCTGTGGGGAGTTCCTTCCCCTTTGTTGAGCCCTCCTCTGAATCTGGGATCTGGGTGCTGGGGCTGTCTGACCTGCAGGGAGGGGCAGGGTGAGGCAGCCACCTTTGAGCCTGGACTGGAAGTTTAATATCAGCCAGGTGAGCCATCGGCACCCTATAGACCCCAATCTGTAGGCTATGCTATGACCAAAGATAACAGGAAGGTGTTTGACGGGCACAGGTGGGGGCCCCAGGCTGCAGGGAGTCAGGGTGGGTGAAACTGGAGCTTTCCCTGCCCGCTGCTAGCCTGCCCCCTGTTTTCTTAGCTGTGGAAACAGCAGTTCCCAGGCAGCCAGGAGAGGCTGAGAATTCAGATCTGAATCCCATTCCAAGCCAGATTCTTCCACAAAGAGAGAAAGGAAAGCTCTGTGAGAGGCCTTCAGGGCATCAGCCTAAGGACTGCAAATCCAGTGTCTCTCCTCTGGCCTCAGTTCCGGCCCTTGCCTTCTTAACTTCTGTTGCAGCAACCTAGACATTTCTGCTTCAATTTCCATCCTACCAAGCCTTTGTCCTTGCTGAACCCTCTCCATGGAATGTTGTTCCTCCCACCATTTTCTGCTTGGCAAACATGACTCCCCTGGAAGCCTTCTCTAACCTCCCCCAGCTCCCATAGACTCCTTGTGAGTGTTTGTTTTGTTAGGGAAAAGCAGATGACAAACACAGCAGATAATAAGTATTTGTACAAAGGGACAAGACAGATGTGATAAGAAAGTGCTTGGATGACCTCTTTTGGTTCATCAGAAGTCATGTTAGTGGGGAATCGTAGGTTGAAATCTAAGTGACTACAAGGAAGCAGCCCAGAGAGGACAAAGGAACATTCCAGGAACACAGAAAGAATTGCTGGCACAAAGGCACGAAGTGAGAAGTGTGAATGGAGCTCACCTATGGGGTGTGGAACGGAACGATTGGAAATGAGCTTTAAGTCCGTGCAAGTCAGGGTGGAGGGCTGGGCTCTCTATGCCGTTGAAGTTTGGTTTCTCCAACAGATACCATGGGAAAGCATTAAAGGGTTGGCGAGGGACTGTCACATAAGACATTTTTGGTGTTTGTTTTACTCTTTTAAAAAGTGTCCATCAGATAGTGAAACTTGTGGGTACCTGTATGATGGTCAATAGGATATCTCCAGTTCTCAGTATCTGCCTATATCATACTTACAAATTACAAAGGGGGAAAAAAGTAGTGGAGAAACCTGACGGATCCAGTCTCACCCTCAGGAGTGGGTGAACTCACCACCATTCGCCTTCTGTTAGAATGCACTGAGAATGACACAGTATTGCCTTGGGGATATTCATGCCAAAAATGCATAACTTCAGTCTAATGAGGAAGAAACCGATAAACCCCAAATGAGGGATATTCTACAATGTAACTGGCCTGTGCTTTTCAAAAATGTCAAGGTTCTAAAAGAACCCCTCTCCCTCAAATATCCATCAGTAGGAGACTGAGTTAAATGTGACATACACCACATAGACTGGACTATTGCCCAGGGATTGAAAAGAATGGGCCAAAACTCAGTAGATCAATAAGGAAGATCTCAGAAACTGTGTTCTCATGATAAGACACATGGCACATGAAAACCACACCAAGACGGTCTTTTCCCGGGGCGCCTGGGTGGCTCAGTCGTTAAGTGTCTGCCTTCGGCTCAGGTCACGATCCCAGGGTCCAGGGATGGAGCCCCGCATCGGGCTCCCTGCTCCACGGGAAGCCTGCTTCTCCCTCTCCCGCTCCCCCTGCTTGTGTTCCCTCTCTCTCTGTGTCTCTCTCTGTCAAATAAATAAATAAAATATATTTTTTAAAAAGATGGTCTTTTCCCACCTATCAGCTTAGCAAAAAAGTCAGCTTAGTAGGAAATCAAAAGTTTGACCCTGGGAAACAGGCACTCATCGCTAGGGGGGGGCTTGGTCAGTTGAGGGTCCGACTCTTAGTTTCTGCTCAGGTCATGTAGGGTCCTGGGATCGAGCCGCATATCGGGCTCCATGTTCAGTGTGGAGTCTGCCTGAGACTTTCTCTCCCTCTCTCTCTGCCCAGCAACTCTCTCTTTTAAAAAAGGGAAGCAATGCAGTTTGTTCATCATTGGGATTCCTTACCTACTACCACCACTAATATCTGCACCCTAGTCCACATCTAATAAGGGAAAGAAACTTTCTTTCTCACCAGGAGCCTGAGAACTCATCTGTCAGTCTCTGCCCAGCTTCTCTCCACCCAACCCCATATCCCCTTGTGGTGTGGGACTGATGAATTTGACATGGGGGGGAAGCCTGGTGAAGAAGTAAGAGCCTCAGACTAAGGAGTCAGCTTCTACCTCCTACTTGCTGGTGAACTCAAGCTAGTCACAGTCCCTCTTTGGGCCTCTCAATAGGAATGATAAAGCAATGAAGCATGTCCCTCCAACCCACTCATCCCCAAATTATTATTATTTTCTTTTTTTTAAAGATTTTATTTATTTATTCATGAGAGAGAGAGAGAGAGAGAGAGGAGGCAGAGGGAGAAGCAGGCTCCCAAGGAGCAGGGAGCCCGATGTGGGACTCGATCCCAGGACCCTGGGATCATGACCCGAGCCGAAGGCAGACGCTTAACCATCTGAGCCACCCAGGCGCCCTATTATTATTTTCTTTTTAAGATTTTATTTATTTATTTGACAGAGAGAGACACAGCAAGAGAGGGAACACAAACAGGGAGCGTGGGAGAGGGAGAACCAGGCTTCCTGCAGAGCAGGGAGCCCAATGCGGGGCTCAATCTCAGGACACTGGGATCATGACCTGAGCCAAAGGCAGACACTTAACCACTGAGCCACCCAGGCGCCCCATCATCCCCAAATTATTTACAAGACACAAGATACACATGGATCTATTAAAATAGGCTGTCAGAGGAACCCCATATGACCCATGTTGGATCAAGAACGAATGACCAGGGGCGCCTGGGTGGCTCAGTTGGTTAAGCGACTGCCTTCGGCTCAGGTCATGATCTTGGAGTCCCGGGATCGAGTCCCGCATCGGGCTCCCTGCTCGGCGGGGAGTCTGCTTCTCCCTCTGACCCTCTTCCCTCTTGTGCTCTCTATCTCTCATCTCTCTTTATCAAATAAATAAATAAAATCTTTAAAAAAAAAAAAAAAAGAACGAATGACCAGGGCATTGTGAGGTCCCCTCATCTGAGAGTGCTGAGCTCAGCTGAGGCCAGGTCACCCGGGCTGGGCCGGGTGCAGACTAGGAAGGTGTGCAGGTGTCGGCAGTGGGAGGGGCTCAGCCGAGCAGCTAGAGCTGCTGCATCAGGGCCAGGCTGAGCAGGAGAGGCTCCACCCCTCGGGGCAGGGCCCCGGCACTCATGGCCAGGGCATAGAACCTCGCCACCTCCTCGTTGGGGTTGCCCTGGGCCGGGTCGAACCACAGCTGGATGCAGCAGCCGCTCCCTCGGCTGTAGTTGCTGAGTTTGTAGGAGTGACTCCAGAGGCCCTCACACAGGGCTGCAGGCGTGGGAAAGTAGGTCTCAAATGTGCGGCAGGTGGTCGCAGCTGGACACTTGTTAATTCCTGCAGGCGGAGAGGGCGTGGACGCGGACATTCAGCCCCTGGGCCCGAAGCTGGTTTCTGGCCACCCCCAAATCCTCCAACCCCACCTGCGTCTCCCCCCACCCCCCAGGCCCTCACCTGAGGTCCAGTCCCAGCCCCTGTGCTAGTTGCTCTTGCAGGTGTAGGAGGTGCGACAGTCCTCCCACCATTGCTGGCAGTCCTCTTTGCACAGGGGCACGTGCAGGATGCGCTCCTTGCGCCAGCTCTGGTTCACCTGGGTGGGAGGGGAGGGAGGGGGGACGGGGATGTGGGCCGCCTGCAGCCTTGACAGAGCTGGCTGGCAGCCTGCTGGGCTGGGGTGAGGGAAGGTCCCGTACCTCCCAGATCCAGGGCCCCAGGTTGGGTGAGCACTCATAGAGACAGTTGTCCTGGATGAAGTGGCGCTTGCAGGCGGGCTCCATCTTGCCGCAGTGGTCCCAGGTGAAGTTGTACAGGAGGGAGGTGTCCTTGTGCAGCTCCTGGCTGGTGCTGGCTGAGCAGCAGGCCTTCTCCTTCCAGGGAGTGCACTGCGTGGGGAAGACTCCGGACTAACTGCCCCTCCCCCCTGGCCCAGCTGTCTCCCCCATCTTCTGGCTCCTCTGCCCCAAGTAGGGCATCCAGAGGAACCCTTGCTGGGGAGGGCGTCGCTATGCCTGGCCCTTGGGGTAGAGGCAATTATAACGGAGTTTTTAACAGAGAGTAAAACAATGGATGTGGGAGGCCTGGGAACCACTGTCTGGGGGAGCAATTGTTTTCACAACTCTAAACGGTTTAGAAAGTTATTTCACGTGATTCGGGTTATTTATATTACTCATTTTGCATCCAGCCAATATTAACTGAGTACTTATGATCAACCCCGCATCGTGCTAGGTGCTGAGAATACAGCAGTGAACAAAACAGATCAAATCTCTGCCTTTATGGAGTTTATGGCTTTAGTCAGGGGCAGGGGGAAGACACAGAACATTGTAGACACAGAAAACAGCAAGTGCAAAGTCCCTGAGGCTTTTGCACTTAATGCCCTCAACACTCTAGTGAAAACATCATTCATTCAACTGTTACAGAATTTACATAAGCTGCACCCCTGGTAAATAGTGGGATGAAGGTTTTAACTCAGGGAAGAGAAGAGCCTGGCCCCAAGCTGTGGTAAGGGCAGAAGTGAAAGGGGCTGATCTGGCTGTCCTAGGGTCTTGGATCCCCAGGCTAGGGGACTCCAGATAGGTCCAGAAAGCGGTGGGGGACAGAGGGCATAATGGCCTGCGCACGAACCCCAGTGTGGACCTGACTCAATGTGGGAGACCATCCCAGAGAGTTAAATTCAAGGCTGATAAGACAGTGGAAGTGGTGAAGATTTCTCTATAGAAATAGTTCCAAGCTGGAACTCCGGAGCTGAGTGATTATGAGCCAGTCACTTAAAATCTCTGAGACGACCTCTAGCACCCAAGACCAAGTGACAGGGGATGTGGGACAGGTCTGGGCACTCAGGAGAAACTAAGGAAAATCCAAGAGGGTGGAACCAAACCTATCTCTGTCCAACAATCTAGCCTACCCCCAGCACAGCTGACATCGAACATGCTTCCAGGCCTCCCTGACTTCATGCGTGCCCCTCCTCAGATGCCCCAACTCCTGGTGGCTCTGCAAGACCCCGTGCACCTCATCCCTGACCTGCCAACCAGACTCAGTTGTTCCTGCCTCCAAAAGAGTGAATGATTATACTGAAAAGCACTTGCTGGCCTCTAGTAGGGGCTTGACACAGATAAGCACTCCCATTATAGCCCCTGTCCCTCAGAATTACAAGCAAATGGCTCCCTCAAAAGTCTGCGTGCCATTTCTTGGCAAAGAAGTGCTCCCGAGGGGTCTTAGAAGCACCTTCTAGAACTTAAAAAGTTCTGAAAATAGAGTAGTCTTTCAGAAAAAGTTTTGGAGATGGATGGTGGTGGTGACAACAATATGAATGGCCATCGAACCTGACACTTAGAAATGCTTAAAATGGCAACTTTTATACTATGTATATTTTAGCGCGCACGCACACCCCCCCCCCCCCCCCCCCCGCCACAAACGAGAAGTTGGAAATGACTCAGAAGTCATGGGGCTCTGGGCTTCCCGCTCTTCACTTCTAGCCTCTGGGTGAGTCCAGGCCAGCTTTCCCTGGGGACATCCCAGTCCTCCAGCAACATGAGACTTTGTGGGGAGCAGAGGAGGAGACCAGGGGGAATGAAGGACCGGCATTTGTCGGGAGCCTGGAGTTCAACTGTAAGCTCAGCTTCCCAGCTGCTTCAGGGGCTTCCGTCCCCTCCCCTTCTCTGTGGGCAGCAGCATCCTTGGCTCTGGTCACACTATGCTCGCCACTGCCCATGCTGTCACCCTCCACCCATGTACAAGCTGTTCTCTGCCAGGCTGCCCTTTCCTGCTTTGTCTTCCTGGAAAACTCTTACTCATCCTCCAAGGCCAAGGCTGATGGCACCTTTCCTGGGAAGTCTTCCCAGTGTTATCTGATTTGTCACTGTCTCTTCGAGACCTGATGGGGGTGGAGGACCTGGACTGTTCCTCCGTGTTTGCTGCATCACGACCTTGAGGGACCTGTGTCCCCTGTACCTTTTGAGCTCCATGGGCCAGGGGCATATTTAAGGCTGGCAAAGGCACTGTCCGACTCTGTCCTAGCCCCTGCTCATGTCTAGCCTCTCAATTCCCGTGGTATGTGTATGCACAGACGTACACGTACATGCACACTGTACCTATGCCCTCTGTGGACCTCATTTCTTATTTCCTCTCCTGTATAAGTAGAGACCACCATCCACCTACCAAGTCGGCCCTCTGGGCATATTCACTGATGAGTTGTGAGGAAAGCACTTGCCATGGGAGTTGGGGGCCAGAGAAGTGGTACCCCCACTATAGTAGATTTGGTAGCCTTCTGGGGATCACCTCAGCCACCCTCCTGACTCCATTGCTCCCCAAAGTTGATCTTCCCCTTCTGCGAC
Organism: Zalophus californianus; assembly: GCF_009762305.2. Lineage (NCBI taxonomy): Eukaryota > Metazoa > Chordata > Mammalia > Carnivora > Otariidae > Zalophus > Zalophus californianus. The sequence goes on from NC_045605.1 coordinate 59,399,900, forward strand.
TTCTTCCATTTTTAGGGTCAGCTCTCTCCCCAACCCGTGACCCCACTCCATCCTCACCTGGCCGTGCTGCTTGTCTTCGGGGCCTGGCTTTGTCTTATGGTGCTGGCGTCCATGCAGATGTTGAGCAGGTCCATCCCGGCCCCTGGAGTCCTGGGCTGGGCACGCCATGCAGCAGCCACCAAAGCCAGAAGCAGCAACTGTGTCATGGGCCAGGCCATGTCCATCCGTTCCTGCCCGAAAGCCGTAGTCAGAGGTGGACACAGAGCCACGAGACTCTCCACTGGGTTTCTCCACTGGTCTCCCTGCCAAGCCCAGACCTTCTGCCCTCCTCACCTAGCTTATCCCTGAGGGTACCTGAGCCAAGCAATAAGGCAAGTGTAGAGGTCTGGGCCAGAAGGCAAGACCCCCTCACCCCCTCCCAAGGGCACTCCAACACTAGCTTTCTCTGTGACCTTGGTGGGATCCACCACCCCTCCCTGGACCTATCCATCTAAATTTCACTGGCCGTATTTCACCCACAGTTTGAGGACCCTGCTAGTTCTGCAACCCATCTCAGATCTGCACATCATGGGTTTGAACTACATGGGTCCACTTATACACAGATTTTTTTGCATAAATGTAGTATAATACTGTAAATGTATTTTCTTAATAACATTTTCTTCTCTAGCTTACTTTATTGTAAGAATACAGTATATAGGGGCGCCTGGGTAGCTCAGTTGGTTAAGCATCCGACTCTTGGTTTTGGCTCAGGTCATATGGTCCCCAGGGTCCTGGGATCGAGCCCCGCATCTGGCTCCATGCTCAGCAGGGAGTCTGCTTCTCTCCCTCTCCTTCTACCCTTCCCCCTGCTCTCTTTCTCTCTAAACTCTCGCTAAAATAAATAAAAATCTTTTTAAAATACAGTATATAATACACATAACATACAAAATATGTGTTGGGGTGCCTGGGTGGCTCAGCTGGTTGAGCGCCTGCCTTCGGCTCAGGTCATGATCCCAGAGTCCTGGGATCAAGTCCCGCATCGGGCTCCCTGCTGAGCAGGGAGTCTGCTTCTCCCTCTGACCCTCCCCCCTCTCATGCTCTCTCTATCTCATTCTCTCTCTCAAATAAATAAATAAATAAAATATTAAACAAACAAACAAAATATGTGTTGATCTACTGTTTATGTTACTGTTAAGGCTTCCAGTCAACAGCAGGCTCTTAGTGGTTAGGTTTTGGGGGAGTCCAAACTAACATGCAGATTTTCAACTGTGCAGTCTGGGTGTGTGTCAGCCCCTGCCTTGTTCAAGGTCAATTGTAGATTCCATTTTTGTGCATAAGCAATAGCATACTGTTCTACACTTTGCCCTTTTGGGGGATAATTTCACTACACATTTATGCTTCTGACAAAACAAACAAAAACCTCATGAAGCCAAGTTACCCACATTTGATGGCCTAACCTTCCACTCACTTCTTTATGCCTGTTATGATCTGAAATTAATTAAAATGCTCTCTGGGGCAAAAACTCTTTCATTAACCATTATAAAAAAGTTAAGAAAGGGTTAACTTTCTTGGCGGGCTCAGTGGGAGGAGCATGCAACTCTTGATGGGAGTGGGTGGCTGTAAACTCAAGCCCCCATGTTGGCTTAAAAATAAAATCTTAAAAAAAAAAGTTCAGGAAGAAAAGTTCATTTTTTCAAGTTAAAAGTGCTTGATCGTTGGGGCACCTGGGTGGTTCAGTCGTTAAGCGTCTGCCTTCGGCTCAGGTCATGATCCCAGGGTCCTGGGATGCAGCCCCGCATAGGGCTCCCTGCTCGGCGGCGGCGGCGGCGGCGGCGGGAGGCCTGCTTCTCCCTCTCCCACTCTCCCGGCTTGTGTTCCTGCTCTCGCTATCTCTCTCTCTCTCTGTCAAATAAATAAATAAAAACTCTTTAAGAAAAAAAAGTGCTTGATCCTTAGTCTATTTCTCAAACATTATTACAGACGGTAAAGTTGCTGTTAGTCTAAGAAGACAGATGGTATTGCTCCTGGTTTTTTTTAATAATGTATATTGATATCTTCCCATTATGATTTTGGGAAAACCTCCAAATCCTGTCATCACTTACTCAACTAGTAGAATGCCTCTCCTGGGGGCAAGGTCTGTGGTTTCAGTCTGTTCTCGGCACATGGTCCTGCCTCAGGTACATCTAAGATGACAAGGTCGGAGTCTGGTTATGAGGTGCTCACCTTGCCCCATCTGCCTGCGTGGGGCCTCATCACCTCGGAGTACCAGACCACAAACAGTCAGCAGCAGTCTGCCCTCCTATTGAACCAGCCTGTGATCTTCACTGTGCTGCTGGTCTTAATATCTTCATTCCCTAAATTGGGACATGCATCTGTTTTCCTTCTTTAGGAGTAGTTTGAAGGTGTAAATGAAAGTATTTTGTAGCCTAGTAAACATTAATTACATAATCACACTAGTCATATATTGAGAACCACACTACAGCAGTTAGAATAATGGATGTGTTACTTACATTTTTGTGTCTTATAACTCTCACAAGTCACTGCAATGTTGACATTATTCCCAACATACAGATGAGGAAACCAAGGCCTTGGGAGTCAGGCGAATTCCCAAACAGCTAAAAAGTAGAGGAGTCAGGATTCAACCCAAGCTGATTTAACTGCAAAGCCCACTGTAATGCTATCTCCAGATACATGGTCTCATTTTCTTGCCTTACCTCTAGGAAATTTAGCCAAGAAACCACATCCTATGTTTACTTTTCTTTTTTTAATATTTTCTTTTTTTTTATTTTTAAAGATTTTATTTATTCATGAGAGAGAGAGAGCGGGAGAAACAGGCCCCCAAGGAGCAGGGAGCCCGATGCGGGACTTGATCTCAGGACCCTGGGATCATGACCTGAGCCGAAGGCAGTCGCTTAACCATCTGAGCCACCCAGGCACCCTCTTTTTTTAATATTTTATTTATTTATTTGACAGAGAGACAGTGAGAGAGGGAACACAAGCAGGGGGAGTGGGAGAGGGAGAAGCAGGCCTCCTGCCGAGCAGGAGCCCGATGTGCATGTGCGGCTCAATCCCAGGACCCTGGGATCATGACCCGAGCTGAAGACGCTTAATGTCTGAGCCACCCAGGCGCCCCCTATGTTTACTTTTCAGACCAGCCTTCAGAGCTTCTTTCCCCAGAAACCTTTTAGACTGTACATTTTTTTTCCAGTTCTGCTATGTTTTGCCAAATAATGCAAATAAAGGAAATATATTTTAGAAATAAGAGTATCATGCTACCCCATTCCAACAGAGATATGCTTAAATTTTTCATCAGAAGTTCTTCCTAGCCATGTGATGAAACAGGTATACAAATCATAAATGATGCAAAAAGGACAAACATAAGATTTCCATTGCTTTTTTGAAAAAAGCTAAGCAAAGACACAAATAAATCTATAAAGGCAGTCACGCCTGGAGCAATGCTGAGAGCATGCCCAGAACCAAGGATTAAGATTAATCTCATCCTGTGCAATGGAGGGGGAAAAGGCCTTTCCCATGTGGGAGTTAAGAAGGGAACAAATTCTTTGACCATTGAGAGGCGAGGACTATGTCTCCTCCCCTTGAATGTGGACAGGCTCTGACTACTCTGACCAATAGAATATGGTAAAACTGATGCTTTGCCTGTTTCTAGGTCCAGGCCTTAAGGGACAATGATGGACTAAATGTTTGCATCTCACCAAAACTCCTGTGTTGAACCCTTACCTGCCCTCCACCATGTGATGATATTAGGAGGTGGGGCTTCTGAGAAGTGATTAGGGTTAGATGGGATTAGTGCCCTTATAAGGGTCATGAGAGCACTTGCTTCCCCTCTCTGCTCTCCACCGTATCAGGATACAACAAGGAATGGGCAGTCTGCAACCTGGAAGGGGGGTGTCCCCAGAACTCACCATGCCGGCACTTTGATCTTGGACTTTCAGGCTTCAGAACTGAGAGGAATAAACTTTTGTTGTTTGAACGCCCTGTCTATATGGTATTCTGTTACAGCAGCCCAAACTGATCAAGACAGGGACTAGCAGCTTCTACTTCTATTTCTTGGAATATTGGAAGATAGCTATTAAGCCACTGTGTCGGTTTGTTTTTTAACTTTGCATTTTGGCATAATCTTTGACTTACAGAAAAATTGCAAAAGTAGTGAAAAGAGTTCCCACCTTCTTTGCATCCATGTTCCCCAAATGTTGACATCTTACATAATCAAAGTACATTTTGGCCAGAAAATCGGAGAAGTGATGGCCCTTTCAGAGTGTATCATATCAAGGGGTATATGACGAGCATGATGTCTTATTGCTAGCAATCATTTGGTTAAGGTGGTTTCTCGCCATATAGTTATTAGTTCTCCCTTTGTGAGCAATCAGTATTTTGTGGGAAGATACTTTGACATGATGCACAATCCTCATCACACTGTCATCCACTGATTTTAACATCCAATCTTGCCTGCAACAGTAAACCACAAAGCTAGGGGATGTTGCAGCAATAGCTAACGGCTAATACCACGAGAGTCAGTATGGCCTTTGTCAGGCTCTGATAAACAATTTGGCTTCTCACCTTAGTATAGCCAACATAACACTTAATTCTACTGAATTAACAAAGTATTTCCACAGAATTCCTCATCACTGCAAGGGATGATCAAATTATTTGATCATTGAAGAGTTTTAATCTGGGGAGTGACCTGATTCAGTTGGCAGTTTTGAAAGATCTCCTGGCTGGTGTGTGCAGGAGGGATTGGGTGTGGGCGGGGCGGGTGGATCTGGTAGACTTCAGGAGTCTGGGCTTGGGTTGATGGTGCATTGGACCAGCAGGGTGGCAGTAGGGATTTGGTCAATACATCAGTTCAAGGTCCACTGAGTGCCTACTGTGTGCTAGGCTGTTCTAGGTGCTGGGGCTCCAACAGTGAACAAGACCAAGTCTCTGCTCTCGTGGAGCTGACATTCCAAGGAGGGCGGGGAGATGGGAGAAAACAAATGGAGAGATACATGGTGATGGTGCTCTGCAGAAATAAAGCAGGGTAAGGGAATAGAGAAGGATAGAGGAGGGTTTTTTTTTTTTAAGATTTTATTTATTTGAGAGAGAACACAAGCACAAGTGCTGGGGGGAGTCCCTCTCTAGAGAGACAGGGAGAGGGATAAGCAGATGTAGACTCCCCGCCCAGCAGGGAGCCCCACATGGGGCTCCATCCCAGGACTTGGGGATCATGACCTGAGCCAAAGTCAGATGCTTTAACTGACTGAGCCCCCCAGGCTCACCGAGGAGGGGCTATTTTATATAGGAAAGATCTATAAGGTGATATTTGGGTAGAGGCCACAGTGAAGTAAGTAAAAGATCCCAATGGGTATGGAGGGGTGTTTTATACCAGTCTCAGCCTATCAATAAGCAATGTTGTGCTTGGACTGGCCCTGGCTCTTGTGGTTCTTATTATGAATGTAAGACACCTTTCAGCAATCACCTTGTGGGAGCTTTGAAAAAATAAAGATTTCTTAGAGAACCTGAAAATTACACAGCGAGGGCATCGGTAGAGAAAGCACATGGGCCAGGGGTTCTGCTTTTATTGGGGTCAAGGGTGGGGGCCTAGAGTTTCCTTGTATTTATTTATTTATTTATTTTAAGATTTTATTTATTTGAGAGAGAGAGCATGAAGAAGGGCAGAGGCAGAGGGAGAAGGAGAAGCAAACTCCCTGCTGAGCAGGGAGCCGATGCTGGGCTCCATCCCAGGACCCTGAGATCATGACTGGAGCGAAAGTCAGGCGCTTAACCCATTGAGCCACCCAGACACCCCTTTTATTTACTTGTTTGTTTGTTTTGAAAAGATTTTCTTTATTTATTTGGGAGAGAGAGATGAGCATAGGCTCACTCTTCATTGGTGAATTTAAAACATAAGAGCAGGGGGGGCCTGGCTGGCTCAGTCAGTATAGCATGTGACTCTTAATCTCAGGCTTGTGAGTTCAAGCCCCATGTTGGGTGTGGAGCCTACTTAAAATAAAAAAACAACAAAAAAATAAGAGTGGGAATTTAAAGTGCGAGAAGAGGAAAAAAAAAAAGTGACCCAAATGGTCAGTGGAAATCAGCCAAGATCTCTAAAACAAAAGAGCCTCAGTTGGGGGTGGAGGTGGCCTGGCTCTTTATCTAGCACATGTGTCTGGCAATGTGTTTCTTGGAGATGGCTGTCCTTGAAGTGGATGTCTCAGTAATCAAAGCTTAAGTCAGGCACTTGGGTTGCAAAAAAGAACAACCAACGGTCAAGGTTTACACTATAATCTATCCTGTGATGCTTGACATGGGAAACAAAGGCAGAAGAAAAATTATTAAATTTCCTTACTACCTACAGCCCATTGACAAGTCCTTGAAACAGGCAGAGTGACATTCCTCTAGGACTCAACTGCCTCAATGTTAATACTTTGCTAAAGGCAAAAGGCAATCCTAGCCCAATCCCCACTCCCCACTAGGATCCTGTAAGTCTACTTTAGCATATAAAAATTCCTTTAGAAATTTTCTTTATCTCTACCCCCAAAGATACTTGGTGGCAATCATCCCCCAAGCATATGGTCCACTGATATACATTTGAAGGGTCTAATGACTAAGGTTTTATTAGATGGTAATAAATGACCTTTTCCCAACAATAGCCAGCCCCCTCAAGGTCCTAGAAATCTTGCTTCCAAAATTCCTTAGAGATTTATGCTATCCCTAACCCCCTCCCAACTTGAAACTATATAACGGGCCTCTCCTCATGACCCCGGTGCATCTTTTTCTGCCCACGGGTCCTGTCCCTGTGCTTGAATAAAATCACCTTTTTGCACCAAAGACGCCTCAAGAATTCTTTCTTGGCCTTTGGCTTCAAACCCTAACGTCTTTCCTACATCAGTGCTGAGGTGTCAGAGCCAAAGGTGAGGAGATTAACTGGCAGGGTAGCCAATAAACTAAAAGTCAGGGTTAGGGCACCCTGTAACCCAGAAATTACACTTCTCAATAGGATTATAGTAACAAATGCTATAATAATTTTACAGGCAATAGTCTGAAATCCAGTCCAGAGTCATTGTCCCAAACTTGAAATGTGCAGCCATGAGAACAGGTTAGTGATCTCAGGGGCTTAGCAACCTGTTCAAGGATTTGGATAATGTTGTAGAATATTTTAATGTCTTGGGCCATCTGGCATAAGTAGGTTTGAACCTGTCCTGAGTTGGTAGATTGCTCCATATCTCATCAAACTAGTCTCTTAATCTTGAGAATAATCAGTTCAGTTAGAGGATTATTTCAGGAGGGGGTGATGAAGGTTGGTTCTCCAAGTTAGGCCTATGTGGTATAAGTATTTGCATTGGGTATTTAAGAAGAGGCATTTCTATGGCAATAAAGAAAAAAAAACAAGGTTAATGGTTGGAGCAGATTATAATCGCAGTTTCTGAGTTCTGAAGGCAGCCAGGTGAGATTTCTAAATGTTGGGCTTGAAGCATCTTCAGATGAAGTGAGGGCAGACGGTGGCAGTCTAATAGATTTTCCTGGTTTGCAGTTTAAATGTTGCTAGTGACCTTTCTGAGTGACCCACACAACAACAGGCATAGAGACTGCCCATACATGAGCTGCTGTGGTGATTTCTCTGAAGTTTATTTCAAGTTGTCCCAATTAGCTTGCATGGTTTTAGGAAAAAGGCAGTTTTGGTTCTCAGTGATTCCAAGTCAGAAGGGTGGGAGAAAAATTGGAAACATTTAGATTGGAGAGTTGTAGCCAGATATTGGAGGAAATAAGAATCAGTGTCCAGTCCAGTTTACAGATAGAAAACAAAACCTCAAAGACAACAGGTCTAGAATCTCATATTTATAAGAGTGCACTATAGCTTTCCACTGAAACATTTTTTTCTCTCTATAGTCACCCCTGTTTCTATCAGAAATAATCAAAGAGACTGATTTGATTGCAAAATAAATCTAGTCTCATTAAACTTGGCCTGATGATTTACATAAATGCAGCAAGAACAGTGATTGACCATATAGGTTCTTTTTTGTTTTTTTAAAGATTTTATTTATTTATTCATGAGAGACAGAGAGAGAGAGAGAAGCAGAGGGAGAAGCAGGCTCCCCACTGAGCAGGGAGCCCGATGCAGGACTCGATCCCAGGACCCTGGGATCATGACCTGAGCCGAAGGCAGACACTTAACCATCTGAGCCACCCAGGCGCCCGACCATATAGGTTCTTTTATGTTTGCTTTGCTGGAACTTTTCATAAGATATCTCAGACAACTTTTAGAAGACTCTGGAGGCTAAGAAGCCAAGCCAAGGATCTGCCATCAGACTTCTGCAATACCTCTAGATTTGGGTGAATTCTTCCCTTCTTGAGGTTCCCCAAAATATCCTGAAGTTCCTGGGACTGCCAGAAATGACCTTCCTTATGCACCTCATACGGCTGCTGAAACCCCATAAGCAAGGTACTAGGCTGATTTTTCCAAGAGGCTTTATTGGCTCCATAAAGTCAACAGTAGTTCCTTAAATCTGGTATCATATTTGAGCCTATGCATATCTCTCTAAAATATGACATTCCAGGGGTGCCTGGGTGGCTCAGTTTGTTAAGCGACTGCCTTCGGCTCGGATCATGATCCTGGAGTCCCGGGATCGAGTCCCATGTCGGGCTCCCTGCTCGGCGGGGAGTCTGCTTCTCCCTCTGTCTCTCATTCTCTCTCAAATAAATAAATAAAATCTTTAAAAAAATAAATAAAATATGACATTCCAGTCAAAGCCTTGGTAAAATAACCAATTTTTCCAACTGTTACAAGGAAAACAGATCCATATTGAACTTATGCAAATAATTATATTGCCATGAAAATAAGAATCCTTGCTGAGACTTTCCAAATTCTGGAGAGATCAAGTAGGAAGAAAAAGTAACTGTTTCATCTTTGTTCACAAAGATATACTTTACCAAATTGTTGTCATAGCTAGTTTAAGAGAAAAAAATCTTTAAATCTGGAAAACAAAAGATTAAAGAACCAGCAATGTTTTGAACAAAAAAATTATAATCATCGTCATCTTTTAGTCCTATGTAATTAATTCTTGATCTTTTGTTAGTGCTTTTATGAATCCAGCTTTTCATAAGAGTTTGTAAATTCTTACCCAGTTCAGTGGTATGATCTGAAAGTGGTAAGACACCTGTACTTCCTCCACAGCCTGTACTTGTCAGAGTCCTTTCTATGAATCTTCTTGAAGAGGAATTACTTTTGCAAAAGAATCAGAATAAAACAATAACTGCCTGTAAATGAAAAAAGACTGAAAAATGCCCATAGTTAAAAAAGTCTGATGAGGGTCCATTTAATGAAATCAACAAGGAAATTTATTTATTTCTGTGATACCTGACATTTTAAGATGGTAACTGAAATTATGACTGATAATGTTACATATTGGACTTTTAGGAATTTCATAAAATTTCTGCAACCCTTATATTACTAACATATATCCATACAAGGATATCCATAAAGAAGGTTTAGCATTATTTTTTACTTGGCAATACTTCCCCTGTTTTAACACATCAAATAAGCCCAATTCACTAAATGTCTTTTTTTGTAGAGAGAGAGAGAACAAATTTGAGATGTTCCAGGTGCCCTTTAGAAAATCCCAAAGGTACTTCCAAGTTAAAAAAACTTCATTTAGAATTTGATTTGGGGAAGTTTGATTTTTGTCTTTATTTTTCTCTTTCCTGTTATGAAATAATCAGGTTTTTTTTTTTTAAAGATTTTATTTATTTATTTGACAGAGAGAGACACAGCGAGAGAGGGAACACAGCAGGGGGAGTGGGAGAGGGAGAAGCAGGCTTCCCGCGGAGCAGGGAGCCCGATGTGGGGCTCGATTCCAGGACCCTGGGAACATGACCTGAGCTGAAGGCAGACGCTTAACGATCGAGCCACCCAGGCGCCCCAGGTTTTTTCTTTTTTTAATGTTAGGAAAAATTTACTTTCTTTTTCCTTAAGAAAAATGCATCTTCATACCTCAAGCCTTCTCTTAGCCAAAAACATATCCTACTTTCCTTGCATATAGAGTCTTTTCCTTTATTAGTTCTAGTAGCTTTAGCTTTAATTACATATATTAATTAGAATCTTAACCCTTAGAAAACTTAATTTCTAGTGAAAACTAAAAGGCAAGTAGTTGTGAACTGTTACACCAGCGTTCTTTAGATTGGCCAATTTATGAGTGAATTTAATAGTTTCTAGTCACATACATTTCCCCATAGCACAATTTTTCAATGTGGCACAAGACATGTTTACTAATAGACCCAAATATCTTGAGTGCTCTGTAATGAGAGGTCAAAAGTAGGTAAACTTAGACTTGTTTAACAATTAATGTTTCAGTATTTCATCTTATTTGGAAATAATCTAGACAGTCAATGAATTCTCATCATTTAACATAACTTAGCAGAATTCTTTTTTTTTTAACTTAGCAAAATTCTAATGGTGAAATTTATCAAAGATTTGTGAAATTGTGTTTTTTTAAGATTTTACTCTTTTTAAGTAATCTCTACACGCGATGTGGAGCTCGAACCCACAACCCCAAGATCAAGAGTCACATGTTTCACCAACTGAGCCAGCCAGGTGTCCCGTGAAACTATTTTTAAGTAGGCATGCTATAAGACACAATTACTGCTGAAAAATTCACCTAAAATCTCTTTTCCCACTTACCTCTAAAGAAAGTACTTGCTCCCAACAACTATGTTTAGATTACCCCAAAAAACTTCATTAGACACTCTACAGTCAGTCATCATCCCAAGCTACTTCTCTTCCTGACAAAAGGTGTATTAGAGATAACATGAATTTGACTAGTAAATGGAGGTAGAATAAAAGTTGTATGCCTGCATTATATTTAATGCTAATAACTCTGAAGACATACCGATTTTAATTAAACCAAACTTAAACTAGCTTTTATTTACCAAAGATTATCCCAGATCATATGAACTTGAAAAACATTTGGGTGGTTTCTGTATTTCTGGTTTTAGGAATACTTACTTCAAAAGTGCTCATTTTTAAGCCAATTAAATAGAGCTCTTTTACCAACTAATTTTGGCAATGCCGTCTTCGTAGGGAGAGAGGGAGAAAAGACCACATGTACATATCATACATCCATAGACATTTATAATCATGTAGAGATACACAAACAGAGACCCTATAGCTTCTGTTCCAAAATTTTAGCCACAAATCAGGTACATTAATATAAAACTAGTTTATATATAACAGTTGAATCCAAACTGGCAGATGGAACAAGTTAAGGTTGCCTGCTCCAATGGCTAAAGCTTTTTACTAATGTTTGTGAAGACTTTTTAAGATTTGTATTTGTCCTTGACAAGTAATCATAAATTACTTCCTTGGGTATTTACATTTCAAAGACATGTTCTTCAAGGAACAGAGAAAGAATGTAAGTTTTCTCCTTGGAGTTTTAGTGCCTTTTGGATGGTTTGATAGTCTCCATAAAATATAGTAGCATCAACCTCTAATTAGGGGAGCACCTGTAAAAATAATTCTCTGGACGCAAGGTCAAATGGGGCCGCTTCAGGAATGGAAATGAAGAGGGAGTCATCTGGGTCATTATGGTCATGAAAATGATAAACCCATTGGATCATGCTGATTTTGTGCAGCAGGAGATGGGCCCCATCTTAGTGTTTTCCATTCACTGTGAGCCTTAGCAGTGATCACTGTGATGGAAGGATGAGCATGGAGCCAGGCAATAAATACCCAAGTGAGGACAGGAAGGGACCTGGTATGAATATCGGGGGCTCTAGGGGCCTCTGCCTTCCCATTTCCCTCTTCCTCCTCACTGGAGGCCTCAATAACACTATCGGTCCCCTCAGTGGCAGGGATACCTCTAGAAGTGTGCTTGTACTTCTGCCCCATTCAGGGGAAAGCCGAGGGGTTCAGGATCTGTGGGATCTTGGTGGAAACAAGCACATAGCCTGGATAAGAAAGTTATGGATTTTATGGTCTTTAGAGCAACTGGCCGGTTGATGCATTTTGGCAGCTGTAAGTAACAATTCAGAGCCCATTCCAAGCAAACAAGAAAACTCTCAGTAGCCTATTAGTTCCCCTCTCTCCTTCCTGCTGCATAAAACTTCTAAGGAAGGTTTGAATTTCAGTTAAATTTTAGTTTTTGATCTCAGTTTCTACATTTTGGTTTTATCCCATTACCTTCATCTTATATGTTGTTACCAAAAATTTTAGATGACATCACTGTACACCCTTCTTGCTAGGTGGCTGTTTTCCTTTCCAGGGTGTCCCAAGAGACCTCTCTGGATTGGAGTCTGCCTCCACTAGCATGATATACAGAGGGTCTTTGGGAAAAGCCCCTAGGCCTCTGAGCGTAATACCAGTCTTGGCATGTTGGTATGCATGGCATTGACTAACACCCAGGAAGTGTCCGTGGGCTTTTACATTTATCAAGGAGCTGGTGTACCTCCTCAGTCTTCTTAGGAGGCACTGGCAAAGATATTCAAGACATGTATATTTGTCCATTAATTTTTTTAGTAACATCACACCAGGGATTGGTAGTATCCCATCAGGTCAGGGGTTGAAGAGCAACAACAGTGGGTACCAGAAGTGGTATCACAGAGACTCTAGGCCTCTGTTGTATTCTCTCTCTGGAGGTGCCATTGATTTCTGGTTGCAAAGCTATTTCACTCTTCGGGATTAGGACATGTAGTGCAGGCACAACCCACTGACTCAGTGGTCACAGGTGGAGGTCTCCTGTCTTCCTCTTTTCCTTGTGCCTTTAGCCCAGAGCCTCTCCTTGGACAATAATAACACTCTTGTTATCCAATCTCCTGTCCTCAGCTCCCCTAGGCCATGAGGTGTGAAGGATCCTTTCACACTTTAATGGTCAATTAAGGCCTTTATAATTAGTAGTCTAATCATCTCATTAGACCATATGGTCTTGATCATGGCACTCTGGGGAGATCATTGGATTATTATGGCAGCTGTGGCCTTTTGGGTTGGACACCACACACCACAGAGCGATATGCAAAAGCACAGAGCAGTATGAGACCCCACAAATGGTCCTTCTTTCTCAGACAGGGTTACCCATCTGAGGGAGGTGGTTTGTCAGCAAGTTACAGGTGAAAAAGGGCATTCCCCTCAGGAAACTGCACAGGCTTCATGCTATCCTGCCAGCCACACCAACTGTTTTGTGCCGGCCTCAGCCTATCAATAAGCAATGATGAGGTTGGACTGGCTCTTGTGGTTCTTATTTTAAGATGCCCTTCAGCGGTAACCATCAGGAGACTTTGAAGGAAAGGTTTATTACCTACAGAACCTGGACATTACACAGTAGGCCTGGGGCCACCCAGTGAGGGCATCGGTAGAGAGAGCATGTGGGCCTGGGGTTCTGCTTTTATTGGGGTCCACAGTAGGGGCCTAGGATTTTTTTTTTTAAGATTTTATTTATTTATTTGAGAGAGAGAGAGAGAAACAGCATGAGAGGGGAGAGGGTCAGAGGGAGAAGCAGGCTCCCCGCTGAGCGGGGAGCCCGATGTGGGACTCCATCCCAGGACTCTGGGATCATGACCTGAGCCGAAGGCAGTCGCTTAACCAACGGAGCCACCCAGGCGTGGGGCCTAGGATTTTGAGGGCTCAGTCTTTATCCGGTGAATTTAAAACTTAAGAGTAAGAATTTAGGGGCACCTGGGTGGATCAGTTGGTTGAGCAACCGACTCTTTTTTTTTTTTTTTTGACAGAGAGAGTGAGTACAAGCAGGGGGAGCTGCAGGCGGAGGGAGAAGCAGGCTCCCCTCTGAGCAGGGAGCCCGACAGGGGGCTCCATCCCAGAACCCTGGGATCATGATCCAAGCTGAAGGCAGACGCTTAACCGATTGAGCCACCCAGGTGCCCCGAGTGTTCGACTCTCGATTTCAGCTCTGGTCATGATCTCACAATCCTGAGATGGAGCCCTGTGTCAGGCTCGCACTCGGTGCGGAGTCTCCTTGTCCCTCTCCCTCTGCTCCTTCTCTCTCTCTCACTTTGTCTTAAATAAAAAAAAAAATAAATAAATAAATAAATAAAATCTTAAAAAAAAAAACAGAGTGAGATTTTAAAGTGAAAGAAGAGGGGCACCTGGGTGGCTTGGTCAGTTAAGTGTCTGCCTTTGGCTCAGGTCATGATCCCAGAGTCCTGCTCAGCGGGGAGTCTGCTTCTCCCTCTCCCTCTGTTCCTCCCCCTGCTTGTGCTCTTGGTCTTGCTCTCTCTCTCAAATAAATAAATAAAATCTTTAAAAAAAAATAAAGTGAGGGAAGAGAACAGACAAGTGGCCCAAATGATCAGTTATCAAAATCAGCCAAGATCCCCAAAATAAAGGAGCCTCAGGGGAGGGGAGGTGGCGTGGCTCTTGGTTTATTAAAGATAGCTATGGATTGGATGCCTCAGTAATCCAAGCTTAAGTCAGGCACTGACTTTACAAAAAAGAAAAGAAACCAACAGTCAGTTTATGTGGCCAGAGGGATGTGTCCCAAGCAGAGGGAACCTTAAGCCCGAAGGCTCTGGAGCGGGAATGTACTCAGTGCATTTCAGGAACAAGTAGCAAGGAGGTATTGTATTTGCATCACTCAGCTCTCGCCCTTCCCAGATCCTGGAGAATTCTCTGCCCAGAGCCACGGATTTTCCTCTCCAGCCTATGGGCTCTGTCTGGACTTATTTCTCACTGTTGAGAAATCATCCTACCTCTTGCTTTCGGCCCAGGGCTGGCTTGTGTAATACACAATGAAAGAGCAAGTAGTATCTCAGGACAGAAGGGCCAGGTCTGAGGAGTATCTTCCAGGAACTCACATTAGAGCTGGAGACATGTTTGGGATATTATGTTAGAGAAAACGGAAGCTGGGAGATGAGTGGAATCTGCCTGGGTCCCAGCAAGTCAGCAGTAGGGCCAAGGTAAGGCCCAGGATGCCTGACTTCCACCCTGTCCACTCCATCTCAGGACCACCAAAGCCCTTCCCATCTGAGTCCCCCTAACTTTCTTTCTCATCTCCCTTTCTCTATCCCCAGATACCTAGTTCTGCCCGAAAGGATTTTCACTATTCTTCAAACACATCATCATCACCTTTCAACTCCATGTCCTTGAAGGTAATAATGCCTTTTGTACATCACCTTCTCTCACTTGTGTACCAGGTAAACTCCTACTCATCCCTCAAGGCCTCTCAAATGTTTCCTTCCCTGGAACAATAGTCTAAACTCAGTTTCTCCAGAACCCATTCATCTCTCCTTCCTCTGTGCTCTTATAATACTCTCCACATATATTGATTTTAACATTTACTACCCTCTCCTATAATTGTCTATAATTGTTTTAGTCCTCATTGGATATATTTTTCTCTAGGACAGGGATTATTTCTGCTTCTGTCCCTAGGGCCTAGCATGGTATCTGGCATTTTCTTGGCAATCAATAAATGTTGACCAATAGTGGAACAAATGAAGGAAGATGAAGCAAATTTCTTAACCTCTCAGTCTTAGTTTTATTATCCTTGAAATGAAAGGAAGTTAAACACTAAGCAAGGTTAAATGATGGATAATGAATGTAAAACAAATATCACCATCATTGACTGAGTTGCCCAAGCCAAAAATAGGGAATCACAAAAAATTTCCACTTCTCCCATTCCCTTTTCCCCTCCCCCCAGCTAACCAGTCACCATGGCTTGTTGAACCTGGCTGCAGACCTTGGTAAGAAACTCTAGCTTACAGGGGAATTTCCATTAGGTCAGAAGCATGGGAGGCAAAGGGTGTTGGAGGTAGGAAGTCTATAAGGAAAAGAAGCAGGACAAGAGACTCATGGGTACATGGGCCACAAGAAGAACAGATAAGGGATCCAGGAGAAGGGAGAAATCAGGCTGAGTCCTGGCGACATAGAAACCACTCAAGTCTGTGTGCTCAAGAAATCCTGGTGGACTGGGGAAACAAATAGAAACAATAAAAAAAATTTGTACAGAACGATGCTGTAGTAGAGCACTGCCTCCTTCGGGATACCCCTTCTTTACTTGGCTTACAGGATATCACCCAGCTTGCCTGCTTTTCTACTTATATTTTCGGCCTTCCTCAGTCTGGTTTGCTGCTTCTCCTAGTTTCCTTAAATGCTGACTGTTGCAGGAAACTATTTTCCATCTACACTCACTTCTTTGATGACCTCATCTAGTCTCATGGCTTTAAATGCCATCTATGTACTGATAACTCCCAAATTGGTATCTCTAGTCTAGATCTCTCCCCTGACCTCAGACCTCCTGCTCCCCCCTCCTCCTGCCCTCTCACCATCTGTACTCCAATGAGCATTTCAAACTCCATACATCCAAAAATGAGCTCCAGATAGTTCCCCCCACAAAACAACATCTCCCTTGTCTTTCACATCTCAAGAAATAGCAACACTGGTCTTCCAGTTGTTCAGTCTTAAAAATTGGCTCCTTTCTTCCTCTGATACTCCACATCGAATCTGTCAGCATGCTCTCTTGTCCCTATCCTCTAAATATATTCAAAATTCATCCACTTCTCGTCCCCCACCTCTGGATTATTGTAATAGGCTCCCAGTTGGTCTCCCTGCTTCTGCCACTCTCCCTCCTGAATCTATTCCTCGTAGAATAGCCAGAGTAACTCTGTTAAAATGTAAATCAGATTGTGTGGATCCTCTGCTCAAAACCCTTCACAGGATTCTCAACATGGAGTAAAAGCTAAAGTCATTATTGTGACTTGCAAGGTTGTATTGTCTGGCTCCTGCTATCTCTCTGTCCGCCTCTCCTGCTCTCACCATAGTACTCGATGCTCCAGCCATTCTAGACCCTTTGCACTTGCTCCCTCTCTGAAATGCTCTTTCCTAAATATCAGAACAGTGGGGCCCCCCCCCAATCTTTTTCTTCAGACCTTTACTCAAGTTATCTTCCTAGTAAGGTCTTCCTTGCCCCCCCAAAATAAAACCTCTCCCCTCCCCGTTTCTCTGATTTATTTTTTCTCCTAGGTATTTACTGCAGTCTTAAAACTATATATTTTATCTATCTTTTTTTTTAAGATTTTATTTATTTATTTGACAGAGAGAGAGAGAGCACAAGTAGGCATAGAGGCAGGCAGAGGGAGAGGGAGAAGCAGGCTCCCCGCTGAGCAGGGAGCCTGACGCAGGGCTCGATCCTGGGAGCCTGGGATCATGACCTGAGCCGAAGGCAGCCACTTAACCAACTGAGCCACCCAGGCGCCCCTTATCTATCTTCTTTGTTGTTTATCTCTCCCATTAGAATGGAAGCTGCATGGAGATTTTTGGGCGGTCTGTTTTATTCACCATTGTATAACCACTACTTAGACTAGTAACAGGCATATAGTAAGGCACTCAGTAGGTATTTGTTGAATGAATGAAAACGGTGGACATTTTCAAGAGGCAAATTTTACTCTTTAATGTAGAAGCAGACGAATTTTCCTGGGACCCGGCAGGACAAGCAGTCCTAATACTAAAGGAGGTTGCTGCCAGCTATTTTTCAGCAGGGGTTGGCAGGCAGATCCTGGCTGGGGACGAAGGGGAGGGGTTAAATGGGCTGTTGGGGAGGGGCCAGGCTGGAGAAGCCGAAGAGCGGAGGCTCAAGGAAGGACCAATAGAGTAGGCAAATTTCCAACCTTAACGATGTGACTAAGGTGTGTAACGTCACATCCGGTGTGGTGGGCGGGAGCGGGAAACAAAAGGAGACCAAAGGCGCATGCGTTGGTGTTTCTCAGGTTCTGGCGGGCTCTTCCGCTCAGCCCGAGAGAAGTGCTTCCGGGTTGCCGCCGGCTGCCGCCTCCCGGCGCGGTAAGTACAGAAGCCAGGTTACGGCCGCTCTCTCCCTGCCCCTTCTCTTCTCCCTCCCCCGGAGAAACCCCGTGGCCCTGCCCCGGCTCCTCAGGACCTCCACGTTCAGACGCCTTTTAACATTAAAGAGCTCCAGCTCATTGGCCGCTTCCTCGAGGCTAAGCCCCACCCCGTCGCCCAAGATCCGTCACTCATTGGTGTTTCTTTCTGTCACCCAGCATTTCTTCCAGTTAATTGGCCCTATTCAGGCCCCGCTCCTTTCGCGATTAGCAACCCTGTAAGGGCAAATGCCTATTAGAATCCCGCCCCTGCATTCTTCGTGTTGGTCCAACCCCGCGGTCATTATCATAATAAGCAAAGAATGGGCGGTGGCTTTGAGGCGAGGGGTGGGCTTTCGGAACCTCAGTCTCTGGCCTCTCCTACTTAACGGGATTTGAGGATGGGTGCTGGTGTGCTGGTGACATTGGCCGGGAAGCCGAGGTTCACGGAAGGGCAGCGGCTGGCCCAAGATCGGTCACATGAATTTAGGGCAAAAGCAGAACTAGACGTATGTCCTTTTCTCCTGCTCATCTCCTCCAGTGCCTGGCCTCGACTTCTTCCCGGTGGGAATTCGATGCCCCAACTCACTTGTGATCTAGAGCCAGTCGTTGCCTGTCCCAGGGCCTCAAATTTTCCTGTGAGGTGAAAGGTTTTAATTCAGATTCTCCGGGACCTTTCTGGTCAGTCCCCTCAGCTGCTTAATCCGTGCCGAATTTACTTACTCTCTCACATGATAGTTCATTCAGCCTTCCATTTACTTACTTATCCATTTAGGCCTTTAGAATGTCTTTCTGAACCATAATGCACGTGGTACCCCACCCCCACCCCAGTCAGCTGTGGTTCATGAGAGAGGTGATGAGTGTCCTAAATTTCTCACACTGGGTAAGTATGGTACGGATCATCGTAGAGGGGCAAAAAGTAGGTCTTACTGTTTGGAGGAGGTAAAGATAGTGTCAGTGGAGCCCTGCTACCTCTAATTTTGTCTAATTTTGTAATGCCAGTCTGCATTCTGGATTCATAACTTTACATTTGGCTTCCATTCTCTTCCCTGCCTTGAACAGTTTAAACCACTTTACTTCTCCATATAGTAAATTAATTATCAGAATAACTATGAGGGCGTAGTATAATTGTTATTATTCCCCATTTTACAGATGAGGAAACTGAGGCTCAGAGAGGTTAAGTGACTTGGCCAAGGTCAAACAGCTAGTAAGTGGTGGAGCCAGGACTCAAACCCAGGTCTGTCTGATTCCCACAGAGAAGAGCGATTTCCCTGCTACCTTCTACTCCACCCCATCCCCAAATTAAACTGTAACCAAATAAAACCCCCAACCAAAGACATCTGACAGCTGGATTCACCTGGCCCTTTACCTCAGTCTAGGAGCCATGTCCACTTTGTTTCCCTCACTCTTCCCCCGTGTGACTGAGACACTGTGGTTTAATCTGGATCGACCCTGTGTGGAGGAGACAGAGCTGCAGCAGCAAGAACAACAGCATCAGGCCTGGGTGAGTAAGGACCTGGCATAGTGGTGGAGCCTCAGTCAGGGAGGAGCTTTTTGCCCTGGGCTGGGAACAATCAAGCTGGGAGGCAGGAGGCCTAGGTTCACATCTTTGTATGACCCTGATTTACTGTGGGCCCGTGGGACTTCTGGGCCAGACTGGAGCCTAGGCTCTTTTCCCTAAAGCATAGGAAATAGTTTTGACTTTATTGAGGACCTAGTAGATGTGATATTCTAGACTGATAGTCTCTCACTTCACCCTCACAGTAATCTTTTTTTTTTTTAAGATTTTATTTATTTATTTGAGAGATAGCACAAGAGGGAAGAGGGTCAGAGGGAGAAGCAGACTCCCTGCTGAGCAGGGAGCCCGATGCGGGACTCGATCCCGGGACTCCAGGATCATGACCTGAGCCGAAGGCAGTCGCTTAACCAGCTGAGCCACCCAGGCGCCCCACCCTCACGGTAATCTTATGAGGAAACCATGGCCCAGAGAGTTTATGTAGTTGGATCAAGTTTGTAAGTAAGTGGCAGATGACAAGAGATAAAGGGATTGTCTCTTTCTGGAAACTGGAAGGAAGCTTCTCCACATTTAAGGGGTCATCTTAGGGGCAGAATGGGCCAGTCCCATGTCCCTGACCTGTCCTGCTTGCACCCTGACCATGCTCTCCTCCCACTTTGGCCATAGCTCCAGAGCATCGCAGAGAAAGACAACAACCTGGTACCTATTGGCAAGCCGGCCTCGGAGGTGAGTTGTTCCAGCAGGTAGGGCTTGTGTGGAGCCCAGGTGGACCAAGGCTCTGCTCTACTTCTGAAAGTCCTGCCTCTGGTCCCAGAGCAGTTGTGTTCCTCAGCTCTGGGTGGAGGCTGTAAAGGGGGTGTAGAGTGGGTGGCCATTGGACCCAGCACTAAGGTCCTGCAGAACATGCATCAGCTTCCTAGACTCAAAGGGGCGGGGCAAGGTTGGGGAATGGAGGGTCATTCATTGTTCCCAGAGACTGGCTCCAAGTGGACCAGCCCTTGAACTGGTCCAGGCAGCCCTATAGAGCCTATAGGCTCTCCCCTGCCTCACCAGCACTATGATGATGAGGAAGAGGAGGATGAAGATGATGATGAAGATAGTGAAGAGGACTCAGAGGATGATGAGGACATGCAGGACATGGATGAGATGAATGACTACAATGAGTCACCTGATGACGGAGAGGTCAATGAGGTAGGCAGGGGTGTGGGGGAGGGCCCCTACCCCTGACCCAACTGGTGGCCAAGGGTTACAGAGACTCTGGTTCCAGACGGGCAGGATCTGGGACTGGGGCTGGCTGGGTGGCTGAGGCCCCGTCCCACCCACACCCAGCCTTCTCTCCAGGTGGACATGGAAGGCAACGAACAAGATCAGGACCAGTGGATGATCTAGGTAGACAAGGCAGGGTGGCCTCAGGGAAATTCCAGGCCAGCCGAACTTACCCTGCATCCCCTGCAGAACCAGCTGTTTGCCCCACTGCCTGAAAGCTCACCCTTGGGTATTTCTTCAGCTGCTGCCAGGAACTGGTCTCCTTGGCCCCTCCCAGGCCATCAGTTTGCCCTTGAGTCCCCAGGGCCTGAGCCCAACCCACCTTTCTGCCTAGTACTTCGCCCTTTGGTTGCCAGGTATAGTCTCTTTCTAACTCCCTTTAATAAAGACACAGGACTGATTTTTTCCCCCCCGTGTCTATTCCCTATTTGTTGGTGGGGCCCAGAGGAATCCAGCATCTTCTCTTGAGCTTTAGGGAGAGGGCATACAGGGGACTTAGGGCAAGCCTACCTGACCATGCGGTCCAGGGCTAAGGCAGGCCAGGGTGTCCCTGGCTCTGGGCCCAGGCTCCATCTCTGGCCCAGCTTATACTCATATATTCCTTCAGAGCCTCCCTGTTTCCTCTGATCCCACCTGGAACTGCATGGGCTGGGGAGGGCAGGCTTTCTGAGGCCCAGAGCTGGGACGCCCCTGGAGCTCTTCCAGCCAGCTTCCTTAGTGTTAAGAAAGCAGATTAAATCTCAGAGCAGCACAGGGACTCCTTTGGAGTCACCCAGAAAATCAGTGATAGAGTTGGGTTGGGAGCTCAGGACTCTTGCCTGTTAATCCATGACTCTTTTTGGAAGGAGAGGGGCCAGTGGGACCAAGCAATCTGACAGAACTTGATGCCTGAATCAGTGTGGAACAGGAGTAGGGCAAAGGTGGGAGGATAGCCTTCCCCCCCCCCGCCCCCCTCCCCCGAGCTCAGCATGTGTCAGGCCACAAGCAGTGGGGGGAGGGGATGTTCTGAGGTCCTTGCTTGGGGGGCGGGGTGGAGGGGTAGCAGTAAGTACCCCTGGGCCTGGACCTCAGCCAGGCCCTGCATAGGTGAGCTGGGCTATGCCGTCCTTGATGGCAGGGAAGTCTGGGAGGCCAGTGTGGTGGAGGCGGCAGCGGTAGCGGCCACAGTTCTTGGCATACTGCAGGAAGCGAGGTGCACCAGGGAAGAGCACGTGGTCAGCCAACACAGTGGCACCAGCTGGCAGCAGGGCATGGGCCTCCAGCAGCTGCAGGTCTCGCAGGTAACATCGGGGCCGGTGTGCCAGGAGCACCATGTCTGCCCAACTCAGCTGGTACTGGGTTTGTAGGCGTGGGATCACCTCCTCTGAGCTACTCACGATGAGCTCCACCTGTGGGAGTGGGAGGAGCTGGAGGTGAGGGTGGGAGGGACTGTTCTCCCACACTAAACTCCCGTAGGATCTGGCTTACTTTATGCCAAGTCCTGGCCTAGGTCCCCATGAGTATTCTCACATTTCCTCTGTCCTCAGAAAAACCCAAGAGGTCAGCATCAGTATTGTGATTTCCATTCTGCCAGCGATGAAGCTGAGATTCGGAGAATAAGTGCTTTGCCCAAGGTCATAAAGCTCACAAGACGTAGACAAGGTTTGGACCCAGATTTGCTGGACTCCAGAGACCTTCCTCTTAACTGCTCCTTTGTCATCCAGCAGCAAATACGAGCAAATGACTTGGAACAGAAGGGCAGGAGTTCATACATCACCAAGGGTCACAGTCCCCTATGTGGAGCTGCTGCCTTCTCCTAGGTGGGATTCCCTCACTGGGGGGCCTGGCTAGGGCAAGGCTGGGGGTGGAAGGGAAGAGACAAGGGTTGGGGAGGTGGGGGCTGACCGTGCGCTCGTCGAAGCCAGCCAGGCGGATGAGTTTTTCAGCTACTGCTGCCATGCGTGGGTCCCACTCCACGGTGAGAAGGCGGCCCCCGGGGGGCAGGGCACGGGCAATAAGCAATGTGGAGTACCCGCAGTGGGTGCCCAGCTCTAGCACGCAAGCAGGGGCCTTCTCCTCCACCAGCCGCATCAGGATCTGACCTGGGGGGAAGATGGCTGTTGCAGCAGACATGGGAAACAGATGCAGGGCCCCTGATAGAAAGGGATCTCAAATGCCCACCTGCCTCACTGCAACCCCCAACCAGCTGGGGTCTTCTCAGACTACAGTTCCAGCTGCCCCCACTGGTCCCCTTGCCCCTCCAGGCTTGCCTCCTTCATGCTCCTTTTCATACCAGCCAGTAGGCATCTTTCCAACAAACAGATCTGACCCTGTTGTTCCTTGGTTCCTATGATCCTCAAGGCCTTTGAGATTGAACTTGAGATCCTCAGCCTGACATTCGGGACCTTCTTGGACCCGATCCTATCCAAACTTTCCAGTTCTTCCCATCTGTAGCCTGTATCACAGCCCTCCCAAGCACTGTACCCAGAGTCAACCAAGTCAATGCTGGCTCATTCCATCATGCTGCATTAGCATATGTGACTGGCTTTGCCCCTCCCCATCCCTGTCTTTATCTGCTTGGCCAAGCTGGAAGCAGTTCTTCTAGGCTCTGTGTAAGTGTTGCTTTCTTCAGGAGGGCTCAAGCAGAAACAACTACCAGGCTTCTGAGAGACCTTCGCTAGAACTTCCAGTTTCATTCCCCCTTGTTTTATTCATTGAATATCTTTCTAACCTTGGAATTTAAAAAATTTCTTCAGACTCTAAAAGCAGGAGCCGGGACTCAGACAAAGCCAGGCAGCTGAATGGGATGTGGGAGCCTCCACGGTGTGGGGGAGAAATGCTTAGCACAGGTAATTAGAAAGTTATGGGTTATGTGCTGAGATGGTTGTCCCCTTTATATTATGTCCCCTTTGAGGCCAGCATTTGTGGCTGATTCATCTGTGTGGCCTCTGCCTCCTTTTCCCACCCAGCACCTAGTATAGGCCTAGCACAGAAGGGTGGCAATAAGTGTTTGCTAGATGAGTGAGTAACTTTGCCTAGCCCCCTCATTTGCAGAGGAGAGAAAGACCCAGATAGGATCAGGAACCTGCCCAATGCACCCAGTAGGCAGCGGCAGATCCCAGACCTTCCTTACCATCTTGGGGGTGCTTCCTGGAGCAGAAGGCTAAGGAACACTGACCTTTGACAGGCCCCATGTGGCCCAGGTACTCGCAGTGGCTGCTCCAGTGGTCCAGGGTGGTGAGGATGTGACTGGGGTCCCCAGGCAGGGCATGGGTGAGCACATAGCTGAAGGCCCGCTCCTCAGTCCGCAGCCCTGAAAGGCAGTCTCGGAGGCTCCGCAGCAAGACCATACGCACCAGCAGTCGGAAGTAGTGCCGGTATCGCACCAGCAGTGTCACCACCAGGGGCAGGAAGGCCAGTGCAATGGCGGGGGACATGGTCCCTACCAGGGCTCTGGGGTGAAGGGAGGCAGGGAGGGAAACCCACACCCACCATTGCTTGTCATTTGTATTCCTATATTTTACAAACCATAGCTCAGGAAGGCTGTCTTTTGTCCAGAGTCACACAGCAGAACTGGGATTTGAATCTGAATTGGTCCAATTTCAAGCCCATATACTTTCAAGTACTTCATGCTAGTGTGTGTTGTGCACCCACCCCCAAACCAACTCTTCCCACTTCTACCCCTTGGTCCTATCTTCACCTGGCTTCTTCCACCTGTTTCTCCTCATCTCTGTAGTCACCCCTTCTGGACTGCTTTCTGCAGACCTCCTCTGAGATATCCTCCACCCTCCCTACCCTCTGCCTTCTCTTCCCAGACCCGTTAGTGTGGAGCAAAAGAGCACAGCTTTGTAGTCAGAAACCCCTTCAGACCCTGTGTGCTGTCTCAGTAAAAGGGAATCAAAACACTCCAGAGGGTGTTAGGATGAGATTTCTTCCCATCCCTCCATCTGGTCTTCCCTGAGTGTGGGAGGAATCCTTGATTCTCTATCTCCTCTCCAGACCTGTCTCCCCTCCCCTGCATTCGCCTTTTCTGTTCTCAGAATTCCTTTTACGAGCATGTACAGACACAGCACACAGTCCCCCCACTCGAGCCTCTTCTTCCAGGCCCCCTTTGGGGGATAAGTGCCTTCTCCTCTCGAGTGCCCTGGACCATCCTCCCTTTCCTCCAGTTCTGCCCCTTGTGAGGCCCCTGGTGATGGGGACTAAAATTGAAAGTAAGAGTATATAAATGGATGTGAGTAGGTGAGTGATAGTGAGTTTGAACTGGTGTGCTTGGGAACCCACACTCAAGAGCCCTGCTTACCTGGGCTGGAGGCTCCTGCTTGGGGAAGATCAGAGCATAGGACAGGAGGGGGAGTCCTTGGGACCAGAGAACCCTGAGGCAGGCTGGACCTGCTCTCAATTATTGATGCAGAAGCTGCTGCTGTCACCTGAGACCTGCAGTTCAAGTTACTAGCTGCAGCAACAAGGTGGGGCTAACTCTTACCCTTCTCGAGTGCTGAAAAAATGTACAGAACTCCAGGGTCTTGATCTGAGGGGTAATAAGAGCTACTGGGTTTGCTGACCTCTCCTCTAACTCCTTGTAGCAGAACATGGGACATGGTGTGAGCCAAGGTGATGGGAGGCTGTAATTTACTCAGTTCAGACAACTGACATTTTGTCTAAGTAAATGCCAGGGTGTGGGTCGCAGAGGGGAGTCAGATCTTGTCCCCTTCCTCCAGGAACTCCAAGTTTGGAGGAAGAGACTGATCCAAAAATGGAGAATAAAACATAATGCAGTGCTCCATGGATACAGGGACTTTGGGCTGTTTTGTGAACTGCTATGTATCTAGACAGAACAGTATATGGCACATCAGACAGTAATTTTTGATTCGATAAATGAAGGAATCAACACGGGATAGGGATTAAGCACAGGGAACTGGACATGCCCAAACAATGGGATTGAAGATGGCAATCAGGAGAATACTGTTTGTAGTGAGGCTTGAAGGCAGAAGACAGACCTGGTGGGGAGACAGTGTAGGCCACATGAGGAAAGTCCAGGAGGTCAGTCGGGAAACTGCAAATATTTTCTTACGGTTGGTGAGGCATCACTACAATCCCTGCACCGCCACCACCATCACTACCAGCCCCCACGACCCAAATGCTGGAATGGGAGGCAGGTGAGAGGCTCTGCAAGATCTTGAATGACACACCTGGACCTGTGTTCAGCATCCAAGGGAAGATATGGGGTGGTTCTAAGAAAAGAGCATTGTGTGTTAGATTACTATGGTTGCTGTAAAAAGGCCAGCAAGATCGAAGAGAAATGCCTGAAGGCAAAGCCTGTGAGGTAGCCTGTATCTCTTACAGTTTTGAGCTCTGCTCCGCTTTGGTTTGTGTATGAATAAGGGCTTTTCTTCCAGTAAGTCTCCGATCCCCAGTCCAGGCTGAGAACTCCGTTGGGCGCCACACTCTATGTGTCCCCCGACTGGGGGCTGGGCACCTGGGTCCAACGCTTGTACATAGAGACTTGTGTGCTCTAGGAGTGTAGGGCCTCAGTCCCACTCGCCCCTCGCATAGCATTTAGGAGAGCAAATCATGATGGCATTTGGGATAAGTTCACTCACTGGCCCAGAAAGGTAGCCTGGCAGCCACGCGACCACAAACTACGAGAACCTCTGGAGCCGGTGAAAGAAGACTCACGCTCCAAGACTGGGCAGAGGCTTAAGTCATGTGATCTGCCCCGCCTTTTCATCACATCACGTGTCTCGCATTTTGTCAAGCGGGGTGACCCTTCCCATTGGTTGGTGATGATCACGCGGTGGAGACGGGGCCGGAAGTCGGGTTTGCGGCGGCCGCTGCGCGGCTCTGGGAAGGAATAGGCGGGGAGGCGGGTGGCTGCTTGCTGGATGCGGCCACGGGTCATGTGACCGGAAGGGCTCCCGACGGACGCCGTCCCTCCTCGGCGCGGCCTGAGTGCCCGGCCCGACCCCGGCCATGGGGTGCTGCTACAGCAGCGAGAACGAGGACTCGGACCAGGTGCGGCCGCGGCGGGCGAGGCTCGGGAATGAGGGTTGAGAGGCTGGGGCGTGGGGCCCAGAAGAAAACCTGCAGAAGAGCAGGAGCGGGAGTGCGGGGCTCGTATAGTACGGAGGCCGGGAGGGGACAGATTACAGAGGGGACGCCCGGCCAGGCTCCTATCCCTGTTAAAAGCCCCAGCTTTCTCTACAGTCTCCGCATTGGGGTGTAGGGGCAGCCGCTTGTCCCGCTTGCTCCCACCCCTTTCATCTTATCCCACCCTTAAACCTTTATAGCTTTCAGGGTCCTCACGCTAGGTCTCTGGGAAACTGCCTTCCCAGCTTCCTGTGCTTTTTCTGTGCTTGTATGAGCGGGCTTTGTGAATCCATTCTAGAGACGGGTAAGCTGAGGCTCAGAGTTCGTTTGTCCTGACATGAATCAGGAGTTTGTGTATGCTCTCAGTCCCTGGGGTTGGAGAGGGAAGGTCACTGCTGGTTTGGGGTCAGAGAAGGCCTCTGGAAGTAGATGGCATTTGAGTTGACCAGTGAAGAATTTAATAGAGACAGTGAGGACATCGAGACATGTGGGAAGTTGTTTGGGAAGCTACAAAGTGGGTTTCCGCCCTGGGTGGATTGGATTAGAGAGACGGGATGGGGAGCTCCGTTTGGCCTGCCTCAGTGCAGTTTTTGCTTGGGGCCTGAAGGTTCCTTCAGCTAGAGAGGGTGCCTGTCCTGGGAATTTGACTGTAGATCTGATCCCTTTGCACAGGGGATTAGGCTGAGAAACCTGTGCGGTTTTACATTCTCCCTCTTCCTCTTGGTGCATTCTCACTTCTCCCCACACCTTAAAGCCTGCCCTACCTGCTTGATCTTTTAAGAGTGGGGAGACCTTCCTGAGGATGAAGTCTCAAGCTCTTGGCCACTCACCTTTTTTATTGTCTGTAAGCCTGGATTCTACATTTCAACACATTCTAGAAACGGACATGATAGAAAGACTTCAGCAAGTAGCTCAGAGTCTGGTGGGGAAGATGGTAACAGAAATGGATTTTGTTACTGGTATTCGGGAAGTAGGTCTTTCCCCAGTGACTCACATGAACCTATTTTAGGTTAAGGACTTAAGGTTAGGAAAATGTCATTTGTATGAGAGGCATGAGTGGCTCCTGGGCCTCATTAATTTCCCACTCAGTGAACACATACTTTTATTTCCTATGCCTTATGTTAGGCATGCCTCATGCCCACTACCCCTCACTTCATCCCAGCCTCGTAGAGGACACAGTATGCCTGCCTACTGGGAAAACTGTGGCATAGTGGGAGATTGTCCCCTAAAGAGTAATACAGACTCTTGCAGGGAATGAATCAAGAAGGGTTAGTGTCTTCTAAGAAAGGATACCAGCTTCTAGTTGGGAGAACTGGGCTTGCTGCTTTCCTGAATTTCACCTTCTTGACAGGCTCTCACTTCTGTATTTAACCCCCAGAACGGTGCTCGATCAGTGCTGGGTGATTTAAGGCTTCGTGTGGCAAAAGTCTATTCCATACCCTTCACTATCTCAGAGTCCCTCTCTCAGCTAGCTGTTGGACAGGCCGCTTTCCCATTCTCATCTCTGCTCCTTTATTTTAATAAAAAAATGTATGATGCATTTTTCAAAGGCCTTTATAGTTCTTTCATTTGGTTTTTGCCAAGCGTTTGTCATATAGGTACAGGTTATGTATTTAAAGGCAAGAAAAAGGGGCGCCTGGGTGGCTCAGTCGTTAAGCGTCTGCCTTCAGCTCAGGTCATGATCCCAGGGTCCTCGGATCAAGCCCCACATCGGGCTCCCTGCTCCTCAGGAAGCCTGCTTCTCCCTCCCACTCCCCCTGCTTGTGTTCCCTCTCTCTCTGTGTCTCTCTCTGTCAAATAAATAAAATCTTAAATAAAGGCAAGAAAAAGTTTAGAAAGACTAAGTGATTTAACCAAGGATACAGAGCTGAGTAGTGCCATAGCCATGGTGTCTTGATACCAAGCCATGTGCTTTATCCATTGGGCCAAGCTGTCTCTTTTAGCTGTGCCCATAGACCAGGTGGGTATTCATGGGCAGGCCACATATATGTGTTTGTGCTAGGGTAAACAGTGGAATCCTGACTCTTGGTTTGACACTGACTCAGGGACAGACCTTGGTGTGAAAAACCTCCTCCATGCTGCACTTGGCCTTTTGGGGGTGGGGTGATGTTATTTGTCCACTCTGATGGGGGTAGCCTGGCCTCTTCTGGGAGTGTAGGTCTCAGGAAAACAACGTTGTTCTTGAAGAACCCCTGATGGGGGGAAAACTACCCAGTCCTGCAGGAAGATCTGTCTCAAGTAGGGTTGGGGGAAGGATGACACACAGGAATCAAACTCAGGGTTCATTTTGAAGCTAGCTTTCCTTTGAGATAGTTTGATCTTTGGCAAATATTTTGTCTTTCTAGCCCTTTAATATTTAGCCTGTGTTTTAAGGAGGAGGGGTTGTGTCGAGGAGTTGGGAGGTGATAGGGTAGAATCCCACAGCTTCTGTCTCATGCTTTTGGGAACTGGGGACACTTGGGCAACCTAGGGTTGAGAAGGAAGAGTATTGTGAAAAGGGCCTGCCCTAGGGTGGGGCAGGCGGGCAGGAGGAAGTGGCCCTCTGTAAGGAGCGTTGTGGAGTTGTGGCCAGGGGAGCTGGGAGTCCGCAGTGGGAAGGTCTGTGGTAGGAACTGAAAGTGGGCTGGAGTGGAGCACTGGTGGTCTGGCACTGAGGGTTTGTGAGTCAGCATTAGGCAGGATGGCCCCCTTGTCCTTGGCTTTGTCCTGGGCACCCTTGCTCTTTACGGCTTGGATAGATACCCAGCAGGTCAGCTTATCCAATTTGTAGCTGACACAAAGCCAGCAGGGATTTGCAGCGGATGGGCTCAAGGCAGGGTCGTATCCAGAGATTGCAGTAGATTAGAACGAGGAGAAAACCACACAGAAATGTGAGGAACCAGGGAGACTTGGTCTGGCCCCAGGTTAGTTCTGGGAGTTGTAATTATCAGTGTTGGCTAGCAGTAACAGGACTACTGAAAATTAGCAAAACCACACTACTAGAGGTGTGGTGGCATGGCAAGGGAGGGAGCAGCTCCATGTCAGCTCAGGTTTCACCAGGTGCATCAGGTTTGGTTCTGGGAGTTGTATACAAAGAGAGCATCAGAGGAGAGTGAACACTTGAGAGTAGAAGGGACCTGCCCTCAAGAAGGGGGCACACTGGGACTGTGTGACCCAGAGGCTGGGACTCCTGCCCTGACATTATACAAGGAATAGAATTGTTTGGGGGATCAGGAGTGCCATTCTTAGGCTCCTGACCTGCATCAGGTGCTAGACTGTTTTCTGAAGCTCTAGAGCTGTTACTGAATACATGCTTTGTGCCTCTGTCCATCCTTTCAGGGCCTCTAGGACTGCTTGGTTCCACTTTGATTCATCCCAGACCACCAACTCAGCTGAGCTCCCAAGGGCAGGCAGGACTGAGCCTTAGCTGACATTCTACACACTTAGGCACTTAGGGTATTTTTTGGTGCTTAAAGGTCAGAGCTGGGCTGAGAGAAGAGCCCAGGAAAGGCAGCTAAAGGCTCCAGAGCTGACTTCTCCCCTATGGCCTCTCCTAGGACCGAGAGGAACGGAAGCTGCTGCTGGACCCTAGCAGCCCCCCTACCAAAGCCCTCAATGGAGCTGAGCCCAACTACCACAGCCTGCCTCCCACTCGCACAGATGAGCAGGCCCTGCTCTCCTCCATCCTTGCTAAGACAGCCAGGTGAGCACCAAAGGACCAAGCCTGGGCAGAGCTTCTCCATCGATGTTAAAGGATGGGATAGAGGGGCTGGGCCCAGGACATGGGGGATGGGACAAGGTCAGTGGCTAGAGGTGCCTCTGGGCCCAGCCCTGCTCCAGTGGGCAGGCAGGGACACTGGGGTCAGATAGCCCCGGGGTTGGCACTTGGCAGCGAATCCTGCGTGTCCCTCTTGAAGCACCTGTCATGTTCTCTCTGCCTCTTCTCCCCAAAGCAACATCATTGATGTGTCTGCCGCGGACTCCCAGGGCATGGAGCAGCATGAGTACATGGACCGGGCAAGGCAGTACAGGTGAGACCTGGCCAGCTTCGGACACACATGCACACGCGCGCGCGCGCACACACACACACACACACACACACGCACCCCACCCCGGTCGGGCTCCTTGGGCTCCTCCCTGCCCCTCCATCCCTTATCCAGCTTTGGAGCCTGAGCCCCAGTCCACGCTTCTTGTTTGGGTGCAGCCCAGGAGACTGATAACAAATCTCTCTGGTACCGCAGCAGATGTTCATGTCAGCCCTGTTTGCCCCGTGGCCCTCAAGGGTGCGGAGGCCAAGGGAGGTGGGCCTGGAGCGAGTTTGTGGTGAGCGGAGGTGCTTGTCACCCTGCTTCTCTGGCCTGAGGGAGCGAGGCATGCCTGGGCTGGGCAGGGCAGGGCAGACCAGGGCAGACCGGCCTGACCGCCCACCCCCCTCCATCCTCTTGGCCAGCACCCGCTTGGCTGTGCTGAGCAGCAGCCTGACCCACTGGAAGAAGCTGCCGCCGCTGCCATCTCTCACCAGCCAGCCCCACCAAGTGCTGGCCAGCGAGCCCATCCCCTTCTCCGACCTGCAGCAGGTGAGCCGCCCCTGCCTACCCTTCCCTCACCGCCCAGGCTGTGGCAGAGGGTTCACCCTCTCCGTCTCAGAGGCGGTAGGGAAGTGGAGTTAGGGAGCCTGGTAGCTCGTGTACCCCACTCACCCTCACCTCTCGTACTTTGTATCTTCTTCTTTCCACCTTTATTTTCTCCCTCCCCTTTGTTCTTTGCCGTCTTTCCCATCCCTGCCTTTCTCTTTGGCTCCCTGTCCCTCACCATCCCCTCCTCTCTCGCCACCCAATCCCCCTCCCCGGCTTTCTGGATCTCCCTTCTCACTGCCTCTCTCCGTTCCTCTTGTCCCTGGCCCCTCTGTCTCAGGTCTCCAGGATAGCTGCTTATGCCTACAGTGCACTTTCTCAGATCCGAGTGGACGCAAAAGAGGAGCTGGTTGTACAGTTTGGGATCCCATGAAGAGAGGGATCCTTGGACAGCTCTTCTCTTCACCCCGTCTCCACCCTGCCTCCCCTGGCCCCCAGCCTCACTGCGGCTCACACAGTACCCTAACCTGCTACTAATCACAGAGAAGAGTGTGGAGGAGGAGAAGAGTGAGGCTGGAAGCCTCAGCAAGTGAGGACGGAGCAAGGGAGGGCAGAACCATTTGGGACTGGTGTTCATAGCCCTGGCCAGGGATGAGGTGGGGATTGAAAGGTTAGGGCCTAGTAGGTCTTCACCGTCACTGGGAAGTTGGAGGTACCACTGTGAGGGTGATCCCTAGGGGGCCTGTGGGGGCCCCCTTCCCACCCTTTCTCTTGGCCTCACTCCTGTCTCCTTCTCCCTGACTTGGTGCTCACATGCACCTCACTAGGGTTTGTGACCAGGGTCTGGACGAGCTTGAATTTGAATGAATTGAGTTTGTATTTCTAGCACCCTGGGTTTTTACATGTTTGGGGTTTTGGGGTTTTGTTTTGGTTTGTCGCCCTCGATAAAGGAAGTGTATTCATCTGTGTGCTGGTTGCAGCCCCTCTGTCCTGCCCACCACCCTAGTACTACTTCTGGTCTGTGAGCAGTGAGATGGGTGAGGGGGAGGAGCACGTCTTCCAGGGGCACTGAGAGGAATCTGGGAGATAAGGGTTCAGGGCTCCCAGGTCTTAGCTGGAACTCGGCCTGGGCTAACCTCAGATTGGATAAGACTGCTTATCCCTTCCCCGATAATGGGAATACTGTCAAAGCTGAACAAACTTGAATCCGAGGCAGCTGTCACTGTTGGGGGCCCTGCCTCAGGTTCAGTGGAATTACCAACAAGCCCAGGGTTGCGGGGGGAGGGTAAAGGCAGACCAAGGATACTTGACATGGAGCCAGCAAGCCACTGTTTTCAAGCAGAAGATTCTTTTTATCAAATGAAATCTCAAGCAGAACACCAGCATGTAAAACAGTGGAACCACTCTGATCTGATTGAAGTGGGGGGTTCAGAGATCACAGCCTATAAAATCTTCTCTGAGGCATTTCCACAGAAACTTGGCGCTCTGTGAAGCAGCTCTGACCCCAGGATATCTGAATTGAAGAGTAAAAGAAAGGGGCCCAGAGAGATTAGGTAAGTTTCTCAAGGCCACACAGTGAACCAGGTCCCCTGCGTCCCAGGCCAATAGGCCTTTCCCTCCACTGCCTCCCTCTTATCAGCGAAGTAAGACTGGAGCTACTGACAGTTGCCTGAGTTGGAGGACATTTTTACAGGGCACAGATGACTTCACATCTGCTCAACTGCTCAAATCGTTTATTGTCAAACCAAACTGACCATCCTCGGCCTTTAGGACTGCTGGGGCCCTGGGAACCTCAGAGTGCATTCTGCTTGATCCGGACCTTCTTGGGCTTGATGTTCATGCGTTTCCACACTTCAGCTGAGGCATGGTCTGCCTTGGTGACCCCACTGAAGTCGAATGTGGTGATACGGGGCAGGGTGCACAGCACATATTGCCTGTGGGGAAGACTTGGGCTGGGGGCCAGCCCCCCACCAGAACCTCCTTCCCCCTCCACCAGTTGGTGCTCTCTCCCCTAACTGCAAGAATGGAGGGACTGAAGTATAATTTGGGGGAGACAGAGTTTCCTCTGATGGATAGTAAGACAGGAAAGATCTCCACTCCCTTCTCTGTCCCAGCATGGCAGAACAATGGTATTGGATTTCTTCTCTCTCCACCTCCTTTCCCTCAGGGGAGCCCAGCTTCAGGGCCGGGGCACTTACCTATACCCCTTCTCTTCCTCTATGGGGTTCCCGTGGAGTGTGAGGCTCCGGAGCCGCGGGAGGACAGCCAGTTTGTTCACCTCTCCCAGGCGCTGGATGCTGTTGCCATGGAGGTAGAGTACACTGAGGTTGAAAAAAGTTGTCAGGACCTGTTGGGGAAGGAAACCAAAAGCCAGGATGGACAGGGCCCTGGATCTGTGCTCAGGACTGACTTGTGGGCAAAGAAGGAAAAGTTTGGGAAACAACTTGCTTTCCAGTCTATGCCACCCCCCTGCAGCCATTCTGGATAACTCCGACCTACTTTTCATTTAACTCGGAAGGAGTACAGGGGTATCACATGGCCATAGAGCTGTGATCTGAGGGGCGGGAGGTATGGGCCTGGGGCCTAGCACAGCCACTGACTTGCCGGGGGCCTGGGCTCTCCTGCTTCCCCCTGAGCCTCAGTTGCCTCTACACTGAAGACCTTTTTAGCTTTGGTGATCTAAGAATCTTTCACAACAAGGGACGGGTAGAGAGCATCACGCTAGGTACAGAAGAGAAGCTTTCAAAATAGTTAAATTGAGATCACTACTACCTGGGGAATAGTTTCCAACTCATGCTGTAGCTGCTTTTCCTCTGATAGGGATCCTGGACAAGAAAGGGTCAGTTGTGTTTTATAAAACTTGAGTCTGAGTTCATGGAAAATAAGTGCTGTACTTTACCTACCTCTTCCACAGAAGAACTCAGCACAAGGCACAGTGGGTGCCCGATAACAAAAACTATTATGTTCCTGCAGCCTGCTACGTGCCAGTTGGCTTTCCTAATTCTCATTTAATCCTCATAAAACCTTTATGTTTTGTGGGGGCACATGCTCCCCATTTTTTCAGACAGGAGGGCTGAGATTTTGAAAGGTTGGGTATCTTGCCAAAATCCCCAAATAAGAGACAAATCTAGGATTTGAACCTACATCTTTCTGGGCCCACAGCTGTGTACTTTGCACAGCGCTGTGCTGCGGCACCACTTCCTGTATAATGTGTGGGAGGTAGAGCGCTGGGGGCTGGACGAGGTGGTATCAGGCCCACCCTGACTGGACACTCGGGGCTGGGTACTCACAGGGTCAATGGAAGTCAGGTCGTTGAAGGACAGGTCGATCCAGGCCAGGTTCTCTGGATGCTCCAGAAGCAATGAAACCACATGGCTGAAGTCTCTCAGGTCATTGAGGACATTGTTGTTCAGCCACAGGGACTGGGTCAGTGACTTCCCTGACTTTGAGTGCCTTATTGGTCGTAGCCCTGTCCGTGGCTCCTCGCTCGTCAGGTCTGTGGGGACAGAGTGAGACGTGGGCTATCATCTTTGCTTTTCTGTTTTAGGGCTGAGAAGGGACAGAGCTGGGAGGATTTACAGCCTAAGCTATAGCTGGAGGGACTGCCAGGACCATAGCCTCATGCTTGAGTCTAGCATGACTCTACCTGCTGTCAGTACAGGACCCCGTCCCACAGGCCTCAGGAATCCAAGTAAACTTGGACTAAGAGTCAAAGACTTCCCATCCCAAATTCTTGGTTTGGGTCACATGGTCTTCTCATGTCTGTCATATCATTGGGTCTGGGGACGGGGGAGAGGCAGAATCACTCACTTTATGGAAACTAAGAACTAGAATTGTCAGGCTTGAACGAAGATGATTATAGCACAAAGTCTAGAGTTATCCACTGGTAGAGCCTATAGCGTTCACTTCAGTACAACACCCTCCGACGTCCTCTCTCTTGCATTACTGCTGAGCAACTGTGTATGTGCCAGATACTGGATGTATAGTGGTAAACAGAATGGCAGATCGTCTGTGCCAAGCTCTGGATGAGTAACAAGGCAGGGATGAAGCAGATGTTTGTGCCTTGGAGGAGCTCATATAGGCAGGATGAAAACAAGCTGGCAGTGACAGCAATGGAATCATGAAGAAGGACTCCTGGCTCAGTCTGGGCACTCAGGGAAGTCGAAACCTGAGCTGGAGCTCAGTGGATAAGGAGACCTTAACCAAGCAAAGGGTGGAAAGGGCAAGAGTGGCACCACACAAGTAGAGGCATAGAGGTGTGAAATGGTGTGTATGCATGCACTGCTCAAGGTGGGGGCAAGGAGGAAGAAGCCAAGGAGCCTTGAATGCCAGGCAGAGTATTTTGGACTTTTATTCTGTAGATGATGGGAAGCCACTGGAGGGTTTAGACAAAGGAGATGATCCAAATCTTTCACACTGCAGAAAGATCATTCTGAAGCTCTGGCGTGCAGATGGATTAAAGGGAGTGGGTGCGACTGGAAGATCAGTGTGGCTCCTTGAGTCATCCAAGCAAGAGATGAGAGGGAGAGAAAATCAGCATGACTTCAAGTTGACTGGATGTAAGCGTAAAAGAATAATCTAGGGTGGTGCCCAGTTTCTTGTCTAAGGGACTGATAAGGAATTAGAAAAAGACAAACCAGGGTTGGAAAGGTGAGTCCAGGCTTAGCCTTGGTGTGTGTCTGAGGTTCCCATAACAAAAAGGTGGAGGAGCCAAGCAGGCAGTTGGATACAAAGGTCTGAAGCTCAGGATACGGATAAGAATCATTAGCATAGAAGGTGTACAAGTTAGAGAAGTAGAGGAGATTCTACACGGAGAGTGAGGGTAGAAGGGAGGTACAAGGAGGAAGGGGAGTCTATTAAAAATGAGTAATGAGGGAAGGATGGAGGGAGAACCACAAGAAGATAATTTTACAGATGCTCAGGGAGTGCAGAGTTTATAGGAGTGAATTTCAGGGCGATAGAACTGAAAAGTAATTTTGGCAACTCCAGCCCCTGGTGACCTTGGTGAAGGCTGTTTCAATGAAATGAGAAGGACCTGGGAACAGAAGCTAGACTGGACTCAGTTCAAGAGTGAAGGGAGGGTTAAGGAAATCTAAGCAGGTAGTGTAAACAACACCCTCAGAAAGTTTGGCCAAGGAGGAGAGAGGATAGGGAAAACAGAGTGTTCCAAACCATCTGTGTAGACCCCCACACACTTTTTGACAAATGAGGTAGAGAGGATGGGCCCTGCCCAGACTCATAGTGGCAGAGCCAGAACCAGATAACCCCCTATGGCTGAGGGGACTATATTTTTCCTCTTGCCCCTAAGCCTCTCATTACTTGTCTAAAGCTGTCTCTGGGGAAGGAAGTATTTAGGATTTGCTGAAGCTGGCCAGCTGTCTTCACTCCCCTCAGCTCTTATTGGACACACTTCCTCTCTTCCACCTACCCCCAGAGTTAACTTCCTCTCCTCTCGGCTGCAGGTCAGGCAGCATCCACCAGGTGGCTCTCCGCCTTAGTGCTGGAGTGAGCAGGATCCCCGGTCGGGGCCGAGCTGGGGGGAGGTGGCAGAAGGACACTGAAGCAGAGTACTCCAGCTCCTGAATAAACTAATCCTGCCCCCCACCTCAACGTATCCTGAGAACCCCCAATGAAATGACACAGCTGAATAAAAGTTAGGGTTAAAATAAACCCACATATAGATTAGCATCCAGCCTGATGAGGCAGCAGCTTGGAGGCTGCCACTAAGCACGGGCGGATCTCCAGCTCAGAAGCAGCCACTGGTGGAACTGTGTTGCCTAAAACTTGAGGCTCCCATCCAGGCTGCCGGTATCAAGAGTGGAATGGTGTATCCCATTGCTACAGGTTTCTGTTCCCTTTAGATTCCACCAGGGTACTGCATTAAGGATCTGTTGACACTGCCTTGTTCAGAGTAGGCCTGTGGAATATGGACCACAGATATCAGTGCCCAAAGAACTGGGGAGTGTTTAGCCCCAGGAAGACCTGGGAAAACGTGATCCCGTCTTCATATCTCTGAAGGGTTGCCACACAACTTTTTCTTTTTCACATGAACTTTTCCATGTTCCCTAGAGGGTGGGAGTTAGTTTGATAACTTCGTCATGTCATCCCTCACCCCATAATGGAAGGGGTTGGCAAGTGTGTCTTGCAGTAGACTCCCTTAACACTGTAGGTTCATGAGCAGAAGTTAGAGGACTATGGGTTGGATATAGTCTAAAGTCCTTGCCATTTCAGAATCTATAATCCATCTATTGGTTTACTTTAGCAAATAGTCTATCCAGTACCCCCAGACTCTGGGGAACTTGAGGGGACTGGCATTTTGGGGCTTGGATGTGCTTCTGTTCCCCTCCTTACAAGACACAGCAAGGAGCACAATGCCTGGCATGTATGTATACACATCTGCTCACTAAATAGTAGGTGCTCAGTAAATATTTAACCATTGAATGAAGGAGAGGGCATCTGTACAGACCATGGTTTGTGCTGTGGAGTCATCTGTGGTTGTAGTAGATTGTTTCTCCCCTCATTTTGAAGGTTCCAGAGAGTGCAAAGCTCTGTTTCCCCGCTCAGAGTTGGGAATTTCCAGGGTAGGCAGGAGCCATACCTCCCTCATCTGTCACCCCAGCTATCTTGTACAGAATCATTACAGCTAAAACCCTTGTGAAACACAGACTACATCAATCAGAAGTGATGCTGTGCACAGTCAATAAAGATCACAGTAGGTGGGTGTATACTCCTGAGAGAATATGAGTGAGCCACTGTGGCTGGCGCAAACCCAGTAGTATCCCCAACTCAAGCCAGGCCTAGTACCCCCTGGATAACTATTTGCCTTCTTCCTGATCTTAAAAGTAGCCACCAGTTGCCTATGAGAGAAAACCAAAGCCAGTTATTGGGTCTAGGATATATGGGTACAAGCATGTGTTCTGTGAGAGCAGATGTACAGTGTTTTATGAGAAGCCAGATAGCAAAAGCCAGGGACAGAA
This sequence comes from Zalophus californianus, assembly GCF_009762305.2. NCBI lineage: Eukaryota > Metazoa > Chordata > Mammalia > Carnivora > Otariidae > Zalophus > Zalophus californianus. Next base: position 59,438,074 of record NC_045605.1, read on the forward strand.
CTTCCTTGGAAAGAAGCATATTACCCTGAGAATATGACACTGCTAAGAGCCTTCCTCTGTCTGTTCCCGAAGAGTATGAGCCACCTATTTACAAAGACACTGAATAATAAAATGGGAATGAGCATGGGTAGTGCTGGAACCTGCAATAATTATGGGTGATAATGGAATAAACTTGGATAGGGCTGGAATGAGTATAAGATATTTATCAATAAATATTTAAACTGGAAACATGCCCCGAATAATGAGACCCTGCATGTTTTACCAGTGATCAGAATAGGCTTGTGTCCTCAGAGGAGTTAGGGTTCCGCCTGTTTTCATTCCTGTCTTCCTCTTCAGGTAAAAACAGGAGAATAAAACCATTGGCTGATAAACTGGTTTCCCAATTTCCTTCCACCTGACTTCACTGTTGTAGCCTGGATTCTTTTGAAGATGATCAATTACCCCTTACACCCCTGCCACCTACTTACCCCCTACTCCTCTCAAAAACAACAAAAAAATCTGCAAGCAAACAGGAAGACTCTCTTCAGGCTCTTAAGTAGAAGACTGCTCTCTCCCTGGGAACCATACCCAGCCTGTTGCCATGGTGAGTGGAGTGCTGTGCTCTGTGGGCTGACCTTGGATCACGTGGATGCTTCGGAAGGAGTAGTCAAGAGGGGGCTCTTGCACCGAAGTGTTCATATAGTCCGGTTTGCTCATAGCTCAGGCCATCATTTGTCAGGTGTAAGCATTGGCCCTGGGAGTCCGGGTTCAGCCTGGGGGCGATAGAGAAGGACTGGTGTTCCAGGTACAAGGGGTTTAGGCTTCCAGGTATCCCCAGAGCCCTGCACCCTTGCTTTCTACCCTCCACCACTCCAGGCTTGCCTGGCCGCATTTCTGTTTTAAGACAGTAATCACCATTCCTTGCATTTGTAGGGCACTTCCTACTTCTCAGAGCACCTTTACATCCCTTAGAGCTCATTGATAGTTGTAACACCCATTTCGACTTTCCACATAAAGAAACTGAGACCCAAGGGTAAAAGCACTTGCCCGGAGTTAAGCCAATGAGTCAGTGTGGACTGCGATCCTAGACTCCCGAATCCTACTCTGAGGCCTTCTGTGCTACTCCACAGTAGTTACCATGGAGGCTATCTTGGTACCTACACTCCAGTGACATCAACTGGGCTATTCTATTGCTTAACAAACCCCTGAGGGCCTTCATTGGATCTGGTGTCTGACAGCCCTTTGCCAGGCTGACCCAGCTGGGGATTTGCCTCCTTCTCTGCTCACCTTGTCTGTCAGCCCCATTTCCTTTCCATCCAAAGACCCTACTTTCAGCCACATCCTCAATGTACTCCTACATACATAAGCACATACACATGAAACCAGAATCTACCTCACTCACCTGTCACCAGTGCCTGAAACTCCACCATTAGGGATTCATTCCTTTGGGTTCAGGGATTGTTCCCTGTCAAAATGGAAATACCCCTGAGAGGGGTAAACACAAGTTATCAGTCATTTACAATGTGGTGTGAATTGTCTTATCAGATCCTTTCCGATTTGTTAGCTCAAGTAAAGCAGAGATATTTTCAAGAGACTGGGGAAAGCCATGAGAATACTACTCACCTGGGAAGAAGAAAGCTGAAAACACACTTTACCAAGGGGTTTTGTATGTGACAGATACAAACAAAAGACACATAGACTGACAAGGACATGTCCCAGTCAACCTCCCCTTCACTTATCCACTGCTGTCACCTCTTTTGCTCACTACACCTGCTTTCCAAAAGGATTTGAGGTAGTTTATAACACACTCATAAAACAGGATGATTTGGGCGCCTGGGTGGCTCAGTCGGTTAAGCGACTGCCTTAGGCTCAGGTCATGATCCTGGAGTCCCGGGATCGAGTCCCACATCGGGCTCCCTGCTCAGCAGGGAGTCTGCTTCTCCCTCCGACCCTCCCCCCTCTCGTGCTCTCGCTCTCATTCTCTCTCTCTCAAATAAATAAATGAAATCTTTAAAAAAAAAACAGGATGATTTATAGAATGGAGTTGTCCAACTGAAATATAATGAACACTATAAATGCAAGCCACATAAGTAATTTTTTCACATATGTAATTTAAAATTTTCTAGTAGCCATAAAAAGGAAAAGTCAAAAGAAACAGGTAAAGCTTAATATATTTTATTTAACCCAATATATCCAAAATAACATTCAACATATAATTGCTATTGATAATTGAGATATTTTATACATCCCAATTTGGACAAGCTACCTGTCAAGTGCTCAACAGCTACAAGTGTCTAGTGGCTACCAGACTGATGTAGGAAATGGAAACATGGAAGAGAAAGATCAGAAGGCAGATTAAAGGAAGAGAAAGAGATGTACGATGGAATTAGGAACTGGTCTATGTTATCTCTGAAATTCCTTGCAGCCAAAGTAAAAAGGGAAAACTTAGGATATGCAGTTCTAGATTATATGCAGAAAATGAAATCCACACATTTTCTTAAAATGAATTTCTCTTAAAAACCAGGGACCTTGGGGCACTTGAGTGGCTCAGTCGTTGAGCATCTGCCTTCGGCTCAGGTCATGATCCCAGGGTCCTGGGATTGAGCTCCGCGTTGGGATCCCTGCTCTGCGGGAGGCCTGCTTCTCCCTCTCCCACTCCCCCTGCTTGTGTTCCCTCTCTAGCTGTTATCTCTCTCTCTCTGTCAAATAAATAAATAAATCTTGAAAAAAACAAAAACAAAAAACCAGGGACCTGACAGTATATAATTCAGCTTAAGCTTAATACAGTTTGAGTAAATTCCTTTTTTGGTGTTTTAACACGTAGAGGAATGGAAAGTGAATGTCTTCCTCTCAAAAAGCAGCAGTCTCAACTGAGCTTTGTGGAAGTGCCACCTTGAGTCATTTCACAGTTGAATTCTCTATCAAATCCAGACTGGCCGGGTGGGCACCGACTGTTGATTAGGGAGACCTGCATCTTTTAGGTATCAAATATACAGACAGACAACAAAGAACACAGGCTTTTCTGGAACTAGAGGAACCTAGCTTGTGTTCTCACCTAGACAGAGAAGCCCATTCCACTAGAGCACCTACAACAAGTTTGATGTCTTTGAGTGAGATTGGATACTTTTCTCAAAGTCCTGTGTTGGGATCCCAGAGTTCTGCACTGGACATGGATTTTAGCCTAAAATATTTAAGGGCAGAATTTTACCATTAGTTTCCTTGACCATCAGAGAACCTAACTCAGTGCAGTTCCTAAGAACTTCTGACTTTGTGTCATACACAAATGCATCATCCTTATGCATTTTTCCGGATGAGTTACTATTAAAAATGGAGCCCCCAGTAGTTAGATAAGTTTGCCAATTGGAAACAGTTGTTATTCTTCTCCATTTAAATAGTAGCCCAGACTGTGAGCTAGCACTGTCTTATTCATCATCTGACACAGAACCTGGCTTACAACAGGCACTCAAGAAATGTTTGTGGGAGGCATGAATGAGAAACTGCCAAATTCAAGGCTTTCTGTTTTGCTAGTGTTGATGGTAAGCTGCTCTTTCTAACAATTGGCTCCCAGGTTCAGCTATTTCGGTCTACACCTCATTCACAGTAAGAAACTCAATTCAAATCTGCAAACATTTATGGAGTGCCTGCTGCCCTGTGCCTGAGCAGAAGGAATGAAGCCTAGATAACAAATAATAGAGCAACCCTGTCTGTCATGAGCACAGAAAAGCCTGCTAGGTTTCCACTGATTGTGGCAAACCAGCCTGCATCCAGTTCTAAGAAACAGCTGCCTACTTAGTGAATATTCTCAGGTTTTATTTTATTTTTATTTGTTTTAAGATTTTATTTATTTATTTGACAGAAAGAGACATAGCAAGATCAGGAACACAAGCAGGGGGAGTGGGAGAGGGAGAAGCAGGCTTCCCGTGGAGCAGGGAGCCCGACGAGGGGTTCAATCCCAGGACCCTGGGATCACGACCTGAGCCGAAGGCAGACACTTAACGACTGAGCCACCCAGGCACCCCTATTCTCATGTTTTAATACTCAGGCCTAGTGTACTCTCTTTGATGAAGCCTGTCTTTCCAGATAAAATTGGTCAATGTGTTCTGTGGTAGATTGATTCCCTTGATTATTCCTATTCCTGGTCTCCCTCGTATCTATCTCTTTTGCCCTATAAGTCTGTAGTTCTCCACTCCGATGCTGGGCTCAGCCATGTGACTTGCTTTGGCCAATGGGATACTGGTAAACATGAAGCAAACAGAAAACTTAAAAGAGAGGGCTTGCCCTCTTGCTTTTTGCCTATGCCAAGAGAAAATCACTACCCTACAGGAGGGATGGGAGAAACATGTGCAGGTGAGATAGGTGCAGAGAGCTAGTGTTCCCAGCTGAGGCCATCCTAGACTGGCCAATAACCAGCCTACACCAAGTCAGGTTCAGGATAGTCACAGATGCCTGCAGACATATGAATGAGCCCAGGCAAGACCAGAAGAAACACATGGCTGACTTAGAGACTTGGAAGCAATAATAAATACTTTTTAAGTCACTATGGTTTTGGATGGTTTGTTATACAGCAATAGCTAACTGATACATGCCCCTACTGTACTTTGAACAAAATTTTATCACAGACTGTTTCTTCATCTGTAAAATGGAGACAAACCTATCTTGAGAACTATTGTATGTCCTGCAGCAGGTGCTAATATTAATACACTGAAGCAGCTGTATTCTCTGTACTCATTTTTTTTTAAAGATTTATTTATTTGAGAGAGAGGGGGCATGCACACGTGAGTGGGGGGCTAGAGGGAGAGAATATCAAGCAAACTCCCCACTGAGTGGGGAGCCTGATGTGAGGTTCAGTCCCATGACCCCGAGATCATGACCTGAGCTGAAATCAACAGTCGGACATTTAACCCACTGAACCACTCAGGCAACCCCCCACTTTTTTTAAAGTAGGATCTATGCCCAGTGGGGGTCTTGAACTCATGACCCTGAGATCGAGAGTCGCACACTTTACTGACTGAGCCAGCCAGGAACTCCTGTACTCGTTTCTTTATAAACTTTCTATTCCTTCCCTGTAAGCTCAAGGCCAGGGACAGAAGTCAGACTTCTTTTTTTTTTTTTTTTAGATTTTATTTATTTATTTGACAGAGAGACACAGCGAGAGAGGGAACATAAGCAGGGGGAGTGGGAGAAGGAGAAGCAGGCCTCCTGCGGAGCAGGGAGCCCGACGCAGGGCTCGATCCCAGGACCCTGGGATCATGACCTGAGCCGAAGGCAGATGCTTAACGACTGAGCCACCCAGGCGCCCCCAGAAGTCAGACTTCTTTCTCTCTTCCCACCATTACTCTGTACTGAGCCTGACAAAGACTGGGTCTTCACTAAAGGCTTGATGAACAAATGGATAATGGACAAATGAAAGAAGAAATGAATAGTGTCTTCAGGTGTCACATGGTATACCTGGCTGCTGGGTAGAACTGACAAAACCCTGAGGTTGCTTTGCTCACTTCAGTGGCTGCGTTTCTGGAGCCAGTCTTTCCCAGCTGCTGTTCTGCCTCATGACCAGTCAGATCCCAGTGCCTTCCTCATCTGTCCAGGCTGACTTGACAAATGACAGGTTTAGAGGCATACTTGTCTTGTTTTGGAATTTTTCCTTTCCAAATTGGAAATACCTTTTATTTTATTTTAGTTTTTAATTTTAAAAGTTAACATGATAGCTGAATAAAGTCTAACAACATAGAGAAGTACATCAAGTAGAAACTAAAAGTCTGGGGCACCTGGGTGGCTCAGTTGTTAAGCGTCTGCTTTCGGTTCAGGTCATGATCCCAGAATCCTGGGTTCAAGCCCCGCATCGGGCTCCCTGCTTGGCGGGGAGCCTGCTTCTCCCTCTCCCACTCCCCCTGCTTGTGTTCCCTCTTTCGCTGTGTCTCTCTCTGTCAAATAAATAAATAAAATCTTTTTTTTTAAAGATTTTATTTATTTATTTGAGAGAGAGAGAGAATGAGAGATAGCATGAGAGGGAAGAGGGTCAGAGGGAGAAGCAGACTCCCCGCCGAGCAGGGAGTCCGATGTGGGACTCGATCCCGGCACTCCAGGATCATGACCTGAGCCGAAGGCAGTCGCTTAACCAACTGAGCCACCCAGGCGCCCCTAAATAAATAAAATCTTAAAAAAAAAAGAAACTAAAAGTCTGAGTCTCCATCTCACCAAGAACAATCATGATTAACGTTTGGGAATATAACCTCTTAGAAGGAATATATACAAAATTGTGTAATTATATATACACAATTGTGTATATAGTAAAACACATCCTATTTGTAAATGTATTTTTTAAATTCTACTTTATAACTGGGATAACTGACATAACATTGTGTAAATTTAGATGTACAACATATTGATGGGAGACATTTATACTGAAATATGGTTGCCATTGTAGTGTTAGCTAACAATGTATTTTTTCTTTTTATATTGTAGATTCATCCTTTTCTAAAAATATTTTTAAAATTTATTTATTTGACCGAGACAGAGTCCATGTGCATGAGTGGAGGGGGGGTGGAGGGAGAGGGAGAAGCAGACTCCCCACTGAGCAAGGAGCCAGATGCAGGGCTTGATTCTAGGACCGTGAGATCATGACCTGAGCCGAAGGCAGATGCTTAAATGACTGAGACACCCAGGTGCCCCTAGACTCACCCTTTTTAATAACTGCAGAGTACTGAATAGAATTTGTGTGTATCCTATTAATTTAGTTAATTTAACTTTAACCAATCCAAGTTGATGAAAATTTGTTTTCAGTTTTTGGAAATTACTAACAATTGGGATTTGATTTGTTGTTAGCCTATTTCTTCCCTCTCTCGGGTAAGTAGCAATATGATGGCATAGGAAGTTTTGAGGAATAATCAGATGAGATCTGATAGACTGAATGGCCTGGCCTAGAGAGGGTTTCTGTTTATGGACTACAGGTGGAAGAAAAATCAAAGAATGTTATGAAAAGTTGGCCACATAATCTAGTGTATTCTGAGAGGTTATATTCCCAGGTGCCACAGGGAAGCCCAAGATTCAGCCTAGCGGATGTCCAAGTTTACTCCTTGGAACACATCCTTAAGCTAGACAGGCTGTAAACTCAAGTTAGTGACTTGGCTCGAAGTTGACAAATGGGTATGGTCCTAAGCTGTCACTGATTTGGTGTGTGGCCTTGAGCAAGTCACTGCTCCTTTTTGGGTTTCAGTTTTCCAATCTGTAAAATGGGGATAAATATCCTCGACTCACAAAATTCAAAAGAGAGAGTGAATGTGAAAGTGCTCGGTAAGTTGCCAAATGTAATCTGTCATGAAAACTGTAAAAGGAATCAAAGTCTAACCACAGAGCTAGGAGAAGCCGACCATAGGGGAGGTGTAGCGAGAAGAGGTAATTTAGGGACGGCACCCCTAATGAGTGTGTGACGCTGCTGATTCTGAGAACGGGGCTGTACCCTGGGACCTTCCTGCATGTCAGGGAAGAGACAAGTCAAGCCCCATACATCTCCAGTATTAGGGCCGGTGATTTACTCTAATTCTACTCCCTTGTCTTGAAGAGGTCTCAGTTCATCATCAGAGGAAAAACCAACCCATTTTCTGAGTGTGTTTCAGATCTCCCACTGTCAGGGATTTGAGCCATCCGTATTAGGGGGTCCCAGGTTTGTGATAGGGGATGTTCTTAAGCACCCCCCAAATCCGTGCGGCTATGTATCTCGTCGCCCTTCCCTCCCCTACCCCGGTCTGTTCCGAATGGATGTTATGTCTTGTTCATTGTGCAATGGGTGTGTGCGGGAGGGTTTCTCGGGTCCCCGAAAAGGAAATTCCTTAATCTTTCCATAGACAGCGAATGGTCCCCTAGAACGAATTTCCTGTTTTCCCGCCCGACTCACCCGCAGTTGCTTTCCCTCCAGCCTCGGCGTCGCACTACCTCAGGCTTACTCAGCGCAACTCCATGGTAACTACCTTCACCACCGCATCCCGCAAGCCGTCAGTGCTACCGCGATGCCTACCGGGAGTTGTAGTTCGCCAGGGGCGGGGCTCCAAAGCCGCGGGATGTGCTGGGATTTGTAGTTTTCTTTGCTCTCAAGTCCAGGCCGGATTCCGGAAATAGTGACACCCCTTCTCTCTTCCCAGTGGTCCTCACACTTCCTTTTCCCGGGTCCTCAAGCGTGCCCTTGCGTGAGACTCCAGCCGACCGGGGCCAATCAGAGGGTGGAGCGTGGGGGCGGGGCCATAGTTTAAACTAATTGTGCGCTCACCGCGCTGGCGCGAGCCCGCGACAAATACGATCCCGCGGAAGCTTGAGGCGGAGCGGGAGCGCGCGGCAGGTAACCGGCGCGGGCCCGCGGCTGGCGTTCGGTTTGGGCGCCCGCAGGGATGCCGGGGCCTAAAGGGGGTGCTGGAGAGGCGGGTGCGAGCGGAAGGCCTCCTTCATAACCTGCTCTGACTGGGGAGAATCTATCGGGGGTAAGGTTTGTGAGGAGGGGGGCATGTCCGGGTGGGAGGAGGTGCTGGCGTGCCTAGGGGGAGGGTCTGTTTGGGGGCGTGTCTGTGGAATTCTGTCTGCAACCGGGTCGGGTCGGGTCGGTGGGGGTGGGGGGCGGCTAGTGCGTGTTCCTGAAATGCTTGTGACCCAGAGGTCCCAGGGAAGTCTCCGCCTATTATTGTTAACAATAGCAGTAGTAATACTAGTAGTAAACATTTTCCGAGCACCGGCTACGTTTCAGACATTGTGCCACACCCTTTACATGGATCATTTTTAAATATTCCTAATTGTCCTATTATCCTTTATTACAGATGGGGAAACAGGTATTTTATAGTGTTTACTTGGTCAGGATTACATAGCTAGTGCATGGTTGGCGTAAATAAAGAGTGGGGGGTAAGGGGCTGTGTGGGGGTGCGCGTTGTTTTGGACGAGTCACCTAATTTATTTTGAGCCTCATTTCCCAAACGTAAACAATGAACTTACCTGCCTTACCTACTTCTTAGGGTTGTTCTGAGGGCCAGATCAGTTAAGTTGTTTCGTGGAAGCATCTTGGAATGTACAAATATATGACTGTAAGTTACTGTGTGAAGGTTGTGGGTGGGAAAGAGCGTAACTGGCTTGATGATGCCTCCTGTGGACGTCCTCTCTTGCTTAGGCCCCAGGGGAGTGCTTCTCATCTGGTATTGGAAGAGTGTCTGCATGTTTGCCCTTCTAGAGACAGTGTCTTTTGTCCCCGTATCCTGATGCCTAGGCAGGTATGAGTGAAACATGTCATGACTATTAATGCATGCTTTGAAAGGAATGAGCTTTCGTGGACTGAAAGGAAATAGGAGCCTGGCTTTCCCATCTTCATTTAGTGGCTTTTGAACCTCTGTATTCTATCTTTTTGCCTGGAATGGCACTGCCTTCTAAAAATGTGATACTTACTTGCTTTAATCCGTGTTTCCCTCTCTCTGGTGTCTGTTGCCTGGTCCTGTATGTCCAAAGCTCTGGAATGTCAAAAGTGTGTTACTCTGTGGTGGACAGAAACCTTGGATAAGGGAAATGGGGCTACCTTGCGGAGCTATTTACTGCTGTGAATATATGGGAACCCAGAAGGAACATTCAGACTGAGTAAGGTAGCTGTCCATCATCAAGGATGAGTATATGTGTTCCCTCCCTCTCTGTTCCTGTATGGTTCTCCTTGTAGAGGAAGAAGCACATAATTCTCTGTAAAAGCTTCCAGAGTACTCTTTTCTTGGCCCAAGTTCAAGCAAATGGTGACTAATTGTAATGCCTGATTCTTAATCTATGCCAAAGCTGTACTCCCCCAAAGCTAAAAGGTCTTACCTGAAAGCTCATTTAAAAATTTCTATTTAGAATGTTCTTTTTTTTTATTTATGGAATATGGGAGTGAGAAGAATGCCTTGAACTAGTACTTGAGTTCTAGAACTGTTAGGATGGGGGGAAAGCCCTGCCACAGGTGGCTAAGCAGAGCTGATGGGGAATGTTTTGACAGCTGTGTCTAATTGATTAACACCCTATGGTCAGTAAGTATGTTGGGGGTCACTTATTTCAGCCTCTTACCCAGTGTTACACTAAACATATCAAAAGGTGTTGTCCGAACTCAAAAGGAGCACTTCCAATGATGAGACCACTCCCAAAGGCAGTCCATTTCAATATTGAACAATTCTAAGTAATAATCATTGTTATTGTAGTCTAACAGTATTGTTTTGTGCTTTCAGTGATTAATTTCATTTTACCCTTATATGCTTTTTGTTTTTTCACCATTCTTGCATTTTATTCCTTTTGTGTTAAATAGATGAATATATCCTTCAGATGTTTTCTTCAGTGAGTCAGTTAGTGGTAAACACTGTGTGGAAACATCTTTTATCTTCTCTTCAGTCTTGATAGTTTAGCTGGGTACTAAGTTTCCAATTATTTTCTCTCAGCATTTTGAAAATGTTATTTTACTGAAATTCTGACTTTTTGTTGTTACTTTTGAGAACTATGCTCACAATTTAACTATCATTTTATTGTAGGTAACCTGCATTTTTCTCTGGTTGTTTTAAAGATCTTACTGTTTGTGTTCTGCAGTTTCATTATATGGTGTGGATTTAATTGTATCCTCTTGGGAGCTTATAGTGATTTCTCAATCTGAGATTCCATACCTTGCATAAATTTTGTAGAAAAATTTGCAGTCATTCCGTTTTTAAATAGTGCCTCTCCCAGATCCCGTATTTTAACTTGTGTTGGGCTTTTTTATTCTGTCCTCCACATCTCTTCTTATCTTTCATAATTTCTCTTTCTGTGTTACCTCTGAGTAATTTCTTTAAATCTATCTCCTAGCATACTAATTGACTCTTCAGCTAGAACTAATTTACTTTGCGTGTGTGTGTGTGTGTGTGTGTGTGTGTGTGTGTGTGTTTAGGGTGGGAGGGGCAGAGGGAGAGGGAGACAGAGGATCTTAAGCAGGCTCCACGCCCAGTGCAGAGCCTGATGAGAGCGGGATCTCATGACCCTGAGATCAAGAGTTGGTTGCTGAACGGACTGAGCCACCCAGGTTCCCTGAGTTCTTCTCTTCATTAGCTAACTTTTTCAGTTTTAGAAGTACTCTTTAGTTCATTTTTAAATCTGCCTCTTTGTTTTCTATGGTATCTTGTTTTTGTCTCATTTTTTTTTCTTTTATTTTTATTAACATATAATGTGGGGCGCCTGGGTGGCTCAGTCGTTAAACGTCTGCCTTCAGCTCAGGTCATGATCCCAGGGTCCCGGGATTGAGCCCCACATCTGGCTCCCTGCTCGGCAGGAAGCCTGCTTCTCCCTCTCCCACTACCCCCTCTTGTGTTCCCTCTCTCGCTGTATCTCTCTCTGTCAAATAAATAAAATCTTAAAAAAAACAACAACAATGTATTTGTTTCAGGGGTACAGGTCTGTGATTCATCAGTCTTACACAATTCACAGCACTCACCATAGCACATACCCTCCCCAATGTCCATCACCCAGCCACCCCATCCTCCCACCCCCCCTTCCACTCCAGCAACCCTTAGTTTGTTTCCTGAGATTAAGAGTCTCTTATGGTTTATCTCCCTCTCTGGTTTCATCTTGTTTCATTTTTCCCTCCCTTCCCCCTGTGATCCTCTCATGTTTTCAATTCGTATAATAATTTTAAATAAACTTGTAGTCTCTATCATGTTCAATTTTCTGACGTTTTTATGGGTATGATCCTGCCATTTGTTTTAAACTGACTCTTGCCCATGATGAATTGTTTCCTCAAGTATGTAGTAGTTTTGGATTGTAAGTTCATATTCAAAGGAGCATCATTTATGGTAGTCTTATGTAGCATGGATTGAGGTCAGTTCTCTCAAGAGCAGTTTCTTTTCTTTTTTTCCAGTGTTAAGTCAACTTTGCTTAGGCATAATTTATGTACAATAAACTCTATTTAAAGTGAAAAGTGTTTTGACAGATGTATACACCTATAAAAAGCTGCCACAAAGTATAGAGCAGTTCTGTCATGCCCCAAAGTTTCTGCATGCTTCTTTATAGTCCATGTTTCCCTTCACCTTGGCTCAGGAACTTTTTTTTTTTTTGAGTTTTTTTTTTTTTTTTTTTTTTTGAGAGAGAGAGAGAAGGAGTAGGGGGAGGGGCAGAAGGACACTCCCTGCTGAGCAGGGAGCCCGATGTGGGGCTCGTCCTGGGACTCCCTGGAAGCCAAAGGCAGTTGCTTAACCAACTGAGCCCCCAGGTGCCCTGCTCAGGAACTGTTGTAGATTAATTTGCATTTTCTAGAATTTCATGTAAGTTAAATCATGTAGTGTGTATTCTTGGGCCTAGTTTCTTTCACATAGCATAATGCATGTGAGATTTATCCATTTAGTTGCATATATCAGTAATTTGTTGCTTTCTGTTGCTATATAGTATTCTGTTGTATGGTTATATCATGTAATGTTGTTTATTCACTGTTGATGGACTTTTGGTTTGTTTCCAGTTTTTGGCTATTGTGAATAAAATTGCTATGAGCACTCATGTACAAATATTTGAGCATTTGTGTATTTTGCTTTTCAGAGTGGAATGGCTGGGTTGTATGGCAGTTGTATATTTAACTTTTTAAGAAATTACCAGTTTTCGAAAGTGGTAGTACCATTTTAGTGGTATTTGAGAGCTCCATTTGCTTCATATTCTTTTTTTTTTAAGATTGTATCTAATTATATATTTATTGAGAGAGAGCTTGTGCAGGTGCACACGCTCAAGCAGGGGGAGGGACAAAGAGAGAGTGAAAAAGGATCTCAAGCGGACTCTGCTGTGAGTGCAGGGCTCGATATCACCACCCTGAGATCATGACCTGAGCCGAAATCAAGACTCAGATGCTTAACTGACTGAGCCACCAGGTGCCCCTTGCTGTATATTCTTACCAATACTTGGTATTGTCAGCCTTTTAATATTAGCCATTTTCATGGAGGTATAGTAGTATCTCATCATGGTTTTAATTTGCATTTTCCTGATGACTGATGATGTTGAACATCTTTTCACATATTTATTGGCCATTCATTACATCTCCTGGAGAACTTTGTGGTTGCTTCTGTTGGGCACTCAAGGCTATTCCCAACTTGGGACCAAAATGTATGCAATTTATCTCTACTCATAGGTTTCCAGGCCACAAGCTTACGCCACAAAACAACTATGGTTTTGAATTCCTAGGAGGGTTTTTCCTCCTACTTCACTGGGTGAGCAAGGTAAGCTTCCTTATTTTCCTGGTCTGTCTTTTTATTGAATGCCTCAGCCTTTATACAAGGATCTCAGTTGCTCTTTGTAGGCTCAAAATCTTTCGCCTGGACAATGAGGAGGTTATAAACTCTTTACACGGTTAGCAGAGCTATGCTGTCAGGTCACACTGTTCCTGGGATTTCCCTTACTTTCTCATGAGCTCAGTTTATCTGTGTATCAGTTAGGATCCAATCAGGAAAGTAGAAACCACACATAGCTATTTTAAGAGTGAACTCAGTAAATGGAATTAGTTTAAACCCTTGTAGGAGGGCTGAACAAGCAAAAAGGGAATCTTAAAGTAACTTTGATGTAATAACTGCATTAAACAGCTACCTCATCTAGGACTGAAAAAGAAAGGGAGGAAAGATTGGAGTTATCAGAGCCTAGAAGTCTGAAGGGTTCTGGAGGAACTACGCCCTGATTCTTGGAGGAGAGGGTGTTGCCTGGTGCTGCTGGTTTCTCAGGTGCTCATAGGAAGGGAAGGGCCTGGAGGAGTCAGGTTTGGTTGAGCTCTGCCCAGCTGGTGCTGGTGCCTCTGAGGGGGTGCAGTGAGGCTGGTTCTGGGAGTTTAGAGAGAAGTGGGAAGGAACCAACTGCTGTTGTCAAGAAACAGCAAGCCATAGGAAGGAGGAAGTTCCATTTTCCCTTTAGCACCTCATATTGACAGAGCCTAACTGGAAGCTAGCTGGCAGAGGTGAAATGGGGTTGGCGAAGTCCAAGTCCCAGTGTCACAGAGCAGAGTATAACAGGGTAGGTATGGAGCTGAGGGACAATAACTTAATTGGTGTAATCTAAAAGGACGTTTATTATATTTTCCCAAGCATTTCCAGGCGTATTTAGTAGGAAGATTTTCAGGTTATCTTATTTTTCATATCAACAGTCATAGCAATAGCTAACGTTCTTTTTTTTTTTAAGATTTTATTTATTTATGGGCGCCTGGGTGGCTCAGTTGGTTAAGCGACTGCCTTCGGCTCAGGTCATGATCCTGGAGTCCCGGGATCGAGTCCCACATCGGGCTCCCTGCTCAGCAGGGAGTCTGCTTCTCCCTCTGACCCTCTTCCCTCTCGTGCTCTCTATCTCTCATTCTCTCTCTCCCAAATAAATAAAATCTTAAAAAAAAAAAAGATTTTATTTATTTGAGAGAGGGAGATAGAGCAGGAACACAAGCGGGGGGAGTGGGAGAGGGAGAAGCAGGCCTCCCGCTGAGCAGGAAGCCTGATGCGGGGCTGGATCCCAGGACCCTGGGATCATGACCTGAGCTAAAGGCAGACACTTAACAACTGAGGTACCCAGGCGCCCCTAACGTTCCTCCCCCCCCCCCCCCCCCCCCCCGGTATATACTCTGAGCCAGGCACTATTCTAAGCACTTTACATGAACTGCTTCCCAAAGTTCTATGAGGTAAATACTATCATTATTACTATTCCCTTTTAACAGGCAAGTAAACTGAGCCACAAATAAATCAGTCCACTCAAAGCCATACAGTTTGTAAGTGGTGGAGTTGGTGTTCTAATCCAAGTATTCTGCGTTCCATAACCCACATTCTTTTTTTTTTTTTTTTAAGATTTTATCTATTTATTTGACAGACACAGCAAGAGAGGGAACACAAGCAGGGGGAGTGGGAGAGGGAGAAGCAGGCTTCCCGCCAAGCAGGGAGTCCAATGTGGGGCTTGATCCCACCCTGGGCCATGACCTGAGCCGAAGGCAGTTGCTTAACGACTGAGCCACTCGAGCGCCCCCCACATTCCTTTTTTTTTTTTAAGATTTTATTTTTGACAGAGAGAGTGTACAAGCAGGGGAAGCAGCAGGCAGAGAGGGAGAAGCAGGCTCCCTGCTTAGCAGGGAGCCCTATGGCCTCCCACATTCTTAATTTCTTTATTATGCTGAAAGTCTTTCCCCATGTCCAACCAAAATCTATCTTCCTATAATTTCTATTCAGTAGTTCTGGTTTTGTCTTCTTGCAAGAAAACACATAAGTTTTTCTCTTCATGCATGACAAGCATGCATATATTTGAAAAAAAGTTTTCATGTTCGCCCTGCTAAACTTCTGTAGTTCTTCCCTCACGTTTGCCAGGACATGACTTTTAGATCTTTCACCACAGTTGTTGTCATTCTTCACTGCATATACTCTGACTTTGCTCTTTAAATGTGGGGCACAGAGTTGTCACACATCCTGATCCTGTGTTGATGTTTTGGGTAGCTCTGTTACATTCATGGTTCATTAAGAGCGTAACAGCCTCTCCTCCACCTCCCACTATAGGCAGCTTGCTCCCTCCCCTGCCCCAAAGGCAGCCTTTTTTTTTTTTTTTTTTTTCTTAAGATTTTTACTTATTTATTTGACAGACTGCGAGAGAGGGAACGCAAGCAGGGGGAGTGGGAGAGGGAGAAGTGGGCCTCTCGCTGTGCAGGGAGCCTGATGCGGGGCTGGGGCTCGATCCCAGGACACTGGGATCTGACCTGAGCTGAAGGCAGACACTTAACGACTGAGCCACCCAGGTGCCCTGAAAGGCAGCCTTTTAAATAAGAACTGCTGAACCAGGTCTCTACCATCTTGTATTAGTTTGATTTCTTTTATTGTGAATGCAAGCGTTTATATTTAATCCTATTAAATTGTATTGTGTTGGTTTTGGTAACTGTTGAGATCTTTTTTGCCAGAGCAAATCTAAAAACATTGTATTTTCTGTCCTTCACAGTTTATAATTCCAAAGCTTGACAAGCAGGCTTTATATGTTTTCATTCTGTCTTTGGTAAAAAGGCTAAAAATGGTAGGTTTGAGAAGCAAGCTCTGTATTACACCACTTTAGATCTTCAGCTGATGGAAATTTGGGAGGGATAGTTTTGATTATTCTTTCTGCTAAATTGGTGGAGGAGCTATCTGGAAAGGGCAAAATCTTGGCTGTCAATGAGGGGAGGAGAGAGTCAAGGTTAAGGGTTGGCCATTGGGCAGTCAGTCACCCTAATAAGGGACCACTTGGCAGAAGTAAAATGATCTGGTGGCCGTAGAAGGGAAAGAGGGCATATTGCACAGCATGCTCCTGAGTTGAGGCCTCTGTTGACAGCTGTGTCAGCTGCCCTTTCTGTCCTATTTAAGGGCTGATTTCTTTGAAGCCAGTGCAGGAAATGCCAGTGATTCAGCCTTGCAGATTTCTTCTGCCTTACTGCAGCTGAGGACTGGTTTATATGGTGAGGAGTAAAGACTGTGTATACTTCAGACATATTTTTTTGATCACTTGGTGCCTTACTGTGACTGGCCAGAGACACTTGTTTTGCAGGCTGTCAAGTTTTTGGTACTCTATGACAAGGTGGATGCAATGTGACCCTAGCTCTTGGTCCTTTGTGGGTAGCAACTGTATTCTGCCCTGTAAGTGGGCATTTGTCAAGTGTCTCTGACTGCTGGATGGCCTCAGTGAAGGGCGAGGTAATAATAGCTTTTATTACCTACTTTTCTACCCTTCCTGTGGTGTGATGGTGTGAGTGTGAAGGAAACCTCTTGTTCCCTAAGAGTTTGCCACTGTACCCCTCATGAACTGTTGCAAAGTGGACCCTGTGTGGTTGCTGACCTCCAAAGCCCAGTTTCCTTAGGTAGTGAGCAAATAAGTAATGAGTGCCTGTTTTATCTCTCAAAGAGCTGAGTATGTAAAGAAGTGTGTAATACAGGATTTTCCTCCTCACCAACTGTTCAAACCTACAGATACTTTATAGGAATAATAAATATTTGTATACGCTTGTATAAGTTCAAACCTATTGATACTTTACAAGAAAAATATAACAAATACACTCTTCACCTGGATTCACCAATTGTGAACATTTTGTTGCATTTGCTCTCTGTCCTTCATTTTCTGACACTTTGGACTGTTACATGTGAACATCATGTTACTTCATCCTAAATATTTCAGCAGTGTTTCCTAAAAACAAGACTATCTTCCTGTATAACCACAATACACTTAGCACTCAGGAAATTTAATATTGATTCAGTACATCCAATGTATTGTTCAGATTCCTCAAATTTTCCCAGTGATGTCTTTTAATAGACTTTTTTTCAAATTAGCCTTCATTGAAGGATCGTGCTTACATTTAGGTGCCATGATTTTGTCATGCCCCTTGAACAATTCTCTAATCTCTTAATCTTGAATTTTTTCTTTCTTTTTTTTTTTAAGATTTTATTTATTTATTTGACAGAGACAGACACAGCAAGAGAGGGAACACAAGCAGGAGGAGTGGGAGAGGGAGAAGCAGGCTTCTGGCAGAGCAGGGAGCCCGATGCAGGGCTTGATCTCAGGACCCTGGGATCATGACCTGAGCCGAAGGCAGACGCTTAACGACTGAGCCACCCAGGCGCCCCAAGAGTATTAATAATTATTTAAGAGGTTATTGTAATGCTGAAGGTGAAGTATTGCATACATATTTGAATTAAAATATTTGAATGCCTTTAGGTGGGGACAGTACTCTGGGTTTTACCATATGCTCCCCTGGAGAATCCATTTCTTTTACCTGCCTGAAGGTATTTGAATTTACCACTGCTGGATAACTGAAGGCATGGAGATGAGAGAGGCTCATGCAGAGAGAAGTGGGAAGACTGGCTTGATCAGTTCAGCGTGTACACTGGAATAGTGGGAAATAAGGTTGAATAAATGACTTAAAGGCCATATAATGGAGGATTTCAAAAATTAAGCCCGATAATTTAGGTATGATGCTTTAGGCAGAAGAAAGCCATGGAAGGTTTTTGAGTAGGAGAAACACACTTGGGAATGAAAGTGGTATGGAGCCTCCTGAGGAAGGACCTTTCCTGGTTTGGAGACCAGAATCCTAATAGGGCAGGGCCTTCCCAGTGCTGACCAAAGTGGGTGGGGGTGGGGGTGTGGTGTGGTATGGTTTGGCAATCTTGCCACAGGAGGCCAGAATTTCTGCCCCAGTGACTCTTCCTGCACTGCGACTGACTCACCCCATTGACCTAGGTTGCGTGGCTTCCCTTCCGGTTGCTGTCTGATCTACAGAACGCTGGAGCTGCCCAGAATGATATGAGGCTGAGCTGACCAACAGTGGGTGGGATAGGAGAATGAACAAGCATTCCTGTCCCTTTTCCCCTTCCCTGGGTAGATGCTAATTCTAAGCCAGACTGCCAGGGATCTCTTTGTCCAGGTCTGAGGAAGCTGTCTACCAGGAGGTAAATTCAGGATGGTTCCTGCCCTCTCTGGTTTTTCATAGATTAGCTTTTTCCTGAACAGAAGCTTTACTATTTTCTTTTTTCCTGATTCATGTTCTTCATAGTAACTTTTGGTTAACTTGAGGCACATGGGTTACTGCAGGAGGTAGGAAGACAGGTTTAATAGATATATTCTTAGTGTGTGTGTGGGGGGGGTGTCCAGAGGTTTCACTGATCCCTGCTCTGAGGTAGATTATCCAGAACTTTTGTGAGCTACATACTAAACAATGGCTCATACCCATAGGGGCGATTACAGAGAGACATCCTGGTCTTAAGCCATCATTTCTCAGCTACTGGGTTTCAGAACCATTGTGGTGTACTTTAGTGTCCCAAGTTATTTCCTTTCCCTTTGAAAGACAGCAGTAAGGAATACAGAAGGGGGAGGGGTATGGATTAGGAAATGTTTGTGGATTATCCGAAAAGTCAGGGTGACTAGGTTTATAGTCCTGACTGTTGCTAACCAGCTATGTGACTAGAGTCAAATTGCCTAACCTCAGTGGACTGAGTGTTCTCATATGTAAAAATGAACAGTTTGGATTGTATGATCTGGAAGATTTCTTTCAGGGTCAAAATTTATGATTATATAATGTGATTGTAAAGTAATATAATTAATATGTGACATATATTGCACATATCTTGTCCCCTTAGTTGTAGTTGTGGGACCCTTAATATTTGTAAGTTTGTCCTCAAAGTAATTGTGTTCTCAGCCTTTGTATTTATTATGGTGATGCTGCCAATGCTCAGAATATTTTTGGCTTCTAAGCCAATCTTTTGGATATCCTCAGAAGTAGCAAATCGTCACTCTTGCTTGGTGGATTCAGTTTTTGAAAACAGCTAAAAGATATTGTGAGCCAAAGAGTGAAGCAAGGCAGTGCATTTTTTAGTGAAGAATGACATGTAAACACTAAGACTTAATTTATGTGTGTGTGTCTCACATGGCGTAGACTTTAAAGGCAGTTTCCGATGGAGTGTTTCATAAATGTTTTGAGTGATAGTAATATTGTTAGAATAAGTAACTTCCTACAGGGACTATTTTGACTGCAGTTTTCATTTGATTTAATAAGATTGGAGGCGCGGTGGCTCAGTTGTTAAGCGTCTGCCCTCGACTCAGGTCATGATCCCAGGGTCCTGGGATCGAGCCCTACATTGGGCTCCCTGCTCCATGGGAAGCCTGCTTCTCCCACTCCCCCTGCTTGTCCTCCCTCTCTCACTGTGTCTCTCTCTGTCAAATAAATAAATAAAATCTTTAAAAAAAAATAAGATTGGAAATGTTTGTTTATGTATTTATTTTTAATTTTTTAAAGTTTTTATTTTTATTTATTTGACAGAGAGCAAGAGCCGGAATGCAAGCAGGGGGGATGGGAGAGGGAGAAGCAGGCTTCCCACGGAGCAGGGAGCCCAGTGCGGGGCTCGATCCCAGTACCCTGGGATCGTGACCTGAGCCAAAGGCAGATGCTTAACAACTGAGCCACCCAGGCACCCCTGGAAATGTTTGTTTAAAAAGGTGCCACTTCCTTTATACTCACTGTGCTTATTTGCTTGCTTCTAGGCCGTGGTGACTAGATAGTTTGAGAAAATTTGCCTTTCTCCTGGTAGTCCTCCCAAATCACAAATGTGATTTGAGGACCAAAAAGGATTGGAACATGCTGCTGTAGGATACTGCAGCTGTGGGGGCGTTTGCAGTCCCATCTCCAGAAAACTCAGGCACAGGTCCTTCTGGCTGCAGCACCCACTGCGCACCAGCATGCCAGAGCCCATCACATGGTGTGGCTGATGCAGACAGTTTGGTAGCTCCAGTCTTTTTGTGGGAGAAATGATATATCGAGTCACTTCATTATTTTTTTTTTTTTTTGTCAGCAGTTGGGTTTGAGAAAGGGTGAGGATGGGCACGGAGATGGGAAGAGGGAAAACAGAGAGCCTATCTTGAATGCATTTGAAATAGGCTAATTGGTGTACCCTGGAATCTGTTCCTGGAAATGGTGGTCTTGTTGATAACTAGTCAGTAAAATAAGGTATTCGGCAGTGTGGTCAAAGGATTCTGTCACTAAGTCACTATATGATCGTTTGCAATTCTTTCTTACTCTAGGTCTTGTTTAACTGATTTTGATATTGAAAAAGTTCCATACTAAGAGTTCTAGATCTGAAAACAGGTAGGCCTAAAGAGATTTGAGGTGGGAAAATATCTACTTGTAAATTCTTGACTATTAGATTAGGGGGTAGGAGTGGAATTCCTTTTTAGCCGCTAGGTTGTAGTGATTTTGCTTTCTACATGCAGTCACAGCTGAGTGATCAAACATGAAGTAGCTGTTTAATGGGAAGCAGGCACTAGGAGCTTTCTCCTGAAAAACAATCACAGGACATGCTGGTCCTGAGAGAAGTCATTCCCTGGTAGGACCTATTGTTTGAAGGAGTTGGAGGTGAATTTCATCAAAATGGACAGTGTGGATATTGTGATTTAGAAGATTTAGAGACTTTGTTCCCTACTGTGGTTAATTTCAAGTCTTTCTTTAAAGGGATTCTCTTAATGATTGATGCAATGGGATTCATTTAGAGAAAAAGCCCCAGGTAACCACAATTAGAAGTTAAAAGGCCAAGAGCAGAGCCAGTTGCTGGAGAGAAAGTGGCCTAATCAGTTGCTCTTTGACACTTAGATCCTATAGTGGCCCCAAGGAGAGAATAGGCTGCTTGGTGAGCTCACTAGGCTGGGAGATCTGAGCTCCAAACAGAGGAGGAGGTGACCTGTAGAATCCACACCTCTTAATCTTCCAATTCCTCTTCTTTCCCTCAGTGCCCTTTAATTTTAATTAGGATTGTGTAAACACAGTCAGTTTGCCAGTCCCCTTAAAGTGGCAGGCCCATGACGTTTTCTGTTGGTCACTTTAAATTAGAGGGATTGTCCTCCTTTGACACTTCGGCTTCGCTGGCTGCCTCACTGAAAGAATTCATTAGATTAGGGCCAGTTGGCTGTTAGTCAGGCAACATTATTTAGTACCTACTGTGTGCAAGCATTGTACTGAGATGCAGCTGGTAGGTGAATGAGAGGGCTTCTGTTCTCCAGAAGCTTAGTCAAGTGAAAATATTTGTAGCTAGTGTAGACCCAAAGAGGAATGGAATAAAGTGTGTAGAGGAACAAGCAATATTGGGAACACGTAGAGGGGAGAACAGTTGTTTTTGAATTGGGAGAACAAGGAGAGCTTCTGAAGAGAGAAGGCATTTGAACCAGGTTATAAAAGGTGAATTAGCCGTTCAGTAGGTTTAGAAGAAAGAGCATTTTGGAGGAGGTCACAGCATGTTTGGGAGAAGCAGAGAGCATATTTTAGAAAAGTATTCCTGAGATAGAGGATGTTTTAGAGGTATGAGCTGGAGATAGGCCGGAAAGGAAGTTTGATGGTTATATCTTAACTTTAAGTGTCATGTTAAGGGATACGGATTTTATTCTGCATGGAGTTAGCTGTTGAATTTTTTTAAGTTTATTTTTTTTTAGTAATCTCTGCACCCAACACAGTGCTTGAACTCACAACCCAGAGATCAAGAGTTACAAGCTCTTCCGACTAAGCCAGCCAGACACACCCTGAATTTTTTATTTTTTTAAGGTTTATTTATGAGAGAGAGAGGGAGAGAGAGCGAGCACTGCAGGAGCTGGGGGAGGGGCAGAGGGACAGGGAGAAACAGATTCCCTGCTGAACAGGGAGCCCTTTGCAGGGCTCCATTCCAGGACCCTGGCATCATGACCCAAGCTGGAGGCAGCCGCTCAACTGACTGAGCCACCCAGGCTCCCTGTTTTGTTTTTTTAACTAGGCTCCAGGCCCAGCATCCAGCCCAACGCAAGGCTTGAACTCATGACCCTGAGATCAAGACCTGAGCTGAGATCAAGAGTGAGATGCTTAACCAACTGAGCCACCCAGGCGCCTGGCCCCCTGAATGTTTTTGATGTGAGGAATAACATGATCCAACCCATGTTACTTAGGTCTTAGTCTATTTTCTTTCCTTTTTTTTTTTTAATTTATTAGAGCGCGTGCACACTTGTGCATGGGGGGGAGGGGCAGAGGTAGAAAGAATCTTAAACAGACTCTGCAGTGAGCTTGGGCTCCTTGCATGGCTCAATCCCAGGACCCTGATCCCAAGATCAGGGCCTGAGCGGAAACCGAGAGTAGGATGCTTAACCAGCTGTGCCACCCAGGCGCCCCTGTTTTCTTTAAGTGTAAGGTCTTAGATTTAAGGGTTGAGAAGGTGATGGTCCTGAGTCTTAGAGTATAAGGTTTGTCAGGTGTCTCACTATAACTTGATTCCTCAGTTACATTTACTAAAGCATCTCCAAAAACAAGAAGGCAGGAAATGATCGGCATTGTCCCTTTAGATTGAGCTTCTCTACACCCCAAAGATGAAGGTTTTCTTAGGTGTATACCTTATGCAGTCTTCTTGCTAATGGGTTGCTTACTTCTGCTAATCCTGTGTACAGTCTTATACAAATTTCTGACAAAGGGTGGACTTTTAATTATACAGTAGAAACCGAAAATGTTTTTTGAATCTGATTGAGAAATAGTATATATTCATTGTAGGAAACAGGAAAAATATAGGAAAGGATAAAGAAGAAGACTAAATTATCCATAACCCCACTATCTGGAGAAAATCACTTATTCCCATTTTAGTATTTCTTTTCAGTGTTTTATACCTATGCATATTTCTGTTTTGCATAGTCCAAAGTCATATATTACCTATAATTTTGTATTCTGCTTCCCAGTTACCCTTGTTTTCATTGTATAAATTCATATAAATTTAAAATGTTGCTGAAACTATAAATATTGCTATATATGCTGTATAATAATCTATCATAGAGGATTTTAATAGTGCTTTCAGTTTTTCTATTTTAAACAGCACTGTAATGCTTTTATACAAATTATAAAAGTGATATATGTAACAAATAATCCCCTATACTTAACCCTTTATTCTAATCCTACTCTGCAGGGATAACCATTTTTATTTTTATTTTATTTTTTTTAGATTTTATTTATTTTTCAGAGAGAGAGAGCACAAGCACACAAGCAGGGGGAGGGACAGAGGGAGAAGCAGGCTCCTGCTGAGCAAGGAGCCTGATGTGGGACTTGATCCCAGGACCTGGGGATCATGACCTGAGCTGCAGGCAGATGCTTAACCAACTGAGCCATTCATGTGCCCCATCTAAATTTCGTTTTAAGATGAGCCTCACTGTCTAAAATAGCCACTGTCAGTTGGACAAACAATCTCCATTAAGAAACTATTCTATAGATATTCAGTGTAAGTTATTGTTTTGTTTAGACCCAGGTAGTAAATATTTTAGGCTTTGCAGGCTGTGTAGTTGCAACTACAGTTGACCTTTGAACAACATGGGTTTGAACTGCATGGGTCCACTTATACAGGGATTTCTTTGATAAATACAGTACTGTAAATGTATTTTCTCATGATTTTCCTAGTAACATTTTCTTTAGCTTTATTGTTCGGTTACAGTATTAATACATATAACTTAACAAGATAGATGTTAATCAGTTGTTTATGTTATCGATAAGGTCTCCAGTCAATGGTGGCTATTAATAGTTAAGTTTTTGGGGTGTCAGAAGTTCTGCGTGAATTTTCAGTTGCATAGGGTGGTGGGGGCGGTTTGGCGCCCCTAATCTTTGCATTATTCAAGGGTCCACTCTGTTCACCTCTGCAGATCATAGTTTGTTGACCTTTGGATAGTGGGAAATATATTAGAATATAGTAGTCAGAAGGCCTGGCTGTTCAAAAACTATAGCATTTTTCTCAAGCTTTTTATTTATTTATTTTAAAGATATTTTTTATTTATTAGAGAGCGTGAGAGTGCGCACCAGCAGTGGTAGGGGCAGAGGGAGAGGGAGAAGCAGACTCCCTGCTAAGCAGACACCCTGTTGTGGGGCTCCATCCCAGGACCCCAGGGTCATGACTTGAGCTGAAGGCAGACGCTTAATTGACTGAGCCACCCAGGCACCCCCAAAGCTTTTTTAAAGTATGAGAAATCCATTATATACTAACATGGAAACATGTGAAATAAATTTTTAAGTGAAAAAGGCAAGTTGCAAAACAAAGCATACAGTATGATTACAGGTATGTAGACCAAACACACACTCTTTGTCTCTTTATTTACATACATGCATATATATATACACACATATATACACATATATGTATCTCTGTACATACACACACGTGTACGTGTGTGCATGCTTAGGAAAGGCTACAACAAACTTGTAACAGTAGTCACTCTGAGGAGGGGAGTGCCATTGGTGAATGTGGGTTAAGGTTTGGTGAATGGGGAGTTTTACATTTTACTCTCTATATTTCTGTATTATAATATTTCGTAGTGATAATGTATTCTTTCTCCTTCCTACTTGTTTGGATAGCTGGTGGGCCTGTCTGCACTTGTCAGGGTCAGGAGTGTGACAAAGTAGGATGAATTCCACAAGCCAGCTCTTCCCACATCAGTTGAGTGGGAAGCAGCTGCTGAGACCAGAACAAGGAGCACATGTATTGGGTGGGGGTGGGGGGTTGGGGGGTGGGGGGTGGGATTGCGCAGGTGGCTGGGAGAGGGAGCCAAGATAGGCCAATTTTAATTTACCAACAGTAAGTATCACATGTCCTGTCTTGACATTCTCCAAGTTGCTTTGCCTTCCTTTATCACACTGGGCCCTGAGGAAAATTCTATGAGCTAGTAAGGCAGGGTGATGACAAGAAAGGAAGCAATCAAAACATTGGATGACTAGAAAGTGTGTATATGGAAATTTTTTTCTTTCATTTAAAAAGAAATATGCACAAGGATATGCATTATGGCATTGTTTGAAATGGTAGATTGAAAATAGCTTTGTCCATCAGGAAAATATGTGAACACATTATGTTATATTCTTTATGTGGACTGTTACTATATAGCTTTTTTTTTTAAGATTTTATTTATTTATTTGACAGAGACAAAGCGAGAGAAGGAACACAAGCAGGGGGAGTGGGAGAGGGAGAAGCAGGTTTCCCACTGAGCAGGGAGCCGGATGCGGGGCTCGATCCCAGGACACCTGAGCCGAAGGCAGACGCTTAACGACTGAGCCACCCAGGCGCCCCTATATAGCTTTTTAAAAGTATGAGTTAAAATTTTATTTACTGATACTGGGAATGTTCATGATAAATTATTAAGTGAGGAAAACAAGTTGCAGAGCAATGTTGAAGTGTAAACCAAGTTTTTTAAAATGGAGAATAATAAAAATCCTTAAGTATAAAAATATATTTGTAGTTATGTTTTGGGGGCATGGAAAAATCTGTTAGCATATCTTATCTTGTGGGAGGGCCTAGAGGGAAACAAAAAGGGGCTGAGAGATTACAAATTTTTTTTAGTCTAACTTTGTATTGCTTCATTGGTTTTAGAGAACAAGGAAAATAAACTTGGTCAAGCAAGAGGTGAAGTCTCCTATTTTTTCATCTTAATTGATTTTTAAGAGGTGCTTTTAATTTTTTTAGTGAGTTGATGAAGCAGAGAATTATGAAAGTAAAAAATAGAGTTAACATGTAAATCTTATCCTGGGTTTAGGGGGAGGTATCTGGGTAGTGGAAAGAGTCCCAGGAATCAGGGAACCAGCTTTGTAGTTCTCAACTTTCTGGTGTGTGAGCTTCAATTTAATAAGGTCACTTAACAACTGTTAAGCAGGGCCCCACTCTCTCCATCTCTAAATTGAAGAGCTTGTACCAGAGACAAGGATCTCCAAGGTCCTTTCTAGCCCTAACGCTCCAGGATCTATGATCCCACAGTTGAACTACCTTTTGAAGATTAGAACATTGTATTTTACTTATTTTTAAAATGCTTTGTTGCTGGGTTTTTTTGTTTTTTGTTTTTTTTTACATTTTAACACTGAAATTAGGATGCATTTATAATTGGTGGCATCTTTCAATTGTCATTGGCTGTTTTTTCACACTTCTATTGTCTCTGAAATTGAGCTATCTTACTATTGATAGTATAGGATAGTTGCACTTTTCAGATGCATTTTTTTTTTTCATTTACTATAATCTTGGTCCCTTCCTGGGCTTCCCTTGCTCCTGATTCCATCAGATTCCCTCACATCACCTAGACATTATGGGTAGGAACAAGTGGGTGAATATATTATTTGTGTGTGCAAGGATTTTGTGCATCCTTAACTGGTAGGTGCCCTTTATGTACCTCCTGCTTGAGAAGTCAAGTAAATATATATGTAGCCCTGAGACATCCAGCTTTGCTCCTGAATTTTGATTAGTCTATCTTAATTTTGCCTAGTGTTTGTTTGCTTTTTAATTAAAGTGTAACATACATACAGAGAAATGCATAAAGTGATGTAGCTCATGACTTGTCACAAAGTGAACACACCTGTGTCATTAGTGCTGTTTCAAGAAACTGAACATTACCAGCATCCCGTTAGTCCTTTCCAGTCATTATCCCCCCTGCTGTTTTCTTTTTAAATACAGCAAAGGTGTACATAGGGATGGTGACTCTTTTGGTTCCTAGGTGGGTGGGTGGCTCATGGTTATCTTGGGGTGAATCTGCTGGAAAGAGCTTCAAATTTGGAGCCAGAAGATCAGAGTTGCATTGTGGTCCTATTGTTTTGTAGTTGTGTGACCTTAGGCAAAGTACTTTTCTGAACTTCATTCCTCTGATAAAATGAAAGCAGTGTCTACCTTGCAGAGTTGTGAGGTTCACATGAAATACTTTGTAGATGGGAAACACTGTCAGTGGTAAAAAGCCATATACAAATGCTAGGTGTTTTTAGTGAGGAAGGTAGAATCCCAGGCAGGAGATGATGAGAACCTGACATAAGGAGAGAAAATGAAGACGTTTTATTTCCAGATCCATTCTCTTAACCACTTTCCTTTTAAATTGACATCGGTGTGGTCACTGGCTTTCTGTTAAAATTTCCTCAAATAAAATAATATAAAGGTCCTAAAAGGAATCTCCAGAGATGTGGAATTTCACTCAGTCTTTCCATCAATTCTCAATGTGGGTGCCCCCTGGAGCTGCGCAAGACAGAAGCTTTGGCAGAAGATTAACAAATTTCAAGAGCAAATGTATACACCACCTCTTTGTAGGCCTACTAAGCAAGCATGATCCTACCGTAGACCCTCTTCTGATTATAGTCACCCTGTTCCAGAAGTGACCCAAATCTATATCTCTAGCCCCAGATCATATTTTTCACCAGCTACTGGGTTTTTCTCATTGTATGTCCAATAGACACCTCATGTCTAAAACCAAACTTCAAACCACCTGCCATTATGGCATGATGGTTTAGATTATGAACTTTGGAGTGAGAGAGACCTGGGTTTGAATCTTAATTCTGCTACTTGTTAGCCTCATGATTTTGGACAGGTTGCTCAACATCTTGAAACTTCTATGAAAGAGGGTTTTTTTTTTTTTTTTGAAAGAGGGTATTAATAGCACTTGCCTGATAGGGTTGGTCCTAGTGCTCAATGATTGAAGTTATTACTTTTAGATTCTTTTTGTTTTTGGCACACATATTCATTCAAGCTAGGAAATTAGAGGTGCTTCTTGAATTTTCCTTTTCTCATTCTTCACTTACAATTGATTATCAGGGCCTGTCATAAGTAGTTCTCAAACTATTGCTTCCTCTTTTTTTAAAATCACTGCTTTATTTCAGACACATATCCCTACTTGCTTGGAACAAGTAATGGTTTTGCAGTGCATTCTGCAAAGCTTAACATAATTACAGAACAAAAAAAAAATTAATTAAAAAGAAAAAGAATTATAGGGGCACCTGGGTGGCTCAGTTGTTAAGCGTCTGCCTTCAGCTCAGGTCATGATCCCAGGGTCCTGGGATCGAGCCCTGCATCGGGCTCCCTGCTCAGCGGGAAGCCTGCTTCCCCTCTCACACTCCCTTTGCTTGTGTTCCCTCTCTCACTGTCTCTCTCTCTGTCAAATAAATAAATAAAATCTTAAAAAAAAAAAAGAATTACAAAACAGACTTAGGAATCAGGTGGAAGCGGGGGGGGGGGGGGGACAGGGCTCCAAACATCCTTTACTTCAAACCATCTACTTTTATCTGTATCTTGGGTTCTATATGAAGAGTGAGTCTGAAGAGGGTTCACTTTTAAAATATAATTTGAAACCTTTCATTCATGTAAGAAGTATTTATCAAGCACCTTCTATGTACCAGGCATTGTGCTAATTTCTAAGAATTCAATGGTGAGGGGCGCCTGGGTGTCTCAGTCGGTTGGGTGGCTGCCTTCGGCTCGGGTCATGGTCCCAAGGTCCTGGGATCGAGCCCCGCATCGGGCTCCCTGCTCAGCAGAGAGCCTGCTTCTCCCTTTCGCTCTGCCTGCCGCTCTGCCTACTTGTGCTCTCTACCTCTCTGTCAAATAAATAAATAAAAGATATCTTTAAAAAAAAAAGAATTCAATGGTGAGCACACAATCTGTGATTTCATGGAACATATGATACTAGGAGAAAAATTAATGAAATACAAAAAGGCATAATTAGAGACTGTGAGAGCTGTGAAGGAAAGGACTCTGGTGCTCTGCATAGTAGGAACTGGACCTAGTATGGAACTGGGAACTAGGTGGTTAGGGAGAGTTTACATGAGGAAGTAACATTTGTTGAGCTGAGATATGAAGGATAAGTTGGAATTAACTAGATGGAGAGGTAGGAAAAGAAAGCTTTGGGTAGAAGGAAGAGCAAGGACAGCACTAAACCCCATGTGGATATAACCTCCTCCTAAGGAACTTTCAGCCTCTAACAGCTAGCATTTATTCTCTGTGCTAGGTATTGTGCTTAACGTTTTACATATACTGTCTTGTTAAATCTTTACAGTGACCCTCTGAGAAAGTACTGTTACTATTCACATTTTATAGATGGGGAAGCTGGGGACACAGAGAGGTTAAATAACCCGCTCAGGGTTGCACGGCTAGTAAGCTGTAGAGCCAGGATTTGAATTAGGCAGTCTCACTGCAGACCCCATGTTCTTAGCCCTTGTGCTGTATTGCCTTCCTCTTGTTTCTTACCATTCTAGCCTGTACGTCATACAGACTGGGACATAGATCTGATCTGTGTTCCTCCCCTTTACTCCCTCCCTTTAGAAACCTTGATTGTTTCCTATCACCTACAGGATAAAATCTGAATTCCTTAGTATGATGTAAGTGCCTCACAATTTAGTACTACTTATCCTCATCATCTGCTACACCTTCCTAAAACTGCATGCCATTACTCAAATGTAATAAACTCTATCTTTGCATATGCTGTTCTCTTTGCCTAGAATGCTCTTTTTTAGTTCTCTTTTGGTGAAACCTTACTCATCCTACTCACACTTTAAGTACTCAGCCTAAATGTTACTTCCTTGGTAAAGCTTTCCTAATCATCCATCCTGAGTCAGTCAGACCCTCACATGTCCTCTAAAAACAGTAACTTCTGTGTTCCTGGTCTTTTCAGCAAAGCAGGAATCCTAGGTCTTTTCCTTACCACACCTCATTCCTAAGAACTTTGGGTTTACCTCCATGATGCCTTTCAAGTAACACCGTTCTTCCTCAGTCCTACTGCTGCTGCAATTACCACCTCACTCTGTTCTGCCTCCGGACTCGATATTGTGCCAGATTCATCTTTTGAAAAAGCACAAGTAAGCCATTCTCCTTTTCAGGACACTGCTTTTCTGGTGTGCCTCCGACAAGTCACTGTTAGTCTCCACTAGACTTCCCAGTGTTCTCTCACCTTCCTTTTAGCACTGCCCAAGTCTGTGTTCTTTGGCCTTGTATTAAGGTGAGTTATAGGTATGTTTCTTTCTCCACAGGATTGTAAGCCTGTTTTTTTTTTTTTTTTAAGTTTTTATTTATTTACTTGACACAGAGAGATAGCAAGAGCAGGAACACAAACAGGGGGAGTGGGAGAGGGAGAAGCAGGCTTCTGGCAGAGTAGGGAGCCCGATGTGGGACTCGATCCCAGGACCCTGGGATCATGACCTGAGCTGAAACCAAAAGTCTGTCACTTAACTGACTGAGCCACCCAGGCACCCCACTTGTTTTTTATTTTTATTTTTATTTTTATTTTTTATAAACCCTTTACATTTCTCAGATTTGACCTTTCTTTTCCATCCTTCCTACCCTTATCAGGCCATTATTACTCTTTCTTGGATTTTTTTTTTTAAAAGATTTTATTTATTTGAGAGAGAAAGAGCACAAGCAGGGTAAGCAACTCAGGAAGAGGGAAAAGCAGGCTCCCCGCTGAGCAGGGAACCAGACATGGGACTCGATCCCAGGACCCTGGGATCATGACCTGAGCTGAAGGCAGACGCTTAACAACTGAGCCACCCAGGCGCCCTGTAAGCCTATTTAGGTTTGAGTCTCCAATATAGTATCTTCAGGTGTTTATTTCATGTTTATGGTTGAATGTCCCTGGTTAAATTTCATTAATTCCAAGTAAAGAGTAACCCATCTTATATATTTTGAAGAATCTGTATTGCAAGTAGTGTTTTGGTTTTTTAAAGATTTGTTTGTTCCTAAAGGGAGGGAAATTTCAGCTTTAGGAAAATTGCTTGTGAGGAACTCTTCATACTTCTCAGTGATGCCAGATATATGGGATGTTATTTTATCTAATGCTGTTAAACTTACTTAGCGTCTTTAAAAATGGAGAAAATGACACCTCCCTTGCCCACACCACAAATTAGTTGTAGCAGAAACCCTTTGAACAAGGAATGTGTAAGTGCTTTGCTTTGTACACATAAAGGACTATACTGATAAGACAGGTATAGGTTGTAGTTGAGGTGTGCTGGAAAGAGTCCTGTATTTAGAAGACTTGAGTTCTGGCTCTGCAGTCCTGTAGGTTGACCTTGAAGCAGGCATTTTCTTCTAGTCTTTTAGTCTATGAAATTGGAATGAACATGCTTGCCTCTTAGGGTTCTTCAGGAGGGATTAATTGAGGTGTGAGAAGTAGCCTTCCTTAAATTCTTGAAGTCTGTTAAAATGTTAGGTTTGGGGGTACCTGGGTGGCTCAGCTGGTTAAGTGTCTGCTCAGGTCATGATCCCGGGGTCCTGGGATCAAGCGCCTCATTGGGCTCCCTGCTCAGCAGGGAGCCTGTTTCTCCTCTCTCTGCCACTTCCCCAACCCCCCCCCAGCTTGTGCTCTCTTGCCCTCTCTCACTCATGCTCTCAAATAAATCAAAATCTTAAAAAAAAAAAGTTTGTTGTCTTTTTTTTTAATCATGGCCACATTAAATACCTTCCCATTTATTTTATTAGTTAGCATATTAACAAATTTGGTTTTTGGGGCAGTCTAGCATCCTATTCATCCTATTTAGAAATCCAGCCCTTATTAATATTTGTGTTTGTTCATTTCTTTCAGAAGTTAAAGGCATCACATTGTGTGTGATAGGAGAAGTGGATTTGGAACCAGAAAGACAGGGGATTCAGTGCTGTGTAGGAGGTAGAGACAGAAGATAAAGCAGAGGGGATGGGGGGAGAGGGAGAGATGGGAGGGTGAGAGAGGAAGAGAGAAGAGAGAGGTGTCATCTGGGTTTTTTAGCCACTTAAAGCCTTTTTGAAACAAACCAGATCCTGGGCAGAATCCTTATTCTCTAAAGCTTATGTTCTGAAGTCACAAGTTGTCTCAAATCAGCAGACCTTGCTCAGACATACAAATAAATTGTAAATTTCCATCTCGGGCGGAAGATAGCAAATCTTCACCTAGTTGTCACAAGTGTTCTAGCATGAATGTAGGGTGGGTAACTAGAAGACCATTAAGGTCTCTTTCAACTTTGAGATTCTGTGATTTGTTGACCAGGTATAGAAAGCTGCTTTTATTTAGGTGGGGTTTTTTTCTCATTTTTTAAAATTAGGCTTTTAAGACCAATGTGATTATAAATTGCACTCTTCTCTGTGGCTTTTATTTATGAAAGCTTGTAAATGCCTTGACTATAGTTTCAAATACCTTTCATTGTGCCCCATGCAAAGTTTGTATTACCAGTTTCCAAGGACCACCTCCTGTCATCAGGATTAATGAAGCATCCACCTGTGCCTTGCTTTGGGGATGGGACCCAGTAGGGTAACAAACAAAAGTGCTTGTTTCTAGGGGATTTGCTTTTTTCTTTTTCCCCCCTGGAAAGGAGGAAGATCTAACTGGTGAAGTTTTGACCAGATCCTGAGGAGATTAGTTCTGTGGCAAAGATTTTTGTTGTTATTGTTGAGAATGGTATCCTGGAGAAAGAATCCTGGGAAATTTTGGAGGTGCTTTAGATATGATCTACCCAATACCAATACCCTTCTTTTACTGAGACCCAAGCTAGGGCAAGTGACTTGCCTGAAGCCATAAATTTAGTAGGTGATGGATTCAGAACTTACCTCCAGGGGCTTCCAACACCAAATCTAGGGTGTTTGTTTGTTTGTTTGTTACCATTGGTGTGGCTGTCTCTAAGATTAGTTGGAAATCTTTACGTTGAAACTGTTCCTCCTTCAGTTTCTTTTACCTTTTTCATCATCAGTTCTGTGTTTGTGCACAAACATTGTGCTAGATATATTGCCTGTAGGGACAGATCCGTTTACTCCTCTGTGACAATGAAACAGGGTGAACAGGTTCTTAGGTGTTTTGTAGAAAGACCTTCTTGAGGGAGAACTGAATAGGGCATCTTGGATGTTATAATGAATCCTCTCTGGGTTTTGATTTGCCCTCTGCTTTTCTCCCCAGGAAGCTGCAGGCTTACTAACACTGCCTCATTACTCAGCACTACCCTCTGGAGAGGGAAAATGAGGCCTGGTAAGTAAGCTGGAGGTCTGGGTTCCGAAACAGCAGTTCTTCCCTCCACCCAATGGTGTTTCTTCCAACCTTCTTTCTCCATGGCTTCTCACCCTTGAGATATGTCCACTGTCCCTTCCAGTAGAAAATTCTTCTATGCTCACCTCTTCAGAGGAGTTTTGGTCCTTTAATGTTTCTAAAGCTTGTTGTATCTTCAGAAAAAAATTCTTTAGTGGTAACTTTTAAAATTAGAACTGTTTGGATTAAAAAATTGATTCTTATGAGGAAGTATAGAGGTACAGGGTTTACTTTGAGCCACTGAGAATGTGCTAGCTTTTATTTATTCATTTGATGGTTGTTTATTTAAGAGCAGTAGAGAATAACGTAGAGACCACATAGACAAGTCACTACCTATGTGACTAAGTCACTTAATTCCTGAGACTCAGATTTTCTTATCTTTAAGATAGAAATAAAGCCTACGTAGTTGAGAGGACTAGATGAGATGACCATGTAAGAGGATGGGCTCTGGAGAGACCCAGCCGGACTCCAATTTTGGCTACAACACTTACTAGCTGTGTGGCCTTAGGCAAGTTACTTAATCTTTCTCAGTTTCCTTTTCTGTAAAATAGAGATGGATAATCATAGTATTTGTTACTGTGTCATTGGGTTATTGTGAGGACTAAGCAAAAAAGTGTTTAGCACAGTGCCTGATGCATACTAAGTGCTCATTAAATGTTAGCTATTAATTACAACAGTAGCAGCAACAGCAACAACAGTCTGTAGGTATTTATGATGCTAGGACATCAGGTGGCAGAGGAAAGACTAGAAGGCATTGCACAGGGCAGTGGATCTATAAGAGCATTTTCCCCTACCAGCTTTCTTAGTGAGAGGACCTATAGGGACTGCGAGGCTCTCATCGGGCCTACAGCTTCCTATAGTGAAAGCTTCCCTTCCAGCCTAGTAGGCTGAGATAGGAGGTTCAGAGGGACTTCAGAAGACAGTGAGAAGACCAGTCTGGCAGGGTGGAGGGTTTGGGTAAGGGCATAAATAACTCTAGAAGGTAAAACTGGGGCCGGGTCCTGGAGGGCCTTGAAGGCCAGGTGAATTCTTTGTATTAGAACCACCCTACCCTGGGCCATCTCAGTGGAAATTGCTCTCTTTCAGTTTTTCCTTCATACTTTTTAAAATGGTAATACACATTATTATTATTTTTTTAATGGCAATACTCGTTAAAAGCTGTAATGTCTACATTTTAAACAAAAATAGTAAAACAAACACCCATGCACAGGAGATGTAATATTACCAGACCCTTTGAAAACACCCTGTGTGCTCCTCACACATCACCAACCCCTTCCAACCTCTGAATGCTATCCTGAATCTTGTGTTAGTCATTTATTGTTTTCCTTCCTTCCTTCTCTGCTTTCTTTTATTTATTTATTTTTAAAGATTTTATTTATTTGACAGAGAGAGAGACAGCGAGAGAGGGAACACAAGCAGGGGGAGTGGGAGAGGGAGAAGCAGGCTTCCCTCTGAGCAGGGAGCCCGATGCGGGCTCAATGCGGGGCTCGATCCCAGGACCCTGGGACCATGACCTGAGCCAAAGGCAGACGCTTAATGACTGAGCCACCCAGGTGCCCCCTCTCCTTTCTTTTAAAAATGGTTTTACCTATCCTGGTCTTTTGGGAACACAGAGCAGGGGCTGTGGATTCAGGCAGGAGCCATGTGGCCTGCCTGTTGCCTAGCTAGGCTGGGAGGAGGCTTGGGGGAGTCCTGATGCCACTGGAGGCCAGCTGAGGCATTGTGGTGGGGGAAGGGGAGGCTGGAGAAACTGGCCACCACTGGTCCTGGCTTGGTGGGCAGTCCTGAAGAGCAGGCCCCGAAGCTTGGCAGTTTTGGCTGAGAGGTTCCAGAGGAGAGTTTAGCCCTCTGCAGCTGCACAGCTGGAAGCTGTTGCCTAGAGTTTAGAGCAGAGGAGTGGGGTGGGAATCTCTTGGTATTCTTTTGAGACACAGTATCAACTCTCTCAGGTGCTGGGGAGCTTCAGGGCTCACACCCTGCCAGATGTAGCCAGGACAGTTTTAGCAGGCCTGCCTTCTATTTTCATCTCATACATTTCCTGGAGTGTTGATTGTGCCAGTCATTAAATTATGTTTGCCACTTTGCTTTTCTTTCTTTTTTTTTTTTTTTTTTGCCACTTTGCTTTTCTATAAAAGCTTTGGTTTTTGCTTTGGCTTGGCTTTCCTGGTCCTTCTTTGAATAAAGAACTTTCCTTTCTACGAATAGCAGTTGCTAACCACAGACTGCAAGTGATACTGTGGGAAAGCTAAGGGCCTGGGAGAAGAAGCCGGGTGACGGGGGTCTCTGTAGCAATGGGCCTTGGTCTGACTCCCACCACTAACTCCAGTCATTCTCTGGTGCCCAGAGGGTTAAATTTGGAAACCTGCCATCCAGATGTATTTCAATGGAACAGATTCAAGGAGCCCTGGTGTGCTAGATACTGTGGGGGAATCATAGAGAGAGATGGAACTGGTTATGCCCTTGACATTTATATTCTAGATGTGAGGACAAGACTTCCATGCTTATATAGTTAAGGCATGCAGAATGTAGACACATTTTTCTGATTACCAATGTAATACATGTTTATTTAGAATAAATTCAAATATAAAAGAAACATGTGGAAACTCCCCCACAGTCTAACTCCTCCCTTAGATAACCACTGATACCTGTTAAGGAATATTTGAGGAGTTGAAACTTGAGCTGGACCTTAAAGTAAAATTCAGAGAGGCAGCCTGATGGAAGGAAGGCAAGCATCCTGAGGATCCAAGCTCCCACTCCAGGAAGGAGCACCCCCACTAGCTTCCTTGACAAACAGCCAGCTTCTGCTTGGACACCTTGGTGAATAGGTGCCAGAATGCCCAGAATAGGAATTAACCTTTGTTAAGCACCACCATGTGCCTTATGTGCTAGTCAGTGTGTTGGGCACCTTATAGGTGTTATGGGATTAAGCCTCATTATAACCTTGTAAAATAGATATCTTTATTTTTGTTTTACAAATAGGGATACTGAGGCCCGGAGGTTACCTGCCAGGGTCACACGGCAAGTGGTATAGCGTTGTGCCCTTCACTAGCTGTGTGATCTTGGGCAAATTATTTCATCTCTGTGGCTCAGTTTCGTCCTCTGTAGAGTTGAGTGGTAATAGTACCTGCTTCACCAAGGGAGTTTTTCAGATTAATGAGTTAATACACATTAGGTCAGCAGAACAGGGTGTGTGTGGCACATAGTATGCTCTGAGTAAGCAATAGCTGCTGTTTATTATACCTTGTTTTCGCTCTTATTCTAATAAGAGAGATCTGTCTCATCTTCCCACTTCTATATATGGCCTTTCTGTCTGCCCAGCCATCCCCCACATTTTCCTCTCCTTTACAATTTCTCCTACTTCCAGCCATTCCCTTGTCTTCATCATGTCTCATTCCTCATCTTTCCATTCTCGCTCATTTTCCCCTTTCGTGTCCTCATTAGCTGCCTTTGGTTGTGGCAGCCTTCTGACCTGCCTCCCTGCTGTTAGTCTCCTTCTTTTATATACCAGAATAAACAAACAACAAAATAAACATTCAGATCTTTATTTGATTTCTTGATTTCAAGTTCAAGATTCACCAACTCCGACCCCATCTCACAACTTAAAGTTCTGTTCCAGACTACTTCCACAGTCTTCTCTGCTTTCCCTTCTTCCCCACTCTTCTATTTCTGTCTGGGGAAATTTTACCTACATGTTTTAAGATCCAAATTCAAGTATCACTTTATTTTCTTAGTCTTTTTTTTTTTCTCCCGACATTTTCTTAGTCCTTTTACCTACTCTCAACTAGTTGGAATTTTTATATCCTTTTGTGGGAGTTATCACATACTGTTTGAAATATAATTTTCAAGGCACATTTCTTATCTCCTGTGTAATTATAACCTAGCTAAGTGTAGAGGCTGGGTTTAATTCATCTTTGTATACTCCCTTCAATATCCTATAGCAGTGCCTTGCACATAGTAGGTGCTTAATAAATATTGGTGGTCTAAGTAAAAGCTAGACAAGGCGGGGGGGGGGGGGCGGTCCTGATGACTGGTGGGTTTCTCTCCCAGTCGTTGTGAGAGTCACTGTTCAGTGGGTGGAAACGCTGTGGTTTTGTTTGCTCAGAGTCCGACATCTTTTCTTTTGGGCTATGGGGGAGAGGCAGAGCCTGTAGGCTCTGCCCATGGGTCCCAGTGCCTGTGCCTGTGCAGGGGCTCCAGCCAGTGCCTGCCTGCCGTACTAGGTCCCGTGCCTTGGCCCCTCGGCCCCTCCCCACAAATGCTCAACGGAACAGGGGATTAGGTTCTGGCAGCACAGCTGGGATTTTGGCGGCCATTCCACAGCCGACAATAGCGCGCAGCCACCCGGACAGGACAGCGCAGGCCTGCGCTCCAAGGGCACAGTCTGCTTGGGCTGCTTGTTTGGGTGGCCGAGGGGGAGGAGCGGGCCCAGCGCGGCGTCCTGGCCTTGCCACGCAGAAGGTACGGGCTGGAGAGATTCCCTCAGGGAATGGGCTTGGGGGGGTGGCCTTGTCCCAGGGCAGGCGGCGCCCGCGAGAGGAGGCCGGCGCTTTGTGTGTGAGCGGCGTGTGTGTGCTTAAAGACACAGCCACCCCGCCCTGGAGCCGGCAGGAAGCTGCCCCGCGTGAAAGGGCCTGTGTCCTGCTCACCCTCCAAAGCCTCTGTTCCCGGCTCTTCCTCTCTGCCCCGCGCGCCGCCAGGCAGGGGCTGATCTAATCATCAGGGCAGTCCGTTGCTGGCCAGACAGATGGACAGGCTGTCACTGCTGTGTTAAGAGAGCGAAGGGGGAGTGTCCGGGTGATACCAGGTTTGTCAGGCAGGCCACTGTGAGATGTGTTTTGTGTATTTATGCCACAGTTTGCCTCGGCTCTCGCCACTGTTGCGGTTCAGGATTTTTTGTCTGCTGGCTCTCGCGCCCCCCCCCCCCCCCCACCGCGTCCTATTCTCTTGTTCGTGGGCCTAGCCTTCCCGGCCCCTCCTCTCCAGGGCGCCCCTCCCTCCTTGCCCCCGACTGCCGCCCCTCCCCCCCTTGCCGAGAGTTCCCCGCTTTCGCCGCGCTCCCAGATCGCGGAAGCTTGCTGTGCCTTTAAAGAAAGCAGACTCCTGGCTGTGACGTACTTCTGGCTGTCAGCCAGGAAGATCGCTCCTGCCAGGCTGACTGAGAAGAAAACCAACAACTTTTCTTTTGTGTGTGGGGTTACTTTCCACTAGCCCCCCCTTTCTCCTCTCCTTTCAAGATTTAAATGCTAATGGCGGATTAAAACCTGTAGATACGTTTGGCTTTAGGAGTCTGGTAAGGCCCCCCCTGCACTGAGACTTTTTCTCCCTCCCTCTTTCTCTGGGTTTTTGTTCAAACATGGACGAGGGGGTGCGGTGGAGTCTCCCCCCCCCCCTCCTTTCCTGCGCCATCCTTAAAGGGGAGGGAGAGGAGAGGGAGCGCAAGTAAACACTCAGAAACAGGCGCTGGGAGCAGAGCTTGCCAACATCCGGGAGTTGGCGCCTTTGAGAGCAAAGGGTTGCTTTCTTTCCCCCTCGCCTAGATGTCAGCGTGTTTTTGTTCAGAGGGGCGAAAGCGTGCGCCTGCACATTGAGCTGTAGAGACAGCTCAAGAGAGCTTCTCCATTCCTGAGTGAGGCCTGGGTGTGTACGCAGTGGTGGGGAGCGAAAAGGGCTCATTTTGTCAGCTGGTAGCGACCAGGGTGTGTGAATATAGTAGTGGGGTCAGGTGCTGATGAACTGCTGGAGTGTGCTTGGGTGTGTATGTGCAGTATATGGCTGTAGGCCCCAGGTCTACTTCATGAGGCAACCCTTTTGCCCACATCTTTCTAATCTGGACCCTGCAGAGCATGGGGTGGGGGGAAGGCAGATACCAGTAAGCCACTTTTGAAGAAACCAGAGAAATCTTGGTTTCCCTTGAAGCCCTTCTCTTGTTCCTCACCAGGGCTCTGGGCGAAATTCTAGGCTACACAGAAGGGTTGGTCTGTGTGAAGAGCGGGGGGCCTGAGTCCAGACTAAGTCCCTTTAGGGGGCCCAGGGAATACATCCAGCAAGCTGGTTTGCCCTGACTTCAGGAGTGCAGAGAAACCCTTTGGACTTAGATGAGACAGCCTATCCAGGACTCCCCAGGAGTTGAAAAGGATTATATTTTTTCCTCCTTGGCTTCTCTTGGAGCTGCTGGTCCTTGGGCCTTTTACCTCCTCCAAGCCTAGAGATGCACCAGCAAGATATTTCCTACTTTGTTCTTTATGATGAGTTAGCCTATGGCGACATAGCTTGGCCTTTGCTGGGCCCCTCTGAGGTAACCTACCAGGTGAGGTCTGGGTGCTTGTTTGCCAGTGCCTCCTGACCTATCCCTCCCACAGTCAGAGGAGGAGGAACACTCTCAAGATCAGGGTGTTTACCCTTTGGATGTGGGGTTCGCTTAGATGGTGGGAGTATCTCTTTTAGGTGTACAGAGCATGGAATTCTTATGGCTACAGGCAGGCAGTCTGTCAGGGTAAGTAGTGGTAAACCTTGCTATTGAACATGGTCTTATAGCTAGGACAGACATTTCCCTTCTGAGGTCTGAGCCTTTGGAACCATGGGGTAGAGAGGGGGTGGGGCTTGGGGAAGGATGCTGTGAGGTGGGAGTTTGTGTGGGCTTTGGGCCCAGAAATTCTGAGAGTGGGAGCTATCACCTAAGAGAAGGATGGTTCAGTGGAGGCAGGGGGCTCGTGAGTGAGCAGTACAATTTTGTTGCTTTCTGGGACCAAAGGTGACTTTGGTGTTATCTTGAGGAAGGGCTGGTTTCAGGCAGGCAGTAAGTGGCTAAGAGATGGTCTCACAAGGAGCTGGCACCCAGGCTAGGGGCTGGGGTAAGGAGAGCAGCGCTGCCACAGCTCAGACCTTCTGGCCCTTGACCTATCACTTGGTTAACCTTAGAACTGAAACTTCTAGAACAGACCCCAGAGCTTAGCAATCCGACCCTTTGGTCCTGTTCCTTGCATCTAAGCAGGTGGTTTGCATTAGCTTCAGCCCTGGTAGGAAACCATCTCCAGGTTTTAACTCTTTAAGACCCAGAGAGGGTGCAGGCCAGGTGGCTGTGCGTCTCTTGAGTGTCATTTTCCTTGTCCTGATATATCTTCTCTAGAAACATAAGAGGGGTTACTGTAAATGTGGAAATTCGTCCTGATGTAGGAATTTACATTATATCAGTTTTGAAAATGTAAAGAGGATGCAAGGCCTTTAGTTTATAAAAGCAGCTGCTTCTGTGTGTGTCTTGGTTCCTTCTTGAGCTTTGGGAAGAGAAGCCACCTTATCAGCTCTGTGAAGCCTCTGTTTGGGATTCTGGGGGCACTTCTTTTCAAAGAAACAGCCGGTAGAACCTCTGAAGTTGCCTTGAGAAAGCTTGCATTCCTGGGTTTTGTTTGTTTGTTGATTGATTGGGGGATGTGGGTGGGTGGTACCTGATCAAGTTGGGGTGGGTCTCAGCAGATCCTTCTGTGAAATGTAGTTCTGAGTTACAATCGTGGGGATCTGTTTTTCCATCGCCATGACCATCACCCAGTCTTCTGGGTGGGGCTTGCCTCAGATTTCAGGGGGAGGGTGGGGAGGATGGTGCTTTGGCTGGGAGCCCTTGGGTTTCAAGCCAAGGCCTTCTTAAAGCTGTAGTCTCAGTCCAAGGACTAGCTGTGCCACTGGCTTCAATCATTCATTACACGGAGAAGTGAATGGCTGGCTGTCCTAGCAGGTCCCACTCCAGTGTCCTGTGTCTGGGAAAATGCTTCTTTATGGGCTTTGAACTGACAAGGTCATTCTGGAGTTCCTCATGTTGATTATTGGATTCCTCCTGTTTCTGTGTCTGGGGAGCATAGAAGAAGGCATTTGGCCTTGACACCGGTTTTCCTGAGCAGTGGAACTAGTTTTAGATAGGCTTCCCCTGGGGAGGACATAAGGATTGTATGTTTTGCCTCTGAGATGAAGGGAAGAGGTTGGTTAAACCTCAGGTCATTTTTAGCAACACAGCTGTGGAATCTCTCAGAGGGGGCAAGATCTACCTCCGGTTACAAATAAATAAAATTTCTGACTGAAATTTTGGACCTCTTCAAAAGGATAGCAAGTCTAGAGGCAACAGTGGGGATGAGGGAGAGGTGATCTGGGCCTCATTTCCCTTGTTGCTGAATAGCACAGACTTTTTTATTTTAAAATTTTTATGTATTTAAATTCAATTAACATACAGACTTTTTTTTTTTAAGATACCCCAGTAGAGCATTTCACTATTGCTGCCTTCACCACAAGGGCCAGGCATGGTCCCTCTAACTTTAGGCTTGCCAACCAACCAGAAAAGTCTTTTTGCAGTGCAGTAGTTGAGACCATCTGTCTGTATCCTTGCCTGGCCCCAGGGAGCTAAGCATTTGGTGCCGATGGGTAGGCCATGCTGGGTGAAAATCATCCAAGACTGAGGAACACGTAGGCCCTTTAGCTTCTCTGCCCTCCTGAGAGCTCCCTTAACCACTTCTCTTGCTCTTGCCAAAGCCCAGGTGAACTGGCTCATTTCCAAGACTGTGACGTTGGTATGACAGGTGGAATCTTGTTGGGTTTTGTGGGGTCAGGAAGCACTTAATTATAATTAGCATTTAGTTATATTTAGCATTTAATTATTTTCCATTATTTAAAGCTTCATGTATGTTTAATTTCAGTCCTCATCTTGCTGTAAGCTCCTCAGAGGCAGTCACCATGTCAGTGGGTCCCATTTCCCATGTAGCTTCCAGCACAGGAGGAACATATGTATGGACTTTTTTGCTTGGTTGGTAAACACAGTACAGTTACATAGGAAGGACTAAGAATGATGGGGAGTGGATTATCATCAGATTTATGTATATCTTTCCCCTGCTAGACAGTAAGTACCTTACGGACAAGAATGGTGTCTTTCTTATTCCCAACACATTGTGTACAGAAGGTGCTTAGCAAATATGGGGCACCTAGGTGGCTCAGTTCATTGTGTCTGACTTCGGTTCAGATTGTGATCTTGGGGTCCTGGGATCAAGCCCCAAGTTGGGGGAGCCTGCTTCTCTCTCTCCCTCTGCTCGTGCACATGCTCTCTTTCTCAAGTAAATAAAATCTTTAAAAAAAAAAAAGTGCTTAACAAATGTTGGGTCCATAGGTCCCACACGTTGGAGATGCTAATATACAGGGAGAGATACAGGTGATGTGACTTAACCACTCATGTTCTTCATGGAATAGTGACAGACTGAGTACCTGTGACAGGAGGGGGAGGTGGGGCTGATTGCTCCCATGATTTATAGGAATTGTGGGGGCTGCTGGGAGATGTTGAGGAATATTTAGTTACCAGGTCTGTGGTTTCTTGGGCAGGTTGGCAGGCAGATGGCCAATTCCCAGTGGGAAGGGAAATTGGGAGTAGGAATACCAGGATAGGTACCTAATCTTTCATTAAATGGCTCATGAGATCTCTGCCAGAATTGAATCTGGCATCATCCAGTCCCTCATTTGAACTGTATCTTTGACATTTCTGTGGGAGATACAAAAATCCAGAATTTGGAGAGGATTCCCTCAAGAACTTGGTTATTGTTAGGTAGAATTTGGGCACCTACAGAAGGAGCCAGAAATCAATCTTTCTGCTTAAGATAAGTGATCATTTAGCGTATACCTACCATGTGCCAGGCGCTGTTAACACTATGTTAACACAGGCTATTTGTGTTACCCGCTTTGTCTTGAAGCTTCACAGTAACCCAGAGAGGTGTTTGCAAATCCCATTTTGCGGATGAGGAAACTGAGACTAAAAGAAGTTAAGCTACTTGTCCAAGGTCATATGGAATCACCATTCAGACACACCTCTGGCTGAGAAACCATGTTTGTTCCATGTTTTAAGGGCACCATGTCCCAAAGAACAGCGTTGGAGGACAGCCTTGAGTGTTACATTTTCTGTGGAACAGAAAGATTGTGTGTAGAGTTTGTGGACATTGAATTAAATGCAGGGCTCTTTACTGTTATGATAAGTTTTTTTTTTTTTAAAGATTTTATTTATTTATTTGAGAGAGAGAATGAGAGAGAGAGAGAGAACATGAGAGAGGGGAGGGTCAGAGGGAGAAGCAGACTCCCTGTTGAGCAGGGAGCCCGATGCGGGACTCGATCCCGGGACTCCAGGATCATGACCTGAGCCGAAGGCAGTCGCTTAACCAACTGAGCCACCCAGGTGCCCCTGTTATGATAAGTTTTATAGTAATTTTAATGTGTACTTTGAGCTTTCTAAAAATTCCCATGTGCCTTGTTGGGTTAAATGCTGAGGGAAGAGAGATTTAAGTATTCAGAGCCAGTATATTGAACCACTTCCCTCCTTGTCCTTCATCATGGATATCTGATATAATTAACTGCTCTTCTTCTCTTGGTTTCCAGGAGCATTGGGGTGACTATTTGGTGTCACCAAGATGACGCTCCATGCCACCCGGGCAGCTGCACTCCTCTCTTGGGTGAGTAGTGTTCCTCTTTTTGGTCTGAGATTCTCCAGGAGGTTTGCAGGGGCGGAAGAGGAGTTTTTTAGGAGCCACGGCTATGTGAAGTCTTCTCATCTCCAGATGAAGGAAATAACAGTTTTCCCTTGCCTTTCCCCTTAGTTGTTAACTTTTACAATTTCTGGCGATGTTGCTCCTGACAGTGATCCATGACACCACTCGTGTAGCTTAGAAGAAAACTCCCTTCTAAGCTTCTATATACCTTTTAGGAGAGGTCTGTATTTACTTTTGGTCATGGAAACCCTAGTTGGCTGCAGGGTGGCATGGAGACCCATCTTCATTTGCTTCCCGTGCATTTTCCTGACTAGAAGGGTTTATCCTGAGCTTCACTGACAT
Source organism: Zalophus californianus (assembly GCF_009762305.2). Taxonomy (NCBI): domain Eukaryota; kingdom Metazoa; phylum Chordata; class Mammalia; order Carnivora; family Otariidae; genus Zalophus; species Zalophus californianus. Next base: position 59,482,128 of record NC_045605.1, read on the forward strand.
TCAGGGACTGGTCTTGAAAGGCTTTTTATCATAGGGCAAGGTTCTCCTCACTTTCTTTACCATGTTTCTGTCTGCTTCCATTGTCCTCCTGTTGCCTTCTTGATTACTTAAATCTTTGTGCTAGGTCTTTTCATATATCTTCTGTCCAAGATGAACAATGGCAAATGAAGGAGTAATACCAAGCATTGGGAACATAAAGCTGCAGGGAAGCAGAAGAGGACACAGAGTGTAGTGATGACAGACCTGATGGAGTCAGACAGCCTGACTTAGAATCACTGCTGTGGCTGGGGTGTGTGACCCAGGGCAAGTTACTTAGCCTCTCAGCGCCTTATTTTTATTTTTATTTATTTATTTATTTTTAAAGAATTCCTTTTTTTTTTTTTTTAGATTTTTATTTATTTATTTAACAGAGATAGAGAGCACAAGTAGGCAGAGTGGCAGACAGAGGGAGAGGGAGAAGCAGGCTTTCCACCGAGCAGGGAGCCCGATGCGGGGCTCGATCCCAGGACCCTGGGATCATGACCTGAGCTGAAGGCAGACGCCTAACCGACTGAGCGCCCCTCAGCGCCTTATTTTTAAAATGGAAACAATAAAAATACCTCATGGTGTTATGATGAGGATGAGGACATAATGTGTGTAGAAAACATCTAGCACTGTTTCTGAATAAATAATAATTCTTGATACTTAAAGTATTGCTGGGGCATGTTATGTGGTACAGGGTATTTTAGTAGTCACCTGACTACTGATCAATTAGGGCCAATGAAAAAGCCAGCTTAAAAAAAATTATAGAATATTTTAAAGGAAATGAATGTTTAATTTCTTTTTTCTTCCTTTTTTTTAAAGATTTTATTTATATGACAGAAACAGTGAGAGAGGAGGGAACACAAGCAGGGGGAGTGGGAGAGGGAGAAGCAGGCTTCCTGCTGAGCAGGGAGCCCGATGTGGGGCTCGATCCCAGGACTCTGGGATCATGATCTGAGCCGAAGGCAGACACTTAACAACTGAGCCACCCAGGCACCCCAAATGTTTAATTTCTAAGTAGGGTGGATTTAATAAGACACTGTGTTTGGGGCACCTGGGTGGCTGTCAGTTAAGCATCTATTTTTGGCTCAGGTCATGATCCCAGAGTCCTGGGATTGAGTCCCAAGTCCCGCGTGGGGCTCCTTGCTCAGTGGGGAGCCTGCTTTTCCCTCTCCCTGCCACTCTCCCTGCTTGTGCATGCTCTCTCTCTCTGTCAAAAAAATAAATAAAATCGTAAAAAAAAAAAAGACACTGTCTTAATTACTGTTAGATCTCTAGACAGGAAATGTGTTTAATATACAAAATGTGCATTCTTTGTGTTCAGTTTCTGAAATAAATGTGAATTTTAGTTGTATAGTTTTAAATGGGTATTTTTATAATTATGTTTTACATATTTTATATTTATATTAAATTTCAGTGTTTTAGATCTATGTTAGAAACATTGTCTTTTCCTTTTCCTCCCCTCATCCCTAAGAGGGGCCTGGTTGGGTTTGGGGGACTGTGAGCTTTGTCTCCAGTTCAGTGGATTAACTGAATATTGGGGGATCCTTTAGCCACACTGTTTTAAGTTGATCTTTAAGTTGATCTTCCCACTGAGCAGTGAGCCCGATGCGGGGCTTGATCCCAGAACCCTGGGACGATGACCTGAGCCGAAGGCAGACGCCTAACGACTGAGCCACCCAGGCGCCCCTAGAAGTTGTTTATAATATAAAAGTATGTGGGAGCACCTGGGTAACTCAGTCAGTTAAGCCTCTCACTTCAGCTCAGGTCATGATCTCAGGGTCCTGGGATCGAGTCCCGAGTGGGGCTCCCCACCCAGCAGGGAGTCGGTTTGTCCCTCTCCCTCTGCTCCTCCCCCTGCTCCTGCTCTCACTCAAATAAATAAATAAAATCTTTATATATATATATATATATATATATATATATATAAGTATTTAACTGAAAAAATAGTATCTGTGGCTGAGTCATTTTTTTTAATACTCTTGATTCTCTAGTGCAGTCAGCTAATTAAACTACTAAGTAGTTTTGCTGCATCTGCTTCATTATTTTTATTTTATTAACCATAATAGCGCTTTGCATTTAGCACTTTTATTTTGTAATGTGTTCTTGCAATCATAATCCCATTTGAACCCACACTGGTCCTCTGAAGTAAACATTGTAGGGATTCCATCCATTTGGCAAGTGAGAAAGTAGGCACAGAGAGAAATAAGTTGATAACAAAGGTACCTGGCAAGTTAGTGGAGGAGTTAGATTCAAAATCTTAATCTGGGAGCTCCCAGCCCAGTACTATCTATGCATATTTTTATTTCTTTTTAGTAATGTTTTATTTCTTTTTTATTTATTTATTTATTTATTTATTTGAGAGAGAGTGCACACATGAGAGGGGGGAGGGTCAGAGGGAGAAGCAGACTCCCTGCTGAGCAAGGAGCCCGATGCGGGACTCAATCCCAGGACTCTGGGATTATGACCTGAGCTGAAGGCAGTCGCTTAACCAACTGAGCCACCCGGGCATCCCTTATTTCTTTTTTTGGATTACTAAAAAAGAAAAGGCCCTCCCCCCGCAGCGTGGGGCTCGAACTCACGACCCTGAGATCAAGAGATGCATGTGCTTCCGACTGAGCCAGCCAGGTGCCCCATAGTCCAGTACCTTTTAAAGAATGCATTTATAAACAGTAGAATCTACTCATTGCACGTAACCACTGTGCTGAAGTTCTTACAAATACCTTGTCAAGCAGCTTGAGTTCCCTCCTTCCTCAGCCTTGCACATAGGATTGATTGATTTAGCAACCCCTTTTTTTTCCTGTGGAAGTAACAAAGGTGAAGTTCAGCCCAGGCTTCTTCTGAACTTGGTGGTTTTGGAATTCGTGAGGTTTTTCTGTAGAAGTTGACCGTATATGCTTGTTGAATAACCTGTGTACCTGACTCATTTACAGGTGACTGCTGGTGAATTTCCTAGTTGTAAAGACTGAGTTAGAGGGATGGCAGCCTGAAGACAAAGAAAAGCAGGCGATTAAATTGGAATTGACAAGTTTTTCCCTAGGGTTCCCAGCTCTTCTTTTCCTTCCTCATTTTTTTCTTATTATCTTATTGCCTCATCATTTCTCCCTGTGACAGCCAAAGTTTTATGTCTGGAAAGAATTTTTAAAATGCATTAATAACAAGATTTTATATCCGTGTGGGAGTATATAAAGCATATGTAGTATTTAATGTAAGTTTTGAATAGATAGTTCAAAATTCTTGAGATAGAAAGGGTTGTAGTGTGATAATTTGAGCTACAGAGGGTTACAGTGTAAACATACAAGAGACACAAAGGGCAATAATATAAAAAGCCTTTCTTTTTCCCACATCTGACTTCCAGCCATCAAGTTCCTGTCCCTAGAGGCAGTAGTGGTACAGTTTCTCGTGTATCCTTCCAGAAAACCATTTTATGGGGTGCCTGGGTGGCTCAGTTGGTTAAGCGACTGCCTTCGGCTCAGGTCACGATCCCAGGGTTCCTGGGATTGGGCCCCGCATCCTGCTCCCTGTTCAGTGGGGAGCCTGCTTCTCCCTCTCACCTGCTTGTGCTCACTCGCTCGCGCACTCTCTCTCTCTCTCTCTCTGTCAAGTAAATAAATAAAATCTTAAAAAAAAAAAACATTTTATGCCGAGTTATAGTTAAAGTGTATCCCTAGTGCTGGAACGTCCTAGAATTTAAGCTCTCATTTAGTTGAAGCCAGAGGAAAGACTCTGACGGCAGCATTCAGGTGGCTGTCACTGGACGAGTGGGGACAGCAGCTCTCCTTGGCTGAAGTGAATGCTCCTGAAGGCCTGAGGCCTACAGCTGTGGGCACTCCCAGCTAGCCGGTGGGTTGTCTGCCTCTGGAGTGAGGAGCAAGCTGCAGAGCTTCTGTCACTTCATCTGTTTGAGCAGGCTCCTCCCTGTGTTTTGCAGGTGAACAGTCTGCATGTGGCCAGCCCTGTGGAGGCCATGCTGCAGCTCCAGGACTGCAGCGTCTTCATCAAGATCATTGACAGCATGTGAGTATGCGCCACACCCCTCGCCAGCCTCTCAGGTGAAGCTGTGTGTTGGGTGTGCTGGGCTGGGGACGGCATTTGCTCCCTTTCCTTGCTGACGGCTGTGAGCAGAAGGCATGGGCAGCTCCACTGCCAGCGTGGAGCCAGAGGCAAGGACACACCAGCCTCCTGTTCCGGTCACTGAGTCTAGTCTGTCTGTGGGAGAGGTTTCGCTCTTGTCCCCACCCTAAGGCTTCCTCACGCTTGCCTGGAAGAGCCTGCAAGTCTCATTGCTGTCACAGTGTTCCAAGAGCCTACTCTGGAGCTCGCTGCCCTCTTGTCTCAACAAGTCTTCCCTACCCTCTTCTTGGGGCTTGTCCTTTTCTCACAGGCCCTCCTGGCAACTTGTAGGGTCAGGAAGAAGAAAGGGGAAGCTCTTGTACTTGAGGGAAATAAGCAGCACCTAGAAATCTTATCTCTAACCTGTTAGCACAGCACACATATGCTCCTTTCTAAATCATTACAGCATTTCTGGGGTTTTCATCTGCCTCATTAACTTGCTTTGTGAGATTGATTAGCATTTGATAAACTGCTTGTTGTCATGTAGCCAGGATTCTAGTGAGCATTGTTTTTTTTTGATTTTTTTTTTTTTTTAAAGATTTTATTTATTTGAGAGAGAGAGCATGAGAGAGAGCACAAGAGAGGGGAGGGTCAGAGGGAGAAGCAGACTCCCTGCTAAGCAGGGAGCCCGATGTGGGACTCAATCCCGGGACTCCAGGATCATGACCTGAGCCGAAGGCAGTCACTTAACCAACTGAGCCACCCAGGCGCCCCTAGTGAGCTTTGTTTTATGTCTGTCTGTAGCACGGTTCCTTTGAACATCACAGTTACCTGGGAAATCAGTGGAGTGGGGCTTCTGCCTTATATCTTACCTCTCTGGAACCAAGCAAAGATGGGTCAAGCTATAACCTGCAGTTATTATTCTAGGCTCATATAGTTCATCCTTTTTCCTCTCTCATCAACTTTCAGGAATTATGGAGGGCAAAACTGACCTTTTCACTTCTTCGTGCTGCAGGCAAAAGTAGAAGTCAGCCATAATATAAAGGATTGCGGAGACAGTGGAGAGGACCCTCCCTTTTTAAAGGAAAGCACAGTTGATTCTGAGCCCCTAGGTCAGGGACAGACTGAGGTGTTGAGGGTGTTTCTGTTGCACACACAGCAGGTAGGAACCAGTGCCAGGGAATCGGCATCTGTGTGAAGCAGCCTGGCCACCCGTTCATAGGGAAAGAAGGTAGAACTGATTCCCTGTGGGGTCCTCTGCACCTGGCTTAACACACTGCATTGGTTAATGTTTGTTGAGTAAGTAAAGGAACAAAAATGTAGTTGATACTCTTCTTCAGCAAAGTCTAGTGGGGCTGAGTAGCCTGGAACAGAGTGGTTTTTGTTTTTAATCTTCTGAATGTAATTTTTGAAATGTATGTTGGTGCTGGGATGTCTTATGTTTTGAAGGTCCCTGTGGCTCCAACCAGCACCTGCCTTAGTGAAAAGAAGTTACCGTTTTCTTATTTTGGTATATAGAGTGTACCATTTTGTCTCCCAGTTACCCAGGCAGGACCTTTCAGCAGCATCTTGAATTCCTCCCTCTCCTTGGCAGTGATTCTACTCAGTCACCATCCTCTCAGTTTGTCCTTTGAAGACTTCTCACATCCCTGCCTCTGCCTCATGCTGGATCCCAGGTCCTCATGACCTCGGTCTCTAGTCTGTGCATATTCCAGGGCATTCCTTCCTGCCGTCCTGCTCACACTGTGACGCCCCACAGCTGCTGGACCTCAGTGACTCTTCGTCGCCAGGAGGTTGAAATCGAAAATCTTCAGCCTTGGTATTGAAGAGCTTTCATCAGGGGCTCCTCTCCTCCCACCAGTCTTGTTTCCTACTCATTTTTACCCCCATACCTTACCCCATTTTCTTTTCTTCCAATTTTATAGAATTTCCTAAGTTCTGGATTTTATTAATTGTATAATCCCAGTGCTGTTCAGCTTGTTCTTCTTGTCCCCCTTGTTGCCTGTAAACTGGTGATGAGAGCCAAGCTTGATTAACTTAAGGGGTTTTTTATTGCTGTTTTTTGTTTTGTATTTTGTAAGGAAACTTCATAGGTGGAATTGTGCACCACTTATGAGTCAGCATTTTGCAATTCCTAATGAAAATAATTATTTTTCAAACCCTAACAAAGTAGTAAATCTAGACTGTTCACATCAGTGGCTGGTAAAACCATTACGCTGACAATATCTAACCTACTACTTAATTTTAACATCACTGAAAGAGGGGCAGCCAGGTATGATACCCCTTGTGTTGTAACATACAATAGGGTGCAGCATGCTTTTTTTTTTTTTTTGACATAAGAATAGGTCAAGGTGGGGCACCGCCTAGCTGGCTCAGTTGGAGCATGTGACTACTGATTTTTGGGGCTGCGAGTTTGAGCTCTACGCTGGGGGTAGAGGTTACTTAAAAAAATAAAATCTGAAAAAAAAAAGGGCAACCCTCTCGGATCCCCTCCCTCCTTGGGAGCTTTGTACTATCACTTTGCTATCGCTCAATAAACCTTGCTTTGCTTTCCAAAAAAAAAGCATAGATCAAGGAGCTTTTGCTTTTGAGGAGATAAATTTCCTTGGCTTAATGACAAGAGTAGTAGATATGTCCATGGGTAAGGATGTGTGTCCTTGGTTTAGCCAATGTAGGTTTATAACCTGGTGGGAAATTTTCATAGGAAGGGTCACAAATTCAAGATGCACATTTTCCAAGTTGTCTTCTGGTGCACTGCCTGAGCCTTAGAGTAGGAGGAGGGGAGGTGGAGGGAAGGTGAGAGAGGGAAAGACAACACAATGTGTGTGAGTGTGTGTGTGTGTGTGAGTGTGTGTGTGTTCGTTCGTTCTACGGGAGGGGCTGTTGAAATTTCAGGTTAACCCTAATCTCCATCTCTGATCCAGGACAGTGCAGACCACCTTACTTTGGGAAAATAGATGTTCTTGGTGAATGTGTTCTGGCTTTTTCATTGCGATGCTGCTACGGTTGCTAACCTAAATCAGATGCTGGTTCTCAGGGGAAGACGGTGGAGGATGGCCGGGCTGGTGGAGATAGCAGCTGTGGGAATTGAACAGGGCTTGTGCCTTGGCCACTTAGCCTTCTCTCTGGGAAAATACATTGGCATCCACCTCTCTAGCAAATTTCCCTTTCTGTTTCGTGTATGAATAGCCTGAAGCAAAAAGGCTGTCCCATCTCTTTGATATCTGTGAGGCCTGAATAGCAAAATTTAGTGGAGTCCATTTTGCCAGAAAACCTAAAGCCCTGACGTTTGTGTTACTGATGTTGACCTCTGCTCTTCCTATTACAGAGCCTCCTTCATCTGTCAGTCAACCCATATGTACTGAGCACCTCCTATACCCTAGCTTCCAGGCGCGCAGTTGGTGTGGCCAATTGTAAATGATGCCCTTGTATCAGTCAGTGCTGGAGGAATTCCTGAGGAGTGAGGAGGCATGACTGGCAGTGGTTCTGGATGGCTTCCTGCCAGAGAAAGACTTGAACTCGGTTTTATTATTTGTTTATTTTTTAAAGATCTTATTTATTTATTTGACAGAGACACAGCGAGAGAGGGAACACAAGCAGGGGGAGTGGGAGAGGGAGAAGCAGGCTTCCCGCGGAGCAGGGAGCCCAATGCGGGGCTCGATCCCAGGACCCTGGGTTCATGACCTGAGCCGAAGGCAAACGCTTAACGACTGAGCCACCCAGGCGCCCCTTGAACTCAGTTTTAAAGGACTGGTTGGATGGCTCCAGGTCAGCATTTTTAAAGCGTGTTCCGTGCAACTTATCCCAGGGGCTTAGTAAGGAAAAAAGAGGTTTTGTGGTCAGATAGGTTTGGGAAATAATGCATGTTATATTCTCTTCTTTAGAAAATGTTCAGTTTGGTTTAACCCAGCATTTCCCAAACATTTAACGCAAGAACCCTTTCTATTTTTATCTAATGGAATACACTTAAGGAAATTGCTGCTCTGTGCTGAGTCAAGGCGTCACAGTGTTCCAGATTGTGGGTGGGTAGGGAAGGTGGCTCTCTTAGGCGTCTGGGAGGAGATGAGCATCTCCTGAAGGCTCTGTAGGAGTCCCTAATCACAAGCCAGCTATCCGGAAAATAGGGGATTCACTTGGAAGAAACCTTTGTAATCCCATGAGAGAGGGAGGGAGGTACATTCATGGTCTTGGCTTGGATGCTGCTGATGCTTTTCAGGATATCTGGCAGTGCAAGTTCTCTGGTTCTAGGGCCTGCCCTGCCCTTCAGAAGGTTGGCTGGAACCTGTAGATTCAGTAGAACCTGGAGACTGAGGAACAAGAGGCCCCTTTAATCAGTATCTCCAGCTGTAGTAGCCCAAGAAGAAAAGTCCGCTTTCTGACTGGAAGTGGAGCTATTCACCCCTGAAATTGAAACTGCAGTTAGTCTGAGCACCCCAGGCCAGGGGCCTGGGCTGTGTGAGAGCTCCCCCTGCTGCCTCCCTGCCCTCCTTGCTCTCTCAGCCTGTGGCTTGCCCTGCAGTTAAACAGACTAGCACAGCGACAGCCCCTGATCAGAGCTGTCCCCGGGCGCCTGGGCGGCTCAGTTGGTTAAGTGTCCAACTCTTGATTTTGGCTCAGGTCATGGTCTCAGGGTCGTCTGTGCTCAGCAGGGAGTCCGCTTGAGATTCTCTCTCTCTCTCTCTCTGCGCCTCCCCCAACCCCGCCGCTTGTTCCTGCTCTCTCTCTCTAATACATAAATAAAATCTTAAAAACAAAAAATGTTGTCCCTTGGCTTTAGCCATCTCACCCTTCAGTCTGTTGTACTTTGCCCTGGCACTTCAGAGTCTTGGGAATTTCCTCCTGTTCTTTCAATCTTGGGCCTGTTTTTCCCTTTACATTGTCTGTCTTACTCTAGCCACGTTTCCCCGGCTTCCTGATGTTTTCCAGTGGAGCCATTCCAGACTGTTGAACCTAGCTTCCCCTTTTCCGTGCTGCCATCCTCCCCTCTCGGCCCCTTCCCACGGAGCTTTTTCATGTTACGGTCAGGGTGGCAGAGTGCCATCTTTTTCAGAAGGACCGCACACCTCCAGTTCCCACTTCTCATCTACCACACAGTTCCTTCTGACCAAGTAGTGTTTTGGTGTCTTCTCCCCTGCCTCCAGCGTCTGGTCTGCTTCTCTCCCAGATGCAGTGCAGATCAGGCCTGAAGGAATGGGAAGGTGGAATGTAATGGAGTAGCAAGGAAGGAAGGACTGCTAACTACTCTGGTTCTGATATTTGTTCTTTTTCTAGCCATGGCACTGACGAGGGGCAGCAAATCCTGCAGCAGCCGGTGCCAGAGAGACTGGAATTTGTGTGCAGTTTTTTGCAAAGTAAGCACCTTTCTTTATCTAGCTAAGAAAGAGCTGCTTCCTCAACTTGTGGGACTTTGGAAGTCCAGGGGACCCAGCTCAGTGTCTGGAGGAGCAAAGGCTCAAGACCGCTGACTCTGTACCACAGGGATGAGTACAGCTGTTTTCCTGGGTCTGGTGATGCTGATGTCGGTCAGGGAAGAAGAGTGTCCCTTCAGTCCCACAGTCCGTCTCTGAGATCCAGGTAGAGCCAGAGGGTCAGTTTTGGGGACTCATGATGAGTCCCCAAACCCACTCTTGTCCCCCACCCACTGCAGGGAGTTGGAGGAGAGGGATGGATCCATGTTACCCTCTTTCCCTTGCGAGAGAAACATTTCCCCTGGATAACTTCGAATTAATTGCCTAGGCAATAGATGTGGAGCAGAGGCAGATTTAGGTTGAGGTCTTGGTCCTTCTCATAGCCTGTGTGACCTTTCTGGCCATAGGTTCCTTGTCTGCAAAATGAAGAGAATGATAATTTCTCCTAAGGCTGATAGGTAGTAGGAAGAGATGAAAAGCTAGCACAGTGCTTGTCAGTCCCCTCCCTTGTGCAGTCATGGACCACGGAGTCCTCATCTGTGACATGGGAGCTGTCTGCCATCTCCCCCTCAAGAGAATTATGGGAAAGGTGATAATAGATTTAGATAAAGCAGAGGTTGATAATTGGCATTCCAGCATAAGAACCAGGTGTCCCTAGTCCTCCTAGTTTGGCTCAGCTTCAGGCTTCCTCTGTGACCTTACTTGGAATAAGACTCTAGAGTAACCTGGAATCTCTGGGCTGCTTCTCTGTAGTGCTGAGCCAGAGTTGATGAGTTGGGTGGGTGAGTGCAAGCAAGGTCATGCCCCAGAGCTGCTCTGAATTCCTAGCCTGCCTTTTTTTTTTTTTTTTTTTTGAACTTTCCCTGTAGTCCTTGGACTGACCTAGGATAGAACTAACTTCAGATGGAAATGTGTATGTTGGGGGAGAGAGGACATAGGATTAAGGAGCCCTGCATCTCCTGGACCCACCAGAGACAGTGATTTTTTTCTACTCTGAGGTATTCTGATGATCTCAGGGATGGTGTCCAGGAAGTTCACCCTGTTTTCTACATTGTCGTCATTACAGAAAACCGAAAACATCCCTCTTCTCCGGAATGCCTGGTGTCCGTGCAGAAAGTGATAGAAGGGTCAGAGCTGGAATTGGCCAAGGTATGAATGGAATACCAGATGTGGGGGTTAGAGGGTGGCACCAGAGGGACCTGCTGGGCCTTCTCTTAACCCAGGGGAAGTGGTGGGTGCTTACTACTGTGGGCCTCGAAGACCTGGCAGGAATTAGGCCTCACCCAGCTGTCATAGTCTTTTTAGCTCAGTCTCCTTCATTCCCTCTCCTGTTTCTGGATGCTGGCCAGTAGAGGGTAGCTTAAGCTTCATAGTTAGGTTCCATGAGTTCAGGAATTCAGGTGTGCACCAGGCTTTTTGCACAATCAGGTGTCCTCAATCAGGTGTTTCTGGGTGCAGTTAAGGGCAGGGACCTAGGGCGGAATTCTAGGAGCTTCGGCAGAGCCTCCAGAATAGCTCAGAGTCCCCAGAACAGCCCAGAGAGGGGAGCACTGAGAAGAGAGGCAGCCCCGCTCAGTGACTATATCTCTTCTTTGGCTTCTAGATGACCATGTTGCTCTTATACCACTCCACCATGAGCTCCAAAAGTCCCAGGGACTGGGAACAATTTGAATATAAGATTCAGGTAAGTTCTGTGCCTCCTCCGCTCTGATTGGTGGGCCTAGTCTTTGCTTCACCTCACTCCGTTGCTTTTCTTTAAACAGCATATAGCGTTGTTTTAAAAAATTATGTTGTAGTAATTCCCTAGCCATTCATTATAGAAAGTCCAGAAAATACTGAAAAGTGCAAAAGGAGGAAATAACAGTTTCCAGCAATCTCATCCCCAGAGAGAACTGTTAACTTTTAAAGGCTATACTTCCAAGTACTTTTTTACGTACGTATATTTAACTGTAGTCATAACTGTCCTGGGATGGGATAATATGCAGAAATTGTTCTCTCCTCATGTATGTGTTCCCATGTGAGTGTGTATATTTGTTACACAAGCTGTCACTCCATTTGTCTGCTCCTTTCCTCTAGTGGGAAGGCTTAGTGAGAGAGAATGTCTTTGCCCACCACACCAGCCCAGCCCAAAGCGGTTACCTTCTCTCCCCTCCTCTGCCTGGTCTGCCTGAGTTGGCACCTCCACTTGACTTTAGCGGGAATTGGCATGGTTTCCAGGACCTACCTGTCATGTGGGTCCACATGTTGGCCTTGCTTCCTGCCTGAGCAGCTGTCCTTCATTTCCCAGAGCAGGAGGAGCTGGGATGCCACAGGGGGTGATGTAGGTGACTGCGGGGGCAGTGTCCAGAGAGCTGTGGCCTTTTGCATAGTGGTAACAATGTTGAATCATCCCATTTTAAACTCACTTAGTTCCTGGCTCCTCTCTGAGGTTGGGACTGTAGTGGCATGGGAGGAATGGGTGGCTCCTCTTTCAACCTTTTCTCTGCTCCAGGCTGGTCATAGACCTGGTAGAAATAGAAATTCACAAGGATAAGAAACTATGGCAGGGTTGGCCAGAAAAATTAGATCAACTCTGTGACTTTGGAATTCAGACAGTGAAGGGCAGATTTTACAGCTGAGCTGGTGGATAAGCTTTGAATGAGCCCTGGAGGGTTCTCGGTTCTCACTTAGACAAAGAACAACAGTGAGGGTCATTTGGAAGAGGGCAACATAGTTATATATAAAAGCCTTCTGACTGCACTACTTTCTTTGCCCATTTTCTTCTCTGTGGTCAGGAGTGAAGTCAGATAGGAACTCTGTCTGAACCCAGGTGCATCTTTAGAGGAACTGAGGAGGCGAGGGCAAGCAGGGTCAACATGTCTCTGCTAGAATGTTCTCACCTGGAATGTGGGGCTTTAGGCTTTGAGAGGAAGACTGAGCTCCAGCAGGCTCCTGGGGCTGCCACTGCCAGTGTGGTGCCCTCCATCTCTTCAGGTCTGACACTTCAGTGATGCTCCTTTTCTCTCTCTGTGGCCCAGGCTGAGTTAGCAGTCATTCTCAAATTTGTGCTGGACCATGAGGATGGGCTAAACTTAAATGAGGACCTAGAGAACTTCTTACAGAAAGGTAAGTAAGACTTACTCCTGAGGATTCCCTCTGGTCTGAGCTGGGAACTGCTAGGATCCTGAATTATTAAGAAATACAATGGGGGTTTGTTTCAGTCCCAAAACCAGGCACAGGGTCTGCGCTCAGGAAAAGTGTGTGTAATGGAATAAATAGGTTGATTTCTGGGCCATGTTGCCATCATCCCAATTCCTTTGGAGCTCTTCCTTGTTGCCTGGCAGCGCCTGAGCAGGACAAGATAAGTGATCGTGTCTGCTGGTAGGTTGTCCTTGATCACTCCACACATACTTTTTTTTTTTTAAGATTTTATTTATTTATTTGACAGAGAGATAGAGAGCACAAGTAGGCAGAGCAGCAGGAAGAGGGAGAAGCAGGCTCCCCGCGGAGCAGGGAGCCCGATGCGGGACTCAATCCCAGGACCCTTGGATCAAGATCTGAGCTGAAGGCAGACGCTTAACCGGCTGAGCCACCCAGGCACCCTGTTTTTTATTTTTTAAGCAATTGCTCCTGTAGGCTTAGAAGCTGGGAGTGGCACCTAAAAGAAAGGCTTTTCCCCACATGAAGCTCATGTTCTAGGTGGGAAGGCAGATACGTAAATCAGTAAGTAGGATAAAGAATAAGTGCTAGAACAGAGAGGTACATCATCTACCAAATGTGTTGCTGGAAGTACAGGAGAAAGACTGAGAGCTCTGCATGTCTTCTGAAGAAGAGGCTATCCAGTGAGGATAGGTTAAGTATGTGGCTCTAGGCAGGTTCTCTTCCAGCCACTGAATTTGATGTTCCTCATATTCAAGTTTCTCTTCAGCCCTTCAAATGGGGATGTTGGAAATGTGAGTCTAGAGTGTAGGCGAGGGCTCTGGCCAGGTTATGGGTTCGCAAGTCAGTGTGTGGATGGCCACTGTGGGCAGAGCAGGGAGGCCCCATCAGAACTCTGGGAGCTAAGGGGGGGGTAGGAGGGAGGGCACATAGGGAGACCAAGAATGGGTGTTTAGGGGTAGGATAGCTATGTGAACGTGGTCGTGGGAACCAGGGGAGGCAGAGGTTTTGAGAAAGAGGTTGTGTTGGCAGTGCAAGATTTCAGAATGGAGGAGTTCAGGAAGGAGGCCAGTGGCTCTGACCTGAGAAGTTGTTGGGCTAAGAGGAGATCGTGCTCAGGGCAGCTCCCAAGCTGCCTCTGCAGTGTTGAATGCAGGGAAAAGCATGAGCACTTGATGACCTGTGGAAACAGAAGCCACTTGCTTGACTCGGCTTAGTGCCACTGACCTCTGGATGACCCAGACACTGTGATTCAGGTTCTGCCCAGTGGCCTCCCTCTGTAGGTTACATGTAAGTGTCTGTGGATTCACTTCCACTAAGGCGAGTTCTCAAATTGGGTAAAGATGCAAATCTGTTCACATTCTTACTAACCTTTATATGGTGGTTTGCTTCTTTCCCCTAGCTCCTGTCCCTTCTACCTGTTCCAGCACCATCTCTGAAGAGCTGTCCCCACCCAGCCACCAGGCCAGGAGGGAGGTTCGCTTCCTAGAGCTACAGAAGGTCGCCTCTTCCAGTGGGAACAAGTATGTGCTGTGCCTCCTCTCCTGGGACGGGACCTCAACATCAGGTCCTCAGACCCCTTCATTCTAGAGGCTAACACTATTCACCAGCAGACAGTGCTTGGAGCACCTGGTAGATGTTCTCACTTGCCCCAGTACTAATTAGGGGAATCGGTTGGGATCCATTTTTGGCAGAAGGCCTTCCTCAGAGGCTGTTCCCTGTTTATGGAATTCCTTTCTCCCATGGAGACTGCTAAAGTCCCTTCTCTCAGTGCAGCTCTGCAGAGGCAAGATGATTTTTTTTTTTTTTTTTTTTTTTGACAAAGAAGTTAAGGCTTGGAGGAGGGGGAAGAACTGTTTGCTCACGGTTGTGTCATGAGGCGGGAGATGGCACCGTGAACAGAGCCTCCCAGCCGGTGCTCATAACCCTAGAGCCGTGCTCACCCGTCCCCGCCCGGTGCTCTTCCCTTCAGTCCTCACGCTTCAGGCTCTGACCGTGGCATCTGGGCCATCTCCTTCTTCAGCTTTCTCTCAGGTTCTCCAGCCTCCCCCATGGGCGACATCCTGCAGACCCCACAATTCCAGATGAGACGGCTGAAGAAGCAGCTTGCAGATGAGAGAAATAATAGGGATGAACTGGAGCTGGAGCTGGCTGAGAACCGCAGGCTCCTCACTGAGAAGGGTAGGTACCTAGTACGCTGGCAGATAATGTGCGAATGAGCAGCATTTGGGATTTTCATCCCAGGAAGTGCTGGGCTTGTGTGAGGAACGGCCCCCCTATTCCATTATTGTCCGTTCTGCTGGCCTAGGAGCTTATTTTGCTCAGCCTTGGGCCAGTCAGGCTGACCTCCTGGAAGCTGGTTCTGCCCTTGCCATATCCTCCTTTTCCTTAGAATGGATGCCTCCCCCACCTCCTCTCTTCCCGTCGTTCTGTGCTGACTCTCCCTTCCCTCCCCTCTCCCCTCCCCGGGGGCAGATGCACAGATAGCTGTGATGCAGCAGCGCATTGACCGCCTGGCTCTGTTGAACGAGAAGCAGGCGGCCAGCCCGCTGGAGCCCAGGGAGCTTGAGGAGCTCCGTGGCAAGAACGAGAGGTAGGATTCTCCCTGCTCTCTTCCCAGCTCCCCACCCCGCCCTGCACCCGTGGGGTTGCGGGGAAAGGTGCTACTGTCTTTTCTGACCACTTTCCTCCCTCACAGCCTCACTGTGCGTCTCCATGAAACTCTGAAGCAGTGCCAGGACCTGAAGACGGAGAAGAGCCAGATGGATCGCAAAATTAACCAGCTTTCTGAGGAGAATGGGGACCTTTCCTTTAAGGTGAGTGTTGGGGGGAGGGGTCTGTTCCCACCTGGAGGCCCGCTGGGGCTGAGTTGGTCTGGAGGATTCTCCAAGACAGGGTTGAGAAGAATGTCCCGGCACCTGTCCTGTGCTTCAGTCTTTCCAGAGACCTGCATACTTTGGCCCTTTCCTTGTCCCATAATTGGCTGCTGCCCGGATGGGGTTGTGGCCCTGAATTTTGAGTCTTGAGTTAAAGATGTGACTAGTTGTAATTGGTTTGGGGCGGGTCAGACGGATAGTCAGACACCTGCAGCCCCTGGAGTTGGGGAAACACACAGCAGTGGTGGTACTGGCTTTGATCTTGGGTGACGGGGACTCGCACTTGTCTGTCTCAGCTCCGGGAGTTTGCCAGTCACCTGCAGCAGCTACAGGGTGCCCTCAACGACCTGACAGAAGAGCATAGCAAGGCCACTCGGGAGTGGGTGGAGAAACAGACCCATCTCGAGAAGGAGCTCAGCACGACTGTGCAGGACAAGGTAACCCCTCTGCTTTGGGGAGCCAGGGCCACGGTCTTGACTACCTGTTCCAACAGCTGAGTTCCATTTACCACTCTATTCTTTGGGGCCTTTGGGAAGTAAGCTGACTCCTCTTCAAGGTTTAATAGTGTGCTGTAATGGAAAGATTGTGGGCTTAAGTCCAGTACACCTTTGAATCCTGTCTTTGCTGTTTACAAGGTGTGGGATCTTGGACAAGTTACTTGACCTCTTTTCTCTCTAAGCATGCTTTCTGTAAAGCAGGAAAAATAATGAGTAGCTGCCTCATCACCCATTGTCAGATACTATATACAAAGTGCTTAACACATTGTGTAGTGCAAAGTAAGCTTTCAGTGAATTCGTTACTATTATTTTTTTTAAGATTTTATTTTTAGGGATACCTAGGTGGTGCAATCAGTTAAGTGTCCAACTCTTGGTTTCAGCTCAGGTCATGATCTTAGGGTGGTGAGATGGAGCCCTGCTTTGGGCTCCTTGCTCAGCACAGAGTCAGAGTTTGCTTGAGATTTTCCCTCCCTTCCCTCTGCCCCTCCAGCTCGTGCTCTCTCTCTCTCTCTTTCTCAAATAAATAAATAAATACATACATACATACGTATATTTTTTTTAAAAGTAATCTCTATACCCAATGTGGGGCTCGAGCTTACAACCCTGAGATCAAGAGTTGCACGCTCCACCCACTGAGCTGGCCGGGTGCCCCCACTATTATTTTTATTGCTATTTTTAAGAACCCAACTCTACCACTTATTAACCCTGTAGCCCTAGGGCAAGGTACTTAACATCTGAGCTTCAGATCTTGCTCTGCAAAAGAAGGCTAGTAATAGCTACCTCCCATATCTGCCCGGTGGATTAGGAACTCAGAGAGGACCCAGCACAGTCCTGGCCTTGGCTTAGTGCACAGTGGGGAGGGGAGAATGGGGCTGGAAGACAGGGGTGGGAGGTGCTATGGCTGCTGCTGTTGATGCCCAGGCAGGCTGGGGAGATTATATATGTATGTATGTGTGCCTGTGTGCGTGTATTATGTGTTTATATATATTTATATATATTTTTTAAGAAAGGATTTTTTTTTTTAGAGATTTTATTTATTTATTTGACAGAGACATGGCGAGAGAGGGAACACAAGCAGGGGGAGTAGGAGAGGGAGAAGCAGGCTTCCTGCCGAGCAGGGAGCTCGATGCGGGGCTTGATCCCAGGACCCTGGGATCATGACCCGAGCCGAAGGCAGACGCCCAACCATCTGAGCCACCCAGGCGCCCCAAGATTTTTTTTAAAATTTTTTTAAAGATTTATTTATTTTAGAGAGAGCATGAGCAAGCAGGGGGAGAGGGGGAGAGGGAGAGAGAGAATCTCAGAGTTCAGGGAGCCTGATGTGGGGCTTAATCTCACGACCCTGAGATCATGATCTGAGCCGAAATCAAGAGTTGGACCTTAACTGACTGAGCCACCCAGGCATGGCTGGGGATGTTTTTAAGCTGGTGAGTGTTTAGATAATCTGGGAGCCAAGACTTGCCCGAGGAAGGGTATAGAGTAAGGAAATTTTTTTTTAAGTAAGGAAATTTGAAGTAAACTCAGTGGCCTGGAAGAAGAAATTAACAGGTCCCATGACTTAATTCAACCCTGAAATTAGGGCTAGAAAATCAGGTCCATCATGAACCCAGGTGCATGGTTTCTGAGTTTTTCCCAAGGTCAGGGCAAAAGGAGATCTTGATAACAGGGTGCTAGGGCTCCCTATGTTATTGGTAACCTAATGCCTGTTCCACCTCTGTTCACATGAGGCTCTTGTTTACTCTCAGAAATGCCTTGAAGAGAAGAATGAAATCCTTCGGGGAAAACTTTCACAGCTGGAAGAGCATCTGGCCCAGCTGCGGGAAAACCCAGCCCGGGAGAAGGGCGAAGTGTTGGGGGACGTCTTGCAGGTAGGAGCGCACAGGGGCAGCGGTGAGGACCCGTGTCCTGGGCTGGTGTGGACCTGTGTTTGGTACGTCAGGTTCCTTTTCCTTAGTTCTCACAGGCGCTGTGGTGATCGAGGAGTCATGCTGATCCTCATTTGTCTCTTTATTTCACCAGCTGGAAACCCTGAAGCAAGAGGCAGCCTCTCTTGCTGCAGACAACACCCAGCTCCAAGCCAGGGTGGAGGCGCTGGAGGCTGAGCAGGGCCAGCGGGAAGCCACGCTGCTTGCCGAGCGGGGCCACTTCGAAGAAGAAAAGCAGCAGCTGGCTGGCCTGATTGCCGAGCTGCAGGGCTCCCTGTCCAACCTCAGCCAGGCAAAGGAAGAGCTGGAGCAGGCCTCTCAGGCTCAGGGGGCCCGGCTGTCTGCCCAAGTGGCCACACTGACTTCTGAGCTCACCACCCTCAATGCCGCTCTCCAGCAGCAGGATCAAGAACTGGCCGGCCTGAAGCAGCAGGCCAAAACGGAGCAGGCCCAGCTCGTGCAGACCCTCCAGCAGCAAGAACAGGCCTCGCAGGGCCTTCGCCAGCAGGTGGAGCAGCTGAGCAGCAGCCTGAAGCAAAAAGAGCAGCAGCTGGAGGAAGCTGCTCAGGGGCAGGAGGCCGCCAGGCGAGACCATGCCCAGCGACTGGCCACTGCCGCCGAGGAGCGGCAGGCTTCTTTAAAGGAGAGGGATTTGGCCCTCCAGCAGCTGGAAGCATTGGAGAAGGAGAAGACTGCCAAGCTAGAGGTCCTGCAACAGCAACTTCAGGCCGCTAATGAAGCCCGGGATAGTGCCCAGGCCTCGGTGACTCAGGCCCAGCGGGAGAAGGCAGAGCTGAGCCAAAAGGTGGAGGAACTCCATGCCTGTGTTGAGGCAGCCCGCCTGGAGCAGTGTGAGGCCCAGGCCCAGGTGGAAGAGCTAAAGGCCCAGCTGAGGTCTGAGCAGCAAAAAGCAACCGAGAGAGAAAGGGTGGCCCAGGAGAAGGGCCAGTTCCAGGAGCAGGTCCGGGCTCTTGAGGAGTCCTTGAAGATCACCCAGGGCAGCCTGGAGGAGGAGAAGCGCAGGGCCTCGGATGCCCTGGAAGAGCAGCAGCGTCACATCTCCAAGCTGGAGGCGGAGACCCGGTGTCTGGTGGAACAGCATAAGCAGGAACGGAAGGAGCTAGAAGAAGAGAGGGCTGGGCGCAAGGGGCTGGAGGCCCGATTAAGGCAGCTGGGCGAGGCCCATCAAGCCGAGATGGCAGCCCTGCGGCGGGAGCTGGCAGAGGCCGTAGCCTCCCAGCGTGAGGCGGAGGGGGAGTGTGAACAGCTTGCCAAGGAAGTGGCCACCTGGCGGGAGCGGTACGAGGAGAGCCAGCAAGAGGAGGCCCAGTACGGTGCCGTGTTCCAGGAGCAGCTGATGACCCTGAAGGAGGAATGCGAGAAGGCCCGCCAGGAACTACAGGAGGCCAAGGAGAAGGTGGCGGGGATCGAGGCCCACAGCGAGCTCCAGATCAGCCGGCAGCAGAGTGAAGTCGCTCAGCTTCATGCCAGCCTGGCCAGAGCGCTCCAGCAGGTGCAGGAGAAGGAGGTCAGGGCCCAGAGGCTTGCGGACGACCTCTCCGCTCTGCAGGAGAAGATGGCTGCCACTGGCAAGGAGGTGGCCCGCCTGGAGGCCTTGGTGCGCAAGGCAGGAGAGCGGCAGGAAACGGCCTCCCGGGAGCTGCGCAAGGAGCTGCCGAGGGCCGGAGCCAGAGAGGCCGAGTGGCCGGAAGAGCAGCAGGGACGCCAGTTCTGCAGCACGCAGGCAGCGCTGCAGGCCATGGAGCGGGAGGCCGAGCAGATGGGCAGTGAACTGGAGAGGCTGCGGGCTGCGCTGATCGAGAGCCAGGGCCAGCAGCAGGAGGAACGCGGGCAGCAGGAGAGGGAGGTGGCACGCCTGACCCAGGAGCGGGGCCGGGCCCAAGCTGATCTTGCCCTGGAGAAGGCCGCCAAGGCAGAGCTGGAGATGCGGCTGCAGAATGCCCTCAATGAGCAGCGTGTGGAGTTTGCGACCCTGCAGGAAGCCCTGGCCCACGCCCTGATGGAAAAGGAAGGGAAGGACCAGGAGCTGGCCAAGCTTCGTGGGCAGGAGGCAGCGCAGAGAACAGAGCTGGGGGAGCTTCAGCAAACTGTGCAGCGCCTGAAGGAACAGCTGGCCAAGAAGGAGGAGGAGCGCCAGCAGTCTCTAGGGCCGGCCAGTGGAGAAGACCCTTCTGGGTCAGGGGCACAGTCGGAGTCTGCTGGGAGGAGCGAGCGGAAAGGCCCTGAGCTCGAGGCTCTGCGGGCAGAGGTGAGCAAGCTGGAGCGGCAGTGCCGGGAGCACCAGGAGAGGGCCTCTGGCCTGGAGCGCAGCCTGCAGTGTGAGCGCGCCTCCCGCGCCGAGCAGGCCAGTGCTCTGGAGGCTTTGCAGGGCCGGTTAGAGGAGAAGGCCCAGGAGCTGGGGCGCAGTCAGGACACCTTAGCCACAGCCCAAAGGGAGCTGGCCGCCCTCCGCGCCAAGGCCCAAGACCATGGCAAGGCTGAGGACGAGTGGAAGACCCAGGTGGCCCGGGGCCAGCAGGAGGCTGAGAGGAAAAACAGCCTCATCAGCAGCTTGGAGGAGGAGGTGTCCATCCTGAACCGCCAGGTCCTGGAGAAAGAGGGGGAGAGCAAGGAGTTGAAGCGGCTGGTCGTAGCTGAGTCGGAGAAGAGCCAGAAGCTGGAGGAGAGGCTGCGCCTGCTGCAGGCAGAGACCGCCAGCAACAGCGCCAGGGCTGCCGAACGCAGCTCCGCTCTGCGGGAGGAGGTGCACACCCTCCGGGAGGAGGCGGACAAACAGCGGGTGGCTTCGGAGAGCCTCCGGCAGGAGCTGGCCTCGCAGGCAGAGCGAGCGGAGGAGCTGGGCCAAGAATTGAAGACATGGCAGGAGAAGTTCTTCCAGAAGGAGCAGGCCCTCTCCGCCCTGCAGCTGGAGCACGCCAGCACACAGGCCCTTGTGAGCGAGCTCCTGCCCGCTAAGCACCTGTGCCAGCAGCTGCAGGCCGAGCAGGCGGCTGCCGAGAAACGCCATCACGAGGAGCTGGAGCAGAGCAAGCAGGCGGCCGGCGGGCTGCGGGCCGAGCTGGTGCGGGCCCAGCGGGAGCTCGGGGAGCTGGTGCCCCTGCGGCAGAAGGTGGCAGAGCAAGAGCGGGCGGCGCAGCAGCTGCGGGCTGAGAAGGCCAGCTACGTGGAGCAGCTGAGCATGCTGAAGAAGGCCCACGGCCTGCTGGCGGAGGAGAACCGGGGGCTGGGCGAGCGGGCCAGCCTTGGCCGGCAGTTTCTGGAAGTGGAGCTGGACCAGGCCAGGGAGAAGTATGGCCAAGAGCTGGCAGCCGTGCGTGCTGACGCCGAGACCCGCCTGGCTGAGCTGCAGCGGGAAGCACAGAACACTGCCCGGGAGCTGGAGGTGATGACTGCCAAGTACGAGGGTGCCAAGGTCAAGGTCCTGGAGGAGAGGCAGCGGTTCCAGGACGAGAGGCAGAAACTCACTGCCCAGGTGAGATGCCCAGCTCAGCCTTGCCCCCCGAGATTCCCTCCTGTCGTGTTGCCCCTCACTCGCAGGGTGGCTGGTAGCGTTCAAGTATGTTGCCCCCTACGGTCCTAAAGAAAATACCAGTAGTTTCTTCCTCCCTGAAGTCTCTGTCCCTGGAGAGTCAAGTTGTGAAGGCTATCAGCCCATTCTAGAAGCACTCGGTGCTAGGCAGGTGTGCCGGCGGTAGAGACCCTAGGAGCTACCGGGGACAAGAGTGAGCCGAATTGGCATTTTTTTTTTTTTTTTTAAACGACTAGAAGTCTCCTTCCTTGGAGGGAAGTGTCAGAGCCTCAGTGAGATCGGCCTGGCTGCAGGCCTGGTGCCTCTTGGGCCCCCATCTCACTCTGTCTCCGTTGCCCCTCCCCCGCGCACAGGTGGAGCAGCTAGAGGTATTTCAGAGAGAGCAGACTAAGCAGGTAAAGCCTGGGGTCCCCGATAAATGCTGGCTGCTTAAGCGGTGACCTGTCTCAGTGCATGATCCCGGCCGCAGCTCGCCTCCGCCCGCTCCCGTTGTGAACTGTTTGTAAAGGGGGCAGGGTCAAGCCATGGAGTCCAGGCCCGGGCTGCCCAGGACTGCAGTGTGCTGGGCCCTCTCTCGGGCTTCATCCCACCCAGCCCAGGTCGGCGCCCCCCTCCTTCCGTCCCTTCTCTCATCTGCCTGTCAGCGATGAGGGGTAGGGTAGGCTTCATCTTTCCCATGTCCGAACTGGTGACCGGCATTCCTTAGGATTACCAAATCTCCAAGCTCTGTTCCGAGCCTGAGTGCCAAACTAAGGAGCAGCAAAGCGACTGTGGGCCTCGTTTAACGCGGCCCCCTTCTTTCTCGCCGAAGCCCTAAAGGTGATACGAAAGCAGCCCTCTCAGGTCAGGGAGGGTTGTGAGCGTGGGACGCCTGCCCGTCACCCTCTGGGCCTTTAACCCCGAGCATGAGCTAGAGCAGTCTGGGAGCAGGAAGGCCAAGCCTGGCGGGAGACAGGAGGTGGCTGGGCCTGGCTGCCACGCCCTCACAAGGGTCTCCCTGTGCTGCCCTCGATGTCGAGGCTGTCGGGCTGGTATTTAGCGGGAGCGCCCTTTCTCCACCACACCTCCTACTCAGTCACCTCGGGCCTGCTGAGGAATCGGGCCCTCTCCTCCTTCCGTTGCCGCCTCCAGGGAGCCTGAGATGATGGGGACAGTCACACCGAATAGCAAACAGCAATGGCCTCTTGCCTCTCATCTCTGCAGTTCCTGCTTGAGCTCCTGCAACGCCTGGAGGAGCCAGCAGTGCTCGTGGCTGTTAGGCTCCCTCTCGACTCCTCCCTCCCTCTGCTCTTCTTCTCTGTGGGAGTGGGGTGGCCTTGGGGTAGAAGGGCTGCCCCTGCTGTTTTCTGGCAATCTGCTTCCCAGTGATAACCCCAGCGGCCACATTGCTGGCACCAGCCCTAACAGCCTGTGGAGATTGAGAAGAGGTCTGAGCATCTGTGGGCCTTGGCAGTTTGGGGGAGGAGTGTTGGGTATTCATTATTGTCTGCTAGAATTACAGACTCGGTCCCCTGTGCCCGTCCCCAACCCAGGAAGGCTGGGGCTGGGAAGAGTGGCAGTAGGGTGGTAGTGGGGTGTCAGCTCCCCAGATTTCAGTTCTGCTGAATCTGGAGGCTGCAGGGCTCTGGCAGGCCTGTCTCTGCAGGCTGGGGACAAAGGTGAGCATGGGTCATCTGGCAGCCCCTGCCTGTTGGGTCGCCTCACTCAGGTCCTGCCAACCAGCCTAAGTGGAGGCTGTTCCCTAATTGGAGGCCAGAGAAAGGACCAGAGTTTCTTCTAGGAACACTGGGGATTTATCTGGGGGAAAGCTCCTAATCTCTCTGGACATCCAGGGGAAGGCCTCCTGAGTCTTCTCTTCTTTTCTTCCCCTGCTCCAGGTGGAAGAACTGAGTAAGAAGTTAGCTGACCATGACCAAGCCAGCAAGGTGCAACAACAGAAGCTGAAGGTAGGATACAGTGGGGGGTGGGTCATCCTCCCTCAGCCCCAGAGCAAGGCTGGGGGAGGGAAGGTGCTCTGTAAGCCCTTGGGCTGTGGTGGGCGTCGGGGCAGAGGGCCTGACAGCCATATACCTCCTGTGGCTCCAGGAGCCCTTGTGTGCCTTCTTGGAGCTCTCGAGGGAAGACGAGAATGACTCCCATTCCTCAGGCCTTCATTTTCCACTACGGTAGCTCCTAGTCCTGTGTGGTTTGATTAATTAAAAATTCCGCTCCTCAGTCACACTAGTTTCATTTCCCTTGCTTAGTAGCTACGTATGGCTAGGGCTATCATACTGGACAGGGCACATAGAGAACATGTCCATCACTAGCAAGTTCTTTGGATAGCACTGCTCTAGACAGCCTAGCCTCGAGGAATGTCCTCAACATTTAATATGACAGTGCAACTTAATATACTTTTTAAAGATTTTATTTATTTGACAGAGCGTGAGAGAACACAAGCAGGGGGGAGGGGCAGAGGGAGAGGGAGAAGCAGACTTCCCGCTGAGCAGGGAGCCCGATGCAGGGCTCCATCCCAGGACCCTGGGATCATGACCTGAGCCGAAGGCAGACGCTTAACCGACTGAGCCACCCAGGCATCCCAGCAACTTAATATTCTTATATTTCAGCTCCCTTCCGTGTCATAATTGTGTGATAAACATGTTTATCAGGGCACCTGGGTATCACAGGCAGTTAAGTGTCCGACTCTTGGTCTGGGTTCAGGTCGTGATCTCAGGGTCATGAGATCGAGCCCCATGTCGGGCTCTGCACTCAGCGTGGAGTCTGCTTGAGAGTCACTCTCCCTCTCCCTCTGCCCCTCCCGCTCGTTCTCTCTCTCTCAAATACATAAATCTTACAAACAAACTGGGGCTCCTGGGTGGTTCAGTCAGTTAAGCACCTGCCTTTGGCTCAGGTCATGATCCCGGAGTCCTGGGATCGAGCCCCGCATCGGGCTCCCTGCTCAGTGGGGAGCCTACTTCTCCCTCTCCTCCTCACTTGTGCTCTCTCTCGCTTTCTCTCTCTGTCTCTCATATAAATAAATAAAATCTTAAAAACAACCCCAGGTGCTTATTTTCCATTTGGGGGCCTTTCTGGGGCTAGGAGATGTAGGAGAGGTAAGGCCAGCTAGTCCAGTGTCTACTACGAGCTAAGCATTCAGTGGCGCATTGCACAGAGGGTCCAAGAACTGGATATGGGCCCTGCTCCCAAGGAGTCTGTGGTCTGGACAGAAGGCAGTGCAGCATCGTAAATGAGCCCGCACAGGCTTTGGAGTCAGGTGGACCAGGCTTCAAATCTTAACTGTGCTACGATCCTGGTCAGTATGTTTACATTTCTGAGCACACATCTCTGAAATGGGGATGAAGTTACTTCCCACAGTGGTTTTGAGGAGAAAGAGAGTTCACGAGCCCTCAGAGAGCTCATGTGCCAAGTGCCTAGCTCCGTGCTCTGTACCCAAGTGTTCCTGAGGCTCGGTCCCTGTTGGGGAGTAGGGAGTCTCCTTGGGGAGGGAAGCACAGAACACTGCCCGGGAGCTGGAGGTGATGACTGCCAAGTACGAGGGTGCCAAGCTTGTGCTTGGTCGCAAAGAAAGCAAAGATAGGGCTGTCAGAACTCTGCCAGAAATGGCATTAGCTGTACAGGGAAAGCTCCTGCAGAATGTGGACCTTGAGGGGTGTGTGGTGTGTCCAAATTAGGTAGGAGTTGGGGGCAGGATTTTTTATGCATGTCCTGAGAGAGAATACAGCAGTCTGAGAACACCCACAGAGCCCAGGATCCTAGGGCAAGTCAGGGATTTGGGTGGAGCAGACATACCAGCCACCCCGATCAGTGTTTGTCATGCCTTCCAGGCCCAGGGAGGGGAGAGCCAGCAAGAGGCCCAACGCCTCCAGGCCCAGCTGAATGAGCTGCAGGCCCAGCTGAACCAGAAGGAGCAGGCAGCTGAGCACTACAAGCTACAGGTGAGGCGCCCCCAGCACCCCACTGCCCACGCTTTCCCCCCTCCCTAGTCCCTGCCCCCCCCACCACCACCCCACGCATCCTGTCTGCCCACGTAGATGGAAAAAGCCAAGACCCACTATGATGCCAAGAAACAGCAGAACCAAGAGCTACAGGAACAGCTCCGGGGCCTGGAGCAGCTGCAGAAGGAAAACAAAGAGCTGCGGGCTGAAGCTGAGCGGCTGGGCCGGGAGCTGCAGCAGGCTGGGCTGAAGACCAAGGAGGCTGAGCAGACCTGCCGCCACCTCACCGCCCAGGTGCGCAGCCTGGAGGCACAGGTAAGTGTCCGCTTGGACTGACTCCCTCACCCCTGTCACGTTGGACCCCTGTGCCCCCCTCTCCCAGGCTGCCCCTGCCTGAGGCTTGTCTTCACTCTCCCTGGCCCTCTCCTTCGCAGGTTGCCCACGCTGACCAGCAGCTTCGAGATCTGGGCAAGTTCCAGGTGGCAACTGATGCCCTAAAGAGCCGGGAGCCCCAGGCTAAGCCTCAGCTGGACTTGAGTATTGACAGCCTGGATTTGAGCTGTGAGGAGGGGACTCCCCTCACTATCACCAGGTGAGGCACGCTGCTGCCCTTTTGTCACTGAGTGCCTACCGTTTGTCAGGCTGTGTCCTGGCCGCTGGGCCTAGTGAGATAAAGATGTGGTCCCTTTGCCCTTCGGGAGCTTATTCATAGAGAAGAGTAAGGAAACTAGTCCCAGGTGGTAGGCGCATGTTTGTATAGGGCATGATGGGAGTTAAAGGAAATGAGTGGTCAGAAGGGGCTTCCTGGAGGCTGTCACTTCTGCTCGGAGTCTGCAAAGGAGCTGAAGGTGTGTATGCCCGGTGAACAGAGGGGAGCAGAGGGTAGGGGCTGAGAGCCTGGCTGGGCTGGCAAGTGAGGTGAGGAGTGCTGGCTGGGATCCCCATTGAAGTTTAGACTTGATCCTAGAGGCAGAGGTACCTCGAAAGAGTCTGAAATGAAGGAGTATGTGGTCCAGTTTGCATCTTAGAAAGCTTACTCTCATAGCCAGCGAAGAAGCTGAGAGAAACGTGTCAATACTGTTACAAAAACACCCGCAAAATATTAATGCGTTTATTTACCCCTCATAGTCCTCTTGAGGTAGGTTCCATGATTATCTCCTTCAACAGATGAGACTGGGGCATAGAGGGGCAGTCATTTGTCCAAGGTCCCACAGTGGCAGAGGCAGGCTCGCACCCCGGGCAGCCTGGCTTGAGTCCCTGCTTGTCACCAGGCTGGCGCCTCCCCTCAGGTGCCACCAGGTCTAGGTGAGAGGAGAAGGCGGACCGGGCCAAGGGGATGTGAGCGGATTAGGGTGTTGGTTAGGCGAGCTGTTGGGTAGGACTGTGCCCATGTTCATGGCTGGGGCGGCCCAGCTGGAGGCTGCTCCCGTTCCATGAAGTAGGAGATCCAGGAGGAATAGACGGATGGACCTAGTTTGGACATACTCACCATGGAGCTGGGTGTCCAGGTGGGGATGTCTGGAACAGTGGAGTCCGGGAGTTGCCAGTGTTAAGGAGCTAGAGAACCCTGGGAGTAGAGGGGCTCACCAGGAATGGAGAGTGGAGCGAAGGGAGGGCCCAAGGTGAGGGCTTTCCTGGGTACCTCTCAAAAATCAGAGCGAGAATGGGGCTTGACCTGGTCTGCTTGTAGTAAATGTAGGGATTGGTCACTTTGGAGCAAAGGGATGAACCAAAATGCCTTTTCTACAGCAAGCTGCCTCGAACTCAGCCAGATGGCACCAGCATCCCTGGAGAGCCAGCCTCACCCATCTCCCAGCGCCTGCCCCCCAAGGTAGAATCCCTGGAGTCTCTCTACTTCACCCCAATCCCTGCTCGGGGACAGGCCCCACTGGAAAGCAGCCTGGACTCCCTGGGGGACGTCTTCCTGGACTCAGGCAGGAAGACACGCTCTGCTCGTCGACGCACCACGCAAATCATCAACATCACCATGACCAAGGTCAGGCTGCCAGGAGTGGGGCTCCAGGCCAGTCATGCTCACTTGCTCGTTAAGGGCATCTTTCCCATCAGGTCCTCGCAATAGCCTCCCGAGGGTCCCTATCTTACAGATGGGAAAACTGAGATCCCCAGAAACACAGGGACTTGCAAGGCCTCTTTTGTAGGGAAGGGGCAAGGCTGGAATTGGATGCCTGCTGGCTCTAAGGCTGCTCTCTTTCCATGGGTAGCACTGACCCTGTGCAGGCTGCAGGGAGAGACTATGGAGAAGTAACGGCCCAGCCCTGGGCCTCCAGCACACCTTCTGGGTGGCTTAAATGTGTTGCAGCCACCCAGAGGGCTGCCCGCTAGGCTGGGGACTCTGGCTGGCCCTTGTTTCCGTATCCTGAGGAGGTTGGGGAGTGGGGAGGTACCTTTGATGCAGCAGGTACCTCTTTCGTGTGGGTTGTCCTCTGCTGCCAAGAAGCTGGAGAACTGAAAGGTGGGCAGGGCCATGGCAAGCTCGGGGTGAGGGACAGTGAAGGCTGTGGGATGAGCCTGACTAGCCCAGGAGACAAGCATTCCAGCCCTGGCTCTGCCACTTGCTAGCTGTGACCTGGAGGCTGATCACTATTTTTTACACCTGGATTCTAAAATGGTCTAATACACACTCTGCCTTTCCTCCTTCAAAGTATTGTCAATAAGCAAGGGAGAATGCAGGATTCTTAGCAACAAGGCCCATTTCTTGCGGATGTGCAGCTAAGGATCCCTGCAAAGCGGTATGGGAACACAGGCATTTTAGGAAGAGGAACAGAAGGCTGCTTTATACTGTCAGGGGCTCACCCCACCAGATTCATTCTCTCTTCCAGAAGCTAGACGTGGAAGAGCCGGACAGCGCCAATTCATCCTTCTACAGCACACAGTCAGCCCCTGCCTCCCAGGCCGGCCCACGAGCCACCTCTTCTACCCAGTCTCTAGCCCGCCTGGGCTCTCCTGACGATGGCAACTCGGCTCTGCTCAGCCTGCCTGGCTACCGGCCCACCACTCGCAGCTCTGCTCGCCGCTCCCAGGCTGGGGTATCCAGTGGGGTCCCTCCAGGTGAGGGGACCATAGGGGCTTGAAACACAACAAAAATGAGACAAGGAGCAGATCCTGGCATAGGAAAGGGACACACTTTGACAATCCCAAGGCTGGTTACCTTCCAGCACCTTGCCTGCCCCTCAGGCTGCTGCTCATCTCAGCCAGGGTGAACGGGAAATGTTCGTGCAAGGAGCCTGGGATTCCCAGCCTGATAGTGATGCTCAGCTCAGGTCCTCTGTTCACCCTGTCTCAAGGGGGTAAGGGGTGCCGGAAGAGCCCTGCTGGGCCAGTGTTCTATTCTTAGATTCTTCTTGAAGGCTCGTGGCCTCCAGGACCCCCTAGGTATCAATTCCTGGTCCTCAGTTCCTCTAAGGTGTCACAGTCTCTCCAGAGGATCTCTTTTGACCTCAGGGGGGAGAGCAGTGAGCCAGCCCCCAGGGTGGAAATGGTCTGCGAGCCCCACCCCTGGATCTGCCAGGACTCTCAGGCCCTAAGCCTGAAGTCCACGGGACAGGAGTGGTGGACACAACAGCTGGCAAGAGGCCCGGGACCAGGGGGTGGCCCGCTGCCACTACCCTCACCCTTCCTGGCCTTCCAGCCCCCCCTGCTCCTGTCTCCCTGCCCTCCACAGGAAGGAACAGCTTCTACGTGGGCACTTGCCAAGATGAGCCTGAGCAGCTGGACGACTGGAACCGCATTGCGGAGCTGCAGCAGCGCAACCGGGTGTGCCCCCCCCACTTGAAGACCTGCTACCCCCTGGAGTCCAGGGTGAGCTTGGGCCCCAGGTCTCTGGCCTGCTGCGGAGGGTGACCTTCTGCGTCCATGCACTAGCTGGCAG
Source organism: Zalophus californianus (assembly GCF_009762305.2). Lineage (NCBI taxonomy): Eukaryota > Metazoa > Chordata > Mammalia > Carnivora > Otariidae > Zalophus > Zalophus californianus. The sequence continues at coordinate 59,511,417 of NC_045605.1, forward strand.
AGAAGGGGTTGGGGTGAAGTCACCACAGGCGGGCCTGAGTGCGAGGAGGAGGTCTGCCCCAGCCTCCTGCGGCCATCCTGCAGGGCAAAAAGGAAGACACTGGCAAGGGAGGCCTTCGGCCCCAGGAAGGCCTGAGCGGCCCTCCGCGCCAGGACCATGAGGAGTTGCTGGGTGGGCCTGCCCCCCTGACCACTCCCTTCCGCTCCATACAGCCTTCCCTGAGCCTGGCTACCATCACAGACGAGGAGATGAAGACCGGGGACCCCCGGGAGACCCTGCGCCGAGCCAGCATGCAGCCGGCCCAGATAGCCGAGGCCGCGGGCATCACCACCCGGCAGCAGCGCAAACGGGTCTCCTCGGAGCCCCAGCAGGGCCCCGGGACCCCTGAGGTATGCGACCCCGGCTCCTCTTTTGTTCTGTCTAGCAGCCTGCCCAGGTCTAGCCCAGTTCCCCCAGTTGGAAAAGTGGATTGAAGGGGAGCCTTCGCTGTCCGAGGGCCTGATGCGGGGACTGTTAGGAACCGGGGGGGTGGGGGTGGGGCAGTACTGACTTACAAGGTCCACTCAGCTCTGAGACCCATGTCTGGCTTTGGATGCGACCCTCTCTTCCCCATAGTCTAAGAAGGCCACCAGCTGTTTCCCCCGCCCTGTGACTCCCCGGGACCGACATGAAGGGCGCAAACAGAGCACTACGGAGGCCCAGAAGAAAGCCGCCGCTCCGGCTGTTAAACAGGTGAGTCGGGGGGGGGGGGTGTGTGGCTGGAGGGAGCCCTTGGAGGGGCCTTGGTGGCAGGGCCCAAGTACAGCCCCATTTGACAGCCCCTCCCTCTGCGACAGGCTGACCGCCGCCAGTCCATGGCTTTCAGCATCCTCAACACGCCCAAGAAGCTCGGGAACAGCCTACTGCGGAGGGGAGCCTCCAAGAAAGCCCTGTCCAAGGCCTCCCCCACCAGCCGTGGCGGCACCCGCCGCTCTCCGCGGATCGCCACCACAGCAGCCAGCGCCGCCACGGCCGCCGCCCTCGCTGCCACCCCTCGGGCCAAGGGCAAGGTGGAGACACTGACAGGGAAGGGGCTGGTGGACTCTTAGGAAAGTGGGTGAAGGCAGGGCCCGGCTAGGCCACTGGAGGTGGGCTAAGTGTGGGCGCTCCCTGTCTAGGTTACCTGCTTGTGGAGGAGAGGAGACCCGGGGCTGCTTAGGCCTAAGCTGGCATGATAAGCTCAAGGTGGATGTGTCCAGCTCAGCCCCAAAGGAAGGGATCCTAGTCGCGGGGGGGGGGGGGGGGGGGGGGGGGGGGGGGGGGGCGGCGGAAGTCGAAAGAGGCCTCTTTGAGCCAGCTGGTACAGGCAGGCATCCCAAGGCTCCAGCCACGTCAGTGTTTTTCTCTCTTTCAGGCAAAGCACTAAAGGGCCAGGACCAGCGAGAGGCCCCACCTGTGTCCTCAATGCCGACCTCGCCTGGTCCTTTTCCTTCTACTGTCCCTTTCAGTGCCTTCTCTCAGCTCCCAGGCCAACAGTGGCCAGACCCCTAGAGACAGTGATGCCTGCCCACACCCCGGCCTGGTACCTGGATCTTCACCAGAGCCTTCACCAGGTGAACAGATGTGTCCTCAGAGTTGGCCCCGGAGGCCTGGAGAGTCTGGGTCTTCTCCCTACCTTGCCTCCTGTTTTCTTAGAGCAAAGTCACTTCTCCATCATAACCAGACTTGAGGCTGGCTTTGAGTGGCTGGGCCTAAGGGCCAAGTCAGTCCGCCTCTGGATCCAGAAGAGGGACCACTGGAGGAGTAGGCCCTGGTCCCTGCTGCACCCGCAGGGCCCTTTTGCTTTTGAAGTCCAGGACTGGGTATTGACCCTAGGGGGTGCACCCAGAGGTGCTCCCATCCACCCAAGGGCTCAGATGCCCAGAAGATGCTCTTTTCCAGAACAGGTGGGCCCCAAGCCTGGGTGCGGCAGCAGGGGTGGGGGGCAGCCTTCGGCTGCAGCTCCTCCCCCACCTTCCCCAGACTTACACTGGGGTGGGATTTGGAGTGATGGGAAGGTTTTTAAGGGCCAGGGATGGATCTTTTCTAAATGTTATTACTTGTAAATAAAGTCTATTTTTCTCCCTTAAGTGCTGAGCTGTCTTGATCTGTGTGGGAAAAGGGAAACTGAGGCTCTTTAGAGCACATCTTTGTCCCTGCCAAGTTTTCCCAACAAGTACCTGCCTTCTCTCCAATCCTTTCTAGGGCCATAGGATCTTAATTTCTCTTTTGAGGGCCAGTGTCCCCTGGTTTTGTCTTTAGATTCTGAGTGACAGTCCCTCTCGTCCCACACTCCCTCCTAGGATGAGCCAAGGCCTGTAAGCGGAATGATGGTTTAAACGACAGCAGGTGTTGTCATGCCTCCACTGAAAAACCATTTATGCATATGCCCCTGTGGGCCCTGCCAGGTGTGACAAAGATGCAGCTGTGGATCAGAAGCAGCATTTACCCCCATCCCTTCCCTGGGACAGTCCATTAGAGGGAGGCCTGAGATGCAAGAGCATGTAGACCTCAGTGAAGAGGTGACGACTCAACCAGGCTTTGGAGTTCACCTGTCGCGATGACGAGGCAGGGGGGACCTGCTGGAGGGCGGGGCTTCTTGAACAGAAGGCGTGACGGTCTTCAGCCCAGCCTGGGGAAGGGAAGGCAGACAAGGATCAGGCCCAAGGGTGGGGACATCTCTTGTCACCTTCCTGTAGGCCACGCCTCCCCTGCCTGAGTCTTAAGTTCCACTTGGGGGCACCGTGGACAGTAGCTGGAGGCCACTCTGGGCCGAGCCCACCCTTTCCTCCCCATACTGCTCCTCCTGTCCGTGGAAACCTTCCCTCAGGTTTCTCACCCAGAGCTGAGCCGGGATGACGTGACGCTGGGCGGTCTGCTCAGGATCAGCAAAGACACAGGAGAAGTTGGTGTTGCGGAGGGTGGGGCTCAGCTCCTCTAGCACCAGGGCCCTCCGTAGCTGGGTGCGTGCACCCCGGTACTCCCTGCTGAAGCAGAGGACGGAAGGCCATGAGAGAGGACCGCAGGAGAAGGGCCCCCCCGACCTCCTGCTGGCCTCACCACTGTGACCCTCACCTGGTGCTGCCCTCTCTCAGCCGACCTGGGAGGTGCTCGATGAAGGAGCCATTGCCCAGCCAGTAGAGGATGCTGAAGGGGAAGCGGCTGCAGGCGGCACAGGACAAGGTCAGCGTTCCACCTAGGGACGGGTGTGGCTGTTAGCTCTTGTGCAGAGCACACCCTCCCCTCTGCCATGCTGCCCTGCCTCCCAGGCCCCACAGTTCAGGAACCTGGAGTGCTGCTGTGAACACCCACCAGGTGCAGAAGTCTGCTAATGGGGAAGTGTGGTTGTCTACAGGGAGGCCCAGGGCTGAACAAGAGGGATCTGGGGACGGGTCCCTTGGTTCAGGTGAGGACTCCTGAGCCTGTTTCTTCAGGATGACCTTTTCTAATGCTCGGCTCTGGTGACTCTAGGAGCCCTGGCCAAGGAGGCAGCAGCAGCAGACCACTGCTCCTCTGAGGTGGCCGGAGGGCAAGGGGGCTGGGGGGGGGAGGGGCGGGGCGCAGGCTGGGCCTCAGAGCCTATTGCAGTCAAGGCTCTAGGAGTCCTCTGATCATCCTGTCTGAATTCTCTCCATCCCATTGGATAGGGAGCATCTCGGGAGCTGGGCCCTGCACCCACACTTGATGCTGGGTGGGAGGGACCATGCCGAACGCTCTGGGAAGCTGGCCTGGCTGGTGCGGCTACATGGCAGAAGGTGGGGGTAGGGGGCAGCTCAGGAGTCAACCCCACCCTTGGACTCTCTGTGCCCACAACCCACACCCCCTGACCCCTGTGTCCTTTTGGGCACCCATCAGAATTGCTCCTTACTCAGTGGGACTTCCACTTCTGGCCAGGTCACCTCCAATGCTGGGCACCGCTTAGCTGTTGGGAGCCAGGAGGGGCAGGGGTCCTTTGTGATCCCAGCTGAGGCACTGGCAGTGGCCTGAGGCATAGGTGCGGCTCCAGCCAGCTGACAGACCATGTGGGCACACAGAAGCAGGACCCGCAAAGGGCTGCGATCTGAGGGCAGGACAGGAGAGAGGTCAACTGCTGCCTGACTGCCAGGAATGCTCAGCATCCTAGCCTGGATGCAACTCTGGCCCAGAGATTCCTGGGCTCTGCCCAGGGAATCGGGAGGAGCAGAAGGGGGTCCTCAGGCCCCACCCACATCTTGGCCCTTTTTGAAAGGAGCACAGGGAGACGTTGGACTGGAACCAGAACCACAGCATCTGGACAGAGGCTGAAAGCCATAACACAATAGCAGAATGGAGTTCCCCTGGGGCGTAAGGCTCAGAGCCGCCCACACCGCTCCCTTCTGTCCTCAGACCCCATCCTGCCCGCCCATGCCAGCCTCAAGTCCCACCTGGTGTCCAGTTCTGTCTCATGGTCTTGATGGGATGTGTCAGGAGCTGGCGTGCCTGGTTCTATTTATCTGTAACAACTTCCTCTCTGGGCTGGTGGGGGAGGAGAACATGAATAAACTACTTCTCAATTTCTCAGTGGCTGGATCCCAGCCATTCCTATAGGCCTGTCCTTCCTGGGGGCTCCACAGCCCTCCCTTGGTCTGAACTCTGAATGGGCTGCCAGGCACTCCAGGCATCCCGCAGAGGTTGGGGCTCTTTCAGCACTTGGCAACAAAGCTGCAGACCGTCTAGTGACAGTCTTCACCACCCTAGCTCTTAGTACCATTAACATTATGCTGATTATGAGTCCACCCTAACCCCTTCATTATAGGGATGGAGAAACGGACCCACAGAGGGGCCAGGAACTTACCCCGTCACAAAGAGGAGCAAAGCCCTCTTCGCTGGAGCTGGTTCTGGGAAGGGCAGGATTAGTGAAGTCCTTCTGGGAAAGCACTGTCCCTCTCCCCTCTATTTCACTTTCGCTTTTTTGTAGCCAGGGAATCAGCAAGCACTGAGTTACTGACAGAGGTTACACAAGCATGACACCAGCCTGTACTCGGCACCTCTTCTGAAGCCAAAATCCGCGCTGGCTTGGAATCTTCCTGCTAACTCCCAGGTTTCCCCATGGTATCAGACTGGGTCGTTAATGCCCCCTCAGCTTCACCCTCCCAGGGGCCCAGATGGGATGAACTCAGGAAAGAGTCTCTCACAGGTGGATTCTTCCGTCCCAGCCAAGAGTCAGGACTTCGGCGTCCACCTTTGCTCTTCAGAACCAGCCCTCGTGTCCATGTGAGCAGGGCTCATGTTTCTTCTTTCACATTCACACCTCTATTCAAGGGCTCGAGTCAACTCTCCTGGGCACTGGGGACCCCAAGTTCGATCACTTTGCCCATTTCAGGCTCAATGTCACACCAGCCTGTCATCCTGGCCTTTCTCAGGCTCTCCACTTCCTCCAACCACCAACCCCCTCCATCGCCTTCTCCCCACCCCCCCCCCCCCCACAAAGCCTCGCTTCTCTCTCATCATCCCAGCCCCTTGGCCAGAACTACAGGTCTAGGTCCACTAGGAAGTGTAGATTTCTCCCTACCTGGCTCTCGAGAAGCCCTGAAGAGCCCTCTTTTTCAGAATACCCCCTTCTTGAAGCTCCACTCAGTCCAGCTGTGTCCGGCCCCACGTGAGCCATGCCTCGGGAACTGTGCTGACCACACTCTTCAGCCTCGTGTGCAGGAACCGCTCCGAGCCAGGCTGAGGACTTGGACCACGAGCTGGAGCACTGGCCCTAAAACGAGGGGGGGGCACTTCCCGGGGAAGAGGAGGAGCAAGCAGCCTAGCGCCGGCTCCAGCAACAACAGAGCTATGTAAACGCGCCAGTCTGGTGGCTGACGGGACAGGCGGAGCTGGGGCTGTGGCAGGGCCAGGACTAGGGTGAGGCGCGTGAGGCACCGGGGATGCAAAGCTGGAGGAGGCACTCATGGTCGGGGTCGTGCCAGTGCCTGTGGAGGCAGAAAGACCAGGACAGGTGACCCAGTCCACACACAGATCAAGCATGAAGGCCAAGAGCCAAGTGTCTGAGGTTTGTGGTCTCTGTGATCAGGGGGCTGGGATGCTGGGCACGGAGCCAGGGAAGCCAGGAGATGGAGCTCGGCTTGGCGGACGCGTCATGAAACTCCTCCCTGGGAATGCCAGTATCTCAGCTGTGTTAGGTCAGGAGGCAAGGCTGCTTGGGGCTGCTGAGACACAGTCTTTTGGGGATGGCATTGGGGGATGGGAGGGAGAGGAGACAGGACTCTGCCTTGGAGTGGAAACAAGATAAGAGTCGGGCTGTGGGGAGGACATGGGACCTAGACTTGCTCAAGTACGACAAGAGAGCCTTGGACAGCCTAGTCTCGGCTTCTCACATGAGCCTGACGTGTAGGGGGACAAGAGTGAAAGGATGATCCCTGGACCCTTCAACTGGTCCTCATTCCACTCTCTGAGGATGGGCCCACTGACATGAGCAGTGGGCGGCCAGGGGAAGCCACGGCCGGGTGAGAAACGCCAAAGTTGAGGGTGGCCCGGGAGAAGGTGCGTTGGTAGCAGGCAGGGCACAGACCTCACCTCAGGTGGTGAGGAGTCACCCAGTGATGCTCCAGGGCCCTTCTGCCACAGGACAGGAGTCTGGCATCCCACCATTCCCACAGGTAAGGGGCAGGGCCAGCCACCCCTCAGATCCAGCTTTCAAATGGGAATAGCAAAAGGCACCAAAGACAAGGCACTCCCAGGAACCCCAGGGAAGAATAAAGCAAGATGGATGTTCAGCTTTCCAACCCAGCTCATGGAGCTTTATTCAGAATGGAGTGACAAGATCCTGCTTGGCTCTTGCTGTGCTTGAAGGGCAGGCCCAGCCGGGCCACATTCCCTAGGAACCCAGTGCTGGAGGCCCATGTTTGCCCTCCCACTTCCTTCAAAACTCCTAGGGCCAGGGCTGGGGCCTACCTGGAACCTCTTTTTAGAACCCACACTTGCCTGGGCCTTGCCGTCCTCTCTTCCCACCCACCACCTGGCACCCCTGCTGCCAGGCCCAGGCAGGACCCACACATGTGGAAGTTGACAGAGGGATATTCCCTGGGCTGGGAATCCCCTGGCGGCTTCAAGGGAACACTGATGACAGGGAGAAGTCCTGTCATAGCTCTACTGCGGCACACGAACACACACACGCACACTCTCACGCATGCTTTCCAGGAAGTGACGTGGCAGAGTGGCTTTTGGCGCGTGTCACCACTTCCGGCCTAAAGGGTCAGATTGCACAAGACGCCTTCAATCACTGCAGCCAGTAACAGTCCTCATGGCCCAACTACACACAGACAGACTCTGTTCTTGGCTGGGGGCAGGTTACCCAAGCTGCTGCCCCCAAACAGATCCTCAGTGAACTGTGAGATCCCAGGGCTTCCCTCCCTGGAAAAGTCAGGACAAGGTTCCACTTGCCTAAACCAGTCTCCGGGTCCTGGACAAGGGACGACAGAGTCGGGCACAACACCGACTGCCGGGCCCAGACAGGGAGGAAGGAAGACACCTCCCCTCCCTCAGTGTGCATCTGTGGTACGAGGCAGAGCCCATGAGCTCTCCCACACGGGACTGAAGCAGGCTGGAGCCCCACAGAGGGAAGGAAGGACTGGCGGGGGCGGGGGGGGGAGAGTGGAGGCTGAGGCTCTCAGCCAGAGATGAGAAGGCTCCTTTAAACCAAAAATGTGGCTCTGCTCCTGCCGTGCTCAAGCAAGGAGGGCGAGGCCCGGAGGAGTTGGGGCAATTCCTATGCTTCACAATAAAAAAGGTTTTTAAATATATTCATCAAAATAGTTTTCTTTTAAAAAGCCCCCACTGCTGACAGCCCCACCGGCTGGCTCTCCATCATCTCCCTCCCCAGCCCGGGCACAGCCGGAGGGGTCCTGAGTGGCCCAAGGGCCCCTTTTGAGTCCTTCCCACCCAGGAGGTCTTGGAGGGCAGGGAGGAGAGTGCCCTGAGGTCCGCAGTGGGCGGATGCTCTTCTTCCTGGCTACTCCAGGCCCAGGACGTAGTTGATGCCTTGCACCAGGCCAATGATGACAGGCTGCCAGGCTACCAAGTACCGAAGCCAATCCAGCAGTTGCCCATACATGACGTGAGGCCTCTCCCAGCTGTCAGTGCGTTAAAGAGGCTATGTGTCAGAGCTGCTACGGCTGGACTCGGGGATGGGTGAGAGGGAGGCCCCTCACCAGCCTCTCCATGTTAGAAAGGAGGGCTGAACCCAGAGGCTGGGGGATGGAGGGGAGAGGGGACCAGTGCAAAAGGCAGGACAGACATGGGAGAAGGGTGGAGAGGTGACACTAAGCTCTCGAGGACTAACATGCAGACAGGGCCTCCCATAATGCCTTCTCGAAGATGGGCCTGCTGGTGTGAGAGCAGAGTCTGAGACTGCTGTGAATCCCTGTGTCAATGGCTGCAGGGACGTGGGCAGTGGGATAAGGTAACCTCACAGGTTCTTGTAGTGTCCCAAATGGAAGATTTTCTAGGTCAAGGAAGGGGCTGAGTCTAGGGACCAAGGCAGAAGGGAACAGGTAGCAAGAGGCTAGTCACAGGGGATAACCCCTGGCAGAGGCTCTAAGGACTCCCCACGCACCACTAACACCAGGCCCTACTGAGGCCCAGCGGCCCCAGAGAGGAGTTCGCTTCCTTTCACTTTAGAGCTAAATGCTGGGCAAGACACTCAGAGAAGGAGTCTGGGAATCCAGCTCTGGGGAAAGCACAGATTAAACCTCATGACACTGTGGGGGAGCCTCTCCAAAAGCATCAGAAAAGAGCAGCCTGGCCCAATCCCTGGGAACTACGGGGAAGCCCCAAGCCTCAGCCTCACCATGGAGTTACTTAACCGTTCTTGAACTAGACTCTAGAGGAACCAAGCAAAGAACCTCAAGGGGACAGGCCAGAGCCTCTGGTTCGGGGGCTGTGGGAATGTGCTGGGAATGCAGTGGTCCCTGCCCAGCCCAGCTAGTGTCCAGGGGATAGGGAACCCTGGCACACAGGGCAGCCGGGAGAGGGGAGGGGAGAGAGCTGGGCCCCTGGATCCCAGGGGAAGCGAAGGGGGGACCAGAGCAGTGGCTCGGCAACTTCCAACAGACAGGTGGTGAGGAGGAAGAGGAAGGTGAGGGAGGGCAGAGTGGGGAGGGCCGGTGGGGGCACAGAGCAGTAGCTCGGAGGAGCAGCGGCCCCGTGTTGAGAGGGGATGGAACAGGGCTCCCTCAGCCATCCTTGCACCTTGCAGGCTCTGCACAGGCAGAGTCGGCCTCAGGCCCCACACGTCACAGGTCAGGCCCCACTCATTAGTTATGTAACCTTGAATAGGTTTTTCAACCTCGAAACCATTTCATTTGTAAAATGAGGATAATATTACCTACGTCATCAAGTTGCTAGAGATAATACGGGCCAAAGCACTTAACACAGTGCCAGGCGCAGAGTAAGCAAACAGTAAATGGGCTGCTACTACTACCAATTTACCCCTGAGGGATCCAGAATGATGATGAGAATCTGAGCTGTTAGTCTTGCCCTGTGTGCCACCCCCAACTTCCCTCGATCACAAGTCAAATGGAACGGTGGGTATGTACCAGGGTAAGGGGGGACAAGGAAGGGTCCCAGGAGGACCCAAAGGCAGAGTGACACTGGCCAGGACTTTCTTCCCATTGCCCATTCCCAAACAAAGGATACGGGTTGCTGAACATCCTCTTGAGGTCTACCTTCTCTTTGCAGTAGGGACACGTCTGCTTCTTTCCCACGATGCACCAGCCACGGATGCAGAACTCGTGGAATCTGAGCACCACTGGTCAAGGGAAATGGTGGGCAGCCGGGATGGCACTTGAGCCCCATACCCGTCATCAAGGTGCCTGTGCACGAGCTCTGGAGAAAGGTTCAAATCCTGGCTTCTCCTCTTTTTAGCTGTATAATCTTGGGCACACCCCTCTCTCTGACCCTGCTTCCTCACATGTGAAGTGAGGATAATGATCTCCATCTTACAGGGTTGTTATGGGGCAAAATGGAGATAATACATGGCACAGAACAGGAGCTGCCCAAGCACATGATAAATACTGGAAATGTTATTCAGGAGGACTGGATTCTGAAACTGAGGGATCCGGCTAGAGGCTGCTCCTCCCAGTAAGTGATCCAGCCTCGAGGCAGCTGGTGCACCTTCAGGCTCCTTTCGGATCCAGCCAAGCTATAAACTCTGCTTACATGGGAGGGGCTCCCAGCTGTGGGAAAGAGGGAGGGAGACCGCAGTTTCCACTCCTGGGTGTCAGCTTCTCTGGCAGAGAACATCACCCAAATGTCTGCCCTCTTGTGACTCTCCTGCACTTAAAGGTATAGATGGTACGCCAGGGTCATGGCCGCCCCCTCTCCTCCCTGACTGGCATGTGCATGTGGCAGGAGAGATGAGGCCCAAGGGGCTCCAGGCAGGATACACGTGATTGCAAGACAGCCTATATGTGTTCTCGATGATGCCCTCTTCACTGACATCCACAAAGATCTGCTGCCCACACACAGCACACACACTGTCCGAGAGGTGTTTGGTAGGCATGCCCGACTCGCTGTAGAACTGAGAGGGAAGAACAGGAGGAAAAGACAGGAAAGGTGTGAGAATCAGCCCAAGTAGGACGGTGCCACAGAGGCCTTAGGTCTTCTGAAGAGGAGGCAAAGAGGGAGGGGGAGGCCCTATAGCCAAAGAACATCTTTTATATGCCAAATCGACCTCATCTTTGCTGGGCAGATGGCGGGGAGAAAGGGACAGACCAGAGATGGGTTGGGAAGTCAGATCTAACAGAATCTGAGCACTTGGCTGGTCAGCATCAGGGACAAGGAGACCGGGAGGTAGAAGGACTCAGGGCTGGTGATCAGGAGCTATGTCAGATATGCCACTCTGTGGCCAGACTATGCTTCCATCGGAGATGGACAACATCTCTTCTCTAAGATTCAAAACAGTCAGATACCCAGTGCAATGTGGGTTTGGTGACAAGGGCATTCCCGAACACTTGTGGAAGCAGGAAAGGGGGTTCAATCCTTTTGGACAGCATCTGGCATGACGTCTCTCAAACTGCCACGCCCTCTAACTGTTGATTAATGACACTTCAAGTAATTAAAGAAGTAAAAATATCAAAAAAGTTTCATGTATACAGATATTCATTTAAGCATTATTTATAATTAAAGAAGTAAAGAGTTTAGCAATTTCTCAAAAAGTTAAACAGAATTACCATATGACACAGCAATCCCATCTTTACATATATGCCCCCTCCCATGAAAACAAAGACTAAACACACACTTGTAAGCCAATACTCACGGAAACATTATTCACAACATCCAAAAGGTGGAAACAACCCAAGTGTCCATCAAAAGAGAAGCAGACAAAACAAAATGTGGTATATCCACACAATGGAATATTATTCAGTCATAAAAATCATGAAGTTCTGATTCATGCTACAATGCATGAAACCTTGGAAACAGTAGGCTAAGTGAAATGTCCAACACCAAAGGACAAATATTATATGATTCCATTTGATATGATAAAATACCTAGAATAGGCAAATTCATAGAGACAAAAAGTAGGTCAGAGGTGGCCAGGGGTGGGGGAAGAGAATGGGATGTTACTGCTTACTGGGCACAGAGCTTCTGCTTGAGCTGATGAAAAACTCTGGAAATAGTGGTGACAGCTGAACAACACTGTGAATGTAACTAACGCACTGAACTGTACATTTAAAAATGGACGAAAAAGGGGCGGCTGGGTGGCTCAGTCGTTAAGCATCTGCCTTCGGCTCAGGTCATGATCCCGGGGTCCTGGGATCGAGCCCTGCATCGGGCTCCCTGCTCAGCGGGAAGCCTGCTTCTCCCTCCTCTACTCCCCTTGCTTGTGTTCCTTCTCTCGTTGTGTCTCTATCCGTCAAATAAATAAAATCTTTTTAAAAAAAGGAAAGAGGGTATGGAATCCACAGTGCAGGCAGGGCTGGCTTGTGATGGAAGAAAGGACATTTTCTCCACCAGAACTGGAGGGAAGGAGAAGATGGGTATAAATATGTGAGCAGAAAACCCCAGCACAAGAGCCTGCACATAGCAGGGGCTCAGGAAATAAAGAGGAGCTGCATTTCACACATCAGAGAATGTGTGCGCCAGGAAAGCCCTGTGAGCTCCTCCAGTCTGCCCCACTCTCTCGACCGGTGAGGACACAGGCGGAGGAGGAGAGCCTCGCCGGAAGTCAGAGAGAGCTGGTGCCTGGTCAGTTCAAACAGATAATTTCAGAAATAACTTGTTGAAAAAGGGAATAAAATACCCATTTCTCAGGGTTATAGTAGATGAGATTCCATGTCACAGAGTGGTCTGAGATGACTTCAGACAACAGACAGCATCCAACAGAGAACTGGCATCTGCTGGTGACTTAGGATTTGTCTGTTCTGTGTCTTCCTCTGTGTGTTGGGTATGATGAAGATACAAAGAAATCCTACAGGGTCTCTGTGCTCCAGGTGATTACAGATATAAAATATGTAACTTTCTAGTACAGAAGTACTGTACAGAAGGTATTCTTGATAAATGTTGGCTACTATCGTCAATCCTCAACTAAGTGCCACAGGCCAGGCTACTCTGCAGGGTGCTTTCCCTTATGCGTTTGTTCCTTACAACACTTTATGTCTGGTAATATTATTACAGCTGAGAAAACAAGATCAGAGAGGTAAAGTAAATTGCTCACAGCTAATTAAAAGTGGATTAGGATTTGAAACCAGGTCCATGACTCTAACCCCCTAGCTCTTCCCACTACTTCAGAACAGATGAATGGGCAGCTAGTCCTGTCCTAATGTTATCTGGGGCACAGGAACTTATTTAGAAGAAAGAAAAGTGGGGCGCCCGGGTGGCTCAGTCGGTTAAGTGGCTGCCTTCAGCTCGGGTCATGATCCCAGGGTCCTGGGATCGAGCCCCGCATTGGGCTCCCTGCTCGGCGGGAGGCCTGCTGCTTCTCCCTCTCCCTCTGCCTGCCTGTTGCTCCCCCTGCTTATGCTCTCTATCTCTGTGTCAAATAAAAATAAATAAAAAAATCTTTAAAAAAAAAAAAAAAGAAGAAAGAAAAGTGTGAGGCAGGACACATGGCCCAATGGAGCAGAAACAATGTGCCACTACCCTGCCTGCCCAACAGCTCTGAGTGGAGAGCCCCAGAAAACTGGCTTATTTCGCAATCCTCTGTCTTCCACCCCCACTCCAACATGACTTTTGGGTGTGAATGGAAACTATAATGACTGGCTGTCACAAGCTTATGATCTCACAGTGACCAGCTAGAAAAAAACAAACACCATCCAAGGTTCCCCTGACTTAAGAAGAGTTACTTTAGTTCATATTACAGTTTCTCCATGTGAGGCAAAACAGCTGTCGTGTAGAATAAACAAAGTAGTGTAAAATAATGAACAGGAATTGAGAATGTGTGTTAATACAACTGTAAACCTCATCATTTCATTTTAGGAACCCTGAAATTAATTAACCACAGGTCTTAGTAGGTCAAACCACTCTCGGAGGGGGACCGAGAGATCAATCAGACCTACTTCCCCACCTGGTAGGTATAACAGCTCCAAAATCAACTATAACTCTCTGGGATCGGAGCTATGATCACAGAATGTACAAAAGACTACAAAAAACACCTGGGACTAAAAATGTGGCATATACACACAATGGAATTCTTTTTTCTAAGAGGCTACGTGCACACACACACACACAGACACAGACACACACGCACAAAGAGATTATTTATTTAGCACCCCTCCCCCCAAACACGGAGCTTGAACTCAAGACCCTGAGATCAAGACCCAAGCCAAGATCAAGAGGCAGACACTTAACTGACTGAGCCACCCAGGTGCCCCTATTTATAGCCCTTTTTAAATTGAGGTATACAATGGAGTATGATTCAGCCTGAAAAAAGAAGGAAATTCTGACACCTGCTACAACATGGGTGGACCTTGAGGACATTATGCTGAGTGAAATAAGCCAGTCACAAGGGACAAATATTGCATGAGTCCATTTACATGAGGTACCTACAGTGGTCAAATTTATAGAGGCAGAAAACAGAATGGTTGTTTCCAGGGGCTGTAGGGAAAGGGACTGTGGAGTTATTATTTAGGGAAAGGGATTGTGGAGTTATTATTTAAGGGGTACAGAGCTTTTATTTTGCAAAATGAAGAGTTTTATGGATAGATGTGGTGATGGTTGTAGAACAATGTAGATGTATTTAATGCCACTGAACTGTAGCTTTAAAAATGGTTAAGATGGTAAATTTTTATGTGTGGTTTACCACAGTTTAAAAAAATTACTAGGACTGCTACTTGGAAGTGAGCAGTGGTGGAGCTAGTAAAGGCTACACGTGGTCATACCTAGCACACTGTGAAAGGTTGATAAGTGTTCTCTGAATAAATGAAAGAATGAGTTGGCTAAAAAATGTGTGGAAGGCTGGAGTGTCTTGGCTTCCTCATACTACCGTCCCCAAACCACTGATCAGGTTCTGGCTTCAAGGCCAGGGATGGTCTTGAAATTCAGACTGCCGTGGCTCAGAGACCCATGTGTTCCTAAGCAGACCACAGCCCACTTGACCAAAGACTGGGGCAGAAATAGGAGAGTCCTGGAATTCTCAGGTCTGAAAGAACTATAAAGGTAAGTGCAGTCTATCCCTTTATCCCAAGTTGGAGTTGTGAGTCCCTTCCTCAACATCCCTGCCTAGTCTAATCTGTGGGCATCCTGAGCCCTAGCAGAAAAGCTGCCACTAAATCTCCGCAACATTTGCTGCGGATAAGAAAGAATGAATGAATGAACTAGTGACTCACCCAGTACTGTCACAGCCAGCCTAGTGTTCCTATGACCTACTCCCTGCCCCGGAAATGGGGGCCCGGGGAAACAGCAAACTGTTAGAGTTGGGGTGAGCAAGGTCACATTCTGTTGGACAGGAGCTGGACAGAGCAGCTCTTATGAGAGAGAGGCATTCTCAATGTCAATTGCCTAGGGAAGAGGTGGATCCTTGTGCAGATACCAGGATTCAGAAGGCTGGCCTGAGGTACAGGTACTTTTTTTATCAGAACACAGGCTCTAGGTCTAGACATCTGGAGGACAGTAGTTGTCTAGATGTGGATTCGAGGTGGTGCATGCTAAGGTGGCACCTGCTACACAGAGGTAGGCTGAGAGTTGGATGGGGTAGGGTCTGAAAGCCTGGGAAAACAGGTACCCTGCTATGTCAGATTAACCTCATTCAAGTACTCATGTCTATTTTCCCTTAATAAAGTTCAATGTGATTGTTGATCCTTGTGTTCTTGTGCTAGCTACTAAGAGGTATAGGGAGGTATGTGGATTCATCCGTGGGCCAGACTATTATAGAATGAGCATCAGGTGTTGGAGGTAACTGCTGAGAACTCACAGAAGAAAGGAGGGTATGAGGGGTCAAGAGCTGGTGCCTGAGGCACTGTCGACCCTAATGAGAAATTCTCCCACCAGCTCTCTTGGTGATACTGAAATTTATCATTATTAGGGAATTATCATAATAAGGATTATCATTTGTAATCAATGGAACACCCAATAATCCTTCCCAAGAGCACAGAAAGAAGTCCAGCTCAAATCCCATTTTTGGGAAGCCAATGTAATGATTCCATCTCCTACAGGAGAAGCTGACTAGTGGATCGATTCTGAGCTCAGTTCCATTTGGACTGAAGTGGGTTCTGTATATTGGTTATTAATGACCCACCTGAGGGAATTAAGGCTGCACTTAAATTGGCAGCTGATAATAACCTTGAGATAAAACTGGCAACAGCCTGGGAAAATCAGAAAAGTGGCCCCTTAAAAACAGAATGAGAAGAAAAAGAAATCACAAGAGGGTAAAGGGCAGGATACTGGCAAGAGTCATTTTGAAAAGCTGAGCGTGCCAAAGAAGCAGACTTCAAGAAAAGGTGTTGAAAGTGAAGATAACTATTAGACAATCAAGTATCTGGAAATCTCTTCTGGGCAGTGAAGTGGTTAAAGGAAAAGCTGAAGTCTATACCAATAGATAAGAGACCATGAAATGTGGCTAAAACACAAGACAGTTTTCAAACAAGAATCTAATGGGCTGTCCATAAAGTGACCCAATACACTTTGTTTTCCTTTTAATCTATTACAGAAGAAATAAAAATAGTCCCATGACACTGGGAAACAAAGTCCTACATCCAAAACTGTACTTGATGAAAGTTACCAAAGGCGATGGCTGAGGATTCTGCTTAACCTGACTTGCCCAAAGCCGACCAGTCCATGGCACAACCGAGACAGCAGTAGCACTGTTGTAAAAATGTGCCCAGCAAGTATCTTCCCACCTGCAAAACTGCCTTGAACTCTCCAAGAGTTCCCGAGGGACCGCATACAAAGTCAGCACCAATCCTTTCCTGTGCCTTGAAGTTGGTCTCCATTGGTATCTGCTGCCTAAAAGCCAGGACTGGTATCTGGCTGCCCCAAGAGAACCTACTTCCCTGACATTCTCTTAAGGTTTCTCTCCAAACTGCCAAACCTCATGTTGCAAGAACTTCTGAAGGCCTTTCAGACCTCTTGCATCAGACAGAGCCACACACATTTCAGCACAGAACTGGAGAAACGTCCATTGAACTTGGAAATACTCCTTCTTGGGGTGGGGTCTTCTAATGGGCTGACACTGAGGAGTACTTCTGTGTTGTTCACATAATTATAGAGAGCATGCACTTTTATAAGCAGCAAAACAACAAAGACACATTTCCATTTGAAAAAAAGAAATAGGAATATTGACTTGGGTTTCTTTCTTTTTTTTTTTTTTTAAAGATTTTATTTATTTATTTGAGAGAGAGAGAGAGAGTGAGAGAGGGAGAGCCCAAGAGGGGGTAGGATCAGAGGGAGAAGCAGACTCCCTGCTGAGCAAGGAGTCCGATGTGGGACTCGATCCCGGGACTCCGGGATCATGACCTGAGCCAAAGGCAGTTGCTTAACCAACTGAGCCACCCAGGCGCCCAGTTTCTTAAGACTAGATGTTACTTTACCCACATTTTGAGCTTGAAGAATCCCTCCCTGGTCTCCACCTTATAGCATTTCCTATCTCAGTGAAAGTATACCAGCCAAGGAGTGGCTCCAGTTAGACATGTCAGCTTTGATACATACTTTCCTTCAATCTTCAGAACGAATCTATATTCAAGTCCTATCCAAGTCCTAGCAAATGTACCTCCAAAATACTTCTCAAATAGCTTGTCTCTCTTCCTTCGCACCATCTGTCCCCTAACCCAAGCTACCTTTATCTTGCCCAGACTACTACAACTGCCTCTTAGTCTTCAGGGGTTCACTATAAGCAGTGGACCCCTCTCCAATCTGTTCTAGACCCAGCAGCCAGAATGATCTTTTTAAAGTGCAAATCTGAAGATGTCATTTTCAATCTTAGCCTCCCAGGGTTTTTAGCATAAAAACCACAATCTTTCCTTTGGCTTTCAAGGTTTTTTTCTAGTCTAGCCTCTATTTCTCCAGACACTTCCAGTACATTCTCAGCCCTACAATCACACTAGCCTTAGTTCCTCCAAATGGCCACCCTTTCTCTCACTACAGGACTCTTATCTACACATGTAGTTTGCTCCATCTGCCACCCACGGTTAACCTACGCATCCGCTCAACAGTCACTTCTTTGGGGAAGCCATCTCTGGGCCCCCAGATGAGGTCAAATGCCATTACTGCATTTGTTCATAGCACTGTGAACCTTTCCTTCATAGTATTCATAAAAGTTATAATTTTATATTTATTTGTGTGTTTATTACTTTAATACCCATCTCTGTCACTAGGGCGTAAACTCCATCTGGGCAAGGACCATGTACACCTTTGTAATTCCAGCACAAGCCCAGTGCCCAGGCACATAGGAGGCATTAAATATTATCTACTGAATGAATGTTAACTTCCTGAACGATCAAGTGGTTCTTTCCTACAATGGTCCTAAAGTTTAAAATCCCAGGGTACATCTGAGATCTGGTTTTCCAAATTTTAAGGAAGAAATCTCCATACATACTACTGATATCTTGAAGGATTTTTTTTTATGGCTTAGTTCTTCCATCAGGCCGGTGATGCTATACTGACTTCTCTGGAAGTGGCATGAGGCAGCAGTGAAAGCCCAGGTGAACTTACCCCTATGGTAGATGCCATGTAGTCTGCACACATTTCTGCAAAGTCTCGCTCAAGAACTCCATAATAGAGGCCATAGAAGAGGAGAGAAATGCCAAAGTCCATGGCGTCTTCTGGTTTGATCCTGTAAGGAAAGCAGCATGGCCTGTGAGGCCTGCCCTAAGACACAACTGCTTTGGATTACTACTCTGGGACACATAAGGAGGCACCTAAAGTTGGAAGCCTTAACGGCTAAATCAAGTGTTGGCAAAATAAGACCAGATCTTAAGCCTGTTTTTTATATGGCCTGTTGGCACCATCTGAACAGGCTAGCACTGTGAGCTACAAAGATCAAGCCAGGGTACTGCCTACCGCCCCTCTTCCCCACTCTGTCCCCAGTGCCTGCCTCCACCAACTGGCAACCATGCCTTGCAGCTGTCTAGGGCCCACTCTGGTTGGCACCTACGCATTGGAGACTCTACTGTTGGCAATCACTGGACACCAACCAGTGGAATTTCAGTCTGGAAGTTGGCAACTCACCAAGTTGCCTCACCTCCAGCCAGCTGCCCAAGTTGAAATGGCGGGGCAAGGGCACACCAAGATCTGGGTTGTCACTGGAACAGAAAGTGAAAATGATCCCAGTGGTCACACACCCCCTTGTCAGGCCCCTCCTTCCCAGGATGTCTCATCTGATGGCAAGTGAGCACAAAGTATGCCTCCCACCTGAGAGAGCCCATCCATCAAACAAGGTGAGGCAAGGAAAGAGTTTCCCCTCTTGTTATAGACTTTGCCTTTTGTCCACAAAGCCTAAAATATTATTTGGCTGCTTACAGAAAAAGTTTGCCAGCCACAGCTTTAGAAATAAAAGATAAAATTAGTCACTTAGCAAATATATACATACCAGTTACCATAAAATTTTAAACTGTATCTATACATATTCTGTATCATGTCATCAAAGTTAAATTTTGGTCCAGGGGCACCTGGGTGGCTCAGCTGGTTAAGCGGCCAGGTCACGATCTCGGGGTCCTCGTATCGAGCCCTGCATCGGGGTCCATACTCAGCAAGGAGCCTGCTTAATGATTCTTCTGCTCTCTCCCTCTCCCTGTGCCCCTATCCCCAAGCCCCCACTCGTGCTCTCTTAAATAAATAGACTTTAAAAAATGGTGGATGCTAGGGTGGCTAAGCGTCTGCCTTTGGCTCAGGTCATGATCTCACAGTCCTGGGATTGAACCCCACATTGGGCTCCCTGCTCAGCATGGAGTCTGCTTCTCCCTCTCCCTCTGCCCCCCAACTCATGCTCGCTCTCTCAAATAAACAAAATCTTTAAAAAAAAATTGGGGGTCCAAGTCTACTTACTAAGGACAAAGATCTTGCCTGTACATTAGGAGGCTTGTTTTAATAATTCCAAGGACCAATAATTTGCAAACTTCAGTCTTTGAATGTTTATTATAGAAAACAACCTTTGTCAAAAATTTGTACCAGGGACTGTACCTGTTTACTTAAAGTTGTAAATTATATTTATCTTAGAAAGTTGAGTGTATTCATCAATCTTATAATATTTAACCCACTAGACATCATAATCTTATACCAATTAACCTGATTAGTAGCATAAAAATGGTCAAGATTCTCAATTCTATCTTCCTCCTTGTATAGTTTATGCAAGTAAAAACAAACTGTAATTAGAGAATAACCATCTTTAATACAATGCAGAATCTTTTCCTTTTCCTTTTTTTTAAAATAGGCTCCATGCTGGGCATGGAGTCCAATGTGGGGCTTGAACTCACAACTCTGAGATCAAGACCTGAGCTAAGATCAAGAGTTGGATGCTTAACCAACTGAGCCACTCCGGCACCATGCAATGCAGAATCTGGATTTTTATTTTTTAACCACACAGATTAGGAAGCTATCTGGAAATATCCTGGCTTTCTTTGATGGGACTTGCTAGACTCTATACTGATGAATTCCTATAAACCTTTGTGGAGACTGGTTATGCTTTTTCCTGGAAGAAAGAATTCCATGGGTATGCTCTCACTATATAAAGTAAGGACTTACTCCTTTCAGTTTCAAAGAGACTCCTGCCTCCAGTGCACTAGATTTGGGAAAGAGGCCAGTGGTCCTGACTATAAACCTGAATCCTGAATCTCTAGCTTCAAGTGCCCGGCCCTAGGCTTCAGATTCCTCATGATCCACAGCCCACAGTCCCCATTACCTCGGCCAGGAGACCACACTTCCATTCTCATCTGTCCTGCTGACTCACTATAACCTACAGTCTCAGAGTCCAGGATTTCTTGGTTTTCTTGGCTTCTGCCTCAACTAGGAGCAGGGGAACCTATACGCTGATACGAACCTATATGCTGATCTTTTTTTTTTTTAATACTTTATTTGAGAGAGAGCATGAGAGAGAGAGAGAGCACAAGCAGGGGGGAGGGGTAGAGGGAGAGAGAGAAGCAGACTCCCCGCTGAGCAGGGAGCCCAATATAGGACTTGATCCCAGGACCCTGGGATCATGACTTGAGCTGAAGGCAGACACTTAATTGACTGAGCCACCCAGGTGCCCGATAGGAATCTTTTTGAAATTTTATGACAATATGAAGCAATAGTCAGAATCCGACTCCTGGCAATGTATCCTTAGAAGCAACACAGCTAATATTATCTATGATAGCACAATATTGAAAAACACCGTAAGTGCCCAACAATGGAGCAGGAGTTAAATGTCCACGGGTTAACTTTCTAAAAAACAGTTTTGGAATGTCAGCTACGTTAAAAAGCAACAATGTGTTAAACATGACGCATGTGCATCTGAACTGGGAGATTCTTAAAACTGGATGTGTTCCCAGGAGAGGGAAAGCTTCCAAGCCACCCATCTGTGTGGTCTCACCCCCTCACATCTCAGCCCTGGAACTGCTCTGAGGGCTCCTATGGACACCACTCTGTTTCCTGCCCTGTACCCTTCCAGGTGCACTTGTTGCCAGGTGTGGCCAACTGTGTCACATGAGTTTGTCTAGTTCAGGGGATGACAAACTTTTTGTGGAAAGGGCCAGATAGTATTTTGAGTTTTGTGGCCCAAATAGTCTCTGCCACAAATACTCAACTCTGCTATTGTTATACTGCAAAAACTGCGATAAACAATGCATAAACAAATGAGTATGACGGTGTTCCAGTAGAAACTTTTTTTTATCTTGTAAAAACAGGACGTAGACCAATTTGGTCCACAGGACAGTTTGCCAACCCCTAGTCTCCCTAAACATAAGACCACTCAGGAAGAGTCATTGCAATAAACAGTGAACCCATGGACAAGGAAAATGACTCTGATAGGGTGATGCATAACTGGCTATAATCATTATTATGCTTAACTGCTGTGATACTTTTCCATTAAAATATAGGTTCTTGGAAAACATAACCAATGATGGGACTCTAACTCTATATCCAGACATTCCTTCCTCTTTGCCAGCACGAATCATGGAGGGCCCACCTTCCCATTCCCCAAAGCCCAAGTCTCCTATCCTGGGTGCCATGGCCCCCTTGTTAATATTCAGGACTTGGCTTCAGGAGGAAAGGTACATCTTACCAGCCCCTCCTCCCCAAACACAAACAAAAACAAAAGCAGAGTACTTACTTGAATAATAAATTGAGACCAAAGAGGGTAAACATGACAGCCATGTAGCCAACAATGCCAGTGGCATAGCTGATTTTATAGATCAACAGGAACCACTTATAAACCAACCTGGAGAAAGGAAAGAAAATTAGCATAGCTGACATGGAAACTTGCTTAGGGGCCTCTGGATTACCAGAATCTCTTATTCTTACATCAGTGGGGACATTAGGTTATTTGCCTAAGACTTACTAAGCAACTTCAGTTACTGTTACAGACCTGGTCACTCTCTTAATTGTAGAAATACCCCTACATACCAGGGAGCTAGTGCTTTCTATTTTCCTGGTCCTAGACCAAGGGAAGAAAAGGGAGCCTTATAAGGTTTCAGCTTCAAACAAAGAAAGCACAGCTGACATCAGACAGCTATGCCCTCTCAAATTCAGATTAGCTGGATAAGGAAGTGAAAACTAGTAACTACAGCTATGTTCAGATGGGAAGAGGTGGGGAAGGCCAGCTGTTCTTGTCAGGAAAGAGAATTCAAGGGAAGGTGAAAAAGAGATAGAATCAGCTATGGGCTTCCCCCTCTTTTTTTAAATATTTATTTATTTAAGTCATCATTATACCCAACATGGGGCTCGAACTCACGAGTTCAAGCTCCTGAGATCAAGAGGTGCATGCTCTTCTGACTGAGCCAGCAAGGCACCCCCAGGCTTTTCCTACTGGGAATGGTTAACCTGAATACTGCTTTGCTCCTATCTACAGGCCAATAATAAAATGGTGTCTAATGAATTTGCTTCTGAAATGATTTTCTTTCTGGAGAAGAGATAAGAAAAGAGGCACTCAAAGAATACCTTTGAATGGATGTATGTGTGTGATGGTGGGGGGGATTGGGGGGGTTCATAGAATGCTCTTGAAGGAGGAGCAATGCTCTCTAAAATTCAATAAAAAGCAGCGTGAAACCAGGATGGTGAGAGCAAATTGAATTCACTTGAATAAACAGCTCAAGCCTGTCTGGCTCCTGAGACCAAGTTACCACCAACCTTGATGGGCCGCAGGGAGGAAGCTCAAGGTCCTTCCCTGTGCCTGCGTGCTGTGGCTAAGCAAGTGGTGATGGGTTCTCAGGCAAGGGAAAGGCCCCAAACATTTTGTAGTGCCTGCCCTCAGAAACCACACAAAGCTCCATTATCCAGGGTTTGCACTCATCAGATAGGAGTGAGACAGTGGAAAGGATGTGGAATTTTAGGCAGAATCTGGATTAAGTGAGTTTTATTAGCTGGGTAATCCCAGGTAAATCAAATCACCACTCTAAGACAAGTTTACTTATTTGTAAAATGGGGAAACCATGATACCTTCCTCAATGGATTGTACAGAGCCCATTTCCTGGTGTATATAATACATGCTCAATAAATGCTACATGAATAAGTATGGATGTTTATGAAAGTGCTGTGAAATTATAAAGCACTATCAAATGTTAGTTATTATCATCAAAAACCTCCCATGTCATAGACACATTTTTAGTCATTTTACCTACAAGTTGATACTGGTTGTTACTTACTGACACTTAAAGTATATTTTTACACCGTTTCTTCACAGCACCCTTTATGAGGGAGCAATCATTGTCACATTTCTAAGGATAAAAAATTCAAGGCTCAGAAAGGTGAAGCCATACAGGTCATGCAATTAAGTGGCAGGGCTGGAGTTTCCAATCCACATCCATCTGGCTCCAGAGTCTCTTATCTTCTATCATGGCCCTTAATGTAAACTACCACAGCCAGGGAGGAACTTCCAAGTCATCGACTTCACCTTGAAGATAAATTTTACCATGTACAGGGAAACTCAGACGGCCAAAATAAAACCTCACAGTGAAGCGGAACATAAAATGCATGGGAAGAAGAACAACTTGCAACTTGGAAGCCTTTGGTTCTGGTAGTTACAATTTTGAGGCTGGCTAGTTCCTCTGCTAGGCTCTCCTGGACCTGTACACATGTCTCTCACAGCACTTACCAACTGCACTGAAACAGCTGCTTTCTGGTCCATCTCCTCCATTAAACCGAGCATTCCTTGAGGGCAGGGACCATGTCTTATCCAGCTCTGTATCCCCAGCGCTCAGCACAGGGCCTGACACATAGCAGGTGCTTGTTGAATGAATGAATGAATGAGAAAATCTTTCTGTCAAGTACAGATATGAAATGACCTCACAAGCTGGTTGGGAGGATCAAACTAGAAATGCATTTGGATAAAATACAAAGAATAATACAGGCAGGGACTGTTTTGTGACCAAAGAAGTACTGTTTGTTGAAAAATTGCAAATTCGCTGAGATTCATTCATTCAACAAAAATTCACAGAGTAGGCTACTATGTGCCAGGCCCTGTGCTAGGGCCTGGATATACAGGGACAAACAAAATACATGTGGTTCCTGATCTCACAGTTATAGTTTAGTGAGGGAGATAGACACTCAAGATTTTGTGTTATGTTCTATGATGGAAAACTATAGGGCCTATGAAAGAATATAACAGAAAACCTAATTTAGAGATCAGAGAAGGGTTCACAAAATAACATTTAAAATGAGACCACAATGATCCCCAGAATTTGCTTACTTATTTGGTTGCTTTAAATATACACAGACCTTGATATAAACTCTAAGGTAAGCTACAGGGAAATATTTTGGGGTTTTTAATCTGTGAATGAGGGGGCGGGTAGTTCTCCCAATCAGCTTGTTTTGGTGGGGGCCCATGCCAAATAATTTTGGCAAACAAAAATTACAACTTTTTCAGCCTAAACCCACCCCAATCCCATGCATTTCAACCCGCTCCCTTCAGGAAACCTAGCTCTTCCCCACTACCTAAACTCTCACCTTGGGGTTGTCTGTACTAGTGGTTTTCGGGTGGCTCGGAAGGTGACAAAAGCTGTGACAGCAGAGAACAAGATCCAGATCACTAGGAACCTCCACCAATGCAGCTTCACTGTGAAATAGAGGGGAACAACCCACATCTGAAAGAGGGTCACCATCTGAAACACAAACACAAGCACTTCAGCTCTAGCCAGCTCCCTCTGTGCTCTATCTGCAAGTCCAGAGTGTATGTTGTATGTTCCATTTTAGCCTGATCTTCTCCTATATCTCCAATGTTGGATAGAGGCACCTCCTAGTGATCTAACTTAGAAACTTAGGACCATGCCTGACACCTCTCTTTCATTCCTCACCTACCTGTTTCCTTTCCATGTGAGCCCTGGCTATCCCTTGCCTGGCTCACTACAATGACCTCTTTGTTAAATCTCCCTGCATTCAGCATCCCCCTCTTCAATCTGTCCTTCCCAGGAGCACAGGAATGGTATCTCTAACATACAGTCTTGAACATGTCATTCCCCTGCTTACAACCTTCTAATGGCCCCTGCATACAGGATAACACCCAACATCCTTAGGCAGTCAAATCCTCCACAATGTGGCCCCAAATTACTATTTCAAGAGTGACCTTCTACTACTTCCCATGCCGTTAGTCAGGTTGTCCCCCTCAGGCTAAAACATCCTTTCCACCTGCCTTTCTGCCTGATAATATCACATCCAAGATACATGAAGCCTTCAATTTCCTTTCCAGGCAGAATGAGTCATAACTTGCTAGTGCTCTAAAAGCACTTTCTTTTCTACCATCATTACAGTGCTTATCTAGAGTGTGCTTCAAATTCGTTACCTGATTGTAAGCTCCTTGAGAGCAGTGACTAGGCCATATTCATCTGTTTCCTATGTGCTAGGAAACAGTCTAGCACACGACAGATCCTCAATAAACTTAGATATGTGAGAAGAAAGCAAAACTAGAACCCCAAACAGAGGCATGTTTCTGCTGTAAGGGGTGTCTCAGAACTCGGACTTGTCAGCTGAAGAGTTCCAAATGTATACAATGATTCTAAGTCAGAAGTTTGGACTGATCACCAGTCTTCCACTCCCTAGTGCCTCCTAACTCCCTCCACCAACCACCCTGCTTTCACTAGCTGTTACTCTGCTCAGGTGAGTAGCAGGTGTTAAAAAAAAAAAGGTAATTAGTACTTAATGGAGGCTTTCTTCCTGATGTCATCAAATAAAATGAAAGAACGTGCAGGGATGAGTTATAGAGAGGAAAATGATAGTTTCCTAAAGTTCCATAGTGGAGAAAACTTTTGAGAAAGTATTTACTTGGGGATTTCTAGACCAGTGCTACCTAATCAAAACACAATGGGAGTCACATATGTAATTTTAAGTTATCTAGTAATGACATTTAAAAAAGGAAAAAGAAACACTGGTGTTATTTTTAAAGATTTTATTTATTTGAGAGAGAGAGAGCAAGCGAACAGGGGGAGAGACAGAGGGAGAGGGAGAAGCAGACTCTGCTGAGCACAGAGCCTGATGTGGGGCTCGAGCTCACGACCCCGAGATCATGACCTGAGCCGAAATCAAGAGTCAGATGCTCAACCGACTGAGCCACCCAGGTGCCCCAGATGATATTAAATTAAATAATATATTTTATTTTATCCAATAGATCCAAAATATTATCATTCCAACATTTACTTCATATTAAAATTATTTATGAAATATTTTACTTTTTTTTGTACTGAGGCTTTGAAATCTGATGTGTACCTTATATTTATGGCATACCTCAAGAGAGACTAGCCACATTTCAAGTGCTCAATAGCCATATGGTAATGGTGGCTCCCACACTGGACAGTGTAGCTTAAAGCATCTTTTTAGCATTTAGTTGTCTCCTGTAGCTTCTAATAGACTGCTCTGTGGCAAGAAAAAGCCTTAGTGTTTTAGTGTTATTTTACGTAGGAGAAAAAAAGAGAGAGAGAAACACTGAGAGGAGAATGGTGAGCAGATCCCACTTTGCTTTAGAGCTTATCTATGGTTCCGTGTGCTCACTGGTGCAGGCTAATGGTCAGTGAACAATGTAGTCTCAGTACCCGTTCTACTGTACAGGAACCCCCAACCAACTCTCCGAATGAAACACCCTAAAATATTCTGGCCTTATATGAAAAGTGTAGGAGCACTGGGACATACTAACAAATGGCTACCCAAATAACACTCCAGGTAACATTCTATAAGATAATGGGAGACCAGGAAAGGACATCGTAACAAACCATATATTATTTAAGCTAGGGGATAAGAGGGACGCCTGGGTGGCTCAGTTGGTCAAGCGTCCAACTCTTGATTTCGGCTCAGGTCATGATCTCAGGGTTGTAAGATCAAGGCCCATGTTGGGCTCTGTGCTCAGTGGGGGAGTCTGCTTGAGATTCTCTCTCTCTCTCTCCCTCTGCCCCTCCCCCTGTGCATGCACTCTCTCAGTAAATAAATTTTTTTAAAATCTTAAAAAAATATACTTCAGGGGCACCTGGGTGGCTCAGTCGTTAAGCGTCTGCCTCCGGCTCATGATCCCAGGGTCCTGGGATCGAGCTCCGCATCGGGCTCCCTGCTCGGCGGGAAGCCTGCTTCTCCCTCTCCCACTCCCTCTGCTTGTGTTCCCTCCCTCACTGTCTCTCTGTCAAATAAATAAAATCTTTAAAAAAAAAAATACTTTAAACTAGGGAATAAGACAACTGGAATCATGATATTCAAAGGGAATAAATAAATGGTGGTGAGATGTGGAAAGAAGAGCTGCAGGGTCTTTAGCCTTCGCATCGTTTGCTTACAAAACAGCAGGCCCAGAGACTACAGAAGAATAAATTACAGAGTCTGGTTACATTTGTCTTCTCTGAGAAAAAAAAAAAAAATTCCTCCAAAAACCTGGCTATTGCAAAAAAACCAAAAAACCAAACCAAACCAAAACAAAACAAAAAACCAGCCTGTCCCCTACCAGCCTTTTTCCCACTCCTCACCAATCATCAATAGCATGTTCTAAGAAGGAATCTAGTAAAGATAATTTTCTCTACATGGGCTGTAGCTCTGCATACTTTGGGTGCAGAGAGAGGCAAAGGACCTGGATTCTATTCTGGGTTAAATAAAGGCATAATCAGGAGTAGAAATCAGTGTAAAAAGGAATGAAAAAAATCTTGCCTTGCTTTGTTAACTGTGAGGCTTAAAACTTTAAGTGTATAAAGCTACTCAACTCACATCATGAAAGAAAGAGAAAGAGAAAAAAGGAAAGAAAAGGAAGAAGGAAAGTAGGGAAAGAGGGAGCAATTTAGGGACAGGGTTAGGTTCTTTCAAACCAGATGGCTAAGTAGAAGACCAAAAGACCTAGATTCTAGTTCTGTGTGCTTCCAACTCACTGGGCCACCCTAAGGAGGTCCTTCCTCCTTGAGGGAAAGGTTTGACTTGAGTTTTCAAGCCCCTTTAAATTCTAACATGCTAAGGTTCTATTAAGCAGCCTTGTACCTCAAATTTCCTGGGAGAGCAAAGGCAGTGTTCATCACTGGTACATCAAGTATTTATTTTGCATTTAATAGAAAGAAGAATGCAGAAATAAACATGACCCCCTCGTCCCTGTCCTCAAGGGGCTAACAGTCCAGTAGCAGGAGAAAAACAGAAATCAAACCCAAACCTTTAATTTAATGATTCTATTAATCTTTAGATGCTTTTAAAAAAATTTTTGTTTTAAAGTTGTGTTTTTTTTTAAGGTAGGCTCCGCGCCCAGCATGGAGCCCAAGATAAGGCTTGACCTCACAACCCTGAGATCAAGACTGGACTCTGAGCTGAGATCAAGAGTTGGACGCTTAACCAAATGAGCCACCCAGGAGCCCCTAGAGATTTTATTTTTAAGTAATTTCTATACCCAATATGGGGCTCAAACCCACAAACCAACTTAGACAGGCACCCCTCTTTAGATGTTTTTTAGAAGTTCAAATAGAAATCATTAGAGTGAATAAATAAAGTAGATTGGTATAGTGAAATGACTGGAGATTTTAGAATTAAAGAGATCTAGATGTGAATCCCAATATAGCTATTTACTGTATTATATTAGGTAAGTCATTTTTCCCTGATAAGCCTAAGTTTTCTGAACTGTAAAATGGGATTAACAGTATCTATTCTCAAAAGATTGTATAGAGGGGCACCTGGGTGGCTCAGTCAGTTAAGCGTCTGCCTTGGGCTCAGGTCATGATCCCAAGGTCCTGGGATCCAGCCCCGCATCGGGCTCCCTGCTCGGCAGGAAGCCTGCTTCTCCCTCTCCCACTCCCACTGCTAGTGTTCCTGCTCTCACAATCTCTCTCTGTCAAATAAATAAATAAATAAAATCTTTAAAAAAAACAAGCAGAGTGCATAATTCATAGTAAGCATTCAGTAAATGAGAGCTCTCACTAGGTCTTCACGTGATCAAAATTGCATAAAGTCAAATGTAATAAGGGAGCAAAGACTGCAATGAGGCAACCAAAATAATCAACATACTGAAAGTGGTGGGGTTATAATGAAATAGAGACCAAAAAAAAAAAAAAAAAATACAAAAGATCAATGAAACCAAGAGCTGGTTGTTTGAAAAGATAAAGAAAATTGATAAACCTTTAGCCAGACACAAGAAGAGAAAAAGAGGACCCAAATAAAATTAGAAACAAAAAAAGAACAATCAACACCACAGAAATACAAAGAACTGTAAGAGACCACTACAAAAAATTATATACCAAAAAACTGGACAACCTAGAAGAAGTAGATAAATTCCTACAAACATATAATCTTTCAAAACTCAATCTGGTAGAAATAGAAAATCTGAGCAGACAGATTACTAGTAATGAAATTGAATCAGCAATCAAAAACCTCCCAACAAAAGTCCAGGACCAGATGGCTTCGCAGGTGAGTCCTACTATTTAAAGAGTTAATACCTACTATTTAAAGAATAATACCTATTCTCCACAAACTATTTGAAAAAGAAGAAAAGGAAAGCTTCCAAATACATTCTATGAGGCCAGCATTACCCTGATACAAAACCACACAAAGACACTACAAAAAAACAAAAAACCAAACAAACAACACCTACAGGCCAATATCCGGCATACACATAGATGCAAAAACCCTCAACAAAAGTATGAGCAAACCACATCCAACAAACATTAAAAGGATAATGCATCATGAGCTGGCAGGACTTATTCCAGGGTTGCAAGGATGATTCAGTATTCACAAATCATACTCCACATTAACAAAATGAAGGATAAAAATCATACAATTATCTCAATAAATTCAGAAAAAGCATGTAACAAAGCAATATCCATTCATGATACAAACTCAACAAAGTAGGGGTAGAGAAAATATACCTCAACATAATAAAGACCATATGTGAAAAACCCACAGTCAACATCATACTCAAAGGAGAAAAACCAAAAACTTCCTCTACGATCAGGAACAAGACAAGAATGTCCACTCTTGCCACTTTTACTCAACATAGTATTGGAAGTCCTAGCCACAGCAAGCAGGCAAGAAAAAGAACAGAAAGCATCCAAGTTGGTAAGGAAGAACTTTATTACTATTTGCAGATGACATACCAGTATATATAGAAAACCCTAAAGATTTCACCAAAAACCTATTAGAAGTAATATATGCATTCAGTAAAGTTTCAGGATACAAAATTAATGTACAGAGATCTGTTGCATTTCTATATACTAATAAAGAAGTAGCAGAAAGAGAAAATAAAAAATTCCATTTGCAATTGTACCAAAAAGAATAAAACACCTAGCAATAAACTTGAGGAGGTGAAAGGCCCATACTCTGAAAACTGTAAGACACTGATGAAAGAAACTGCAGATGACACAAAAGGAAAGATATGCCATGCTCACGGATTGGAAGAATTAATATTATTAAAATGTCCATATCACCCAAAGCAATCTATAGATTCAATGTAATCCCTACCAAAACACCAACAGCATTTCTCTCTCTTTTTTTTTAAGATTTTATTTATTTATTTGAGAGAGAGAGAGAAACAGTATGAGAGGGGAGAAGGTCAGAGGGGGAAGCAGGCTCCCCGCTGAGCCGGGAGCCCGATGTGGGACTCGATCCCAGGACTCCAGTATCGTGACCTGAGCCGAAGGCAGTCGCTTAACCAACTGAGCCACCCACGCGCCCCCAACAGCATTTCTCACAAAACTGCTAAAATTTGTATGAAACTGCCAAGACCCCAAAGAGCCAAAGCAATCTTAAGAAAGAAAAGCAAGGCTAGAGGCTTCATAATGCCAGGTTTCAAGGTATACTACAAAGCTATAATAATCAAAACAGTATGGTACTGGCATAAAAACAGACACATAAATTATTCCAATTTTAGTATACGTGCTGCCAAAGTAAGCAGAGCAGACACATAAATCAACAGAACATAACTAAGAGTTCAGAAATAAACCCATGTTTATATGGGCAATTAATCTACAACAAAGGAGGCAAGAATATAGAATGGAGTGAAGACCGTCTCTTCAATAATTGGCATTGGGAAAACTGGACAGCCACATGCAAAAGAATGAAACTGGACCACTTAAACTATACACAAAAATTAACTCAAAATGGATTAAAGACCTACATAAAACTCCTAAAAGAAAACATAGTAATTTCTTTGACATTGGCTTTAGCAGCGTTTTTCTAGGTATGTCTCCTCAGCCAAGGGAAACAAAAGCAAAACTAAACTAATTTGGACTACACCAAAATAAAAGGCTTCTGTAGAGGTGCACCTGGTGGCTCAGTCAATTAAGTGTCAGCTCAGGTCATGATCTCAGGGTCCTGGGATCGAGCCCCACATCGGGCTCTGCACTCAGCACAGAGTCTCTGCTGGAGATTCTCTCTCTGCCCCTCCCCTCTGCTCCTCCCCCTGCTTGCTCTCTCTCTAAATAAATGAAATCTTAAAAAAAAAAAAAAAAAGAGCTTCTGTAGAGCAAATAAAACCATTAACAAAATAAAAAGGCAACCTACTAAATGGGAGAAGATATTTGCAAATGATATATCCAATAAGGGGTTAATATTCATAAACACATAAGGCACTTCTACAACTCAACACCAAAAAACAAATAATCTGATTAAAAATGGGCAGAACAGAAAGACATGTATAATATGACCTCACTGATATGAGGAATTCTTAATCTCAGGAAACAAACTGAGGGTTGCTGGAGTGGTGGGGGGTGGGAGGGATGGAGTGCCTGGGTGATAGACATTGGGGAGGGTGTGTGTTATGGTGAGCGCTGTGAATTGTTTAAGACTGCTGAATCACAGACCTGTACCTCTGAAACAAATAATACATTATATGTTAAAAAAAAAAAAGAAGAAGAAGATAGCAGGAGGGGAAGAATGAATGGGGGGAAATCGGAGGGGGAGTCGAACCATGAGAGACTATGGACTCTGAAAAACAAACAGAGTTCTAGAGGGGAGGGGGGTGGGGGGATGGGTTAGCCTGGTGATGAGTATTAAGGAGGGCATGTTCTGCATGGAGCACTGGGTGTTATACGCAAACAATGAATCATGGAACACTGCATCAAAAACAATGATGTAATGTATGGTGATTAACCTAACATAATAATAAAAAAAAAATGGGCAGAAGACACGAACAGACATTTTTCCAAAGAAGACATACATGAAAAGGTGCTCAACGTCACTAATCATAGATGCAAGTCAAAACCACAATGAGATATCATCACATGCCTGTCAGAATGGCTAAAGTCAAAGACACGAGAAATGAGAAGTGTTGGCAAGGAGACAAAGAAAAAGGAACCTTTGGGCGCCTGGGTGGCTCAGTTGGTTAAGCGACTGCCTTCGGCTCAGGTCATGATCCTGGAGTCCCGGGATCGAGTCCCACATCAGGCTCCCTGCTCAGCGGGGAGTCTGCTTCTCCCTCTGACCCTCTTCCCTCTCGTGCTCTCTATCTCTCATTCTCTCCCTCTCAAATAAATAAATAAAATCTTAAAAAAAAAAAAAAGAAAAAGGAACCTTTGTGCACTGTTGGTGGAATGTAAATTGGTGCAGCCACTGGAAAACAGTATGGAGGTTCCTCAAAAAATTAAAAATAGAACTGCCAGTAATTCCACTATTAGGTATTTACCCAAAGAAAACCAAAACACCAATTTGAAAAGACATATGCACTCCTATGTTTACTGCAGCGTTATTTATAGTTAGTTGCCAAGCAGCCCAAGTGTCCATTTGTAGATGAAGGAATAAAGAAGATGTGGTTTATATATACAATGGAATATTACTCAGCCATAGAAAGAGGAGATCTTGCCATTTGTGACAATATGGATAGATCTAGAGGGTATTATGCTAAGGGAATTCAGACAAAGAAAGACAAATACCATATGATTTTACTTATATGTGGAATAAAAAATAAAACAAAATACATGAACAAACAAACAAAAAGCAGAAACAGACCCATAAATAGAACCAACTGAAGGCTGCCTGGGGGAAGGAGAGAGGGGGGTGGGTAAATGGATGAAAGTGAGCAGGAAATACAGAACTCCAGTTTTGGAATGAATAAGTCATGGAGATAAAAGGTACACCATAGGAATACAGTAAATGGTATTGTAATACTGTATGGTCATAGATGGATACTATGCTCACACTTGCGGCGAGCATGGCATAACATACAGACTTGAGTCAGTATGTCGTACACCTAAACTGATGTAAAATTGTGTGCCAACCATACTCCAATTTTTTAAAAAAATCACCAAAACCTCCAGGGGGAAAAATGTGGTGGAGTTACAGCAATTTCTTTATAATGTTTAATTTGTCCTTTCCAGGAAAAATAAATTATCTAAAAACACAAACCAAGGACTTGAGGTCACTTTCAGTTACCCGGACACACTCCATTAGGTAGGCTTGAAAGACAGATTCTGTTCGGGGCCTAGAAGCAGTGCCTGACAAGGGGCAAAGCAGAGGGGCCAGTGAACAGAACAGCCTCCCATGTGAAAACTGGTAAGTTACAACTATGCCTGGTTAATTTCTTTATTTCTACTGCAGTATTTATTAGCATTCTGCTTAATAAGTAAATTGAAGCTTCCTCATTAAGGAAGGCATTTTAGTGGCAAGCTTGGCGATATGTAAATTGCTGAAAGTTTCCCAAGATTTTCAGAACGCTGTCGGGGACTCTGGTGCCATCTGCCGGCAACACTTCATGCAGACACATTAAGTTCAGTAACTTGCTCAAGTGCTTGTGCCTGATGCTGGTACAAAGTAATGGGAAGCTTTGCCCCTAACTTCACTCCCAGGATTTAGGATGGTGAGACAAATACAATGAATTGAACAGCCACTGAGTACAAGCAGCAAAGCATCAAGTACTGACATGAGAGTTCAGAGGAAAGATGTAGCAGTGTGAGCAGGAGCCATCAGGGAAGACTGCCTGGAAGAGACAGAACTCTGGCTGTTTCTGAGGGGGCTTGGATTTGGCCAGCTGAAGGGGGAAACTGAAAGCCATTCACCTTTTTTTCCCTGAATTTACAAATACAAAGCTAAAGTGAAGACTAGCCTGAAACCCGTTCATTGATTCACTGCAAACATTTACTGAGGGACAATCCCAGCTTCTCTGATCTGGAAAGTTAAGAATAGCTACATCCCACCTATCTCTCCACAAGACTATACAGTTGAAATGATGATGTTAGGCGCTGACAATAAGAGCTAGACCATATTTAAATGGACTTTTGGATTTTTTTTTCACCTCAGAAACTAGAATTCATGAAAAACCAGAAAACAGCTCCCATATCATATCCTCCCCTAGGTACCAGCTGCCTTGCTGGTCTGCCATGCTTGGCACTTTTGTCTTTCAGGATTCTCATCACTTCTGTATTGCTCTATGTCGTGTGGGTAGTGATCACCCACCATGAGTGGCTGAAAAGGAATATAAAGGATGAACTGAAAACTGCAAGTCCAGCTAATAGAGCAAAGTAAGAGACTCGCAGCTAACAGAACAATCAGCTTGGGGAAAAATGCTGATAAATGGACAGAGGTCAACTGGAGGAATGTGTCTAGGACATGCTTCACAGCTCTGGTCAATATATTCATGAATAATTTGGATGAAAATACAGAAGATCTGCTTACCAAACTGTGGACAGCAAAAAGTTTAGGAGCTGGGAGAGAACAAGACAGTGAACTTGGAAGACAGAAGAAGCAAGATCCAAAATGAATAAAGCTTGTTTCTACAGTTCTTCTAGCTCTAACATTCTATGAGCCAGTAAGCTGAAATGAAGAATGAAAACTATATGATGAAACCCAACCAACTACCCAAGTATAAGATGGAAAAATGAGTGGCTTAACAGCAGTTCATGTGAAACAGATCTAGGGGTCTCAGCTGACCACAAATTGCCAGGGAATATATGCCAGGAGGGACACTGACAAAAAAGCCAACGCACCCTTATGCTGCTTAACTAGGAATATGCCCAGAATGAAGGAGGCAGCAGCTCTACTGTTCTCTGCTCTGTCAAAGCATTCTTAGGGCCCTACAATTAAGTCTTGGGACCACACTGTACAAAGAACACTGACAAAGGAACATGGCCATAAGGGAGCAGCCAGGATTACAAAGGGTCTAGAAACCAAATTACATAGTGAACAGCAGAAGGCACTAGGACAATAGACCTGGAGAACTACAGGGAGGCATAGCTGTTACCTTCAGTTATCTGAAGATTGTCCAGAGGCCCAGTAAGGAGATATATGCAGTGTAGTTCTTGTGAACAAGTATGACCCCACACATCGCTAGAATACCCTACAGGACAAAAATTTGGTTTTCAATTCCACCCTACCATGCCCCTGCAAACAGTCACCTTACCACATGAGGCAGACCATTCCACTGCTAATAGATGTGCTAGATAGTTCTTCCCTGATGCCTACATGAAAAATCTGCCTTTGTGTACTTTCTGCCTCTGGGTCCAACTCTTGTCCTCCAGAGAGGCACACAGTACATTTACTCCCTGTTTCTTACGACTACTCTTCTAATACCCAAAATTTTGTCTTTTTCCCCAAGTCTTCTCTCCAGGGAAGAGTCAGTCAAGAAATAATTTAACAAACATTTACTGAGCCCTTACCAGGCACCATACTAAGGACTGCAGAATCCAGAGATAAAAAACTAAACCTCCTCAAGAACTTAAGACTACCAAGGAGAAAAAAAACAATTATAATGCAGTATGATAAAGCTATAACGGAGTAAGCCCTGGTGGCCCAGAAAGTGAAGGAGAGGCTTTCACTCAACATGGGGGAACCAAGGCTTCCTGAAGAAAGCAAACTTTGACCTCTGTCCTGATGACCTAGTAGGTGTAAGTAAAGGCATCACGATGAGTGAGTGTTCAGGATGAGGGAACATGGTATGTCTGAGAAAGTACAAATGAGGAGGGAGGTGTGAGAAATGAGCCTAAAGAGTAGGCAAGGCTCAGAGAAGGCTGCTGTATGCAGCATTACACATAGAGAAGTTTTTATTATACTCTGGGGAAAAAAGTTTTCCTTTCGCCTAGAAAGTGGATTACCACCCTTTACCATCTTAGACCATATTCTCTAGTCACATCCCAGTAACCCTCTTAATGTGTTGGTCTAAGAAAAATCTATAGTACTTTAAAGATTTCAAGGTAGGAGATTTTGCCATTCATCCATCCCACAAGGGAACTGCAGTTCAGGGGACAGGAGTTTAAAAAGATACTGTTTCTGGTAACAAAAATGATGAAAGCTTCTCCTTGGAGATCTTTAAAAACAGGATAGATACTTTTCCAGGCATAAACTTACTCCTTCCCCTAACATCCCTGTGGGAGCTAAGGAGTGAGTAATATTAGACTCTGAACAGATGATGAAAACTGAGCGACAGAGAAGCCAAAAAGCAAGCTGGGCCTGGGCTAGGTTTCTAATCCAGATCTTCTGTCTCCCAAGTCCTGCCTCCTTGGCACCCATTCACTTTTGAGTTTGTGATAAAACCCTGGAAAGGCTGAGAAGGCAGTATGATGGACCTAGGCAAAAGTCACTAAAGAAGGAAAAATCAGGGGAGTTAAAAACAGAAATGACCATGGCAGAAACTGATAATTTCCTAGAGCTTTTGAGAAACCTCAAAAAATGGGTGAGTGCTCATATGAGAAGAGTACTTAACCAAGAATCAGATTTTTTTTTTTTAAAGATTTTATTTTCATTTATTTATGTGACACAGAGAGAGAGACAGCGAGAGCAGGAACACAAGCAGAATCAGATTTTGGTTTTATGTCCAACTCCCCAATTTAATGGTCATGTGCTCCCAGCAAATCTCTTCAGGATTCTGCACTTTGGCTTACTAATCTGAAAAATGGAGGTATGTCCCTATCCTTACTGCCGAATAAAGCCATTGTGGGGTTCCAATGAGATATCAGATGAGAAAAGTATTTTTTTTAAATATCAACAAATTGCAACTATAAGCAGCTTAAGGTGGTATTACTACTGTTGCTATGACTGAAAAGAACAGTACCCTGAAATTTAAATACAGAAAACAGTAGGACCTTTTGCTCCTAAACAGCAGTTAATTTAGATGCAATTCTTTTAACGTTTAGGATGGACTTGAACTCCTAAGTTACAAAAAGATGTTTGATACTTTTCACAGTGAAACCAGTGGATTGGCGTACTTGCTCATAATCAGCCTAATGGCTGGCAGCATCCACACACTCTCTGGCAGTGCTTCTCATAAGGGGTGAATTTCCTCCCCAGGGGACATGTGATGAAGTTTGGAGACATTTTTGGTTGTGATGATCAGGAGAAGGGATGCTAGTGGTATCTAGTAGGTAGAAGCCAGGCATGCTACTAAACATCCTACACATGATAGTCACCCACAAAAATAACCATCTGGCCCAAAATGTGAATAGTCTCCCTATTGAGAGACCTAGTCTAGGAGAGTAGAACTAGTGTTTTTCCACCCAGGGGTCATGTGTGCCAACTGAAAGTCTGGGTTGCCAACTAGCACTAGGGAAGAAAAGAAAATTTCATTCAGTTTGAGAGAAACAGAGCCTTATCAATTAATTCCATCATTTCTCAGCATGCCCATAAGAAGCATTTTTTTTAAAGCTCCAGTAGCTAATCTCAAACAGTTCATGTTTCTACTACTTGACAATAATCCCAGTGTCTCTCCTTTACACAACATTCTCTGGGGAGCCATTTTGCTTTGATTCTTTTTTAGTCCCATTCTTCGCCCCATAGACATTTAATGTGTTTAATACGTATATTTTTGTTTGTATCTGTTCTTACAAACTGTATTTTTTGCACATGTGTTTTATTAGTTGGCCCTGTGTCTTTCTGTTTGTTACTTTTTCCACTCAGTACTCTGCTTTTAAGATCCACATGTCCTTACAGGTAAACCTAATGTGTTGCTTTTAACTGCAATGCAGAGTCATGATATGCATCCACCACATTTTACTTATTTATCCAGATACAAATACCCAGACTGCCTCCAACTCTTCAATTAACTGCCATAATTAACATTTATTTTATTTTTTTGTTAAAGATTTTATTTATTTGCTTGTTTGTTTGTTTGACAGAGAGAGACAGCACGAGAGAGGGAACATAAGCAGGGGGAGTGGGAGAGAGAGAAGCAAGCTTCCCGCGGAGCAGGGAGCCCGATGCAGGGCTCGATCCCAGGACCCCGGATCATGACCTGAGCCGAAGGCAGGCGCCTAATGACTGAGCCACCCAGGTGCTCCATAATTAACATTTAAATCAATACCTTCTCACATGCCCCTTTAGGGTATGTCACAAGATATGTATATATTCCATCTGACTGAATAGTGCCATGCTGCTCTCCATAATACCTGCCCCAACTTCATACCTACAAAGAATACACAAAAGTTCCTAAAACCTCTGATCCCTGCCAGCAGTTGGACATATCCAGCTTGTTAGTCTAGAATATCAATTATCATCAGTTTTAATCATTACTAAACTCCTATTCTGCTATCAGTTAACTTTGCCTATGGTACCCTTTACAGAACAAATCCCCTTAGTCTTTTTTTTAAAATAATTTATTTATTTATTTAAAGAGGGACACAGGGGGGTGGGAAGGGCAGATAGAGACAGGGAGAGAGAAAACCCCAAGTAGACTCCACACCCAGCATGGAGTCTGACGTGGGGGCTCAATCCCACAACCCCGAGATCATGAACCAAGCCAAACTCAAGAGTCAGACACTTAACCGACTGAGCCACCCAGGTCCCCTCGCCTTAATCTTAATAATCAAATTTATCATACTTTTGTCTTATTTATCTACATAATTTTTATTAACTTCATAGTTTTGCCTTTCATAATTAGATCTTTAATCTATCCTTAGTCCCCTTTGTATGCAGTGTGATACAGGTATCTAGTTTTAATATTTCTCCATATGGTGAGTCAGTTTTCTCAACACAATCTACTTAACAATGACTATTTTCTTCACCGATTGGTGGTTACACTTTTATTATGGTTTTTTTTTTAAGATTTATTTATTTACTTGAGAGAGAGAATGAGTGGTAGGGGCAAAGGGGAAGAGAATCTTAAGTACACTCCAAGCAGAGCATGGAGCCCGACACAGGGCTCAGTCTCACAACCCTGAGATCATGACCTGAGATCAAGACGTGAGCCGAAACTAAGAGTCAGATGCTTTACCTGACTGAGCCATCCAGGCTCCCCTACACTTTTATTGTATATTAAGTTCCCATTATACAGGGATCTGTCTCTGAGATCTTTACTCTGTTCTACTGGTCTATTTGTCTATTCTTATGATATGTCTTACTATCTGAAAAGGCAAGTCTGTGTTTTAGGAATTGCTTTCTTTCTTGCTTTTATTTTTGAACCTCAAGTAGAGGGGGGAAATGAGTTAATCAGAATCTCTCATGAATAGTCCCATCATTAGTCATGCATGGACTACTTTTAATTTT
Organism: Zalophus californianus; assembly: GCF_009762305.2. Lineage (NCBI taxonomy): Eukaryota > Metazoa > Chordata > Mammalia > Carnivora > Otariidae > Zalophus > Zalophus californianus. Next base: position 59,550,852 of record NC_045605.1, read on the forward strand.
TAAAAATTACTTTTAATTGTGGTAAAAACTCATAAAATTAACCATCTTAATCATTTTTAAATATATGGTTCTGTAGTGCTAAGTAATATTCTCACTGCTTTCTAACAGATCTCCAGAACTTTTTCATCTTACAAAACAGACACTTCTATGCCCATTAAATAACAACTCCCTACTCTCCCCCTCTGCCCCTTCTCCTGATAACCACCTTTCTACTTTCTGTCTCTGTGAATCCGACTACTCTAGGTACTTCATATAAGTGGAAGACAAATATAAGCATTTGTCATTTTGTGACTGGCTTATTTCACTAAGCATAATGTCCTGATGGATCACCATGTTGAAGCATATGACAAAATTTCCTTCCTTTTTAAGTTATTTTTAATAATACAACTACTGAACCCACCACCCAACATAAAAACTGGAACAACTAAAACTGTTTATATCTATGTGCTCTTCTCTAGCCTATCCTCCAGTCTTCCAACAAATATCACCCTTCTCCTGCATCTTATCATTCCCTTGCTTCTTAAAATATGGTTGTATTATGCATATACATATTTTTAAAACATATTCTTTAGTTTTCATTGTTTTTAGCTTTCTATGAAAGGTATCAAGTTATGAGCAGCCTTCTGAATCTTTTTTCACTCAATATTAAATGGCTAAGATTCATCCTTGCCATTACTTGTAACTACAGTTAATTATTTTTCGTGTTGTTTTATATATTTCATGTTATATACATGGTTTTATAAGTTACATAATATTCCATTGGTGAATACATCACAACTAACTTATCCAGTCACCCATATTTGGGTACTGAATCATTTTTAAGTTTTTGCTATTACAAATAATGCTGTTATAGAAATTCTGGTACATCCTCCTAGGATGCATCTGCAAAAATCCAAGATCAAAATGAAAAGGCAACCTACTGAATGAAAGAGGATATTTGCAAATGATGTATCTGATAAAGGGCTAATATCCAAGATATATAAAGAACCTATACAGCCTGACACCAAAAAATAATAATGAAAGAATCTGATTAAAAATGGGCAGAGGAGGGGCACCTGGGTGGCTCAGTGGGTTGAGCATCCCACTGTAGACCTAGAGGGTTTAAGCTTGGGTAATGATCTCAGGGTCCTGGGACTGAACCCTGCTTCAGGCTCCCTGTGGTGCAGGGAGTCTGCATCCCCTCTCCCCACTCTTGCACGGGTGTGCAGCCTCTCTCTTTCTCTCTAAAATAAATAAATAAATCTTAAAAAAAAAAAAGATCAAAAAAACTGGGCAGAGGACCTGAATAGACATTTTTCCAAAGAAGACATACAGATGGCCAAGAAGTACATGAAAAGATGCTCAACATCACTGATCATCAGGGGAATGCAAATCAAAACTATAGTGAGACATGACCTCACATAGAATGGCTAGTATCAAAAAGAAAAGAAATAACAAGTGTTGGTGAGGATGTGAAGAAAAGGGAAGGCTGGTATACTGTAAATTATTAGTATCGCCACTGCGGAAAACATTGTGGAAGTTCCTCAAAAAATTTAAAATAGAAATATCATATGATCTAATAATTCCACTATTGGTTACTTACTGTCCCCCCCGCAAAAAGAAACTATAATTTGAAAAGATATGTGCAATCTCTATGTTTAACACAGCATTATTTACAATAGTGAAGATATAGAAGCAACCTAAGTGTCCAGTGATAGATGAATGAATAAAAAAGATGTGGTATATATGTGTGTAGTATTATGTAGCCATAAATAACCATGAGATCTTGCCATTCGTGACAATATGGATGGACCTAGAGGGTATCATGCTAAGTGAAATATGTCAGACAGAGAAAGACAAATACCATGTAACTTCACTTATATGTGGAATCTAAAAAAAACCCACGAAAACAAATGAACGAAAAGAAACAGACTCATAAATACAGAGAATAAAGAGTTGCCAGGGGGGAAAAGTGTATGGGGATGGGCAAAATAGGGGCAGGGGATTAAGAAGTACAAACTTTCAGTTATGAAATAAGTAAGTCAGGAGACTGAAAATTACAGCATAAGGAATACAGTTAATAAGAATGTAATAATGTACAGTGACAGATAGTAAATACACTTATCATAGTGAGCACTGTAGAATGTATGGAATTGTTGAATCACTATGTTGAACACCTGAAAATAATATAACATTCTGTATCAACCATACTTCAATAAACATTTCAAGGAAATTGAAATAACAAATACAAAAACTAATCAACAATACGAACAACCGGTAGAAGAAATCAATGACTAGTAAGCATGAAAATGTGCTCAACCTCACTAATAATTAAAAATCTTTAAAAAAAAAAAAAAGAGAAGAAGGGAACAGAGAGGAACTATAAAAACAACCACAAAACAAGTAACAAAATGGAAATAAGTACATACCTATCAATAATTACTTTTTTTTTTTAAGATTTTGTTTATTTGACAGAGACACAGCAAGACAGGGAACACAAGCAGAGGGCGTGGTGGGAGAGGGAGAAGCAGGCTTCCTGCTGAGCAGGGAGCCCGATGCGGGGCTCGATCCCAGGACCCTGGGATCATGACCTGAGCCAAAGGCAGGCACTTAATGACTGAGCCACCTAGAAGCCCCTACTTTGTTTTTGTTTTTTTTAAAGATTTTATTTATTGGAGAGAGAGACAGAGAGAGAGCAAAAGTAGGCAGAGTGGCAGGCAGATGAAGAGGTAGAAGCAGGCTCTCCACTGAGCAGGAAGCCGGACATGGGGCTTGATCCCAAGACCCCAGGATCACAACCCGAGCCAAAGGCAGCCGCTCAACTGACTGAGACACCCAGGCGCCCCTACTTTGTTTTTTTATAAGACATTTAAAAATTTTTTTAAATTTATTTTAAGTAATGTCTACACCCAATACGGGGCTCAAACTTATGACCCTGAGATCAAGAATCACACACTCCTCCTACTGAGCCAGCCAGACACCCCTATCAATAATTACTTCGAATGTAAATGGACTGAACACTCCAATCAAAAGACATAGGATGACAAAATGGATAAAAAAAACAAGACCATCTATATGCTGCCACAAGAGACGCATTTCAGACCTAAAGACACATAGAGAATGAAAGTGAGGGGATGGAAAAGCATTTTTCATGCAAATGGAAGTGAAAAGAAAACAACGGTAGCCATACTTATATCAGACAAACTAGACTTTAAAACAAAGATTGTAACAAGAGATAAGGAAAGACACTAATAATCATAAAGGAGACAATCCAACAAGAAAATATAACAATTGTAAGCAGTTATGCACCCGACTGGGAGCACCCAAATACATAAAGCAGCTAATAACACACTTAAAGGAAGTAACTGACAGTAATATAATAATAGTAAGGGAGTTTAACACCCCACTTACATCAATGGATAGATCATCCAGATAGAAAATCAACAAGAAAACAGCAGTTTTGAATGACACACTGGACCAGATGGATCAAACAGATATATTCAAAACATGCCATCCTAAAACAACAGAATACACATTCTTTTCAAGTGCATATGGAATGTTCTCCAGAATAGATCACATATGAGGCCACAAAACACATCTCAACAAATTAAAAATAAACTCATAATGGATTAAGGATCTAAGTGTAAGACCTAAAACCATAAAAATCCTAAAAGAGAACATAAGCAATAACTTCTCTGACATCAGCCACAGAAACATTTTCTAGATATGTCTCCTGAGGCAAGAGAAACAAAAGCAAAAATAAACTACTGGGATTACATCAAAATAAAAAGCTTCTGCACAGCAAAAGAAACAATCAACAAAATTAAAAGACATCCTACTGAATGGGAGAAGATGTTTGCTAATGACATATCCAATAAAGGGTTAGTATCCAAAATATATAAAGAATTTATACAACTCAACACCAAAAAGAAACAATTAATCCAATTAGAAATGGGCAGAACACATGAACAGGTATTTCTCCAAAGAAGACATACTGATGGCAACAGACACATGAAAAGAGGCTCAACATCACTCATCATCAGGGAAATGCAAATCAAAACTATGATGAAATATGACTCCACACCTGTCAGAATGGCTAAAATCAAAAACACAAGAAACAACAAGTGTTAGTGAGGATGTGGAGAAAAAGGAACCCTTGTGCACTGTTGGTAGGAAGGCAAACTGGTGTAGCTACTATGGAAAACAATATGGAAGTTCCTCAAAAAATTAAAAAGAGAATTACTATATGATCTGGTAACTCCACTCCTGGGTACTTACCCAAAGAATACAAAAACACTAAATGGAAAGATATATGCACTCTTATGTTTATTGCAGTATTATTTACAATAGCCAAATTATGGAAGCAGCCCAAGTGTGACTCAACAGATGAATAAAGATGATGTGGTACACACACACACACACACACACACACAGAGAGAGAGAGAGAGAGGGAGAGAGAGAAATATTACTCAGCCATAAAAAAGAATGGGAGCCCGCCATTTGTAACAACATGGATGGATCTAGAGAGTATAATGCTAAATGAAATAAAGCAGTCTGAGAAAGACAGATACCATATGATTTCCTTCATGTGTAATTTAAAAAGCAAAACAAACGAACAAAGAAAAAAAGAGACAAATCAAAAACAGACTCTTAATCTGATGGTTACCAGAGGGGAGGTGGGTAGGGGGATGGGTGAAATAGGTGGAGAGAATTGATAGTATACTTATTGTGATGAGCCCTGAGTAACACAGAATTGCTGAATCACTGTTTTATACCTGAAACTAATGTAACACTGTAACTACATTGAAATTAAAATAAAAAAATTAAAAAAGAAAAAGTGTGGTACTGACATAAGCATAGTCATATAGTTCAATGGAATAGAACTGAGAGTACAAAAATAAATGCATACATCTACAGTCAATTGATTTTTTACAAGAGTGACAAATCATTCAATGGAAAAAGAAGTCTCTTCGAAAATAGTGCTAAGACAACTGGATAGCCACATGCAAAAAACTGAAGTTAGACTTTTACCTCACACCATTTACAAAAAGTAACACAAAATAGACCAAAGACCTGTAAGTAAGAGCTAAAAATATAAAACCCTTCCAAGAACACATAGAAATAAAGCTTAATAGTCTTGGATTTGGCAACAGATTCTTACATATAATAATAAAAGCACAAGCAACAAAAGAAAAAATAGGTTTAAGGGTACAAACTTGGAACAAGTAAAATAAACCATAGAGATCTAATGCTAAGTATAATGCATACAGACACCAATACTGTAGTCTAATCATCAGACTTGCTAAGAGACTAGACCTTAATTATTTCAACCACTAAAAAGGATAATTACGTGATGTGACAGGGCTGCTTAATGTTGTTATAATGGCAATCATACTGCAAAAAATAAATGTATCAGTTAACATGTTGTACACCTTAAATATACCCAATGTCAGGGGTGCCTGGGTGGCTCAGTCGGTTAATCATCTGCCTTCAGCTCAGGTCATGATCCGGCGGTCCCGGGATCGAGTCCTGCATCGGGCTCCCTGCTCAACGGGGAGCCTGCTTCTGCCTCTCCCTCTGCCACTCCCCCTGCTTGTGCTCTCTATCAAGTGAATAAATAAAATCTCTAAAAAAAATGTACTCAATGTTGTATGTCAAATATATTCATTAAAAAAGAAAAAAGAGATAAACTGGACATCAAACTTAAAAATGTTTATGCATCCTCTTTCCCATCTTGCAAGACGGGGAGTAAAAAAGCTGAGAAGTTGGATTCTAAGGAGAAGAAATCTGAAGCCAAGAAGGCTGATGCTGGTGGCAAGGTTAAGAAGGGTAACCTCATGGCTAAAATGCCAAATGGGAAGCCCCACCGCAGTTGAAACCCTCTCCTAGTCAGAGCAATTGGCAGCTATTCCTGATCAGCTATGTAGTCCAGAAAGGCCATCTACAAGAGGAACTAGTCAACAGCTAAGAAAAGAAAGAGAAGGTTCTTGCTACTGTTACAAAATCAGTTGGTGGTGACAAGAACGGTAGTACCCGAGTGGTTAAACTTCACAAGATGCTGAGGTATTATTCTACTGAAGATGTGCCCTGAAAGCTGTTGAGCCACAGCAAAAAACCTTTTAGTCAGCATTGTAAGAAAACTGTGAGCTAGCATCACTCCTGGGACCATTTTGATCATCTTCACTGGGTGCCACAGAGGTAAGAGGGTGGTTCTCCTGAAGCCACGGAGCAGCGGCTTGTTACTTGTAACCAGACCTCTAGCCCTCTTCTCTACATAGAACACACTAGAAATTTGTTATTGCCACCTACACCAAAATTGGTATCAGCAGTGTGAAAATCCCAAAACATCTCACTGATGCTTACTTCAAGAAGCAGTAGCTACATAAACCCAGACACCAGGAAGGTGAGATCTTCGACACAGAGGAGGAGAAATATGAACTTGCAGAGTAGTGCAAGGTTGATCAGAAAGCTGTGGACTGGGCGCCTGGGTGGCTCAGTTGTTAAGCGTCTGCCCTCAGCTCAGGTCATGGTCTTGGGGTCCTGGGATCGAGTCCCACGTCGGGATCCCTGCTCTGCGGGAAGCCTGCTTCTCCCTCTCCCACTCCCCCTGCTTGTGTTCCCTCTCTCACTGTGTCTCTCTCTATCAAATAAATAAATAAAATCTTTAAAAAAAAAAAAAGCAAGCAAGCTGTGGACTCACAAATTCTGCCAAAAATCAAAGCTGTTCCTCAGCTTCAAGGCTACCTTTGCTCTGTTTTCTCTCACAAATGGAGTTTACCCTCACAAACTGGTGTTCTAAATTTCTTACAAAGAACCTAATTAATAACTGATCCATTAAAATGTTTATGCACCAAAGGACACTATGGAGAAGGTAAAAAGGCAACCCACAGAATGGGAGAAAATATTTATAAATCATGTCTAATAATGGTCTACTATCCAGACTATACAAAGAACTCTTACAACACACACACACAAAGAGAAAAAAGAAATAAACAAACAAAAGGCAGTTAAAAAATAGGCAAAGAGATTTCTCCATGGAAGATATACATGTGGCCAATAAACACATTTTTTACATCATTTTTTTTTTGTCAATAAACACATCAAAAGATCCTCAACATCATGAGTCATTAGGGAAATACAATTCAAACCACAATGAGATACTACTTCATGCCCACTAGGGTGACTATATGAAAGAAAAGGAAAAAAAAAAGAAAAAAAGAAAGAGGAAGAGGGAGGGAGAAGAGAAGAGAAGAGAAGCAAAAGAACAAATGTTGGTGAGAATGTGGAGAAACTGGAACCCAATGTACTGTGGGTTACAATGTTAAATGGTATAGCTGCTATGGAAAACTGTTCTCAAAAAGTTAAACAGTTCTGGGCGCCTGGGTGGCTCAGATGGTTAAGCGTCTGCCTTCGGCTCAGGTCATGATCCCAGGGTCCTGGGATCGAGTCCCGCATCGGGCTCCCTGCTCCTTGGGAGCCTGCTTCTCCCTCTGCTTCTCTCTCTCTCTCTCCCTCTGTCTCTCATAAATAAATAAATAAAATCTTTAAAAAAAAAAAGTTAAACAGTTCTACTCCAGGGCATACCCAAGAATTGAATACAGGTGTTCAAATAAAAGTTTGTAACAAATGTTCATAGCAGCACTATTCACAATAGCCAAAGGGTGGAAACAACCCAAATGTCCATCAACTGATGAAGGGATAAACAAAATGTGGCATATCCATACAAGAGTATTATTCAGTCACAAACAGGAATAAAGTACTGATACTGCAATACTGAAAACATCATGCTATGTGAAAGAAGCCAGACAAAGGCTACATATTATATAATTTCATTTATATGAATATTCAGAATAGGCAAATACACAGAAACAGATTAGTGGTTGCCAGGGCCTGGTGGGAGGGGGAAATGAGGAGTAACTGCTTAATGGATATGGGGTTTCCTTTTGGGGTAATGAAAGTGTTCTAGAACTAAATAGTGGCAATGCCTGCACAATACCAGATGTGCTAAATGCCACTGAATTATATACTTTAAAATGGTTAGAATAATCAATTTTTTCAAGGTTTTTTAATTTTCTTTAATTTTTAAAGATTTTATTTATTTATTTGACAGAGAGAGACACAGCAAGAGAGGGAACACAGCAGGGGGAGTGGGAGAGGGAGAAGAAGGCTTCCCGCGGAGCAGGGAGCCCGATGCGGGGCTCTATCCCAGGACCCTGAGATAATGACCTGAGCCAAAGGCAGATGCTTAACCAACTGAGCAACCCAGGCACCCCATGGGTTTTTCTTTTTAAAGATTTATTTATTTGAGAAGAGAAAGAGAGAGCACAAAGCGGGAGGGACAGAGGGAGAGGGAGAGAGAATCTAAAACACTCTGTACTGAGCATGGAGCCCGACGTGGGGCTTGATCTCACGACCCCAAGATCATGACCTGAGCTGAAAGAGTTGGCTGCTTAACCAACTGTGCCTATCAGGCACCCCACAGAATAGTGAATTTTTTTGTGAAATTGTTGTCAATAAAAATAAAATTCTATTCTTCTTCCACATAGTATCTGAAAACTTTTACGCCTTGAACTTTTTCTCTTAGGAGTGGAAGCAATAGTCACTACCATTAGTTTTAAAGTCTACAAAACACTTTGCCATAGAATCTTATATAATCTTCACAACCCATGAGGTAGATATCACCCCAACTTAGAGATAAGAAAAACAGGCTCAAGATATAAAGTCATATAGCTAGGAAGTGAGACAGCTGACTGAGCAAATCAGATTGGGCTGTCTCCACTGTATTACACTGCCTACAAGGCAAACAGCTCCAACTTCTGATAAGCTTGAAAAAGGATAGGAGATGTTACTGTGTACAAGCATCTTGGGCAATTTTTCTTCTTCCAAAGCTAGTGTTTTAATTAAAGCAGTAAAAATATTCATTGTACACAAGTTAATAAAGTTTTTTAAAAAAACAATCTAGATTATTGTATAACAGCAGCATAAAGTGGACATTACAGATTTCCTTTTCCAATTTTTGAAAGATAGGGGTTTCAGTTTCTCAGTGCAATATATTTTATAATGTTAGCGTGTTCACTCATCAGTGAAGTTTAGCATAATGTTTACAGGGCATGGCAGTAAAGCAATGGGATAATTGTGCATGTTCCTTATATAACTGGCTTCATTAAGTTACAGTCACATTTCCTATTAAGGATTAGCTAATGAATGACATTATCAGTGGTTTTCTAACACTGATGACTCCTATATATGTTCCTGAGAAGCAGAGGGGTCAGGGTTATCCAACCCTCTATCAATCAGAGCAGCCTCTTAATTATTTTCCATACTGGGTTTTTCCTGAAGATATTATTTGAAGAAAGGATTCCACAGTTTTTTAAAAAAGTACTTATTGAAAACCACTACAGTACATACATGAATCCTCACTTCCTATAGAGGTTTTTAAAAATCTTTGCAGATTAGCCAACATTACATAATTAAGATTATCTCTCAATACCAGCACAGAAATGTCAATGGGGCTCTCATTCTACACTTGGTTTACGGGTGGTCTTATTTTTCCAGGCTCAATTCAACCATCTTGGTAATCCCCATTCTATAGAGTACACATTATAATCACACACTGACAAACAAGTGACTTATCTCAGATAACAGGGCAAAGCATGACCAGGGTCCAGACGTGAAGCCCCATCTCAGATGGCTTAGCCTGTTGGATGCTCTCCAGTTCAAAAAGTCTTGGTGTCATGTGGTCCTTCAGTGCAATGTGACCTGAAGGTACAGATGTCTCTATTTGTGGTGCATGCCAACACTTGAGCTGGCTATAAGCCAGTAATGTTCGGAACTTGTGTCTGCTCAAGGGCAAAGATTATCCTCTCTTCCTTCTATGCTCTAGGTTATCCCTTGTTCCCTTGATGGAAAACCCTTTCCAGGAGCAACATATGGTACAAAACAGAAATTATGAAATATGAAACAGAAGATCTGGGTTCCAATCCTGGCTCTATCTATTAGTATTCCCTTCATGCCTCAACTCTCTGGGCCTCAGTTTGTTCACGGTACTTACCTCATGGGCTATCAGAGATTAAATGAGATAGTTCAGCAGTTCACATCATGTGGGCTACAGACCCCTGGGCATGTCTGACCATATCACCAGAGGTCTGAAAAAGCATATACTAGAGAAAAAGAACTATTCAGGGATTAAGATTAAAAACCCTGGAATAAAACTGTCTGGGTTCAAATAATGGTTTTATCAATGGAGCAAATTACTTAGTCTTTTCTGTCTCAGTTCCTCATTTGTAATTGGAGAAAACATTATCTTACTGGATTATTACAAGGATTAGCTGAGTCCACACTTGTGAAGTACTTATAACAGTGGCTGGCATAGTGAGAATTCAATAAATGTTAGCTATTGTTACTGCTATATATGCACTTGTATATTCTATGCAAAGTATTATCAGGTAGGTGTTTGCCAAGTTGATGTTAAAAAAGGGTTGTTACTCTTGTAAAGGTTAAAAACTTCTAAGATAAGAGTCGTAAAAAAAATCCAGTACACTACACCTGTCATGTCCTAATCCAGAGTGGTTGAATCTATGATTTCAATCTTCTCCAACTTATTGAGACTTGTTTTGTGGCCTAACACATGTTGTCTCCTGGAGAACGGTCCACGTGCACTTGAGAAGAGAATGTATTCTGTTGTTGTTGGGTAGTGTGTGCCCTGTGTGTCTGTTAGGTCTAACTGGTTTATAATGCTGTTCAAGTCCTCTATTAACTATTGATATTCTATCTGGTTGCTCTATTTGTTAGTAAAAGTCAGGTACTGAACTTTGCAACCTATTGTAGAACTGTCTATCCCTCTTCAATTCTGTCAGTTTTTGCTTCACATATACTGGGGCTCCTTTGTTAGTTATGTTTATAATTGTAGTATCTTCTTGTTGGTTTAAACCTTTTATCAATATATAATGTACTTTGTCTCTTGTAAATTTTTTTGATTTAAAGTCTATTGGTCTGATATTTAATAGCCACCCAGCTCTCTTTTGATTATCATGTACATGGAATATCTTTCTCCATCCTTTTACTTTTATTCTCTGTCTTTGTATTTAAAGTGAGTCTCTCATGGTTTGTTTGTTTTTTTAACCAATCTGCCAATCTCTCCTTTTAACAGAAGAATTTAACCCATTTAAAGTAATTACCAATAAGGAAAGATTTACTTCTGCCATTCAGCTATATGTTTTCTGTATGTTTTATATGTTTTGTTCCTCTTTTCCTCTATCATTGCCTTTTTTTTTTAATTAATCTAAATCCTACCTGTAAAATTCACTTAGGAGGCTTGGTCTTCCCAACAAGGCGACCACCTCTCCCTCTACTTGAATAGTTCCTGATGAGTATCTCCTTCATGGATCTGTCCCAAAATGTTTAAAAGGGAAGACCTGGCCATGAAAGTAATCTCAAGTTCTATCCCTATTTTCACCATTTGAATCACTTGCCTCTTAAATGCATACCCACCATACACTATTCACCATTCATACATAACGTTTACTATCATTGTCTATTTCCTGCCTATATGCAGCCTGGGTTAGGCTGGACCCTAGAATACTTAGGAAGGGTCTTTTGACAACTGTCAGAAAAAGAAGTGAGAGGCAGTGGCTTACATTGTAGGAGCGGGGGTGCCTTTGTTTCCACTGCACCAGGAGCAGCTGGGCCACCACCAAAGTAGCGATGAGGATGAGGACCATTTCAGCATGCATGGCTTCATGGCCGCGGTGCTTGGCATGCATGCGTGCGTGCTCAACCCTGAAAGTCAAACAGATGAGGTGAGGCAGATCAGGGAAGGTGTGCTGGTAAAAGGGCAGTGCTTTCCAGGGATATTCCACCAGTCTATAGCTCAGAACACATTCTTGGGCTTTGCATCTGCAGGGTACTAATTAGGGGCTAGAAAAACACACACCCTAGAGAACGGGCATTTTGGGATAGAACAGGGGCTCTATGGGCCTCAGTCAGAAGCTCAGCTATTGGAAATAAAGGTGGGTTGTTTGCTACCCACCCCCAAGAGCAAAAGCAGCTGACACCTTTCCTGTAGGAAAGAGGACCCAGGAGAAACCTGTTGTCACTGCCCATTTCAGTCCTATTTCAACCTGTCACTGGAAGGAGAAAGTAACCCAGAGAGAAGGATATAGCCATAAAATCTTATACTCTTAGTCAATGATATTTATGACACCAATAAAGAAGTACTACTGCAGATGTGTACTAATTCCAGGGTTAAAGTCTTGCTTTATTTGTCCTATCCTCTCTGTCAGGACCAGGGATCCTAGTCTAAGACTAGCTAAAGCCTGAAAAATCTGGACTGTTTCAACTTTATACTAATCCAACGGTGTCTTCACCATCAGCATCCACAGGTAATTAGCCTCCTCAAGAGTTTAAGGAAGAGTGCAACTGGAAACTCTTATTTAATCTAAGGCTGGCATTCTCTGGTCCAGAGGACTGGCAACAGGTGATTCTCTTGGCCAATACCTTCCTTTAAGAATAGAGTCAGAGTCAGCCAACAGAGAAATGAGGAAGGAGTTAGAAAACTAAATACAAATACAGCCTGTAGTGAGGAGCTTTTATGCCAATTCTCCATACCTGGGGCTATTAGGGAGACAGGGAAAGGACAACATAAATGGTATCTTCATAGAGTTCCCAAGGGCAATGACAGACTATTCAAGAAGAACCCAATGGGATGAATTACAGACTAACAAACGATAAAGCAAATACAGTGAAAAGTTAACTGCAGAATCTAGGTGGTGGGCCTAAAGGTGTTTACTGTATAATCTTTCAACTTTTCTGAGATTTTTTCACAATAAAATGTTAGGGAGGAAACATGGTAGGGGCAGTGGGCAGCCAAATGTCAGCAGCCAGCCACAGCATCTCAGGGTTCATCTTACATCAACTCATCCAGGGTGAGAGATTCTGACAAAAAAATAACACGGGTGGGAGTCAGAAACTTAGGTTCAGACATCCATGTGGCCTTGGCCAAGAAAATTCACATCTCTACATCACAATTTCTTCATCTATCCAAGGGGTCCGTATCTTTGCTGCTTCCCTCATAGGGTTGTTGTGAGGATAAGCTAAACTAAAAGGGCAAAGGACACTTTAGAGACCTAAGGACTGTGGGGAGTTATAAAGATAACAGATAAATTTCTTATTCTCGGACAGTATATGACTAAATGGATGTACACAACAAAAATACCAAATATGGAGAAAAGACCAGAGAACAACAACTCTAGTTCAGGTTCCCACCCAATGCAAACATTATCTTTACAATCTTTGTTTGAATACTTCCACTGGCTGAGAACATATGCCTCTTAAAGTAATTCAAGGACCATCTGTCTGGCACATTGTAGGTACTCACATGTGCTAATAAAGGAATAAAACTCCAATACTTTAAGGGCAGGAGCTCACTACCTCTCAATATACCACGATTATTAAAAATGTCCCTGATGAGACAAAATCCATCTTTCTATAGCTTCAATCCATTGGACCTAATTTTATACTCTGGAACAACAGAGGACATAATCACTTTTCTTTCCCAATGCTGCTCTTTCAAAGATTTATATGATCTTATTTAAAAAACCCAAACCAAAACAATCCTCTTCCTACCACCACTTTTCTATGCCCTTTTACGCTAACAGTTCTAGATCTATGCTATTCATATAACATAATGTGAAAACCATTAATCCTGGCTGCCTTCTTCTAGATGTTATCTAACTGAAGATCTTCTTAATATGCAGTGTTTACAACAAAATTAGTGTGGACTCAGTGAAGCACGGTGGCACTTCACCTCCCTAAAGCAGAGAGTATATTTCTATGAACATCTTCCAAATTTTGGAATGTTTTGGTAGCTGAGATACACAACTGGTACATATTAAGTTTAAAGCTTTCTAAAATCTTGCGTTTGTCATGTAAGTTGGTATCTTTGCTGTTGTCTATTTTAATAATCTAAATGAAAGGGTTTTTTTGTACTATTAATCAAATTTACATAGTTGATTCCAGCTCACTGGTCAGCTCCCTTGTGGGGCAAACACTCTGAAGGCTCTCTGATGAGTAATCATGATAATAAGGTATTTGTTGATTGCTGACTCACTCCGGTTACAAAGCAAGTTAGTAGCAGAGTTGAGATCAGAAGACACTAGTCCCATTTTTCAGCCAGATCTCTCTGCTCTGTTTCGTGGATAATGATGATGTTAATGATGATAGTCACCTGCAAAGCAGGTAACACTTACTGGAAGCTTACCACATGCCAGGCATTGTTCTAAGTATTTCACATATATTAATAGTCCTCACAACAACTCTATGAGGTGTAGGTACTGTTGCAAACTTCATTGTGCAAACTGAGAAAACTAAGGTAGTAAGAAATCAAGTAACTTGCCCAAGATAGCATAGCTAGGAAATGGCAGAACTAGTAGTATTTAAACCCAGATAAATAGTTTGGTGCAATTACCTATTTACTCCCCAGGACTGAAGGAGCTACCCAGGAGTAACCCAAGTACTGGAGAAGATCACCTCTTCTTCTAGTCAATGACCTCTCCTACTAGTCAAGAGTCATGGCTTCCCCACAGACAAGGAAGCAAAAGGGTAGATATACAACTCTATTAGTAGGATTAATTTACAGTTCCCAGCCTGAGGGGCCCACACTGTCACACTTACCTCCACTGCTCCTCTGGGGAGAGGTCTGACATATCAACCTATAGAAAAACAACACCAAAAAAATCCATTACTGTCTTAGAACTGTGCCTGCCCAATATAAGGTGCTCATACATTCATCATTATCTTCAAGGAATTATGAGAAGCTTCAAGTGTCACAATCTTTATGAAGCCTTCCCCAATACTCTACTTCCCACTGATCTCTCCCTTCTCTAACCACTTACTTTATCTCATGTCTATGACTGACAGTATATTGCATGTCTATGCTGGGCAATGAGGACAGGAGAGTAAACCTAAACCTAGTCAAGAAGTCACACATATATACAGAAAATTTCTTTATTATATGCTGAGGACTAGCTATGGAAGAATAAAGAAATGGCTTCTGATCCAATTTGCAGTGTTATAGACTGGCAAAGACCTCCCGGAGAAGACGTGAAATATCATCCAGATGAAGAAATGAGAGAAATACATTCCAGGCAAAGGGACTAACTAACATAAAGATGAAGAAATAAAGTTGCGTAGCATACAAATAAATGAGTATGGCTAGGGCAAAAAGTATGAATTAGGATTACTGGGAGATGAAGCTAGATAAAATATTCTGTCATATGCCATCTGACTCTAAATGGCCCCATGGCAGCAGGCAGCACATTAGACTAGGGAGAATTAAGCTTTAGTCCCTGCTCTGCTATTAACTAGCAGTATGACCTTCCAACTTCAAAGTTCTGGTTCTATTTGTTAGTTCTTGTCCTTTAGAGCAGGGTTTCTGAACCTTGGCACTATGGACATTTGGGACTGCATAATTCTTTGGTGAGGTGGGGAGCACTCTGTACATTGTAGGATGTTTTAGCAGCATCCCTGGCCTCTACCCACTAGATGCCACAGAAGCAACAATGTTTACAGACATTGTAAAATGTCCCCGGTGGGATGAAAATTGCTTCCAGCTGAAAATCACTGCTCAAGAATAATACTAAACTCTTTGAGTTCATGACTCAAGTCTTCTACTTCCTTACAGCCATACGAAAGCATAACCAAGTGTCAGTACATAAGTCAAAAACATTACATTCACACATTCTTACAGTGACCTGAGCTGAAAATGTTTCTTGATACAGAGGAGAGAGACAAGGCCTCAAAGGAATCAATCAACAAATATTCCTTTAGTACTTATGAGGTTCAAGGCCCAATTTCTCACTGTTCCTATGATAACTTCAGAAAAGTACTTTACACAGAATGTTTGAAGTAAAATGGGCAGAACTCTCCTACTGAGTCAAATCAGCACGTATTTACCAGGCATCCTTTATGTGTGTGTACTGTGTACCCCCATCACTATTTAGGGAGGGCTTTCTGATTTGTACATGTCCCAGCTAAGTTTAAAAAAAAAAAAAATACCTCAAGGCTTTGCCAGGGTAATGAAGTCAACCACCTCCTCCCTTTTCCTACTTCACACAATGCCTCACAGAATGTATTCAGGTGTCCTAAATCAGGTCTTCATTTCCCTAGAATAACAGAGGTCCCATAATATCCCAGGCCAAGTGGATATAAGAAATGGAAATGCCCATTTGGGTGGTACCTTAGCAGACAATTAAGGACATTTCTTTCTTTCTTTTTTTTAAAGATTTATTTATTTGAGAGAGAGAGAGAGAAAGAAAGAGCATGCAAGCAGGGGAGAGGCAAAGAGAGAGGGAGACAAGCAGACTCCCCACTGAGCACAGTGCCCCGATGTGGGGCTTGATCCCAGAACCCTGAGATCATGACCTGAGCCAAAAGCAGACGCTTAACCGACGGAGCCACCCAGGAGCCCCGGACCACACTTCTAAATAAACAATCCAATACAGGTTTCATGCTACCTATCAAAACTC
The DNA here is from genome assembly GCF_009762305.2 of Zalophus californianus. Classification (NCBI taxonomy): domain Eukaryota; kingdom Metazoa; phylum Chordata; class Mammalia; order Carnivora; family Otariidae; genus Zalophus; species Zalophus californianus. The sequence continues at coordinate 59,567,354 of NC_045605.1, forward strand.
TTTTCCTTTTTTCCAACTGGGACCTGTGTCTTGCCAAGCAAGTCTGTTCACAGTCTCAAAACACATGGGACTCATTCCTATCTCTGGGCCTTTGCATATTCTTCCTTCTGCTTGCAATGTTTCCCTCTCTTATCCCATCCAAATCCAACTTGTCCTTTGAGAGCCCAGCTGCAATTTCACCTTCCCTCAAGAAGCCTGCCCTGATTCCCTAGTTTACTGAATTTGGCCCTCTACTTTTCTCAAACACGGATTTTTCTCCTTACTCAAAGTGTGGCACAAAGACTAGTATCAGCATTGTCTGGGTGCTTGTTAGAAATGCAGAATCTCAGGCATCACTCCAGACCCACTGAATCAGAATCCTCCTTTTAATAAGGTCTCTGGATGATTCATATGCACATTAAATCTGAGAAGCACTGTTCCATACCAGTCATTCATAGTCTTATCTTAGATGTGATTTCCAAGTGATGTAACTGCTTTTTTTTAAAGATTTTATTTATTTATTTGACACAGAGAGACTGTGTGTATAAGCAGTGAGAGGGGCAGGCAGAGGGAAAGGAAGAAGCAAGCTCCCCGCTGAGCAGGAGGCCTGATGCGGGGCTCAATCCCGGGACCCTGGGATCATGACCTGAGCCTAAGGCAGACACTTGACTGAGTGAGCCACTCAGGTACCCCGAAGTAACTGCTTCTTAAGGCCAGGACTAAGGAAGGTGGGGGTAAGCCAAGGGACCTAGGGCTCAAAATTTAAGGAGGCACTCATTGTACTGGCCCTCCATGCGCATGACCTTGAAAGTGAGTGCCTTGGGTGCCTGGGTGGCTCAGATGGTTAAGCGTCTGCCTTCGGCTCAGGTCATGATCCCAGGGTCCTGGGATTGAGTCCCGCATCAGGCTCCCTGCTCCTTGGGAGCCTGCTTCTCCCTCTGCCTCTCTCTCTCTCTCTCTCTGTCTCTCATGAATAAATAAATAAAAAGTTAAAAAAAAAAAAGTGAGTGCCTTGTTTGCTTCACCCTAGTCCTGGCCTGCTTATGTCTACCTTGCTTCCATCCCATAAACCTGGAAGATTCCCCCAGAGCCAAGGAGAATACACTGCTTTCTGTCTTTCAAGGAGAAGAGAACAGAGCTGAGCATATACTAAGCACTCAGTGAGTACTAGAGGAATTGAACAGAATTCTCTCCACTATGATAATAAGTATGCTGACAAACCAGCACCCCACCTGGAGATGCTTAAATGGGAGTGTAAATAAACACTTGAAAAATACTTAGTAGCTATCCGGGAAAGAAGTATTCATTTGACACCAGGAGGCACCCAGAAAATCATGTTTGTCAAAACAAAAAGAAACAACACAACTACATCTTCAAAGAAGCAAGACGACTCCACTGAAGGGAAAACTAAGGAAGATCCAAAGAACTGGGCCAGCCATGGGGTGTCTCTCCATGATGGTGGTCAAGCATGTTACTACCTATACCTTAGTCTCTCCGCCTAGAAAATAGAGAATAAGACTTCTGACTTCATTGTGGGGCTGTGAGGGTAAGAACATTCAAGGTGACCAAGTGATTTCCTTGCCTTTCCTCCTGGGAGAGTGGAAGCACTTTATAAAGTATCAGGAGAGGCTGTGGAACCGAATACTGATGAAGCACAGGAGACTACTGCTTTTCAGAGCCTCAGGGAAAATACCTCAGAAGGGCAAGCACTAAGGAGGAGACTAGACCTGGGCTTAGAGGACTGTTCAGCACTTCATGAAGTACTATGAATGCAAAGAGTAGAGACATGATTTAGCTTTAGTATTTGCCTCCTGAACCAAATGATTCTTTAAACTACATCCATATTGGTCTTCTAGCACAAGTGGAAAAACAAGGAAAGCTGTAAACCATAGCTATAATTAACCCGTACCATCTGGAAATACATCTTTATTTGCTCCCTCATTAATGAGTTTATTCATCTGGGTCCAAGCAGTAAGTCAGTCTGATTGTGCCCTGTCCAGAGCTCAGGTAGCTAATTAAGGAGGCTCTCCAAGCATGGTTACTGACTGATGGGTTCACATCCAACTCCCAAGACCCACACATAGAATATTTTCTTGCCAACCAATCCCTCCCTTCCTAGAAGCTCACAAGGCCCTTAGTAGTACCAATCTACCTAAGTCCAGATTTGAAAAAGTTAAATCAAAAATGTCAGGCACAGAGCTAGAGAAAATTTCATAAAAAACAGAAAATGCTCAGGTGCAGAAGATTCAGGGACCCACCCCTGTAATCCAACAACAGGCCTCTTGTACCCCACAAATATTGGATACTCTGTGGTCTGAGCTTTTACACAGGCTGGTTACTTTGTCCATTAAGGCCCTCTCTTCCACCAAACTACATTATGCCTTCCTACAAAATGCTGGCCAAATCCTCCTGGCTCGAAGGCTCTTCAGACTGACCCCATTCACTGAAGAAACAAACATCCTTTACCGTCCTCCTAAGCATGGGCCATAGCCCAGTAGCATCAGCACCCTGAGAGCTTATTAAGAAACAGAGAATCTCAGACTCTACTCGAGACCTCCTGAATCAGAATCTACACTAAATAAGATAGACAGGTAATCCATATACCCTTTAAAAGTTTGAGAAGCCCTGCTACTGCACCCCAGCACTCACATTCACAACTTGTCCTACAATCATACACTTCAATGCACCTGATTCTTTTAATAACAGCTGTACTGAGATCTAATTCACATACCATAAAATCCACCCATTTAAAGTGTACTATTCAGTGCTTTTTAGTATATTCAGAGTTGTGCTGCCACCACCACTTCTAAGTTTAGAACATTTTACCACCCCAAAAAGAAACCACATACCAGTTAGCAGTCCCTCTCCATCCTCCCCCCAGCCTAAGAAACCACTAATTTACTTTCTGTTGCTATCTACAGACTGCCTAGTCTAGATGTTTCATATAAATGGGATCATAAACATGTAGTCTTTTGTAACTGGCTTCTTTCATTTGCATAATGTTTTCAGTGTTCATCAGGCTGTAGCACGTATTGTGGTTCATTCCTTTTTATTTCCAAATACTGCACTGTATGAACATACCACATTATAGCTATCCACTCATCAGTTACTGGACATTTGGGTTGTTTATACTTTTTAACTATTACAGATAATGCTGTTATGAACATTTATCTACAAGTCTTTGTGTAGACAGGTTTTCATTTCTCTTGAGTATATATACCTAGGAGTGAAATTGTTGGGTCATAGGGTAACTCTATGTTTAACCTTTTGAGGAACTGCCAAATTGTTTTCCACAGCAGCTGTACCATTTTACATTCCCACCAGCACTGCATCAAAGTTCCAGCTTCTCCACATCCTCAGCAACACTTGTTATTCTCTTCTCGATAAAAGCATCCAAGTGGGTGGGAAGTGGTATTGCAATGTATTTTCAATTTTGCATTTCCCTGAAGGATAATAATGCTGAGCACCTTTTCATATGCTTATTGGCCATTTATATATCTTCTCTGGAGAAAAGTTATTCAGATCCTTTGTAAAAATAGACGGCGCCTGGGTGGCTCAGTTGGTTGAGCGGCTGCCTTCGGCTCAGGTCATGATCCTGGAGTCCCGGGATCGGGTCCCGCATCGGTCTCCCTGCTCAGCGGGGAGTCTGCTTCTCCCTCTGACCCTGCCCCCTCTCATGTGCTCTCTCTCTCTCATTCGTTCTCTCAAATAAATAAATAAAATCTTTAAAAAGAAAAAAAAGACTATTTTAGATCAGTTTTAGGCTCACAGCAAAACTGAATGGAAAATACAGAGATTACCCATATGTCTCCTGCACCCAAATATGCAGAGCCTCCATTATCCAACATCCCCCACCAGAGTAGTACCTTTGTTCCAACTGATGAACCTACCCTGACACATCATTTCACCCAAAGTTCATAGTTTACCTCAAAGTTCATTATTAATGTTATACAGCCTACTGGTTTGGGCAAATGTATAATGTACACAGAGATGTATGCAACATTCAAGTATCATACAGAGTAGCTTCCCTGTCCTAAAAATCCTCTGTGCTCTGCTTATTTATCCCTCTATCCCCCCAACCCCTATCACACACTTATCTTTTTACTGTCTCTATGGTTTTGACTTCTCTAGAATGTCATATAGTTAAAATCAGATGTAGCCTCTTTACACTGGCTTCTTTGACTTAGTAATATGCATTTAAGATTCCTCTGTCTTTTCATGGTTTGATCACTCATTTCTTCTTAGTGAATAATACTCACAAAGATATTCCATTGTCTGGATGTACCATAGTTTATTTATCCACTCACCTACTGAAGGACATCTTGATTACTTCCAACATTTGGCAACTGTGAATAAAGCTGCTATAAACATCTGTGTGCAGGTCTCTGTGTGGGCATAGATTTTCAACTCTTATGGGGAAACACTAGGGAACACAATTACTGGATTGTATGTGTTGTTCTCCTTCAATACTGTATTGGCTATTCTGGGTCTTCTGTCTCTCCATTTCAAGTTTAGAATCACTTTGTCAATATCCACATGATAACCTGCTGGGATTCAGACAGGCATTGCACTACATTTATAAATCAAGTTAGGAAGAACTGACTTGTTGACAACATTGAGTCTTCCTATACCTGAACACTCCATTTAATTAGTTCCCCTTTAGTATATTTTTAAGGATTTTATTTATTTGAGAGAGAGAGAAAGTGAGCACAGCAGGAGAGGGGCAGAGGGGCAGGGAGAGAGAGAATCCCAAGCAGACTCTGCACTGAGCACAGAGCCCAAATTGGGGCTCAATCTCACGACCCTGAGATCATGACCTGAGCTGAAGCCAAGAGTGGGACACTTAACTGACTGAACCACCCAGGTACCCCAGTTCTTCTTTAATATTCTGATCAGAGCTTTATGGTTTTCCTCATATAGATCTTATAAAATTTTGCTAGATTTTTATTACTATTTATGCTTGTATGTCACTTCTATGGAGCTAAAATAAATGGTATTGTGTTTTTAATTTCAAATTCCACTTGTTCATTGCTGATAGATAGGATGCAACTGGCTTTTTTATATTAACCTTGTTAGATTTACATTACCCTGAAACCTTGCTATAATCAAACAGTAGTTCCAGGTGTTTTTTTGTTGATTCTTTTGGATTTTCTACATAGACAATTATGTCATCTATGAATAAAGATGTTTTTATTTCTTCCTTCCAAATCTGTATACATTTTACTCTTTTCTCATTACATTAATTAGGACCTCCACAGTATGACGTTGAAAAGCATGGTGAGAGGGGACATCCTTACCTTGTTCCTAAGCTTAGTGGGAAAGCTTCAAACTTCTCACCATCAAGGATGATGTTATCTGTAATTTTTTATAGATTTTTTTTTTAAGATTTTATTTGAGAGAGAGACAGAGCGAGTGTGCACACAGAGTGAGAAGGAGAAGCATGCCAAGCAGGGAGCCCAACACAGGGCTCGGTCCCAGGACCCCGGGATGATGACCTGAGCTGGAGGCAGACGCTTACCCGACTGAGCCACCCAGGCATCCCTGCAGATATTTTTTACCATGTTGAGGAAGTTCCTCTCTCTTCCTAGTTTTCTGAGAATTTTTATCTTAAATGAGTATGGGATTTTGTCAAAAGTTTTTCTGTATCTATTCATACATTTATGTAAATTTTTCTTCTTTAACCTATTGATGTGATGGAATACAGTAACTGACTTTCAAATGTTGAACCAACTTACATACCTGGGATAAATCCCACTTGGTCATGGTGTATGATTCTTTTTATACACTGTCGGATTCAATTTAATATTTTACTGATGATTTTTACATTGATGTTCATGAGAGACACTGATGTTCCCTCTTTCACTTATTAGTAATTTGTGTCTTTTTTTCTTAGTTAGCCTGGCTACAGACCTACCAGTTTTATCAATCTTTCAAAGGATCAGATTTTGATTTTTATTTTCTTTACTGATTTCTTACTTTTAATTCATTGATTTCTGCTGTTTTTCATTACTTCTTTTCTTCTGCTTAATCAGGTTTTAATTTGCTCTTTTTCTAGTTTCCAAAGGTGGATCCTTAGGTGATTGATTTTCATTTTCTTATTTTTTCATGTCGTGGACTTGCTTCTTTAATTGGAGATGAACTCAGGAGCCAATGGCAAGGATCCACACTCTAAGAGAAGAGCCAACTACAGAATGGTGGTCCTCTCAAAGAAACCAGTAACTTGCATTTGATTTTTCCAGCTTGGCTCATTCCCAAATGTTTAAGATTTGGATTCCTAAAGTCTTCTTCAGCATTTAACTAATTCTTTGTGGGTGGAAGCAGCTGGGACTGTTTGTCCACACATAAACTGATCCTTGTCATAAATCACTTTTATAATGAGAAAGCAGCTAGAACACGTTGCCATGTCTTCCTCATTCTCCTAATCTTCCTTGGTGATGCACAAGTTATCCCCACACGGGAAGGGGTAGAAATGTCTCCAAGTCTTCATCATACTGGAAGTCCTCAATCTCCACCTCATCATGAAACACAGCCATCGTCACTAGGGCCAGCGAAGGTCTGTCACCTCCACCTACCAACACTGCCCTGGGACAGTCTAACTTGGCAGGCTCAGGCCCCAGACCAGGTGATTGATTTTAGATCTTTCCTCTCTTCCCTCTAAGCATGGTTTTTGCTGCATCCCACAAATTTTGGTAAGTTGTATTTTCATTTTCATTTAGTTCAAATGTATTTAAATTTCTCTTGAGATTTCTTCTTTGATCCATATTTAGAAGTATGCTGCTTGATGTTCAAGTATTTATGGATTTTCTAGCTGTCATTCTGTTATTGATTTCTAAGCTGAATTCCATTATGCTCTGACAGGGGACAATGTATGATTCCTATTCTTTTAAATTTGTTGTGTTTTATGGCCCACTTTGTGGTCTATCTTGGTGAATGTTCCATGTAAACTTGAGAATGTCTCTATTCTGCTGTTGTCAGATGAAGCAGTCTATAGATGTCCATTATATCCAGTTGATTGACGGTGTTACTGAATTCAGCTATGTCTTTACTGACTTTCTGCCCGCTGAATCTGTTCATTTCTGACAGGAATGTTGAACTCTCCAACTAGAAAAGTGGATTTGTCTATTTCTCTTTGCAATTCTATCAGTTTTTGCCTCACATATTTTGACACCCTTTTGTTAGGCACATACATATTACAGATTGTTACGTCTTCTTGAAGGACTGACTCTTTCATCACTACATAATGCCCCTCTTGATCCCTAATAACTTTCCTGCTCTGAAATCTGCTCTTTCTGGGGTGCATGGGTGGCTCAGTTTGTTAAGCACTCAACTCTTCATTTTGGCTCGGGTAATGATCTGAGGGTCATGAGATCGAGCCCTGCATCAGGCTGCACACTCAGTGGGGAGTCCGCTTGAGATTTTCTCCCTCACCCTTTGCCCCTCCCATCCCCCCCAACCCGTTCGCATGCTCGTGCTCTCTAAAATAAATAAATAAATCTTTCAAGTCTGCTCTTTCTGAAATATAGCTAGTCTTGCTTTCTTTTGATTAATATTAGTATGGTATATCTTTCTCCATTCATTTACTTCTAATTTATATGTGTCCTTTTACTTAAAATGAGTTTCTTATAGACAACATATAGTGGATCTTATTTTTTTATCCACTCTGACCATCTTTTAATTGGTGCATTTAGACCACTGATGTTCAAAACAACTACTGATATAGTTGGATTAATATCCACTATATCTGTTAATATTTTGTTTGTTGTCCTTATTCTTGGCTCCTGTTTTTTTCGTCCAAGTTTTGTGATTTTTTTTTTTTTCAAGTAGGCTCCATGCCCAGGGTGGAGCCCAACACGGGGCTGGAACTCACAACCCTGAGATCAAGACCTGAGCTGAAATCAAGAGTTGGAAGCTCAACCAACAGCCACCCAGGCACCCCCAAGCTTTTGTGATTTTAATTGAGAATTTTATATGATTATAATTTCTCCCCTTTCTCAGTTTATCACTTATATTTCTGTTTTTATTTGTTTTAATGGTTGCCCTAGAGTTTGCAGTATACATTTACAACTAATTAAGTCCACTTTCAAATAATACTATACCACTTCATGGGTAACATGAGTACCTTATAACAAAATAATCCTAATTCCTCCCTCCCATCCTTTGTTTCATTGCTGTCATTCACTTAACTTTCTCATAAGCATATCTATACATGCACACATATGCATAATCAAATGCAGTGTTGTACAATTATTCTGAAAAAACTGCTATGCTAGCTCAATTAAAAGTAAAAAAAAAAAAGGGAGCATCTACAAAAATACTATAGCTTACATTATATTCAATGGTGAAAGACAAAATACTTTTCCATTAAGATCAGAAACAATGTCAGCATGTCTACCCTGACCACTACTATTCAACATAACACTGAAGTTTTTAGCCAGCATAAGGCAATAAAAGGAGATAAAAGGCACACAAATTGGAAAGAAATCAAACTGCCCCTATTTGCAGATGAGATGATGTCCTATGTAGAAAATCCCAAAGAATCTACAAAAAGAAAAAAATCCTAGAATAAGAGTTCAGCAATATGGGAGAATATAATATAAACACACTCAAAAAATACACTTCTATATATTAGCAATGAACACATGAAAACTGAAATTAATACAAAATTTACAATCATTCATAAAAAAATAAGTAAAATAAATATTTCTATTCTATCTTCAGTTATTCCTTTCTGATACTTCCTTCCATTTACATAAAGATGTAAATCTGAGCTTCTGACCTCTATCATTTTCCTTCTCTCTAAAGAACTTCTTTTAACATTCCTTGCAAGGCACAGGTCTACGGGGGGACCAAATTCTCTCATTTTTGCTTGTCTTTACTTCTCCTTCTCTCTTGAAGGGTAAAGAATTCTAGGCTGGTGGAGTTTTTTCTGTTTTTTGTTTTGTTTTGTTTTTTTTAAGAGAGACAGCATGAGCAGGCCTGGTGGGGGGGACAGAGGGAGAGAGAGAATCTTAAGTAAGCACCGTGCCTAGCACGGAGCCGAACACGGGGCTCAACCTCATGAGCCTGAGATCATCACTTGAGCTGAAATCAAGAGTCAGACACTTTGAGTCACTCAGGCGCCCCTTTTCTCAACACTTTAAACATTTCATTCTACCTCTTCTTGATTGCATGGTTTCTGAGGAAAACTTGGATATAATTCTTATCTTTGCTCCTCTGTAGGTAAGGTGGTTTTTCCTCTGGTTTCTTTCAGGATTTTCTATTTTTGATTTTCTAGTTTGAAAAATGATATGTCTAGGTGTAGTTTTTTTTGGCATGGAAGGTTTCTGTTTCATTGTTGTTTTGGCATTTATCTTGCTTGGTATTTTCTGAGCTTCCTGGATCTGTGGTTTGCTGTCTGACATTAATTTGGGCAATTCTGTCATTATTGTTTCAAATATTTCTTCTGTATCTCTCTCTTTTCTTCTTCTGGTATTCCCATGATGTGAATGTCTTAAGTCTGGACTGCTGTTACAAAATGCAATAGATTGGGTGTGGCTTATAAACAACAAATATTTATTTCTCACATTTCTGGAGGGTGGGACGTGCAGGATGATGGCACCAGATTTTGTGTCTGGTAAAGGCTTCTGGGTTCATAGATGGCCATCTTTTTGCCATGTCCTCAAATGGTAGAAGGCGCTAGGGAGCTCTGTGGGGCCTCTTTTATAAGCTCACAAATCCCAATTATGAGGGCTCTGCCCTTATGACCTAATCACTTCCCAAAAGCTCCACCATCTAATACCATCACATTAGGAATTAAAATTTCAACATATGAATTTGGGGGGAACACAAACATTCAGACTATAGCAATGTATAACACAACTTTTGTAGTTGTCCCGTGGTTCTTAGATATTGTTTTTTTCTAATGTCTTTTCTCTTTACTTTTCACTTTTATAGGTTCCTACTGAGATACCCTCAAGCTCAGAGATTCTTTCCTCAGCCATGTCCAATCTACTGATAAGCCCATCAAAGGCATTGTTCATTTCTGCTACAGTGTTTTTGATCTCTAGTGTTTCTTAGAATTTCCATCTCTCTTGTTCTTGCATGCTACTTTATCCATTAGAGCTACAAGCATATTAATCATAGTTGTTTTAAATTCCTGGTCTAATAATTCCAACATCCCTGCCATATATGAGTCTACTTCTGATGCTTGGTTTTTCTTTTCAAACTGTGCTTTTGGGGCACCTGGGTGGCTCAGTCAGTTAAGCGTCCAACTCTTGATCTCAGCTCTGGTCTTGATCCCAGGGTCGTGTGAGTTCAAGCCCCACAATGGCCTCCATGCTGGGCAGGGAGCCTACTTAAAAAAAGAAAAAACAAAAAACTATGCTTTTTGTCTTTTGGTATGTCTTATAATTTTTTCTTGATAGCTGGGCATGATATGCCCAGTAAAAGGCACTGCTATAAATAGGCCTTTACTAATATGGTAGTAAGGTATGGAGGGAGGGGAAACATCCTATAGTCCAATGACTGAATTTCAGTCTTTTAGTTAGCCTATGCCCTCTGCAGTATAAACTTCACAAGTGCTTCTCAGTTCTTCACTCACCCCTCTTAGGTGGGAGAGGATGGCTTGAGTGGGCTGGAGTTTGGCATTTCCCTTCTCCTACATGAAAGCCCAGAGCTGGCTAGAGTTGGGTATTTCCCTTCCCCTGGGTCAGTTAGCCTCTGGCTAACTAGTTTCTCCTGATGGCAGACCTTGTTAAGAATAGAATGCTCTGCATAGTTCCTTTATCCCCCCCAGAAGCATGAGGGGATTTTTCTTAACACTCAGTTTAAGAACCTAATGGATATGCAGGAGGTAGAATTCACAAAATTGGTGGGCGGGGGGGGGGGGGGCTCAATGACTGAGTCTCCCTGGAGCTTTTAACTCTCAGAGTTGTCCAAAGTGAGCCTCCAGCAATTCACCAACAATTACAGGCCAGGTTTCCCTATTCCAGAATTGGTTCCCACAGATGTCTGCCTCTGTAAGTTGTGATTCTCTGTATTCAACTATTGGTCTCTCCAATTTTCCAGGCAGCAATTTGCCCTTATGAACTCACTTCTCTTACAAATCTAAGAATTACTGATTTTTCGGTTTGTTTGGTTTTTTACTTGTTGTTAGGACAAAGTGGTGATTTCCAAGCTTCTTACATGCTGTATCAGAAACTTTTGTCCATTTTTTAATGGCATATTTTACATTTTTATTGTTGAGTCATAAAAGATCTTTATATATTCCAGATACAAAGTCCCTTATCTGATATATGACTTGCAAATATTTTCTCCCATTCTGTGGGTTCTCTTTACTTTCTTGATGGTGTCCTTTGCAACACAAAGTTTTTCATTTTGGTAAGTTCAACTTATTTATTTTTTTAATTCCTTGTGCTTTTGGTGTCGTATCTAAGAAACGATCATGATTTGGCCATGATTTAGGACTACGTTTTCTTCTAAAAATTTAATAGTTTTAGTTATTATATTTAGGTCATTGGTCCATTTTGAGTTAATTTTTGTATATGGTATGAGGTAGGGATCAACTTCATCCTTTTGCATGTGGCTAACTAGTTGTCTCAGCATCATTTGTTGAGAAGACCATTCATTCCCCATGTGCACCTGATTCTTCACATTGGCTCTTTTCTAAGATGGTACAATACCCTTGTTTCCCACATCATTTTCTTGAGTATCCTCACAGCTCTATAAATTTGCTGACAGAACATCAGAAAAGACCAAGAGATAGTTGGAGAACTGTATATAATACCATAAATAAGTACATAAACAAGAAAACAAATAAATAAGGCCTCAAAGCTATCTGTGAAGTTTGATACATTTATTCATTTACTCAATTCTCACGTAAGGTACTCCTGTTCTAAATGTGCAGGTCCGGGGCTAGGTATGGGGATACACAGATGAACCAGACTTTTTTCTTGCCCTTGAGAAGACAGATAAAAAATAAAATAATTCAAAAGTATGAATTTACTCAGCCCAGGGAGCACAAGTGTTTCCACTCTACAAAAGGCAGAGATGAGATATAAAGGAAAGAAATGACTCATTGAAGATCACAGTTGCAAAGAGTGATGCGGAAAGGGACACAGAACTTACGGGAGATATCAAAGACTGTGTTTAGGGCCTCAAATGACCAAATCAATGACTAGTCACAATGTCCTCCTAGAGTCACATTATGATTTTCATGGGGCCCAGGTACTTCTGCCTTTGTGGGCCCCTTTCTCCATTAAAAAAAAAAAAAAATACATACGGATATATTTTTAAATATAGTGCTCACTATTGGAGCAATACAGAGATGATTCTGTGTAAGGATGACATGCAAAAATGTATTTTACGACTGCATTGCTATAAAGATGTATAATCCAAGCTGGACTGTATTCACTTTTTTCTTCTTAAAGGAAATTAAAGACACTTTTGTGGGTCTCTGGGCACTTGTCTACTATGCCTAATGGATAAGTCAGCCCTGGGTCCTGCCGTCTCCCCACAGCTATGGAGCAACTGTTCTCTCCCCAGCTGCCAAGTTACTTTGCTCTACTGCTTCTAAGAGTCTCTTCTCCCCTGGGCCTATCTGATCAAGCAGCATGAGGTTTAAGTTCACACTAAATCTCACTGCCTAAATCCACAATAAAAAGTAGCCTCACTCTAATCATATGAGCACTATAAAGTCATCAGAAAATCACTTGACAATAATGTGTATTCTGCGTTCAGGATGGGTTTAGATACATTCATGAATAATCACACCCCCTCCCCCCAAAAAAAGAAACAGACATATCATTGACCTGCAAACACCAAAGGCATGGGAAGCATGTACCTGGCATCTTGAAAGTACCCAATAAATATGTGTTTGTTCATTCAATCACAAGACAAGCATAAAACAAAGTCTATTCCCTTATAAAACTTAACTTCTAATAAGAAGACAGATAATAAACACGTAAATAAACATATATTTATACATATGAAATAAATTCTGGTAGTGTTATGAAGGAAAATAAAACATGATAAGAGAAGAAAGTGAAAAGGGAGACTATTTTGTTGCTACACTGTAGATACTCGTTTCCCCAGAAGGTTTCCAACAACATGAGAACCATGCTGGGTGAGACAGCCAGTAAAACTTACCCCATGTGCTATGTCTTAGTTCCTTGGGTTTTATCTCATTCCCACTTTTCACCCCAAGAAAGGGCTTTAGGGCAATGACTACCTTTCTCAGTGAAGAGAAGAGCAGTTGAGAAGAGCTAGTAATCCAGCAGAGCTATTTAATTGCTCTATGTCAATAAACAGAGAACTTCCTCTATGCTTCAATTTCCCCATATATAAAATGATGGGGTTAGCTTAGGTGATTTTTGAGCCCCTTTAAAGCTAAAATGCTGTAATAATCCACACCAAATCTGTCTAACTCCCAAGCTTTGGAGTCAGCTGTAATACTCTGGCTTTCCGAACTACCACAGTTTCCTTAGTTACCACAGAACTAAAAACAAAATGCCTTCAGTGCGGTAAGGTGTGATTTAACAGGATGCTACCAAATTAAATCAATGAAACTTTACTAAGTGACTACCATAGGCATGCATCAGAAATATCCATCAGTCAGGGAATGGCCTCTTGTCCTGGCTTCAAGTGCCTGCTAACTGCAAAGGGCCCTAAACTCTGGAACCCCATCCACCAGGGCAAACTGGCATTTCAGAGGTCCCAGCTGATCCTTCCAAGTTAGAGACTGATCAATCATGCAGCTAGAGACTTCATTCTTTCATAAAAATTAGAGATGAATAAACCCAACCTTTGCCCTTGAAGTAGTCACAGTTGGTGGGGGGCAGGGAAGGGGAGGAGACAGGACACAACAGACTATTAACCATAAAATAGTATGACCAGGATAACCACTGACATTTTAACAAAATGCTACGTAAGCACAGAGAAAGGAGAGATTAGCTATCTCCTGGACCTGGTAGGAATACAGCACACAAGGCTGGCTTCCTCCTCTATCCTGTGGGGACAGATGCTCTGGTCCACTGGGTGATTAGGATAACAAGTACAGAGCGCTGTGAATTGTGCAAGACTGTTGAATCACAGATCTGTACCTCTGAAACAAATAATGCAATATATGTTAAGAAAAAAAAAAGATAGCAGGAGGGGAAGAATGAAGGGGAGTAAATCGGAGGGGGAGACAAACCATGAGAGATGATGGACTCTGAAAAACAAACTGAGGGTTCTAGAGGGGAGGAGGGTGGGAGGATGGGTTAGCCTGGTGATGGGTATTCAAGAGGGCACGTTCTGCATGGAGCACTGGGTGTTATGCACAAACAATGAATCATGGAACACCACATCAAAAACTAATGATGTAATGTATGGTGATTAACATAACAATAAAAAATTTAAAGAAAAAATAAAAATAAAAGGATAACAAGTACAAAGGTTCACAGGCTCTCCATATTTGTAGCTTTCCATTTTCCTCTCATTCACATTCTTCTTCAACCCCGTAGCCTTGCCAACAATTCAAGGCCAATAAATCAAAGTGCAACCACTTCACTTTTAAAAAGGACCTCATGAATCAGCTGGGAATCATGCAGACGTTGAATCTGCTTAGGCAAACTTTAAGGCCTGATACGACAGCACACTTTGAACAGGGAAGTGAAAGTAGATGCTGGTGGTAACAACAGCTGTGGCTGCTGTCTGCCTGTCACCCCTCCCTCTCTACCATCACCAGAAAGCCGGGCCAGCTGAGTTGGGAAGGCAAGCTCATCCTCTAGGTCAGTTAAGGTGGGAAGCTTTCTAATGAAAATTTTCAAATATATTAAAAGTAGAAGGAATAGTTTAATGACCTCTCTCCCATTCAACAATTATCAAATTTGGGGGCACCTACCATTCTCTGGTTCTTCAATTCCTTTCCCATCAAATTCCTACTTCTCAGATTAGCTTCCTCCCCACCTGGCCCTCCTCTCTCACCTTTTCCTACATGCCCTCCAACCTCCCATGTACTCTATACCTTTCTACCCATTCTTTTAGGACCCAATCCAGATGCCACCTCTTCCATCAACCCTTCCAGAGCAAAACTATCCTTTCTATGAACTCCTAAAGTCTTTATAGTCTGTTCTATTCATCTGCTCATCATATCTACCCACCTATGGAATCTCCCCTGAATTTTTTCATTGCCACACCTCAGACTTTATCCCTTGTTCTCTCCTAGACTATTGCAGTGACCTCCAAGTGATCTCCCTGAATCTAATCTTGCCAGAACAGATTCACACATAAAAGCAGCCACAGTGATTTTTCTCAGATACAAAACTGACCCCATCGGCCCTCTACTTAGACAGACTTTGATAACTTTCTATTGCCTTCGGATTAAAGCCCGAACTTCTTTGTATGACACACAAGGTACTTCATAATCTGGTCCAACTAGCTACTTATCTCACCACTTTCCACCAAATACTCCAGCCACACTGAACCACCTACCATTCTAACATGCTCTTCCCTTTTATTGCTCAGTGCTTTGGCCAGTGCCATCTTCTCTCCCTAGAATTCTTTCCTCACCTTCACTGTCTAGTTCATCTCTATTCACTCTTGAAGATGTAGCTCAAATATCACCTCCTCCATGAGACATTCTCCACTGTTATTCATTCACACATCCATTCAACAACTGTTAGATGAACATATGCTAAGTTTTAGACTGGGGATACAATGATAAATAACAGCTCTCACTCTCAAGATGCTTAGAATCTATTAGATCTCCTCAGGTGGAGTGATTCCTATCCTCTTCTGAAGAAATCTGCAATTCACATATATCTCCAAGGTCACATTTATTAGTTTTTATACTTGTTTCTGAGTCTATTTCCATAACTAGACTCTAAGCATCTTGAGGTCAAGGATATTTTCTTTTTTTAAAAGCTTTGTTGAGGCAACCCCTTCAGGTCCCCTCCCTCCTTGGGAGCTTTGTACTATCACTTTTGCCATCGCTCAACAAACCTTGCTTTGCTGCCCACCAAAAAAAAAAAAAAGCTTTGTTGAGGTACAGCATCCATTTTAGGTGGACAACTGAATGTTCATATACTTACAGGCTGTGCAACCATCTTATTTTATAAATCATTTCCATCACTTTAAAAACCTCATGCTCATCTGCCAACTCCCCATTCACACTCCCAGACCTAATCAACCACTAATCTACTTTATATCTCTATAGATTTGCCTTGTCTGGACCTTTCATATAAATGAAATCATACAAAATGCAGTTTTTGACTGGCTTCTTTCAAACAACGTGTTTTTTCAAGGATCATCCATGTTCTAGCATGTATCAGTATCACTCCTTTTTCTTGCCAAATAATATTCCACTATGTGGATATATGTTTTATTTATCCATTTATTAGTTGATAGACATTTGTATTGTTTCTACTTGGGGGCTATTATGAATATTGCTATGAACATCTGTATATAAGCTTTTGTGTGGACATGTTTTTATTTCTCAAGTGTATGTCTCAGGAGTGGAATTACTGGGTCATCTGGTATCTCTCTGCTTAACCTTTTGAGGAACCACCAAATCATTTCCCACATCAGCTGCATCGCCTTGCATTTCCACTAGCAGCATGAGAATTCCAATTTTTCCACCTCCTTGGCAACACTTGTTATTATGTCCTTGTTATTATAGTATCATAGTGGGTATCTCATTGTGGTTCTGATTTGCATTTCTCTGATGGCTAATGATGTTTAACATCTTTTCATACACTTACTGGCCATTTGTATATTTTCGTGAGAGAAAAGTCAATTCAGACTGTCCAGTTTTTATTGGGTTATTTATCTTTCATTGCATTGTAAGAGTTCTTTATATATTCTGAATCCAAGTTCTTCATCAGAAAGATGATTTGCAAATATCTTCTCCCATTTAGCAATCTTACTGGATGTGAAGTGGGTCTGAGGATCGTTTGAATCTTATTCACCTTTGTATTTCATTCAAAAAACCAGCCTGGGGGTGCCTGGGTGGCTCAGTCAGTTGAGCGGTTGAGCATGTGACTCTTGACTTCGGCTCAGGTCATGATCTCAGAGTTGTGGGACTGAGCCTCACATCAGGCTCTGCAAACAGTCTGCTTGGGATTCTCCCTCTCCCTCTGCCCCCACCCCCCATTCGCACGTGCATTTTCTAAGTAAAATCTTAAAAAAAAACAAAAAACAAAGAACTAGCCTATAATTTGGTACACTGTATATATTCAATAAATGTTAGATGGATGTTACTTAACGTTAACAGCTTTGATGACAAGGAATGGGTCTTACTCATTCAGCAACCCCCTCATACTTCACACCTAGCACTGCACACAAAGCACATGCTTTGGAAATACACAGAGACTGAGTAATCCTCCCTTGAACAAACAGTGGAAATGATGTCAAACAGAATGGCCAAACAGAATTTTTCACATTTCCTCTTTTCCCCCCGAAAACTTCTACCCTGGTCCCTCCTGTTTCAATACCTGGTACCGTCAACCATGGTGTTGCCAATTAGTCAAGTTAAAGCAAAACAAATCCCAAAAACCTGAAAGTCAAGCTTGATTATTTCTCTTACACCTGATATCCAATCCACCAGCAAGTCCTATAGGCTCTACTTAAAACATATTCTAAATTCATCCACTTTTCCCCATCATCTCTGCTATTCCACCCCCAACGCTATCATCTCTCACCTGAACTACTGCAAGTCTCCTAAGTACTCTCCTTGAATGCCCCTCTACAATTCATTTTCCTCAAAGCAGCCAGAAAGATTTTTTTTTTTTTTTTTTTAACAAAAACCAGCAGGGGAACGTGGGTGGCTCAGTTGGTTAAGTGCCTTTGGCTCAGGTCAGGATCTCAGGGTCTTGAGATCCAGCCCCGCCTCAGGCTCTGCTTGGGTTTCTCTTCCTCTCCCTTTCTCTGCTCCTCCCCATGCTTACTAGGGCGCTCTATGATAAATAAATCTTTAAAAAAAAAAATGCAAACCAGCTCACCTCACTCCTGTCTTTCAAACCATCCAAAATCTTTTCCCTGTACTCTCAATAAAATTCAACATGTTTAGCAGCATCTATGAGGCCTTACGGTTCTGACTCTGCCAAACTCCCTGACCTCATTGGTACGTTTTTCCTTGATTTGGACTATGATTCAGACACACTGGCTTTCACTTTGGTCCCACGACATGCCTAATTCATCCCACTGATTTGTACCTTCTCCCTCCACTTGACATACGTTTGCTTCCAAATCTTCAAATTGCTAGGTCTTCTTCATTCGGGTGTTGGTTCAAATATCACTTCATAAGCTTTTCATAACCTCTCCTAGTTGTTCTCTGTCACATCACCCTACTTTTCTCAGAGGACTTGTCACCATTTGGAGTTCTCTTTTTGTTATCTGCATGCCCCCATTAGAAAGTAAACTTCACAAGAGCAAGGGCCTTGGTTGTCTTGTTCATTGCAGAGTTACTGGGACCTAGAAAAATGCCTGTCATACTGAAGGCACAAGTATTTGAAGAAAGATTGAATGAACAATGCAGATGACGTATTTAATAAATGCTTGATGAATGTGTGAGTGAATGAATTAGGGAAGGGAATGGAAAGCACAAAAAAAAGTAAGTGGAAGCATTGCTATTTAATATTTTTATAGCTGCTCACTTTTCTCCACCTTCACTGCCTTTGGTTTTGCTCAGATCCTCATTATCTCTTAGCTACTGAAGTACTCCCAACTAATTTCTTCTTTCCTTCTTTCCCCAACCTGATCCCTCCAAAAATAACTTCTACATTTCTATCAGACTTGATTATTCTGATATAGATCTGAACATGTTACAAGCCCAAGCTTCTCAGCATGTTATAAAGGCCTCTCCAACCTTAGAGCTCACTGTTATCCCCCTACATTTAGCCTATATTTCAGTTTTACAGAAATACTTTCAGTTCCCAGAATATTCCATGTTGTTTAATACCTGCAAGCCTTTGCTTATCTTTTCAATTTGCTGTACCATTTTTCCCTACCTCACAGACTCCACCTATTGAACTCAAATTTAATTCTTAAGAACAAACTCAAGCATCTTCTCTGTTAAGTCTTTAATGATTCTCCTAAGCAGAGTTAATCACTCCCTCCTTTGGGTCACCACAGTATATAACAACACCCACTTACACTATACCACAATTATTTGTTTCCATGTCTGTCTTCCCCTACATGACTATCACCCCCCTGAGAGTAGGAGCCAGGTCTTCATCTTTGTCTCCCCTGCATAGTATTTGGCATATATAAGCACTCAATAATTGATGACCGAAGGAATGAATAAGCCTATCTTAACTCCTCAGCCTGGCATTCAAAATCAACCTTATGTTGGCCCCAATCTATTTTTCTAGATCTAGCACTTAGTCCTCACCTACTTGATGATCTCCAAATACATCCTTCTTTTTCACATTTACTTAGAGGCCTTTATTCCTGAAGTTCTCTCTCTAGTGACATTTAAATCATCCATTAAGGTCCAGCTCAGAAGGCTCCCTCTCCATGAAGTCTTCCCTAACATATCAATGAGAACGGATTTGCTTCCCCCATAGTACTTTGTTTTTTGTACTGATAAGGTAATTAGGACCTCTTAATTTTTTAAGATTTTATTTATTTATCTGACAGAGAGAGACACAACGAGAGAGGGAACTCAAGCAGGGGGAGTGGGAGAGGGAGAAGCAGGCTTCCCGCTGAGCAGGGAGCCCAATGTGGGACTCAATCCCAGGACCCCAGGACCATGACCTGAGCCAAAGGCAGATGCCTAATGACTGAGCCACCCAGGCACCCCTAGGACCTCTTATGTTATAATTATAGCCACTATCTTTCCAACTGGACTACATGTCCTATTTTCTAACAGAACTGTAAGCTCCTTGAAAGCCAGAAACATGATCTAGCATCTTTTCTCTCAACCCAAGTGCCTAACACAATGCCTTGCATGAAGCAAACAGTTATCAACAAATGTTTTAGTAGTGAAGAATAGTATGCTTAAGGATTAGAGATTCCATGCCTCCATTCTTTCACATATGTGATTTCACTTACCTCGGTATAAACTGGCCTCCTATTCATATGGTAAACTTTCACCCCTTCTTTAATAATCAGCCCAATGTCACATCCTCTCTTAAGTCTTCCCTAACTCTCGCAAATACACACTTACACACTCCATCCATGTACCTGTGGTACTTTGTATAGAACTCCACTCATTATACTATATTGTCATTATCACTTGATGGTTTCTCCCCCACTAGACCATGAATTCTTTTGGAGCAGAGTTAGTCTCATTATCCATTTATGAATTCCCAAGACCAAATAGAGTACCTGGCATAATTAAATGCTCAATAAAGATGTGGTGAACTTTGAAAATAGTGAGTCCATGTAATAGAGCACACCAGCAGTAGAGATCATGGAATCCTATAGCCAAGTTCAAATCCTACCTCCACTTAAAACCTAGGCAATCTTAAATAAATTAAAATTACTTAGCTGTGTCTCCATTTTTCTCATCTAGAAAATGAACATATTAATAGCATTATAATAGAATTAAAAGAGCTAATGCCATGTAAAATGCTTACTATAGTGTCTGGTACACAGTATGTATTTAAAAAGTTAGCTACTGTTATCATTAGAATAGAAGAAAAAACTGTCTTGCAGGGTGCTAATTGACAGACTCAAGAGGTTAGGCTCAATCCTATGGGCAATGGGAAATAAAATGTCACTGGAATCCTCTTAAGTAACAGACATATTAAGTTATTGAGAACACCCTACTGGGAAAGGGGAAGGAGAATCGAGGGAACACAAACCTTGGCAGGCTTATGCTTATGCTCTCTGCCTCGTTCCCTGCTTCCTCTTTCCCCACTGTTTCTCCCTAGTTGTCCAGGGCCAAAAGCCCCATGGCCATAACTCAGCATTCCCTTAGGAAAGCTGCACTTTAGAGAGAACTAATGAGTTTATGTTTACCTACAGATTTTCCTCTGAGGAGCAAAAAGATAGCAACTTCAAGAATGGAAAACACAAAGAAATAAAGTGGAGATAAGGCAGGACACCAGATGGATTATCTTGGGTTGGCTTTCAGGGAGTAGGCTTTCAGGACAAATAGCCCCATGTGGATTGAGCCTACACACCCCAGAGGCATCCTCTGGCGGTGCCTGTGCTTGCATGTGCTTCCATGGGTCAAAGAGGCAAAGAAGCAGGATCTAGGAAAAGGAATGAATACTAAAAAGCTGAAGCTACAGAAATAAGAATTCTAGCCCAATTTGAAGAATACTGCACCAGAAGTATTCAAAGAGGGAATAGGCTGACCACAGAAAAAAAGCTCCCTACCATTAGAGGGATTTAAATACAGACTGGGAGTGATCACTTGCTGGGGACGTTCGACATGGGTGATGGACTAGATTTAAGACTCAAGTTCAATAAACATTTGAATATCTACTCTATGCTAGCCACTGTGAGAGATGAGGTGCTAGGAACACAGAGATGAAAAATGGTATGGTTGTCCCCTCCAGGAGTTCATTGCCTAATCGAGGAGATGAACAATATAACATGGTAAGTGCTGGCAGAAATCTACATAGGGTACTATGCGGCAGAGAGCAAGTCCTCAGATTCTGTGCCTATGACTCACTGGTAAGGAGCAATATGCCATTAATTACAAATGGAAATGCTTCATAAGCAGTTTAAAAGCAAATGTTATCAGGTGCTATTGTGTTACTTCAAAAACAGACAGTTAAGCATGTCAGTTAACCTTTGCTATTGAGTCGATACTTCCTCCATCCTGAACAGTACCCACACCTATGAGCATTCTCATTTATGGTATCTTTTTTTTTTTTAAAGCAGGCTCCAAGCCCAGCATGGAGCCCAGCATGGGGCTTGAACTCACGACCCTGAGATCAAGACCCGAGCTGAGATCAAGAGTCAGATGCTTAACTGACTGAGCCACCCAGGCGCCCCTCTCATTTATGCAATAAATATATTGATGTCTGCTATGTGCCAAGCACTGGGTAAGCTCTGAGGAATGTACAAAGAAAGACAGTCCCTGCATTCAAAGAGTTAGAACATTCCTCTTCATCTTTTCCTCCTCTTTCTCCTATCCCCCTTATTGACCAGATGATATCTTAAATTCCTTCTGGAAGTAGATGAGTTATTAAGATATAAGCTTAATCAAAACGTGACTTGCAAAAAGCAAGAGGGGGCTGGTGATAGGAGGTGCTATGGGAAACCAACTGGGAAACACTGTCTGCAGACAGGGTATCTGCCAAAGTATGAGACGCTGACTGCATTAAAAAGTCAAAGGTTATATGTAGGCCTTTTTGTCTACAACTTCCCTACCACCATTTTTTTCTTCTCTCAACTTAATATTATTAGCACAGATTATTAACAAGAATTATACATTCATTCATTAAATCATTCACTAGTATTTACCTGATAGAAATAGTACCCGAGTACCTGACAGGAACTGTAGGAAACACAGACAGGGTAAAATACTGGGATCCAGGACTTGCAAAGCTACAAAAGATCTCTAAAACATCATCTCAGTCCAAACCTATCATTTATTTCACAGATGGAGAAGTGAGGTAGAGAGAGGCTGAAATCTCTCATGAATTCACATCTTTGTGCATTTATTGAATCATACTCTGCCAGGCACCAGGAATATAAGGATGAATAAGGCTTTCAAGGAGAACTTAATCTCGTGGGAGACAGACAAATGCACGACCCCAGTCAAATTACCTCTGTAAATGAAGTCATATACATACAGACATGTTCAGTGTAGGACAATATTAGAAGTACACAGTACTCACACTGCCCAGAGTGGTTAAGAGCAAAGGTGCTGGAGTCGTCTTGGATTTGAACCCCAGCTCTGTCACTTACCCATCTGTATAACACTGGGCAAGTTACTTAAATTCTCTATACCTCAGTTTCCACATCTTTAGAATGGGGATAACCATAATAGCACCTACTGTAAGGTTTTCGTATTAAATTAGATAATGCATATAGAACACTCGGCACAGGACCTGGAACAGACTAAGTATCTTATTTCACCTTCAGCACTCACCTGCTGAGCCCTGGTCTCAGAATCCTCCTCAACACAGCCTTCTAAGCCATCTATTATCATTTTGCTGCCTCCAAGATAAAACAAATCTGCTATTCCTAGTCTAGAACCTAAGTGTATTGTTTACTACTCTGTTTTTTTCCCACTACACTATGCTATTACTCATTTTACATGCCTTAAAAATAAGCCAAAGAAAAATGGTCAGATATTCAAACCTCAATTGCTCAATAAGACCGTGGCTTTGGCCAAAAATCTCTGAAGAAGAAAACCCCTGGAAACAAGGAACATTTATCAAACGTCTACAGGGAGAGACCCACAGGAAGAAAAACAAAAACAAAACAAAGCAAAGCAGTAATTACTACTTTGAGGAAGCAAGGATTTCCACAGCCTATCTGTTAAGGGTTTACCAGTCTAGCGGGGAAGAGGAGATAGGACACGAACTGCAACTTTCTCCTTGATGCACCCACCACATCTACTACCTAGCACAGCACCTGTGACATGTTTTTGTACTTATTTATCAGTGTTTCTCTTGTCATGCTAGTCCATGAACTCCATGAAGGCAATTATCACACCTTCTCCATCCTGGTATCCTCAAGCATAGCACAGTGCCTAGTACAAAGAAGGTGCTTCAGAAAAGGTTGATGAATTATAAATGAACACAGAGAAAACCATCAAAGGCAGGGAAAGAAGACATCAGTGTAGATCAGAATAGTTCTAAAAGTCAAGACAGCCTTGGGCTAAAACCTTAAGTACGGGTACATTTAGAAACACACAGAGGGAAAGGATAGGCATTCTAGGCAGACAGGTCAGCACCAACAAAGACCTGGCAGTAACCAGAAACATGGTGCACGGTATGTTAGAATCAGAAAGTTTTAAACATGACTTAGTCCAACAGTTCAATTCTCATGGGGATGTTGTAAACATTCTACTAAAAAAAACCATGTACTACTAAGCAGAGGAGCTGGCATATCACAAACATTCACTAACTGGTAGCTAGTATTACTATTACTCAAAAATAATTAATTGTCAAACACTTAGTAGGAGCCTGTTGTATGCAAGGCAGCATGCTGAGGGAAAGAACTACAACAACGAGCAAGACAGATCTGGACTCTGCTCTCTCATTTAGCTAAGAGTCTAGTGGGGAAGACAGACAAAATAATCCTTGGTAGGCCTGGGCTAGGGGAAGTATGGGGGGTGTGGGGGGGCTGAAGGAACCAAGAGTAGGGTCATCCAATCAGTGGGCAGTAAGAAAGAGCTCCCTGATTATCAAAGTGTGTCTTGAGAAACCCAAGGGGTTCTGAGTCCCCTTAAGGACCCCAAGGCTTCAAAGCGAGATTTTGCTTGAATAAAAGGTATTGTGGCTAAATAAAGGTTTAAAAACCACCAATCTAGTTCAATCTCCTCTTTTAAGAAGAATAAAATAGGGCCCATATGAGGTAAATTATACACTTGAGACAACAAATACTTCAAGGTAGTTGTAGACTGGGATACTTGCTTTGAACTTGAGCCGGAAACTACTCACTGATCTGCATGATATCACATCATTCTGGCAGATGAACAAGCACTGGGGGTAGATGCATCCAGAATTCACAGGCACTGGCCAGGCAGGCCGGCTGGCCCTGATCGGATGTTGACATGCTTTTTCTACCCTAGGTCCCAAGCCAGCTCTCTCTGCCAAAATGATGCCTCCAATTCCTCTCTGAGGTTGGCCAGCCTCACCTTCCAGGAGGAACTCACTGGCTCCAGGAGTAGGTCTGCTTCTGGGCCACCTATCTCGTAACCATGCTTTATCCTACTAACATCCTCCAGCACCACGTGGTTTGGCAAGTTGAGAACAAGAACTGAGTTTAACCAGTTATCACAGCCTGTTTAATACCTAGCCTGAGCTGGCTAGACCCATCTCTCATCTCCCTAAATACCATTAAGCTAATCACTCTTCCCATGGGGGGGAAGGGGGGGGTCCAGCAGAATCAAATTATCATTAAATTAAAGGACCTGTATAGAAAAACCAATATTCCTTTGGTTAATCCTTACTTTTACACCTCTCAGGAATGAAATGCTACTTCGTGTTTTGGAGATGAAACTTCTGTATATAAAGAAAGGGGTAGTTTACTTGTTTAGATAAGTCTGCAGTTTAGGTCTTCAAACTGAGAGGAAACAAGTACTTTGGAATCTGGAAAAAAAAAAATGGGTTTAAATCTTAGTGATACCACTTAGTAGTTGCAAGATCCTGGGCATTCTCATAATACTCTGAACCTCAACTTTCTTGATCATAAATAGGGAATACTAATAAAGTTACCGTCACAAATCAGAGACTCAAAATACTCTTTGGAATCACAGTCACTTATGAAATGTATGTATCAACTTTCACATGATATCATAAGACCATACAGTTTTAAATTACCTATCCCCAGAGCATAAAGAATGGAGAAATGGAACCAAGGTGCTCTGTATAGCATGGGCTAAGCTCAGGATAGCACAGGCGGACCTGGGTTCGAATCTGCACCTCCCAGCTCACCAACTGTGGAATCCTAGGAAAGTTACACCAATCTTTTTAGCCTCAGTCTCCTCATGTATAAAATGCAATTAATACCACCTAACTCACAGGGGTGCTATTAGTAATGAATGAGATAATGTAAGTAAAGGACTTTAAACAGAGGCTGGTTTATGGTAAGAACTCAATAAACAGTAACCTTTTCCACCAGTAGCTCATTTCCTAAACCCTCTTTTCCATACACCTCTGCAACACAAGAGAAACACTTAGCAAAGCCTAAATTACCTCAATTACTAGAGAAACAAATAATGAAAAGACAAAAGAGGAAAGAAATGAATGAACTGCTGGCTGCTATTCCAACTTATCATACTAATGGCATCTGATATTGGAAAACACAGGTACAATATCCTGAAGAACAAAACCACAGCATGTACAACCTTCCCAAAGAAGTGGCACAGAGCACCAACTGCGGCTTAGTTAGGCTATCCATTACCATTATCTGGGCCCCACCGTAGTCTCTCTACCAAATAGAAAGGGCTACAGGGAGACAACTGTGACACCACATGCAAGTCACTACTTCTTTGTAAACCGAACCTTTATTTTTTCAGCTCAAAACCCATCTCTAACACAAAGATTTCACTGACTCCCCCCTAGCAGACTCAAGTGCTTGCCCCATTGAATTTTTTACACACTTCCATTATAACAATTATCTAGCACTATAGAGCTATTTGCATGTCTCTTCCCTACACTCTAAGTTGGTAAAGATCCTGTCTTATCTTTGAATTGCCAGTGCATAACACACAGTAGACCTCATAATTACAAATTATAAGGATGGATTTCACCTTTTTCTTCACTAGTTAAGGCTGCTAAGCAACAGCTGGGTAGACTTTAGTATTACATAAACTAAGGCCTGCCAGACCAGACCTCCGAGTTTTTGCTTGTTTAGGGGAAGGGAGCTTGAAGGGATAACTGGCTGTTCCTACTTCTCAGAGTTATTTCCTCAAACACACAAAAGACACAACCAGTCCATACAGAATTTCCAGACCACAGATTATATTCTTTCTCAGTAAATAAAACAAGTAACAGAAGTTTCTGGGACAGATGCTAGTGGGTTATATATAAAGCTGACCTCTAGGGCATGACACTCTAAGTCTATAATATACTCATAATAAGTATATTATACAACTAGAAGCTCTTAAGTTCTTAAAACATAAGGAAACAAAAGCTAAGAAGCAAAAATAAAAAATGTCTTCCAATCAAAACTTTAAGTTTTCTTCTCTGCTAATACTTTTGCTCTTTATCTCAATGAACCCTGATACATGTAACTGAAATTAGCCTCCCTCAAAGGAGAGCTCATGACTAACAAACCATATGTAATAACTTCAATACTATATTTACTTTTTCCAGGGCGCTTTCAAATATATCTCACTGAACCAAAGCCAACTGTAATCATAGAAACTTAAAGCTGGAAGGGGCCTTGGAGGTCATTTCCACAACCACCCCATGTCACCAACCGAGTGGTATCCAAACACCTTTAGTGGTTGGGAGGTATGGGTCTAAAATGCTTCTTTTAAAAATCTCCCCCTGCTCTAACCACCTGTCGGTTACTCAGTCTCCTGCCACCTTAATGATCCCAATCAGGTAAACCAAACCTACCAAGTCATCCCACCACCAAGCAACAGTCTTGACTTCTCAAGTCCACTTCTACTCCCTTTTCTCTGAGAGAGGCCTCTCCCCCAGTCTTCCCCAGTCACCCACAAAAAACAGAGCCAGGACCTCTAAGATTCTGATCACTCAGAGATCCCCTTGGTTCCATTCCTGACAATCAAATCCCTTCCTCTATATGGTCTATATGCTGTCCTGTGCAAGGCCACAAGCACCCCTTGTTGTGAATGTACCTTTGGCCTCCAGAATCATCTCCCTTTCCTTTCTCACCTTCTCTTTACTTCTCAGAGCTGTCCCTTCAGTCCTTTCAAACTCAATGTCTCTTTCCTCCTAGTGATTCAAGGACCACTGGTAATTGAATACATCCGTTGTTAAATGCCTATTAAACAGGTAAAGGGGACATACATCCTCAAGGAGCTCACTCTCAAAGAACTTATACGTTTAGAAGGAGGCAGAAACAGAGAATCATTTACCCCATAAGACTCAGTTCCTTTGGAAACCCTTCCCTAGCCCAAACTAAATTGGCCCCCTCTTTTCAGTGCCATCATTATACCTCTGATGCAGTGACTAGTCTTCCTTGTGTGTCTCCCACCACTAGGCTGTGGGCTCTTCAATGGGAGGGCCCCTATGTCCCTAGCACTTAGCCCAGGACTCAGCACAAAGATGATATGTAATGTTTGTTAAATGAGTGAATGGATGAATTCCGGTATATAATCATTCATTCATCCATTCAGTGCCCAAAACTTTACTGACTACACATTATGTACAAAGTCCTAAAGTGTAAGTATAAATAAAATAGTTCTTACATAAAAATAACGCTATAATACTAGATTAGCACTCTTCCCCGGTCCGCGTCCCCAACCCCCACCCCCAAACCTAGCCTCCACTCTCCCACAGCGAAAGCCCTTACAGAAGTCCACGCCCCTCCAACTCAAGCTACCTCTCAGCCCTTCAGTCCTACCCTAGGACCCCCAGCTAATAATCTCAAATCTTAACACCCCCATCCTCTCTGGCTTCTCTCCCTATCTTCCATCTCCACCCTTGAGGTTACTGCAAGTCTTCTACCCCCATGTCCACCTCCGAGTCTCCGAGTCTCCGAGTCCCCGAGTCCCCGAGTCCCCGAGTCCAGGGTACCTCTGATTTCCCTCTCCGCGCACCCGCCCCCCAGTTCGCTCCTTCCCTCTCAGGGTCCCGCCTCCCCTAGGACCCTACTCCCGATGCCTCTCCTCCCCTCCCTTCAGTTTCAGGCTGAGCCTCTTCCCTCCTTTACTCTGAACTCTTCTTACCTCATCTAGCTCCCGTTCCCCGGCAGGACCTCCTCCAACCTCCACCTCTACCACTGCCGCCATCTTCACAACTCTCCCCCTCCCCCGTCCCCGCGCGAGCCAGCTGCTTCCGCCGCTCAAGTGCTCCTAACCAATCGGCGGCTCGAGCTCCAGCAGGGGGCGGGGCATCAAGGCAGGCCGAGCTCCGAGAGGGACTAAGAGACCGTCTACCTGCTACTCCTTAAAGGTCAGGGAGAGGCGGTTTCCATGCACTTCGAAGCTTCGGTGGAGGAGGGTTCTTGGAGAATGAGAAATTGGACTTGTATTATTTTTAGTGAAAATATTTCACCAATTTTCCCCTTTGGAAAGCCAAAAAGAAGAGGCTCTAAACCGTCAACTTTCGCGACGCTCCCTCACTCTGAGCTGCAAGGAGTGAAGCGTGGAAGCTAAGGACTACGTTCCCCAGAATGCATTGACTCTGACCCGGAAGTTTAAGTTCCGCGCTCTGGACAGATTTGTAGTGAGTGAAAATTTGCATAAAATATACATTTCAAAAAATAGACATAAAACATACATAGATACACACGAATGTATTTTGCTGATTATAGCACATGTCTTCCTGCCTCGATGGGAGTCATCTTTCAGAAACAGCGGCTTCTTGAGGCCACAGAACAAATTCCCGGACTTGGGGAGGCGTAAAGAGTCGTGCTCCGGGTCAGAAGGCGGAGGTCAGAGGGCAGAATTGGCGGGAGAATGGGTTTGTGGTCCACGATCTGAGGTAGCGGTGGCTCTTCGAGGTCCGTTGTCCCGGGTGAGGGGCTTGGGGGGTTGTTGATGGGGAAGGGAGTTGCCGAGAATGGGTGGCCATCAAGGAATGCACAGAACAGCGCGTTCCGGGGCGCGGGGGAAGTGGCTGCGCCGCTTAGCCTCTTGAAGCTGAGAGAAGAGCCTTGCGGGACCTCCGCGGCCCCCAAACTGCTTCTTGCGCTCTCACGCCTTAAGGTCGCTTTACAAATCTCCGTACTCTTTCCTACCACACATCGTGCGTCCGCAACTCCTATCTTTACCCCCACCCATACACCTTATTCTCTGTGCTGCACCCCAACTTAAAGCTACCTAACTCATTTCCAACCCCTCGTTATCTGTGCATCCGGACCCAACACCTTACAAACCTATGGCCTCTGCACACTTACCCCTGGGCGTCCCAGCTGGATCTGTGGGGTGAATAGTGCAAGGATGACCAGTGGACTCACAATAGAGTGCGTGTCCACTTTATTTTAGGACCAACAGGAACCATCTACAGGCATCTTATTTACTTAAAATGGGAATTATTTTTATTATGCAAAAGAATGCAGAGAATATTATAAATACTTTATAACCCAACCACCCCACATTGACTCTTGACATCATGATCTATTTGTGTCCTCATTTTTTAAAAAGATAAAATAATACGGATAAAGGTTGAACTTATTTGTGTCTTCTTCTCTCAGACCCATTACTCTTAAATCTTTCCCAGACACAACTATTATCATAGTTAACTGGGTATTCTCCCAGTCCACTGAGAAAAATTATGGGTATTCACAATGTAATTGTATTATTTCATTTTGTTTTTTGATGAAAATAAGTGCTATTTTCTATCTAATTCTGTAACTTGTTCTTTCACTATATTTTTTGAGGACTGTCCATGTTCATGTATATTTACATCTAATTCGTTTCTTTTAACTCTTAGGTAGTGTTCCATTATATTATATATATAGTATTTTACTATTCCATTTATCCATTCTTCAACTAATGGACATGAATTTTATGTTTTTTGCTATTAGAAATATTGTGTGTGTCTGTACACATATGAGTCCCTCTAGAGCTGCACTGTTCAAATAAGTTAACTACAAGCCACACATATGTGGCTGTTCTTGAAACGTAGCTAGTCAGAATTAAGATGGGCTGGAAGTGTTTATGAGAGGGCCAATCATTTACATTGTAGACTTTTTAATTTTTTAAATTTTTTCTGGTCTTAGAGGAAAAGTATATGCAATTTCCTTATTACCAGGAAGTATGAGGATTTTTGGTTATTCAGGTCTTATGTGAATTGTATTGCTGTCTTCTTTCCCATGTTATTGCCAATCCTTTACATTGTAGACTTTTTAATTTTTTAATTTTTTCTGGTCTTAGAGGAAAAGTATATGCAATTTCCTTATTACCAGGAAGTATGAGGATTTTAGGTCATTCAGGTCTTATGTGAATTGTATTTCTATCTTCTTTCCAGTTTTCTATTGGACTGTTTGCCCTTTTCGTACCGATTTGTAATACTTAAAAATATATATTCTGAATACTATCCAAGTTTTTACGTGTTGCAGATGCCTTCTTCGAGTCAGTCATTTCTATTTTAACTTTGTTTTTGTGACCTTAAAGTGTTTTACATGTTTCCATCTTTGATCCATTTGAGTATAATTTTTTAAATATGTTATGAGATAGGGATCTACTTTTATTTTTCTTCACAAGTGGGCCAATTTTTTGAACACCACATATTCCTTCATCTTTTTTTGACAGACTTATGATTCTGTTCTATCTTATAATCAAAAGATGGTAAATTCCTATTTATTTGAGTCTGTTTCTGGAATCTGTTTGATCTGTCTTTTTAGAGTTGTAGCAATTTGTGGCCCTTTATTGGTTGATGAGTTTGTCATGTTTGCCAGAAACTTTTGCTGAAATTCTGATTGGCATTATATTGACTTAATAAACTACTCTTTTCAATGGCTCTTTATGCCTGCCGTGTTTCAGCACCTCCCATAGGTAGTGCCAAAATTGGGAAATGATGAACATGACAAAAATTCACATCCTCAAAGTGCTCACTACTTACTGGGGAGACACACAGAGTAAACATGCCATTGCCAAAAAAAAAAAAAGAATGACAGTATATACAAGTGCAAGGAGGTTGGAAACTTAATCTTGGAGAACAGCAAGCAATTTGATAGACTATGATCTTCCTGAAAATGACTGTATATATCTTATTCATCATTGTGTATCCAGTACCAGTACAGGGCCTGGTACCTACTAGACACCCCCAAAATATTAACTAAATAAAATATCCAAGATTGGCAGCTTGGGGTCTCCAAGCCTAGAGTATAGTTTGGGGCTGGCCAAGTCAGTCATCTGTATGTTAGTGATGAGAAATGGTGGAGTTTTTACATCAGATCACAAATGGGATACTAGGAGTTTCTCCAAAACAGAGACCATATCATTTATTTTTATATATCCATTATATCTCTGTATGCAGAGAGTAGGAAAAATTGCTGAAGTTCAGTGAGTTCCTGTTGTGGGAATTGTCAACTCTAATTAATCTGAAGGCCTGGAGAGGTGACTCAGGATTCATCTTGCATTCTTCTCTCTTTGAAGCCATGGCACCATATTGAATGTGACCTGTGAGGAGTACTTGACCTTTGGATGACCTTTACTAACTGTTACCACTGTCACAGCAGTCTGCCCCACTATAAGCACTCCATGACTGCTGGTCCATTGCAGCTCAATTTTTATGGTCATTCATTCAGCAGACATTTGCTAATCTGTTTCTCCCTCTTACATTGAGGATACGGAATTTAATTAGACATGAAGCCTGTCCTCCAAGAGCCTACAGTTGGTCAAGGAACATAAGACATATACCCAGATAATTGTAACACAGAATCAAGAGGTTGGAACTATCACTTGAGCTGGTTGAGGTGGAGGTGATATTTTGAGCATCAAAGATGCATTCTATTTGACAAATGCAAAAGGGAAAGAGCATTCCAACCAGAGGTGATGGCATGAAGAAAGGCTTGGAGATGGGGGGAGGGGGGAATTGGGGGTTGAGGGAGCGGGGAAAGAGGCAAGAAGACCAAATATTATGGCCAAGAATTTTTCAGGGGTCATGGACTCATTCTCAGGGGCCAGATGGGTAATGAACATGGGTAAAAAAGGGCAGGGTATAAATATTTGGAGAGAGATCCTACTAAAGGCATTCAGACAACTTTAAAACACCTCTAGCCAAGGAATTGTTGAAGCTAGGTGATGGATGGGTAAGAGTCCATTATACTAACGTGTGGTTTTTGCATATATTTAAAATGTTTCATAAAAAGTTTGGCAAAAGACAAAGTACAAATATCCATAATGAACTTTAATATAAAATAAAACAGTGAGAGGTAAAACACATCCTCTGATGGAAGGAATAGGAGCAGATGAAGCAGAAAATGTAGAGCTCTACATTGTAGATGCTTTGAGGGGCCAAGCTGCATTAATATTTATCAAGTACCTACCATGTAAAAAGGGATTCGAATACATCATACCATTGAAGATTCCTAATAGGGGAGTAACAATGAAAAACAAGTTTAAGAAGATTGATTTTAAAAGGAAGACAAAAACCGATAGACCTGTATATATAGTTGAACATTTGTTGGATCTTTGCTATGTGCTAGGCTCTAAGGGTATAAAGGTGAATGACTTAAGGCATAATTCATGCCCTTGGGAGCTCACCTACATATAAACTAAACATTACCATGCTAACATATTTTGTACTTGCCGCTCTGTTGCCCTGTGGTTGCATTCCAGTCGTTTCACATTTATTGGAATCTCACCCCCTGGTCCAGATCTGTTCCCTGCCCACTGCCCCCACAAGCCCATCATGGGCACCAGAAACAGTCTGACTGACTGCTGCCAAAATTACCAGAGAACCAGCCATGGCTAGTTTGTTTTTCTTTTGTTTTCTTCTTCAGGAGTAACATGAGGGTTCTTTCTCTTCTGGAACTGACGAGACCAAAACATAGGTAGTGCCAAAAGTGGTGACAGAAGAAATCCTGGGGGAAAGTATTTTTGCCTTGTACTTGGGACAACTGCTGGGCCCACCATGGCTCCTGTAAAGATTAGCCACGTGGTATCATTTTCCTCTCAGGTACGTTAATTGGCAGGCATGATTTTTTTCTTGGTGACTGAGAGGAGTGACAAAAATAGGAGACTTGGCTGCACTTGCAGGAAACTCCCAGTTTAATAGAAGAGACATATCACTTCTTTGGGGATCCAAAGTCAAAGGAGGACACACAGCTCTTGCCCTCAGGTTATTCCCAGAGCAATGCAGGATGCATAAAAGTAGTATTCCCAGGAATTCAAGGTAAAGAAGAAGAAAACCTCAGGATTCCATCCTTAGTTTAAAGGGAACTATCAAAACCATAGACCCAAAGTCTGTACCAGGGTCCCTAGAAGGGCTATTTAGTTACTCTGCCATTGAGGGCAGACCACGCTCAAGGTCATCCCTGATGTGTGAGAATACCACCTCTACCATCAAAGGTGATCTCAGGGACGCCTGGGTGGCTCAGTCGGTTAAGCATCTGCCATCGGCTCAGGTCACAATCCCAGGGTCCTGGGATCGAGTCCCGTATCAGGCTCCCTACTCACCAGGGAGCCTGCTACTCCCCCTGCTTGTGCGTGCACACTCTCTCTTTTCTGTTTCGCTCTCTCTCTCTTCCCTCTCACAAATAAATAAATAAATAAATAAATAAATAAATAAATAAATAAAATCTTAAAAAAAAAAGTGACTCAGCCTCCTCCCTAAAAGTTCACTTTTCGGGAAATCCCGATTATCCCAATTAGGTCTAGATGCCGGGCCCTGGGCCCAGGATTGATACGGTGTGGTGATTCTTAGGAACTTCCTCTCCTGTCATTTCTATCCATTTATCCTTTCTTCCCATTCCTCCCCTTCTGTTACCCTAGTCTTTCTCAGAGAGGACCTTGGCATTTTGGGTAGGATAAGTCTGCATTTATAGCAGGGTCATTTGCCTGATGGGATATTTAGCATCCATGGACTCCAGACCCTAATGACAGTGATGCTTCCTGGTCATTATGACAGTCAGAGACATCCCCACTCATTTCTTTAGGAACTACTATATCAACTCCTAAGTGAAATAAAAATTACACCTATCCTTCTTACCAACATAGTCAGCCTAAATGGTTTTCTTCATATACTGAGCCCTATAGAGATCATTACTTATCACCTAATACTGAGGTTTTCAAACTGTGCTCTGTGGGTACCCACTTCTGGAAATTGAAGGCAGGGGGTCATATGTCTCTAGGCCCCCAATTTGTTTTTTAACCAGAGCTCTGTTTTTATTTGTTGAAAATAAACACACACATACACACACACACACACACACACACTACTATAAGATTTCAGTTAAGAGGATGGATTTTATTGCTAAAACAAAATTGAAAACCAGGAACATAGTCTCCCTCCCTTTTAGTTATAGATGAAGAAATTTAGATCCAGAGAAAGTAGTTTGCTCAGGGCCTTTCCACAAAAAAAAATATCTAACTTTGGATTTGAACTGAATGTCTCTCTTGGTACCGCTATTGTTGCCTTTGAACAAATCACTTTATTTCTAACCATCAGTTGTAAACTTAGAAAAAAATCCTTGCCTTTCTTTTCTCATAGGGTTACTTTGAAGATAAATAGATGTCTGTGAAAACACCTTATAAATGAAAGGAAATAGTCTAGTGTGGCGGTTAAGAGCTTGGAATTCAGAGACCTAGGTGTTCTGACTTTGGTCGGTTATTTAGCTTTTGTAGCCTTGAATCTAGGCTTCAGTTTATTGATCAGTTAACAAACTAAGAAGCAATAATGTTAGGTAAACTAAAGAGTAAACTAAAGTGTTAAGAGGATGAAATGAGGTAGTTTGGTAAATGAAGGAGAGGTAAACGGTCTGTAGATCCCCTGGCACATGATAACTCCCATCTAGTGCTCATTCTATCATGTTAAAATGCCTGGAAAGGTTTGGGAATGTAGGGAGCCCTCCTTCATGGGCATCCTCTTTAGCTTTCGACTCAGTGAGGATCCTGATGTTCACCTTCTCTCTCTGACTTAGGATCCTAAGTATCCTGTGGAGAACTTGCTGAACCCACACAGTCAGAGGGGACCTTGGCTCGGCTGCCCTCAGGACAAGAGTGGGCAACTGAAAGTAGAACTCCAGCTGGAGAGGGCAGTGCCCATTGGCTACATTGACGTGGGTGAGTGAGTTCTCAGAGCCCTGGGAACCTCTGCGGGAGACACAGGAATAACATTGGCTTCCAAATGCTCCACCAAAGTGTCTCAATTTGGTCTAGCTGAGCACCTTTCATGGAATAAACCCTTCCTGGTGTGAAGGTGAGGTGTGGCCCTTGCCCTTGGGAGAGGTGTACGGTGTTGGCAGACTGAGGGTTCTGTTCACATAAAATGAAATGGGGATAGCATTCCCCGAATTAGGCAACATACCTGCCCTGCTTTGATCTGAGCGGTCTGGGTGAAGCCTTAGGACACTGATATAATTATGAATGCCACAAATAGAACCTGTATACACCTCTAAATATCATTGTCAAGAGCATGCTAGGGGCTGAGCTCTGCACACTAATGTGGGAAGACTCCATAGGAATTTCTGGGTTGAGAAGGTTGGCCTTAGAATTCTCTGGAGTAGAGAACCGACAAAGACCATTGGTCTCAGCTCTGTCAGGATGGAGAGATGTCAGGCTTCTTACCAGGGGTTAACAGAGACAGATTAGCACTGCCTGCCACAGCCAGAGGCCAGAGAAGAGGCAAGTCTACTGAGTCAGGGAAGGTTTCTGGCTGGGAGGACCACCAGGAACCTTCATCTTGTCATTCTGTGGACTAAGGTCTCATCCACTTCAGTTGCTGGCTCAGTGTGTTCCTTGACCTTTCCAGGCCTCCAACTAGCTCTAGAAGGGAAGATTGTCCTTTTCCCACCCAATTCCTTGTGCACAGTCAGGGCAGCATCTTCCCATCACCCTTAAATTCTTCTCTCAACCTTTTGTCCCCAGGTAACTGTGGCTCTGCTTTCCTGCAAATTGATGTGGGCCGTTCTTCCTGGTCCTTGGACAGACCTTTTGTCACCCTGCTCCCTGCAACCATGCTAATGTCCCTAGCTGACTCAAAGCAAGGGAAAAATCGCTCAGGCGTCCGCATGTTTAAAGATGGTAAGGAGGGACGCTTGGGTGGCTCAGTCGGTTAAGCGTCTGCCTTCAGCTCAGGTAATAATCCCAAGGTCCTGGGATCAAGCCCCGGGTCAGCCTCCACATTCAGTCTGCTTCTCCCTCTCCCTCTGCTCCCCCTGCTCATGCTCACTCGCTCTCTCTCTCAAATAAATTAATAAAATCTTTAAAAATGAAGATGGTAAGGGAGGCAAAAGCAGAAATAGGAGAGACACTGAGCAGAGAGATTATGAGAAAGAGATACAGTGATGCAAAGCTAAATAACCCAGGATAGAGGGCCATGGAGCTGGGCTGGTAGGTGGGCTTGTGGGAGGGGCCTATGCAGGGGCTCGGTTACATCTGTGGGACATGGGGTAGGCAGTGAGTGAACAGCTGTGTGGTATGTTTGTGTATGAGTTCTCTGTGGTAGGAATAGGTGATAGCCTGGAATATTTACGAGCTATGATTTATATTGACACATGACGTGATTTGGTGGAGGCTGATGTAGAACTCTTCTTTGTGAGTAGTGTTTTTATTTGTATAAATGGACTTTAGTGTGAGTACAGTAGTCCCCCCTCCCCTGCACCTCATCCATAGTTTCGCTTTCCACGGTTTCGGTTACCTACCATCAACCATAGCCCAGAAGCAGATGATGCTCCTTCTGACGTAGTGTCAGAAGGTCAGGTAGTAGCCTAACTGTCACAGTGCCTTCCTGCATCAGTCACCTCATGTCTTCTCACCACG
Source organism: Zalophus californianus (assembly GCF_009762305.2). Lineage (NCBI taxonomy): Eukaryota > Metazoa > Chordata > Mammalia > Carnivora > Otariidae > Zalophus > Zalophus californianus. The sequence goes on from NC_045605.1 coordinate 59,604,489, forward strand.
TAGGCATTTTATCATCTCACATCATCGCAAGAAAAAGGGTAAGTAGAGTACAGTAAGATATTTTGAGAGAGAGAGACCACATTCACATAACTTTTATTAAAGTACATTGTTATAATTGCTCTATTTTATTTTTTTTAAAGCTTTTATTTATTTATTTGAGAGAGAGAGAATGAGAGATTGAGAGCACGAGAGGGAAGAGGGTCAGAGGGTCAGAGGGAGAAGCAGACTCCCTGCTGAGCAGGGAGCCCGATGTGGGACTCGATCCCGGGACTCCAGGATCATGACCTGAGCTGAAGGCAGTCGCTTAACCAACTGAGCCACCCAGGCGCCCTAATTGCTCTATTTTATTATTAGTCATTGTTGTTAATCTCTTCCTGTGTCTAATTTATAAATTCAACTTTATCATAGGTATGTATGTATAGGAAAAAAACAGTATATAAGGGTTTGGTACTCTGTGGTTTCAGGCATCCACTGGAGGTCTTGCAACATGTGCCCCGCAGATAAGGATGGACCGGTGTATAAGTGCTAGTATAGAATAATGTTTATGTAAGTGATGGAAGCTATAGAATGGATATAATGAGGCAGTACCCAGTGTTCCTGAGTTCCAGTCTATGCAGATCTCTGTGTTCACGAGGCACTGCAGAAGAAACATGAGGCCTGATTCTTGGTCTCAGGGATGTACAGTCCTAGTAAGGATTTGTCCCTGTTGACACAGAGGTGTTTGTAATGTGAAGGAAGAGTGATATGGGAGGGTCACAGGAGGTGCAGGAGATGAGCTACTACCAGATAGTGCTGGGAATTAAAGGTGAGAAGGGTTTGCAGCACTGATATGTCATACTGGGAGTGACTTTGAAGGCCATGGAGTGCTGCGGGGGAGGCTGGGGTCTCATGGTCCGGGAGGGGTAGATGCAGCTCAGCTAACCCACCGGGCAAGGTGTCAGCTCAGACCCCAATACTGCAGGTACCTCCTGTCAAAATGCGACATTGAGAAGGTCCCTGGAGAAGTGTAGAATGAGGCTGTGCTCATGCTGGGTACCGAGTGGAACCCTGACAGAGGAGCGAATGTGGGAAGGCGAGGCACTGGGTCTGAGCGCACCTTGCCTGGCCTGCTTGGGACTGCCAGACACCGAGCACCGAGGCCTAAGGGCCAGTTACTGATGACCTCCATTCTTCCTTTTGTTGTTTACCCTATACAGTCTTGTCTTTTCTTTCCTCTCCTCAGTATTGACCTTCTCTTCCTTTCTCCTCTCCGTTTATGCATTTCCTTTCCCTTTCATTTTCTTTCTTTTTCCCTTGAGATGATTTCCTGGCGCCAGCCTCAGGTGAGTCATGGGATCGACTTCGCCTGACCTGCTCCCAACCCTTCACACGTCAGCAGTCTTTTGGCCTGGCCTTCCTCCGGGTGTGTTCCTCCCTGGACTCCTTAGATGACCCTGTGGGGGCTCCCTTGGCCCCCGAGAGCTCGAGGCTGAGCCAGGTATGTACAATCGTGGAACAAGGACTTCATATTTTTCCCACTTTTTTTTTTCAGTTTCTGGTTAGAAAGCTGGTGCTTGATTGAGGGATAGACACACACACGCTCAAATAAAAACATAAATGGGCTTGCTACGCTTTCTTACAAGTAAGAGGGAACGCCTCTCCTCCCCTCTCACCCGTGGGAGAGTCAAGGGAACGAGCCTTCAGGACAGTGTACCCAAAGCTATTGGACCATTTGTTCTTGAGCATGAATGAAGTCTCTTTTGGATTCAAACTTAATTTCATACTTTAGATGTAGGTTCCTCTGGGCTATAGCTTTCATCAGACTTTTCCTTCTGGCACCTGCCAGACTCAGGGCTCACTTATTGTCTCTCTGTCATTGCTGTCGCCTGACCCACCTGCCAGGAGAGCCAGTTAGAATCTTAGATATGTGCTCTGCGATTTCATCTGTTTTCCTGCTTTGTCTCCCTGTACAGCACATTCATACTGCTAAGAGAAGGTAGATAGGTATCTGGTCAGTTTACCTCCCCTCTTCTCAGCCAGTTTTCTAGTTATTTTTTCCTCCTAAGCCTATTTGGACTCTTCCTGCTTTCTCGTCCCTGGTGTCTTCATTTAACTTTCCAGTACCCTCCATCATAATTCCCTCCAAACAAGTACAAAGACAGAATCACACAAAGCTAGAGTCATAGAATTCTAGAAGTGAAAAAATACTTGGGAGTTCATCAAGCCCCATTCTGCACCTCTTCTACATCTCAGCTAGGGAAACTTCCATAGTCAAATTCACACAGTGAATCAGAGCAGAGGAGGGACTAGAAATCCAAGTCTCCTGTCATTGTACCACAGCGCTTCCTATGCACACGATGCGTCTTTAGAAGCTCCAAACATCTGACCTAACCAGAAGTTCAGCCCCAGGAGTGAATGTCACGGGTGTCATTCCTGTCATGGTTAGTGAGAACAACAAGAGACTGGGCATTGGGAAGAGAAAAGGGAGGAGGAGGAGGAGATGCTTCTGTCACGCAGCCTCGGGAGAAACCCAGAGAACTGAGACAAAGTAAAGCCTGGTCTGAGATTTCCTCCTTTGCAGGAAAAGCTCAAAACCAGTGGAAGCAGTTTGGGTGCTCTGCCGGATTCCGGCTCTGCAGCAGCCTGGGGCTCAGTGAGTGGCGCTACAGCCCTGGGGCCCCGGGCCCAGCTCCAATAAAATGCAAGCTCTGCGAGATTAGGGACCTGTTTGTCTTGTTCCACACTGATTCCTGGCAGCTAGCACAGAGCGTAGAACAAAGTAGGCTTTTAGATAACTCACCGTTCAGGGGCAAGTTGTAGATAGGAACACCATAAAATTTACCATCCAAACTCAGAGACACTTGGAGCGCAAAAAAAGAGGGCTGTGAATTTTATCAAGACAACAGTATTGTCCCAGGCAAACCAGGAGATGTGGTCTCCCTAATTATGGGCTAAATAAGGGCTTCTTAGAGCCTTTTCCATGTTAGTCATCTCAATTACTCTGTAACTTTAAGACCCTGGTGGGATGGAGGAGGGAGTCCGCAGCTCCAGAGCCATAATGTCAGAAGGGCGTTGAACATCAGCAGCAGAGTGAAACATATTGCACACACCTCAGGGAAACCACAGGGAAAGAGATCCTGAAACGTTTCTACAAGAGAGTGTTGGTATATGGAAACAGATTACTAGCACTCAGTTTTGTAATTTAAGATGTCTAAAATTCCATAGGCTTTTTTCCTCCTGTGTTGTAATAATGGTATATTATAGTGATAGCAGAACATAAGGGCTTTTAGGCCTGTGAAATAGGGTATTTCGTGGCACTGGTTTTCCAGTCAGGAAACAGAAGCACAGAGAAATTTAGTGAGATGCCCCAGGTCACATGGCTAAGGAGGTCTTGGAGTGGATTTGAACTCAGGCTGCCTGACTCCACTTAACCTGTGCTCGGGAGCTCAATTCCTAATCTCACTTAGATTTAAAGTTAAATAAACCATCTCTCCACACCCATCCAGTTGTCCTTTCTAGTAGCATTCGACTTAAAATTTATGAGACAAGGTAAAGAAAAAATAAACACCCTGGAAAATTAAAATATTTCAAAATTACTGCTAGGTCCAAGATGAGACTGTGATGGCATTTATAAAATATTAAACAGTGAATGTGATTACTTAAATAAGTAAAACAAGCTGTGAATATGAATAAAAATACTACTCATACTTGCAGAATGAGGTCAAGGTCATGCTTTACAAGAAAGATGTTTACTTTTAAAAGAATCTGTGATAGGGATGCCTGGGTGGCTCAGTCAGTTAAGCGTTGGACTCCTGATTTCAGCTCAGGTCTTGATCTCAAGGTCATGAGCTCAAGCCCCACATTGGGCTCCACGCTAGGCATGGAGCCTACTTAAAAAATTAAAAAAGAATCCGATAGAAGAATCAGAGCTGCAGATTAAAGACGAAATTTTTTAGTTCTTTTAAATTCAAGGGAAAAAGTAAATTTGGAAAAATAAAAAAGGAAATAGGTACAGATGAATTGACACAGATAAATTGAATTTTGACAAGATAGAAACTGTGGCACATACCACATAAATAAAAGCTATTTAGAAATGATCTATTGTGTGATTATCACATGTAGACATTTCTGGAGTTAGAAGTAGAGAGGTTTATAAAATTCCTGTAATAGTTATGTATAGTGGCTAGGCTAATACTTATGGTATCTATATACACATATGTACATACACATCTCTTTCTATCAGTGGCTAAAATTGGTAGGTTTGTAGTTGCAGGTGAACAAAATAGTTCACAGAAGAAATCATGCTGGAAATTAGACAATATTATTAAATAATATTACGAAGAGAAAAATGATGAGAATGTCCCCAAATAGTTCAAAATAGAACTATTTTTAAATATAGAGAAACATATGAGTATACTTAGTTTCTCTCACATAGGTGTATAAAGAGAGATAAGTGATTTGAGTTTTGTACCTACACGAATCAATTTTATATATGCACAGATTGAAACCACACACACACACACACACACACACACACACACACACACACGCTTTCAAAAGTTTGCTTGTGATTATCAGTCCCGTGGCCCCATTTTTTCCCAACAGCATATATTCTTTGATCTTTCCGGATCATGACAAAACCCTTAGCATTGGGAAACTATACAAAATTACTGAGTCTCTGAATCTTGTATCTTACAGCTGGGAGAGAGTGTGCACACAAGCAAAGGTACCACATAAAGTTATAGCAAATATCCGTACTCTTACTAAGCTGAAGCCCTCAGGTTTGGGACTATTCCTGGTACTAGGTGGCAGTGCCCCCTGGTGGTGGATATCTGTAGTTCATATTTCTCCATTTTCTTCTCAGGGCTCTGATGCTCAGGAGTCTGGTCCCAGCCCCTGGCTGGCTAATCCTTCCATTCGGAGGACATTCTTCCCAGATCCCCAAACGTATGTAGCTACCAGAATGGAGGTCTCTTGTCCACTTTTCGGTTCTTTCTCCTGAAAAAAGAAAGGCTACCAAGTCACTCACAGGCACTCACTGCCTGGTTTCTCCCACTTAATCACATCCTCTCGACCTAACCCTATCTGTAGATCAAACTTTCTTGGTTAGATGCCACTGAACAGAGCGAGCAGAATGGAGTCTCTGTTCTGAATGAAACCGAGTGCTGTCTGTCTCCCTGCAGGAGCACCAAGGAAGTTTCAGAGCTTAAGAATATCCTAAAACAGCTCCAGCCAGGGGCTTTGGGCCGTTCAGCCCACATGGTGCTTTCGGCTGCCCGGAGGGTGCCCCCCGTGAACGTGGCAAGCACGAAAACCAGCCATGAGGAACAAGGTCCTAGTCAGCCAGCCGGCACAGGTGAGTCCCCATCACCTACCTTTGGCTCTTCGCTCTCCCTAGCACCATGCTTTCTCCCTGAATCCACCGCTGCTATACAAGAATGCCTCGCTAATGGGACTTCATGTGGGAGAAAAGACAATTGTCAGTGTCTTGTTACCAGAAGAGAAATCCAGTATTGTATAGTAGTAATTGAAAGAACACTGGCCTAGAAATCAGGAATCCTTATCTCTTTGGGCCTCAATTCCCTCATCTTCAAAGTGAAGGAATTAAACCACAGAGCATATAGGCCTCTTGCAGTATTAATGTTTTGTGATCACTTCAGTAGGACAGTTAAGTCAGGGTGGTGGTGTATGGAGCTTATTGGAGAAATAAAGTAATGGAATAGCATGGTTTTATCACAGAGAAGAAAGGATTAAACATGTCGGAGCTCCTACTTTGCACCAGACATGACTAAGGCACTTTTACTAACTTAACTGTTGAATGCTCATAACAAACTTATGAAGTAGATCCTGTTACTGTTATGCTCATTTTACAAAAGAATCTTTTTTTTTTAAAGATTTTATTTATTTTATTTGCGAGAGAGAATGAGAAAGAGAGAGCCCATGAGGGGGGAGGGTCGGAGGGAGAAGCAGACTCCCCCCTGAGCAGGGAGCCCGATGTGGGACTCCATCCCGGGACTCCAGGATCATGACCTGAGCCGAAGGCAGTCGCTTAACCAACTGAGCCACCCAGGCGCCCACAAAAGAATCTGAGGTTCAGAAAAGTTAAATATTCTGAGTCACCCAGCTAATAAATGCGTGTGCCACTAATAAGTGCCACTAAATCCAGGATTTGAACCCCGGGGTTCTTGGTTTTAACTGTTCTAGACAGCAAGAGAGAGAACACATAGAGTTCTCATTGAAAACCTTTGGTTTCACTCATTGCTTCATTGGGAAAATTTTTAAAATTTTAAAAAGAAACAGTTTATCTGTCATTTTAAAGAACTGAGCAAATTACTGATAACATAATAAGTATGTTATCTCATTGCAGAAATAGGGTACATTGGTCATCTATGTTTGCATAAACAAATTTCCCCAAAACTTGGTAGCTTACAACAATATTTATGATTTCACAGTTTCTCATAGTTAGGAATCTGGGCCTGGCTTAACAACATCCTTAAGGCTCCAGATCTGACACAAAGCTACAGTCATTGCAAATGGAATGGAAATGATCTGCTCCCCAGCTTACTCCCATGGTTGTTGGTAGGAATCAGTTCCTTATGGGTGTTGGATTGAGGCTTCCCTCACTTTCTTCACCCTGAGAGCCTCTCCCTGGAGCATGTCATAATGTGGAAGCTTGCTTCATCAGAGTGAGCAAGCGAGCGAGCAAGAGAGAGAGTGCTAGCAAGAAGGAAGTCCGTCTGGGGCGCCTGGCTGGCTCAGTCAGAAGAGCATGAAACTCTTAATCTCGGGGTTTTGAGTTCGAGCCCCATTCTAGGCATAGAGATTACTAAAAAATAAATAAGCTTAAAAAAAAAAGTAAAAAGAAAGAAGTCAGTCTCTTATAACCTAATCACAGGAGTGGCACCCCATCACTTTTGCCGTATTCTGTTCATTCAATGCAAGTCATTAGATTCTGCCTAAATTCAGCGGGAGGCACGAATACCAGGAGGCAGGAATCAATAGGAGTCATTTCAGAAGCTGTCTACCACATAAGGAAGGATGTAGTTTATAATTTTAAGAGACAGAAAATGGGAAGGAACTAACCTTTTGGGGACACCCAGTCAGCTGGGCACTGGAACTGAAAAGCACCTTCAAAAATATTAAGTACTCTATAAAGTGTTTTGGAAGCTCTGAAAAGCTAGACAAATGGTTGTTGCTGGGTTTTGTTGCCACTCATTTGATAGATATTTATTGAACATCTCTGTGTGCAAGGCTCCATGCTAGGTGTCAGGGATACCACAGTAAATAAAATAGCAGTGCTCCTACCCTAACAGAGAGACTTCTCCATGTCATACAAGTAAGTCTAAAACTTCAGACTGTGATAAGTACTTCAGAAGCAAAGCATAGGGGTCCCTGGGTGGCTCAGTCAGTTAAGCGTCTGCCTTCGGCTCAGGTCATGATCCCAGGGTCCTGGGATCGAGCCCCTCGTTGGGCTCCTTGCTCAGCAAGGAGCCTGCTTCTCCCTCTCCCTCTGCCCCTTTCCCCCTACTCATGCTCTCTCCTTCTCTCAAATAAATAAAGTCTTAAAAGAAAAAAAAAAGAAGAACAGCATATGTGAAGGCCTTTTTGTTAATGCGCTAGATGTAATGAGTGTTTCTAACACAGAGCTCAGACCAGAGGAGCAGAACTCAGAGAATGATGTGAGCAGGACGAAGAGACGGAAAGTGCAAGCTCGCAGGTGAGTAGGTCAGCCTGAAAGATCCAGATCACCTCCCCAAACCTTATTGCCCTTCTGTGCACCTGTCCTTCCCCAACCTGTGTCTTAGTCGAGTCAGAGAGTGCCCTCGGGTCTGCATCTTGATCTCAGGGTGCAGGGTAAGTAGAGAAAAGATGTCCTTGTCCACATGTTGCCAGTTAGACACAGAGGGAGCTCTGTAGTGAATTAGAACCTGGAGATGAGTACGCTGTAGCTCATGGACTTCATTAAAACTTTTTCTGTTTCAAAGAACACTGTCAAGACAATAAAAAGAACCCACAGATTTTGTGAGAAAATATTTGCATATCATATTCAATGAGGGACTTGTTTCTAGAATACATAGAGAATGCTTACAACTCAACAATAAAAAGATAACCTAATTCTTAATGGACAAAAAGACTGAATAGACTTTTCTCCAGAGAAGATATACAAATGGCCAATAAGCACTGAAAAGAATGCCTAATAGTGGTCAGTGATCACATCCAGTAGGATAGCTGTAATCAAAAAGACAGTAGCAGGGCACCTGGCTGGCTCAGTTGGGAGAGCATGCAACTCTTGATCTCAGGGTCTTGAGTTCGAGCCCCACGTGGGGTATAGAGCTTACTTTAAAAATAAATTTTTCAAAAAAGACAATAACAAATGTTGGCAAAGATGTGGAGAAATTGGAACTCTCATACACTGCTGGTGAAAATGTAAAATAATGCAGTCACCCTAATAAACAGTCTGGCAGTTCTTCAGAAAGCTAAACATAGAGTTACCATATGACCCGACAATTCCACTTCTAAGAATAGACCCCAAAGAACTGATAACAGGGGCGCCTGGGTGGCTCAGTCAGTTCAGCGTCTGCCTTTGGCTCAAGTCATGATCTCAGGATCTGGGATCGAGCCCCACATGGGGCTCCCTGCTCAGCAGGGAGCCTGCTTCTCCCTCTCCCTCTGCCTCTCCCCCACACATTTGTGCTTCTCTCTCTCTCTCTCTCTCTCTCTCTCTGTCTCAAATAAATAAAATCTTTAAAAACAAAAAAGAACTGATAACTGACAGCCAAAAAGTGGAAACAGCCCAAATGTCCATCAACTGATGATCAGATAAACAAGATGTGGTATATTCAGACCATAGAATATTGTTCAACCATGAGAAAAGATTGAAGTACTGATGTAAGCTGCAATATTGTTGAACCTTGAAACATGCTGAGTGACAGAAGTTAGTCAGAAAAGACCACACAGTATATGATTGCACGTATATGAAATGTCCAGAATAGACCAATCCACAGAGACAGAAAGTAGATCAGTGGTTGTCAGGGTCTGAGGCAGAGAGGAGGTGGGGGTAGTGACTACTAATGGATTTAGGGTTTCCTTTTGGGGTGATAAAAATGTTCTGGAATTAGATAGTCCTGGTGGTTACCCAACCTTGTGAATATCCTAAAACTGTTGAATAGTATACTTTAATAGGATGAATTTTACCGGATGTGCGTTGTATCTCAATAAAAGAATAATTTAAAAAACCTGAAAGCAATAACAGAACTTCTGTTCTCAGATGTTCAAGGTTAAATGACTTCCCTCAGGTCGGATACATAAGTGGGAAAACCAGGACTCCAACCACGGCTTCTGGCTCCACATCGATGAGTCCACACTCTTCTTTCTTAACTCGAGGCTCCTTCAGCTCTTGTAGCCTCTTACTAATAGCTGGTCTTTAACTATTCTTTCTCACAGGCCTTTATCCAGCTCGAACTTGCAGCCCAACCAGAGGGGGATGGGAAAGGCAGGGCAAAGAGAACACCACCGACCCCAGGCCCAAAGCAGTGGGGTCCAGGACAGTGCACTGTGCCCCATTTGTGCAGGTGAGCTGCTGGGGCCCAGGGGTTATTGTGGGACTACTAGGCGTCGCTTGTGGGAGGACTAGGAGACCTGGGAACGCTGCCAGGGAATATTCGAGCTTGGACTCCCAGTCTTCTCCGCAGTTACATACAAGTCTGTTTGGAGCACAGGCTTACGTTGTGTTGGCCAAGCTGAGGAAAGGACATGAGCCCTATCCCCAGGGGAAATACAAAACAAATCAATAGGAAATACTATCAGAGAGGGCCTAGCATTTCCTTCCCAACTGTTTCCTCCATGTCCCAATTCTCTAAATCCCTATTCAAATGATACTTATTTGCCAGGTCTTCTCTGATCTTCTCAGCTCATCTTTCCGAGCCGAGCCCCTGCAGTACCCTCAGATTCCCTTGCACTTGGCACTTCTCACTTCTGCTTTGTATCACAGTTGCCTGTGGCCATAGCTTATCTTTACCCCTGAACTCTACAGTCCAGAAGGATGGGCCTCAGTTTCCGCCCCTCGGCTCCTGACACAGTGTAAGTCCTAGAGTAAACTCTTGATAAATGTTTGGCGGATTCACGACCGGACAGTGTCAGCTGTAGAATATACAGCCAGAGTAAATTTCCCGCAAAAACAGCCGCACTGGGGTGGCATCGTGCCTAGGAGCGGGCCCAACTTTGCTAACCTCCTTCTCTCCCCCTTAGGCTCCTTCAGCGCTGAGGTTCTTCCGCGGCACGCTGCCACCTGCGGAGAGATCTCCCCACCTCAGCAAGCCTCTCCCTCCTCATCACCATCTTCATCACAGTCCGTACTGTGGGTGTCCTCCCCAGAAAGCTCACCACCCACATCCTGGGTCCAGTGCCCTCTCTGCCAGTTGTACTTCTCAGCAGGAGAAGTAGAAGAACATGCCAGCATTTGTGGGGAGGTCCCTCAGACGTGAGCCATGAGGTGCCATGGTTTTGGCCTCCCTGCCCTCTGTGACTAAAACTGGGGAGTGGGTCTTGTGACAGCTAAGAGTTGATAAGGCCCAGCTGCCTTCCTCCTTTCTTTCCACTCATTCCCTTAGGACTCTGCCTGAGGGCACCTCTGGGCCCAGCCTGCTCTCCACTCCCGGTTGTCAAGGCTTCTGTCACCATGGCACCCTACTCTCCCAAGACAGCTCCATCCTTTTCCCCTTTGGAACTTCTGGGGTAGAACTGGTGATCTCTCTAGGGCTTTGGGACATAATCCAGAACGTCTTCCTCTCAGTGAGTGATGCGCATCCTCATGCCCATTTTCCTGAAAGGAAAACTGAGACCGAGTGAAACAAAAGCACTGCCTGGCAGATAAGATCTTGTGATATACTGGGAAGTTGAGAGTGATTTTTGAGCACGAGACTAACCTCCAACATCCCATGACCTTAACTCCCAGTATCCTTCGTGGGTTCCCTCCCTAGGTGCGATCAGGTAATGGTGTTACTGTGTGACTTGAAGCGAGTTCTTCATCCTGGACCCAGAATTAACCCTCAGTAACAGAAAACCCCGTCCTCCTGCTTGCAGAGCTATTCTAGGGATCAGATGGGTTGATGACTAAGGAATGGGTCTAGGCTCAGCTATGGAACCTTGGGCAAATCCCAGTCCCCATCTGTACAATGAGACAGTTGGACCAGAGGGTCTCTAAGGTCGCCTCCACCTGTGATATTCTCAATTCTATTCCCACCTTTCTTGAGCAACTATGTCCTCTCCCCTTTCCCAGAAGTTTCCACTGTGTGGTACTCACCAGTTCCTCTGGTCTCCAGGGTACAGGGCAGAGGGGGAGCAGCTGGTCCTGGCAAAGGGAGGGCCCAGGGCGGGGTTTTGAACTCAAGGGTAGGAAAGAGGAAGCTGGGCACAGTCAGGGGAGCAGACAGAGCAGGAGTTAAGTCCTTTGGTCCCTACCAGCATAGGCGGGTACAGCCATGGACCTCCTCACGGTAAGAGGCCTGCTCTCCTACTTTCCCTCATCCTGCTCCCATTTCTGGCCATAATTAAAACAACAGATTGAGCCACAGGGGCAGAGAGGACATCCCAGCCGCCGTGCAGGTGATGGATATTGCCATGTTGGTGGAGGAGAGCCCCTGGAGCCCCAAGCCTGGGCCCAGAGAGAAGAGCAGTGAGGGGGGCTAGGCCCGGTACAAGAGAGGGACGAGGCAGCACAGAGAGGAATGCTACCCAAAGTAGGAGAGGACAAAGCCAGGAAAGGTTGGTGGGGAGGAGCATTAGGATCTGCTAGGAGTCCTGGACAGAGCTGAGGGGCTGGGGGAAAGCCCAGGTCAAAGACCCTCTGCGTGGACCTGTCCTTCGGAGGCTCTGGGACTCTCAGAGGGATGAGCAGCTGGGAGATGAAATCAACAAAATGGGAGCTGGGTCCTGGGCAGATCCTGTGTTAGACTCCCCGTGCAGCCCCATCCACCTGCTTTAACCTCCCCTTTCTCAGGGTACCCACACTGGCCCACTGTGTGTGGGTTCCTGTTGAGGGTGGCAGCTGTGCTGAGGAAGGGGGACCCTGGCGGGACCCAGGCCTGGCCCTTCCTCACCTAGGAATCTACACAATAAAATGGTGACGAAGGTAACGTTTGTAATCTTCAGTGCTGCTGGCTTTTAAGATGTAGGAGGTGGCCGTAAACTAAGGAATGCAGGGAACATAGCTCTAGAAGTTGGATCGGATTCTCCCTTGGAGCCACCCTGTCCTGCCGACACATTGACTTTTACCCCAATGATACTGATTTCTGAATTCTAACCTCTAGAACTGTAAGAATAAATTTGTATAGTTTTTTGTATAGCCAACTTTTTTTTAAAAGAAAAGGATGCTTTTTTTCAACAAGACCAATTTTCTAAATATCAGTATTTCAATAAAAGGGGTGTTTGTTAACAACAAATCTATACAAGAAGCTATTATTATGGTATGAAAGGGTGTTTCCAAAATGATTGATTCCTAGAAAACATGGAAATGAAATTTATCCCCTACACAGACATAATCTTTTGGGGAACATTCATATTTTCATTATATAAGACGATTACATTAGATAAACCATATATACTAGAGTAGAGGATGTATATATGATGTAGAAATTAATTTCAGAGTAATAGATAAAGGTGGTAGCATTCTTATTTTCCTTCTTAAAAGAAAAAAATGGAATCTTTTTTTTTACATTATTATATTCCACATTTTGGGTGTTTTGAATGAGTAAAGATTCCAGAAATCCAAAACTAGTAACAATAATTCCTATTTGAGTTGAGAAGTAGCATAAAGGGGAGTTAGGAACACCAGCTCCTCAGCCAGACTACCTGGGTCCCCATCTCATCCAAGTGGCTTAGCTTATCTTTACCTCAGTTTCCTCTCCTGCTGAAGGGGACATGATCGCTCCTACCTCACAGGGTTATTGTAAAGAGTGAGTTGCTGTACTTGGGAAGTGCTCAGAAAAGAAGCATATATAAGCACTACATTAACTGTACTTCAAAAACAACATTGTTAGTATGCTTTTGGGCAAAAGCAAACTAGTATGGTGTCTGGGCTGAGGGCTTAAAGGTGGAAGGGTGAGGGAGGCCCCACAGCAAAGGAAGTCCTTTGCTCTCTCCGTCCTTCATCCAGCCACAGCCCACCTGGACAGAGATCACGAACAAGAAGCTGAGGTTCCCACCTCCGCTCCTGGCCGCCATCCAGGAGGGGCGCCTGGGCCTAGTGCAGCAGCTGCTGGAGTCGGGGGTCGAGGCGTCGGGCAGCAGGCCAGGCGGGCCCCTGAGGAACGTGGAGGAGGCCGAGGACCGCTCCTGGAGGGAAGCTCTCAATCTGGCCATCCGGCTGGGCCACGAGGCCATCACTGATGTGCTGTTGGCCAATGTCAAGTTTGACTTCCGGCAGATCCACGAGGCCCTGCTGGTGGCGGTGGACACAAACCAGCCGGCCGCGGTGCAGCGCCTGCTGGCCCGGCTGGAACGGGAGAAGGGCCGCAAAGTGGACACGAGGTCTTTCTCCCTGGCCTTCTTTGACTCGTCGATCGATGGCTCGGGCTTTGCCCCCGGCGTCACTCCCCTCACCCTGGCCTGCCAGAAGGACTTGTATGAGATCGCCCAGCTGCTCATGGCCCAGGGACACACCATCGCCCGGCCCCACCCGGTCTCCTGCGCCTGCCTCGAGTGCAGCAACGCCCGCCGCTACGACCTGCTGAAGTTCTCCCTGTCCCGCATCAACACCTACCGCGGCATGGCCAGCAGGGCCCACCTCTCGCTGGCCAGTGAGGACGCCATGCTGGCTGCCTTCCAGCTCAGCCGGGAGCTCAGGCGTCTTGCGCGCAAGGAGCCTGAGTTTAAGGTCGGAGTCTCATACTTTCCCCTGCCCGTGGTCGCCCATATCTGTCCTTTCACATGGGCAGGGGTGGGCCTGGGGCAGGGGTCCTGGGGCGTGGAAAACAACAGAAAGATGATGAGGCCTTGTTCTGTTCTCAGTAACCCTCCATTTTGTTGTTGTTTTAAGATTTTATACATTTATTTGAGACAGAGCACAAGCGGTGAGGAGGGGCAGAGGGAGAGGGAGAAGCAGGCTCCCCGCTGAGCAGGGAGCCCGATGCAGGGCTGGATCCCAGAACCCTGAGGTCATGCCCTGTGTACCCCTCCATTTTCATGGGGAGTTACAGAATCCCACCCTGAAGGGGGAATCTCCTTCTAATGGCAGAGAGCCATCACTCTAGGGGCACCTAGTTTTATGGGGGCAACACAGACCCCACGCTAGGGATGCCCTGGGACTGTCTAGGGAAGGAGGGAGAACACAGAAAAGCAGCGAGACAGAGATGACATTCAGTGGAAGCCGTCCTTTCTGAATACCTCCTGTGAGGTCCCACATCAAGCATTGTGTGTTGGGGCGCCAAGCTTGTGATCCCAAGCAGCGAAGGGCAGAGTGAGGTGGACAAGCCTCTCCTAGGATGCTCAGCTTCCCTTCGTGCCTCTGTGGAGAATGCTACATGGCTTCTAAAACCCAGAAAAGAGAGGTCAGGGCGCTGCAGCTGTTTTGCTCAGGACAGACTCCTTTGAAGAAGCGGAATTAATCTTGGCTGCACAGCCAGGTGGTTTAAAGTGAAGAGGAGTCGGGAGGATATTTGCAGTAGGCGTGCAGTGTAAGCAAAGGCTGTCGGGTAGAAAAACTCGACATGGCGATGAGTGCAGGGGCCCGCATGGGACAGAGAACGTGTGAAGGGGAGGCGGGGAGGTCCGGTGGCAGGGACTTGTCAGGAGCCTTGATTACCACCAGCCCCGTTCCGTCCCTCACTCATCCACTGACATCCCCTCTGCCAGGCAGACTTGGTCCCCATGCTCAAGATCACCTTTAGGCGGGGACACAGACAAGGCTATTAAAACAGAGGCCGAAGGTAGGACGCGGTCCATGCCAGGTGAGCCGGGGAAAGAGCACGCTGCTTCACCAGAGTTGTGGAAGACTCAGAGCTCCCACTTCACAAGTAGCAGGAAAGAGGGGTCCTTCCGAAGGACTCTCCCCCCGTGCTTTCAGCAACCCCACAGAAGAGGCAGCAGAGACTCTCCAGGCCTGGCAAGGGGCTCCTTGCCCCACGTGACACCACCTGAGGGACGGTGCTGGGCTCGGGCCTCACCTCCTGGAATTCTTACCTGGATTCTCCCTGGGATTGGGGCCCTGAGTAAAACCAAGGCCAGGCTGGGTAAGTGGAGGCAAGAACTGTCCTACCCGTCTCTGCTGCTAAAACTGATAGCTTCTCAGGTAAGGTAGGCGCTCAAAAAAAACGAACGAAATGAACCCACGAGAGGCACGCAGAGCGGGATGAGAAGTGGGCCGGGAAACAGAGACTGGAAGGGGTAGGTACAAAGGTGGCAGCGGGGTTTGGGCTGTACTGACCTAGGGCTGAGGCAGACGGAGCACCAGAAAAGCAAAGCTGACACAAGAGGCACCTCAGAGCAAGGAGGCGAGCTGGGGTGGCGGAGGAGAAAGGAACAGACGACTCAGGGTGACACCACATGTGGGGAAGTGAGGGCCCGCAGCAGGACAGAGGGGGCCCAGGCCCGCTGTTGGGAAGGTGGGGCTGACTTAACGGGGCTGGGGCTGCAGGGTGGCCACACACACCGGCTCCCCTGCAGCCCGAGTACATTGCCCTGGAGGCGCTGAGCCAGGACTACGGCTTTGAACTGCTGGGCATGTGCCGGAACCAGAGCGAGGTCACTGCGGTGCTCAATGACTGGCGCGAGGACGAGACTGAACCCGAGGCTGAGGGCCTGGGCCAGGCCTTTGAGGAAGGCATCCCCAACCTGGCGAGGCTGCGACTGGCCGTCAACTACAACCAGAAGCGGGTCAGCTGGGCCCTACCCACCTCCCCCACCCCTGCCCCGATCCCTGCCTGGCCAAGGCTAGGTATGCCCCGGTGCAGCCCAAATAAGTCCTCTCCCTGCCTCCCTGGACTCTGATCCCGAGCACTCTTCCATCTAGGCCCTTGGCCCTCTGGGTCTCCTCAAATCCCTTCTTACCTTTAGTCTAAGCCCCTAACCTCTCCCCAGCCCTTGGAAGTCCCATGACCCACCAGGACCCTACCTTCAGCCCAGACATCTGGGTTTTGCTCAGCTCTGTCTCTGGCCTATGGAGTAAGTTTGGTCCAGTCTTCTGTTGTTAGACTTCAGTATCTCTCTCTATTCAGCAAGATTAGCTCTCCAAGGGCTTAGATACAAAGTGATTCCATTATTCCCCACCTCATTAGGTACTGTGCCTGTAAGCTAAAGACATGCTCCTTTTCTAGCCTCCGCACCCCTTACTCCTCCCTCTCACCCACCCTCAGAGATCCTGTCCTACCAGGAGCTAAACCAAAAACCTTCCTTCATAACAGCTTCCCTGGCCCTGCCCTCCAAGACACCAAACCCTATTTTCCCTGCTCCTCTCCTCCTCAGGACTGGTGCCCCACATCTCTAACAAGACAGGAACCCCTGAGGGTTCTGGGCCTTGGGTACCTAGTTCCACCCATCACTGCCTTAAGTTCAAGAATGTGGGATCTGGAGGTGCCTGGCTGGCTCAGCCAGTAGAACGTTGGACTCTTGATCTCTGGGTTTTGAGTTTGAGTCCCATGTTGGGTACAGAGATTACTCAAAAAAAAAAAAAAAAATGTGGGATCCGGAGAGTGCAGAAAAATCTTCGAGTTCAGCTTCTCTTTCATAGACTAGGAAACCAAGACCCAAAGAGGGGTGGGGTCTGGGGTCTGCCCAAGGTCACACGGCAAATGAGTTGCCTTTCTTCTGAACTGGCTGGCCTGAGAAGAAAAGAAATATGACTCAATCTTTGTGGCAGGGAAGGAGGGACTACATACCCAGCTGGCTCCCTCCCTCTCTTCCCTGCCTGGTAACCACCCACTCTGCTCATGCGCCCTCTCTGCTTAGTTTGTAGCACACCCCATCTGCCAACAAGTCCTGTCCTCCATCTGGTGTGGGAACCTGGCGGGCTGGCGTGGAAGCACCACCATCTGGAAGCTCTTTGTCGCCTTCCTCATCTTCCTCACCATGCCCTTCCTCTGCCTTGGCTACTGGCTGGCGCCCAAGTCCCGGGTACTAGGAATAAAGTTAATGATAACTGCCATTTATTGAGCGCTTTGCTAATATGCTCATTGAGTCACCTGAAGTGGCCCTGGGAAGTCGGTCTGATGCTGATTTATAGAGAAGGCACGGAGAACAGAAGTGCTCTCTTTGTCCGGGGGACACAGGAACAGCACAGTCAGGATTTAAACTGAGGTCTCTCAGCCTCCGAAGCCTGATGTTTATGTACAACCCCATACTCTCCTAAAGAGACCCCCGCCCCAGCCTACAGGTTCTTTGAGGGCCTTTATGGACCCAGTTGTTTTTATTCCTTCACCTCAACAAGTATCTCCTTGAAACCCTGCTGTGAGCCGGGCGTTATGCCTGCCCCTGGGGATTTAATGAAGAGCAAGCGATGTTAGCCAGCTGAGGAACGGGGAGAGCCATGCTCCAGGGAGCAGGAGCAGGATGTTGGAAGGCCCAGGGGAGGGAAAACATAAAGGATTAGTGAAACTGAAAGAATGTCTGTGTTGCTAAAGCATAAGTAGAAATAGCAAGTGGTGGGAAGCAGGCAGGGGCCAGATCTAGCAGAGCCTTATAAGCAGTGATGGAAGCCAGTGTAGGGCTTGAATCAAGGGAGTGATCCCATTAGTTGTGTATTTTGGAAAGTTCTCTCTACTAGAGGCATGAGGATGGAGGGGGTGGGGCAGGAGTTAGGGAGATGGGGACACGGGAGGACGAGAAGGAAGAAGTTTGGGATAGAAGATGATGAATTTATTTTTTACCTCGGTTGAGCTTAAACTCGAGGAGCCTGTGGGACCTCCAAGGGGAAGTTCCTTCACTTCTATGATCCTCAGTCTCCTAGCTGAAAAAACGGAGAATGGTAATACTCGTACAGTTGTGAAGGAAATAGATATGAAATGTAGTACATTCTCAATAAATGCCTGAATATGTGCATGTGTGAAAGGAAGGGTCTGGAAGTTCTCCCAGGAAGGGGGGAGATGTGACAGGTCTCTGAGAGCCACGCTTTCCCTCCTTGCCCCCAAGCTGGGCCGCCTGCTGAAGGTCCCGGTGCTGAAGTTCCTGCTGCACTCCGCCTCCTATCTGTGGTTCCTCATCTTCCTGCTGGGCGAGTCCCTGGCCATGGAGACACAGCTGAGTACCTTCCGCGGCCGCAGCCAGAGCATCTGGGAGACTTCCCTACACATGGTTTGGGTCACAGGTACATGTGTGGGGCCTTTTTTTTTTTTTTTTTTTTTTTTGTAGCTATCCCCTTGGTGGGCTTCCTTGCTGTTCTTCAAAATAAGTACTCCAATGAGGGGGCCCTCTCCCTGTGGATGTGCCCTGAACATATAACCAAACCCCCCGGGCTCTCCCACACCAAAGGACCTTTTCCATTCACCCCTAGGGGATCCATCCCTGTGATAGACTCCCTGAGCAAGCCCTGTGATAAGACTCTGGACATCCCTATCCTCTCACAAATAAGACACGGGTCCATAGTGTCAGGTGGGAAGTTACCCTGGTGTCATGGTAGCCTGCCAGTACACCAGCAGGCAGTCTAGTCCCAAAAGTCATGGAACAGAATGGCTCATGGATCAAATTGAGATGCCTAAGTTGTACAGTTTATTAAATCCCTAAATGGTATGCTTAGGATGGTATGGTTAGGGGGAGCAGAGTTGAGGTCCAAGCAGGGGCTACAACAGCCAGAGGTTGCCTGGCCCCAACACTTCATCTATGGGAGAGACATGGGGGCAAGTATGTTTGGCCACAGCTGAGGCTTGCTAATCATCCTGAAGGGCAGCTCTGTGTTTCCTTTGCAATCCTTGTACAAAGGACACAGGGCCAGAATGGGTATTACCAGTGGGTAGCTGACTTAAAAGCTGGTGAGTCCTGAGGGCTTCCTCTGCCGCATGTATATTCAGTATATCATGAATATTTAGAGTCTATCCATCCCTTTCCATGTATGTTCACACACACACATGCTCTACTCATTTTATTTGTTCAACACGTCACCCAAATAACTAACTTATCTATGCTCAGTGTATAAGTTTCATTCATTCCATTGGTTTCTTCTAGAGCAGAATCAAGTATTCTTAAACAATTCAGCAAAGGCAATTACAAGAATCCCCGGAGCTCTACCTAGCCTCTGGCCGGTCAGCTCGGCGGGCTGGGCTGTTGGCCGCTTCCTCGGCCGTCCTCCCCTCACTCAGCTCTAGCTTAGTTAGCAAACCTCCCCGAGCTAGCAGTAGACCAAGTCCACTGCTCCACCTTGTACCAAGGCCATGATGACTGAAAGGAAATCTGGCCAAGAAACTCTGGGGAAGAAAACAAGAGCAGTCCAAGAGGAAAAGTTTCCCATCCAGTGATTTACTAAACATGATGGACCTATGCTAAGTGGAAATAAAGCCAATTCTGTTCCTGCCCATGGGGGAAGAAACGTCTTAAGAAACCAAACTCTGCATTTCTTCATGCACTAAGTGCTTGTTGCTACCCTACTGTGAGTGAAGCCAGGATCAATTAAATATGGTTCCATCCCCCCGTGCAACATCTACCGCAGGCTCACAGGATAGTCTCCCAGCCCCGGTCCCTGCCCACACTGCCCTGTCACCTGGCCGGCTTGCCCCGCCCCTCCTTCCTATCTCAGCTTAAAGGTCATTTTCTTTGAGAAGCTTTCCCTGGCCCCCAAATCAGGGTGAGGATCCGTTTCTAACCACTCCCGAAACAGCCTCTCTATTCCCCTGCTCCTCAATCTGAGCATTTACCACACTGGATTGTAACCACTGGGCTACTTGCCTGTCTCCCTCGCTGGCATCCTGGGAGGCCAGGAGCTGTATTTGTCTTATTCACCACCAGGCCCCACTTGCACATGGTAGGAGCTTAATGAATGTTGGTTTAATAGTGACTCCTAGGCCTTGCGCTGTGCACTGTGGACAAGGAGATGAATCAGACAGAGTCCCTGCCCTTAAGGGGTGCAAAGTTCAGGGAAAGTGAGGGGAGACAGACCCAGGAAGAGATATGCCGCAGTGCCCCATGGTTGATGGCATCACAGAGATCTAACGGAAGCTGTGAGAGCCGAGTGCAAGGGGCAACTCACCCCACCTGCGTAGGGAAGGCTTCGCAGAGGAGGTAGTATTTGACCTGGGCCATAAAGGTGAGCCTGGCTTCAAACAGGTGTGGAAGGGCCTTCTGGGCAGATGGAAACAGCACACCCTTATATCTAAGGAATGGAGAAGGGTACAAAGCAGCAGGATTACCTGGCTAATAGGGTCCAGCTCCCGTAACCACCACCATCCCCAGGTCTGGCTCTCAGAGCAGGCAGGTAATTTGGAGCCCCTTCAAATCAATATTCTCGAAATATTTGTCCAGTATTTGTTCGGTGGAAGGCAGGGAGAAACAGATTTAAATCATTCCCTCCCAGTCCCAGCCTCTCCCAGGTATAGTTTATACATATCAGCTGCCTGGGGTCATCAATGCAGGCCACACCACAGATGAGTCTGCATCAGCCAGGAGGCTTTTATTTGTTTGTTTGTTTGTTTGTTTGAGAGAGAGCACAGGAGCAAGGTGGGGAGGGGCAGAGGGAGAGGGAGAGAGAATTTTAAGCAGTCTCCACGCCCAGCACAGAGCCTGTCATGGGGCTCCATCTCACGACCCTGAGACCATGACCTGAGCCAAAATCAAGAGTCCGAGGCTCAACTCACTGAGCCACCAAGGCGCCCCAGGAGTTTTTATTTTCACGGAAGATCATTTTGTCCTTATGTAGATTGCATGTTTATGCTTTATCAACTCTGTCCCCGTGATAGTTTAGCTCTCCGCCCCCCGTGGGTAGGTGCCCCCACACCATAACCTAGCTCTCCCCCTACCACCTCCTTCAGGCTTCCTGTGGTTTGAGTGCAAGGAGGTGTGGATCGAGGGCCTGCGCAGTTACCTCCTGGACTGGTGGAACTTCCTTGACATGGTCATCCTGTCCCTGTACCTGGCGGCCTTCGCACTGCGCCTCCTTCTGGCCGGGCTTGCCCACGCACACTGCCGGGATGCCCCGGATGGGGCTGCCTGCCACTATTTCACCACAGCTGGTGAGTGCCCCCTGACTCAGCTTGACTCCCCCAATCCCTTCTCTCCCCTGGCTCTCAGCCTCAGCCCCCATTCCACCCCACACAGAGCGAAGTGAGTGGCACACCGAGGACCCCCAGTTCTTGGCGGAGGTGCTTTTTGCTGTCACCAGCATGCTCAGCTTCACCCGTCTGGCCTACATTCTGCCGGCCCATGAGTCACTGGGCACTCTGCAGATTTCCATTGGCAAGATGATTGACGACATGATCCGGTGGGTACTATCCCTGCTCAGAGCATCCTCCCCTGTCATAGACTCCACTGGATCTCCTTATAAAATTCCCTAGCCCTCTGCCACCCAGCTCCCCCTCCCCCACCCCACCCCTGTTGTAGCCTAACCCATGCTCACCTCTGGCTCTAACTCTGCTGATGGTAAATCCTGTGCAATAGGACTCAAGGTTCACTCATCCTTGAACCACATCTCAGCATTTCAGTCCCTGCCTGGGAGACTGGCCCATCCCCAGATTTGATTGCTTCAACTCAATACCCTTCATTCTCAAGGAAGAGCTCCTGCTTTGGCACCATTTTATTTTATTTATTTATTTATTTATTTTAAGATTTATTCATTTATTTTAGAGAGAGCATGTGTGCATATGAGTGGGGGGAGGGGAGGTAGGCAGGGAGAGAGGGAGAGAATCCTTGGACAGACTCCCTGCTGAGCACAGACCCCCCCCAACAAGGGGCTCGATCCCAGGACCCTGAGATCATGACCTAAGCCGAAATCAGGAGCCAGATACTCAACCGACTGGGCCACCTAGGTGCCCCTGGCACCATTTTAAATGACTTCTCCTTTCCCATCCCTACTTTCTCTATTCTTAATAGTCCAAACTGAATACTTGTCAAGAGATACTGTGTTTGGGAGGGCATCGCCCGATCCCTCTTCCCAGAACCTGACTTCTCCAAAGGTGGAGACTTTCTCTGACCCCTCCCCTTCCCCTCCCCTGCCAGGTTCATGTTCATCCTCATGATCATTCTGACCGCCTTCCTCTGTGGTCTCAACAACATCTATGTGCCCTACCAGGAGACGGAGCGGCTGGGCAAGTATGCTGGGGCAGAAGCAGGATGGGCAGGTGGGAGTCTGGGACGGAGCAGCCTAGAGCTTAGTGACCACCTCTGCCTTCCCCGTCTATTCACTCATAATTAATCTCTTGTTTGGGCAATAATTAATTCACTCTCTCATCGATTCACACTTATTCATTTGTTTGTTAACTCATTCATTTACTCACTTTCTTCCCAAACTTATTATTTTGAAAAATGTCAATCCTATGAAACAGTTAAAAGCACAGTGGACACCCATATACCCTCTGCCTAACTCCATCAATTGATGATATTTTGTCACATTTTGCTCCGTCTATTGCTCTCCTTATTCTTTTTTTTTTCCTTGAAACATCTAAAAAGTATGTTGCAAACATCATGACACTTCATCCCTAAATATTTCAGGAGATTTCCTAAGAGCATAACCAAAAAACCATTATCACACTCAAAAAATTAATTTATTTTGGGGCACCTGGGTGGTTCAGTTGGTTAAGGTTCAGTGAGTTAAGCGTCTGCCTTCACCTCAGGTCATGATCTCAGGGTCCTGGAATCGAGCCCCATGTCAGGCTCTCATGCATTCGCACACGCTTTCTCTCTCTCTCTCTCAAATAAATAAAATCTTAAATTTTTAAATTTATTTTTCTTTCTTTTTTTTTAAGTAGGCTCTACACTCCACGTGATTCTTTCTCCCAGGGTCATGAGTTCAAACCCCATGTTGGGCATAGAGCTTACTTTCCAAAAAAAATAAAAAATAAACAAATAATTTGATATTGATCCCAAATTATTATTTACTGTGCAGTTCTTACTCAAATTTCCCCAGTTGCGCCCCCATCCCCCTGCCAGGAAAAAGTCTTTCTAGCTTTTTAAAAATCTGAAATCCAATCTGGAGTCATGTGTTACATTTTGTTGTCATTACCTCTTTAGTCTCCTTTAATCTGCAACACACCCTCTACCTTTTCTTTGTCTTTCATGACAAATGAACTTTTTTTAAGAACAGATCAAGGTATATTGTAGAGAGTGTTCCATAGTTGGGATTTATCAGACTAGTTCCTGTGGTAAGATTCAAGTTAAGCAATTTTGGCAGAATTCAACCTAGTTGATGATGGGGGTTTTCCATTGCATCACATCGGGAGACAGAAGATGTCAGTGTAGCCCATTGGTAGGCCTACTGGCCTAGCAAACCTCTTCACTGCAAAGTTACTAAGGATGCTCTTTTAGCAATGGAAAGATCTGTGGAGACCGTGTGACTAACCTGTTCCCTCGCAACTTTGACTTTGTGGCTTTAGCATCCCTAGATGAATCTTGGTGATCTTCTACTGCTGTTCTTTCTACATTTATTTGTGGTGTCCTTCTATAAAGAAGTGCTCTCTTCTTTTCTGAAAGTCACTAAGGACACAAAGACTTTTTTTTAAGAATCCATTACAGTTCATTATTCTTTCTGATGCTCAGTTCTTCCCAAATATGGCCAATAATTCTTGTATTTGTTTATTCATTCACTCATTGTACATTCGTTCGTTTGCCCACATTTTATGTCCATTCACCTTGTCATTCAGTTGTGGTGCGCTTTTTGTTATTGTTGTTGAGTTCACACCCATTTACTGACACCTTCTTCGTAGTAAGTCCTATCCCCAGCACTGGAAGCAGAGACAGAGGCAGTGAACCAGACCCAGTCTCATGACGAAGATAGCCAGTGTGCACAAATAAGCTCAATCTGGGGCACGAAGTGCTGTGAGGAAAGAGGGCTTATGTTGAGGATCCCCAGAGGGGAGAGCCCCTTCCTCTGCCTTGGGTAATCAGGAAAGATTTCATAGAGAAGGGAGTATCTGGACTCCACCTCTAATGATTATGGGCTTCAGAGAAGGTGCAGGGCATCCTGGGCAGAAAGGGAACATGCACCAAAGCTGGGGCATCTGGTTGAAGAATCGCAAGATGTCTTCCACGGTTGGCATGTGGAGGCAATCCTGAGAGAGAGGAAGCTGGAGAGGGTAGAGGGGCCGGGTCACGGAGCTCATGAATGTCCTCCTGAGAAGCTTGGGCTTTCTCAGGCTGGCCAGGTTGCTCCCGGTGGCCTTTCAGGCAATGATTCCATTATAAATTCTTCATGAGTGCAACTATGGGATGGTTTCATTGATGATGCCGAAGGAGCCATGCTAGGGCCTGTGGATATTGGTCAAGGCTTTGTCATTGGTTCCAGCGTGAATGGAGGCTTTATTCAGACCAGTTCTCTTACTAAGAACATTTGTTCACGTCCCACTTTCAGGATGCTAGCTTAAAGGAACTGAGCTTGCACAGTTTCAACTATGAGTCTTAACACCAGGGGCAGCAACCACTCATGCCAGCCTGCTTCGTGGGTCCTGGTGCCACCGGTCATTGCACAGTGGCACAGACAGCATGAGCCCTCCCGTGCTGTTCATTCATGCGTGACACCTAATTCAGTTAAAGACATTTCTGCTAACCGTCTCCGGGAGGTTGCATGGTAGGCATCTGGACTGAGAGCAATTAGGAGCATTTAAAGTTTGACAAGCAGAAGTACAATACCTCCAATCAGCTATTAGAAAGAACACCTTGGATGCCGTGTGGAGGATGGAATAACAAGAGACTGAGGCCGGAGACCAGCCACAGGGGCGGTTGCAGTAATGGAGGCCTGAACTGGCGCTGAGATGGACGGAGTAAGACGGATTCACAAATTAATGCAAGAGGAGGGAGAATGTAGTCGGGTCTGTGAGGGACTAACAGATATATACACATTCGACTGGGAGTAGAGAAGGGAGTTCAGAGGGGCTTCCTGGAAGAGGCGGCATTGGAGTTGCCGCTGCTGTGGTCCAAATCACCATCCCCTCTCACCTAGACCATGACAAGTTTCTTTTCTTTTCTTTTTCTTTCTTTCTTTCTTTCTCTTTCTTTCTTTCTTTCTTTCTTTCTTTCTTTCTTTCTTTCTTTCTTCTTTCTTTCTTTCTTTCTTTCTTTCTTTCTTTCTTTCTTTCTTTTCTTTCTTTCTTTCTTTTTTTCTTTCTTTCTTTCTTTTTTTCTTTCTTTCTTTCTTCTTCTTCCTTTCTTTTTTAGAGAGAGAGAGACAGCATGCACACGCCAGGAGAGGGTGCAGAGAGAGAGGGAGAGAGAGAATCCCAAGCAGGCTCCATGCTCATCGCAGAGCCCTACACCGGGCTCGATCCCACAACTCCGAGATCATGACCTGAGCTGAAATCAAGAGTCAGACACCCAACCGCCTGAGCCACCCAGGCACCCCAACCATGACAAGTTCTTAACTGGTCTTCATGCCCCCGCTCTCTCAAGGCTACATCCTTAGCACCTTTGGCACTACTATATGGTCAATAAATATTGGTTTACTGAAAAAATGAGTGTGAACTCAGAAATGACAAGAGTCAGTATGGGCCAGGATGGTCCAAAGGGCTTCCTGGAACCAGAACACCCTTGGTTGAGTCCTGGAGGGTGAGGAGGTGGCACTGAGTGTGTCTGGGTGGCACTCAGGCTCTCCTCCCACCCCTCACAGCCTATCCTTTGCTTGGCCCTGCATACCAGTTTCAACGAGACATTCCAGTTTCTGTTCTGGACCATGTTTGGCATGGAGGAGCACCACGTCGTAGACATGCCTCAGTTTCTGGTGCCTGAATTCGTGGGCCGGGCCCTCTACGGCATCTTTACCATCGTCATGGTCATCGTGCTGCTCAACATGCTCATTGCCATGATTACCAACTCCTTCCAGAAGATTGAGGTGAGCTGGGGCCCGCTGAGGCCAGGGAGAAGAAGGGACCCGGGGGTGGGGAGGAAAAGAATGCAAGGAGTCCCAACACTTGGCTTCCCACTCGGCCTCCACTCTTGTTTTGTGGTTTGAGGCAAGGGTTCCCTGCCAGGCCTCGTGTTCTTCATCTCTAAAATGAGGGTCTTAGTAATGGCGACTCGTTTCTCCAGACCCAAGTCTGGTGCTCTTTCCCCTTCCTGGTTGGGAGGAAGGGTGCGCTGTGGAAAAATAGATGGGAACACGAGGAGCGAGAGGGAAGATGGAAGGGCTAGGGTTTGTGGCTGGAGAAGAGCCTGGGCAGGAACTGGATGTCAGAGGATGAAAGACAATGGGGAGGAAGAGAGGGAAGGGGGAGCCAGGCAGGAGAATGTGGTGATAGATGGGAATGGGGAGAAGACGGCGGTGGGCACACCGCAGAAGAAGGGGCGTGGAGACCAGGGGCGCTGGAGGCAGACGGGGCGGGCAGGGGGGCTGGGTACCAAAGTGGCCCTTGCAGAGCCCCTGCCTCCTGGCCGCAGGACGACGCGGATGTGGAGTGGAAGTTTGCTCGCTCCAAGCTCTACCTCTCCTACTTCCGGGAGGGCCTGACGCTGCCTGTGCCCTTCAACATCCTGCCCTCCCCCAAGGCCCTCTTCTACCTGCTCAGGTGATACCCTCAGAGCTCTCACTCCCCGCCTCCCAAGCACCCAGCTGCCCCCCCCCCCCCAGCTCCCTAGGCCCCGTCCCCTGACTGACCGCTTTCCGGCCCCTCCAAATCCCTCAGGAGAATTTTCCGCTTCATCTGCTGTTGCTGTTCCTGCTGCCAAACCAAGAAGCCAGACTATCCGCCAGTCCCTACCTACGTGAGTACGTCCTCTGCTTGTCATTGGGCTTTGTCACGCCGGGCCTCCAACTGTATTGTCTGCACCGCCTGTTTGTCTGCACACTCTTTGTCTTTTTGGTACGTTCCCCACAAAGCCATTTCCTATGTCCTCCTCTCGCACCTGGCTGCCCTTCCCTGTTCCTGGCTCTGGACGTTTCCCAAATTTCCAACCGTGGGTCACCCGGCTTAAACAGAAATCCATACTGCCTTGCTCCCAAGCCATGGGGACCCAGTTTGGCTCAGACCTGTCCTGCAGCCTTAGGTAGCCACTCCAGCACCCGCTGAGCCACAGAAGCGTCAGGAAACCCCTACTCTCCCAAGCAATCCTTTTCAGTATTATTACTTTTTAAAGCTTTTTTTCTTTTAGATTTTTATTTATTTATTTGAGAGAAAGACAGAGAGAGCACAGTGGGGAGGAGAGGGAGAAGCAGGCTTCCCACTGAGCAGGGAGCCCGATGTGGGGCTCCATCCCAGGACCCTGGGATCATGACCTGAGCCGAAGGCAGACACTTAACTGACTGAGCCACCCAGGTGCCCCTCAGTATTATATTTTTATCACTATTATTAGACAAAATTTTTATATAATAAAAAAGAAAAATAAAATAAATTTTATAAATTTTATTTTATTAAAAAAAAAAGCTCCAGACTTCAGACAAACTTCTTTGCCCTAAACTGAGCCAAGAAAAAATTGATTAAAAAAAAAAAATTAAGAAACCAAGGGAAAATGCCCCACAAACTGGGAAATTAAACAGCTGATAGAGGCCTGAGAGAGGAGGCCGAGCCTCTAAGGGCTGGCTCCCTTACCTCTCGCTATCTGTTCCCTGACCCAGGCTTGGAGTGGGAGCCCCAGCCTATTTCAGACCAGCGTTAAGGCCAGGTCCGTCGGGGGTTCCTATCTGTTCCCTTTAAAACGTGTTACCTGAGGATCTCTCTAAGCCAGGGACTCCGGGCCAGCTCTTTGGGGGCCACAGGCCAACTCTGGAGCTCTGAGGTCCCTGGATCCCCTGATTGGTCCATAGTTTGTTCAACAAACACTTACCAACACCTCCACTGGAAATAAAGATCTGCATAATGGTGGTCCCTCCGGGTGTTGCCAGTCTAGTGTCGCAGAAGGAAACGAACGGTAACTGCACAGGACAAGCCCACGGTAGAGAGAGAGAAGCGCAGAGCGCTCCGGGAGCACAGCGGACAGGCCCCAGATCCAGACTCAGGAACCAGGGAGCTTCCCAGAGCCCTTGAGGGCACAACAGAACCCTGAAGGGTAAACAGGAGGTCGGTGGGCAGATAGTGGAGAGGGCAGTTCTCAGCACAGGAAACTGCATGTGCTCAGCATGGGGAAAACAGGACGCTTACAAGACACTAAAACGCCCGGGACTCCCCCCACTCCCTGGCTCCGGGCGATCCCGTGTGGACACCTCCTTCACCCTAATGGACCTCTGCCTCCAAATTCTGGAATTACCGCCCTTTTCCCCCGGTCACTTCCTGTTCCTGTCCAGGCTGCCAGATGCCTACGTGCAGACCGTCTGTCAGGGCTGCTCCACCCTAGGATGAGACTCTGCTTCTTCAGCTGAAGTTGTGCCCAGTTCTGGATGGGCAGAGCCACTGTGTCCAGCCGGACCCCCCCACACTAGCTGCCTGGGATCTCCCCCACTGGAGTCCCACCCTTCTCCCAGCTGCCCCCACCTCGCTAGCGTCTTCTGTTCCAATCAGATGTTCCTTCCCACCTGTCCTGCATCCTCAGGAAACGGCCTCCCTACGTCCTTATTCCTTATTTTATACAAGGAAAATGCTTTATATACTCCCTAGCTGTAAAAGGCCTATCATTCTCCCTCATACTTCTGCCTGCCCCAGCTTGGTCAATCCCACCTTTCCCCTGAGAATATTTAATAAAATGCTTTGCTTTTTATCAGTAAATATGCTAACTACAAAATATTTAGAGAGAAGATAAAACTAGATAAAAATAAGTCTTTCCTAAGCATTTAGAGAGCCCCTACTCTCTGCCAGGGAAGTATTGACCTGAGAAGTAGGCATTACTACCATTTCAGTCTTCAATTTGGAGACCCTCAGGCCTGAAGAAATCGAATAACTTGCCTGAGGCGCAGGGCTGCTAAGTGACTGAGCTGGGATTTGGGCCTACAGCTCCCCAGTCTAGCGCTTTGCTTGCTACACCTCTGTTCTCTCTCCACTGTCTGCCCCATCCATATGGCCTGCTGGCCCTCTTGGTACTGTTGCGGGGCCTATACCTGGACCCCAAACCAATCATTCCAATTTGCATGATGATTTCCATGCTGACGCCTCCCCACATTCCCTAGTTTCCCCCTCTGCAGCGTTTGAAGGGCAGGCTTAACCTGGACTAACTCAAGAAAACCAAGGTAGGGTTGGTGGCAGGAGAGAGAACTCACCTGTGCCTGACTCAACATTTTTGTCTTTGCCCCCCACCGCCCTCTGCACCACACTCCACCCCTCACCTGCCCACCCCAGCTCTCTTCCACTCAGCCTTTGCTCAGCTTCGACCTCCTTCTGCCTTCCGGGACTGCACCAGGGCAGGGTCTAGCTATGTGGCCTCCAGGGCCAGAAGCGTCTGCAGACTTGGCCTCCATCCTTTATCGTCTGGGGGAGGACACAATGATTTACAGAATGGCTGGGGTGGGTAGAGTCTCTCTCACCCTCTGGTCTTCCCATCCCAGGCCAATCCCGGGGCAGGGGCAGGGCCTGGGAAAGGAGAGAACGGATCCTACTGCCTCCGAGTCATCAAGGCCCTGGTACAGCGCTACATAGAGACAGCCCAGCGGGAGTTTGAGGAGACCAGGCGGAAAGGTTAGTGGCTCACCCCCAAGCCTTCCCCGTTGCATTGTGGGAATAAATACCACACACCAGGCTTCCACCCTGCAGAGTGGCCTTCCTACTCAATGACTCTGAGCCATTCAGATATTTATTCCACTCATTTCATTCAATCCTTCGTTCCTGTGTTCGTTGACTCATTCACTCTCTTACCCATTGGCTCACTCACTTAACCCATTTTTCGTTCATTCACTCAGTCTCTAATTCACTCATTCAATCAACATTCATCACCACGTCCCCTTAGTTCCAGCCTCATCTTGGAGGGAGGGGGGTGGTGTAGAGCAGAGACACGGGGCTGGGGGGCGGGCAGCTTTCTGTCTGGTGAGACAGAGAAACCATCTTTGTAGGCAGATAGGGCTTAGTCAGGAGAGAACCAAATTGCAATGGGAGCCCAAGGGAGATAGAGAAGCTACTATTTTGAGAGGCTGGCGGAAAGGTAGAAGGATAGGGGACCAGAAATTGGAGAAAGCAGAGGTGTAATTCAACCTTGGCCCTGAGGATGGGTAGATGGGAACAGGGCTGACAAGGGCAGAGACCGAATCTCTACCCACTAAAAACTTGCCCATCCCTGTGACTCCTGATCCCTTCTCTGGCCCACAAAACTTTCCTTCTTTGTATCTTCTGAACTCATGACCATCTCAGTCCCTCTCAGATTCATCCACCCCAGACTCTGCCTGCTCCTGACTCCCAGCCCACGAACCAGTCTCTCACTTTCTCCAGTTCTACTCCCTCAGGACCCGTAGGCAGGATGTCCCCTGGGGTTCTGTTGTGAGGGGAGAAGTGGTTCAGGGCAGGTTCATCTTCTGAGACACCTCCCCATCAACAACTTCCCCCAAACCCTAGACCTGGGCAACAGACTGACGGAGCTGACCAAGACTGTGTCTCGCCTGCAAAGCGAGGTGGCTGGTGTGCGGAGGACTCTGGCAGAGGGAGGGACACCCCGAACACCCGAAGGTGCCGGCATCCTCAGTCACTACATCACCCGAGTGCATAACAGCTTCCAGAATCTGGGCCCCCCCATCCCTGAAACCCCAGAGCTGACAGTGCCAGGGATTGTGGGGACCCAGGTACCTTCAGAAACTGGGCTTCAGGATGCTCGAGGGGCTAAGACTCCAGCTTCCGGAGAGTCTGGCCCTTCCTCCCCAGCTCACGTGTTAGTGCACAGGGAGCAAGAATCAGAGACAGCTGGGGACCTGCCCCAGGAGAAAGATTTGGGGATCAAGGCGGGGTCTTGATACAGTGGGAGGGTCCCATCTTCTGTTGCTAGGTAGAGCCGCCTAGATGGGTGAGGCTAAGTGTCATTTAGAAGACTCTGATGCTTCACTTGCCTCAATAAAGTTTCTGTTCTGGATGTCAGATGCCTCCAGAGTGTGTAAGAACCTCTGTCTCTTCAGGTTTTGAGATTTCCCTCCCCTCACCCTTGAAATGGGCTCCTGTGGGAGCAGGACAGAGAGAAATGTCTTGCTGTGGGGTCCCAGGTGTCTGGGGCTTAGGCTCCTACTTTGAGTTCTTTCAGATCTTTCATGGAAAGAGTTCTGGACTGGGAGGAAGGGAGCCTGGTTTCAACACTAACTCTTTGACCTTGAGCAAGTTGCTTCCTTCCTTGGCTTTGCATTCCTCATCTGACAAATGGGCCAGTGAATCCATCTGTCCCCCTTCCTTCCTTTCTTCCTTCAGGGAGGTTGTGAGGAATCTCTGGCTGTTAAAGCTTCTGGGTTTGCAAGTTCTGGTTTGTGACAGGGATCTGCACAGGGGACCATGTCTCGGAGTGATCAAGAAGTCATCCTTTTAGGCCGTCAGGCTCTGAGTCTCACAAGGGCCAGAGCAGGGTAGATGGTCTCGTCTCATGGAATAAACCAGTCAGGACATGTGATGTCACCACACTGCAATACTGTTTAATTGAGTGGCCATCATAGTACCACCCTTGCTTGTCCCAGGGAATCCCTACCACCTAGCAGGGCTCCCTCCATCCTGCCAGGGCCTCAGATCCCCCCACATCCTGGTTGGGAGGGGAGATGGCTGGGTAGGTCCCCATCCCTGGGGAAATGGCTGCTAGGGCTGGGTCCGAAACCACGTTCCCGCTTCGAGGCCGTTCGAAGCCCCCTCATTCAATGGAAGATCATGAGTTCCTACGACTCCTAGTGGCAGACAATGGGCTTTCAGGGGTCAAGAGCAGGGTCTTCCAGGAAAGCAGAGAGAAGTCCCCCTTGGAGGTGGAATCTGGCTGCCCTCCTGCTGGAGAGAAGAGAAGGTGAGGGGTCAGCAGGGCTGGGGGGCATTGAAGCAGCTGAGGGAGGGGGCAGCAGGCTACTCACCTTGTGCAGACACACAGCTGTGTCTCTTCTCCCCTGCAACAGACGGCACGGTGGGCCTTCGGCGTGGGTAGGTCCTCACACCCAAGCTTCCCTTCCCACCAGGCCCTGGCGTGGGCCATTCCCCTTCTCCATCCAGCTTTCCCTTCTCCTAAACACTGACTTCTGACTTTCTTTCCTCTTCCTGCCCCTGGGAAATCTCCCCAGACTGCTGATCCATCACCGCTCCCGGGCGGGCCCCTGCTGCTCCTCCATCCGTCCCTGCCTCAGCACTTAGGAACACCATATACACGTCCTATCAACCCCATTAAGCCCCGGGCCTCCTGAGATCTGAAGCAACACCCCTGTCACTTTCCTCTGCTTATCAACCTCAACCGGGTTCTTGTGGTCAATTAGACAGTACAGCGGATAGAACATTTTGAGAACATTCACAGAATCACTTGAGAATGCTCATAGATCCAGAAAACACTAAGACCTTCTAGGAGCTGGCTGAACCTGTCACAGAGAACAGCAACTCCAGCGGACTTCTAGCCCTCAACTCCCCCATGAACCAAGCGGGTGTCCCGAAGGGGCGTGCTGGCTTATTTCCCCCACCCTGCCGGTTCCTGCTTCCCTCATGCATGGCTCACCACCCAGATAGGCGCAGTTAAAGTGGCTGCAGGTCTGATTATAGCTCCAGAGAGTCACCAGGCTCCGGGCTCCATCCTGGGAGAACCTGGTGACCAAGAAGACTTCATGTGGGGGGATCAGCACCTCACGCTCCTCAGGAAAGACAGACAAGGCCTGGATAGGGGCCCCGAAGCAAGTCCTTAGAGAGAAGAAGGTGGCATTCCCAAATCTGCGGGCCACTGCCTCATCCAGGGAGCTGGAAGCAAACTGGCCCAAGCGGACAGAGTCACCCAGTCTCTTGGGTTCAAAGTGGAGGGTGCCTATGCCTCGGAACACCACCTCCCCGGGTCCCTTGCTGCAGCCCCCACTGTCCTGCAGCAGCTGCAGGGCCCGGGTGAGGTAGAAATGCAGGGCCTTGAAGGGGAAGTGCTTCATGTAGAACTCCCGGGAGCTGCCACCGGTCCGCACTGCCTGGTTCAGCTCCCGGTACAAAGTGTTAGATGAGTTGGTATAGACAATGACGGCGATTCCATGCTGCGCTTTGAAGCCAGGGGGCAAGGGGAGCCCTGGGCGCTTGTGCTCCCAGGCCCCCCGGGCTGCCTCCCAGGACTCCCGCAGCAGGGCGTGGCGGGCCATCTCCTTCTTCAGCAGAGGGACCACCTTCTCTTCCATCTCCTCGGCACAGCCCACATAAGCATCGTCGAAGGTGTCTGGAGCCAGGCCCAGGGGCAGGATGGGAACAGCCTGGGCCTAAGAATGTAGGAAAGAGAGGAGCCGCATAGGAAAGGGGAGACGTTCAGAGCACTGGACAGGGGCCCTGGTGGCAGATCGGTCCAGAAACATCAGTATCTTGTTTCTAGGACCAAATATCTAGTGTATGCGACTTGGCAAGAGCTCAAGGGCTTAAATAGCACAGCACTGGAGTGAGACAGACGTGGGTTCAAATCGTGACTTCCCCCGCCTACTAGCTGTGGGATCTTGGGCTAGTCTCTAAACTTTTCTGAGTTTCAGGTTCTCCACGTATAAACTGAGGCTACTTCCAACCTCACAGGGATATTGTGAGGACAGCATATAGATCTTCATTTCCGTACGGCGTGAAGGGGTCATTTTGTCATTAGAGAAGTTCTGCACCTTGTAGGAAGTGGGGCTAGATGACTTCCAAGCACTGTTCTGGCTCTAAGACTCAGGATACAGGTGATATACAAATATACAGCCAATGTCCGATGACCTGACCCGGTCCGCATCCTTAGATTCTCTTCCCCTTCATGCCAGCACACCAAGACCCTGTAATCTCTGAGACCCCTGAGTGCCCTCCTGCTTTAGAAGCCCATATTCCAAACCATGCGGTGGGGCGTGGGGGGGGGGGGAGGAGGTCAAGCCCTGGTCTGGGAGGGGCTGCAGGACGGCAGCACACAGGTAGCCCAAGCCAGTTTGCCTGGGCTGAGCCTGTGGTGGCAGACAGGACGTGGGGAGGAATGATATGAAGGAAGGAAGATCCTAAGAAGACCAGTGTGTGGAGGTGGAGGTTCTGGGAGAGAGAGCAGGAACCTGGGGCTCCCTCTGGGGATGGAGGTTCCTGAGAAGGAGAGGATTAGGAGGACTGGGAACCTAGAGAAGAGTACGTGGGGAAGATTTTTGAGGAGTCAGCCTCCCAGTGCACCTCTTTCAGGTCTGCCCCTGACCTGCTCCTTTTGTGGTAGGAGTAGGTTCTCCCAGTTACCTGCCAGAGGGCATGGAGGCCGAGGTAGCTGAGAGCCATCAGCAAAGCCGCCAGCATCCTTCCTGGGGGCGACTCAAGGGAGGGCGAGGTCCAGATGAATAGGGCAGCACTGGCGATGGGATGGGAGACAAAGACCAGTATCCCTTCCTCTGGGGTGTGAAGGGTTTCCGTCCAGGATCCGGCCCAGGCGGGTGTGGGCGGGGCCAAGGGCGGGCCTAAGGGAGTGGGCGGGGCTTTAGATTTCAATGTGTACCCCGCACAACCCCAGGGCTCCGCTCCCCAGATTCCCACTAGACCCCATGCTCCGCGTCTTCTGCTCGGGGCGGGGGGGGGGGGGCCTTCTTGCGATGGTAAAGGTGGAGCCATAATTTGGCTCCGCCTGGAGAGGGTAAGGGGCGGGGAGCCAGGGACCCACCTGGAAGTTTCAGGGACGACGGCGGGAAGGAACACTGACTGCTCGGGCCGGCGGGGGGCTTAAGTCCCGGCGGGTGCTGCGCTGTCCCGGGAGTCTAGCCGATCAACAAAGTGCCTCGGCTAACTATAGCCCCCGCGGCGGTAACCCGACACCTCTCTTCTGCAACAACGGACACGGGGTGGGGAAGCGGGAGTGGCGCGCGAAGGGGCCGAGGGGCGTACCTCCCCTTCCCTAGGACTGCGAGTTCTTTCTCCAGAATTCACTTTGGCTCCGAACGAGACCAGGGTTGGGGGGAGGGACTTGTGAGACTTGGCCTCTCCCTCAGGTGGGCCCCGACCTGGCGGACCCCCAGCTCTCAGACCACTAAACCCGGGAGGCCCACGAGGGTCCCGCCCACCAAGAACTCTCTGCTGGTGCACTCGCTGATTTGCATGCAGTTTGCATACGGCCCACGCATTGGGGCACGCGTGATCCAGCATCTGAGCGCACCCACCCGCCCCCTTCCCTTCAGTAGGGTTGGACCAGCTCTCTGTCTCCCATCCTCAGGGGCAAGCCCCTCTCCCTCCACAGCCCCTCTCTCTGGACCTCTTAGACCCAGGTGACCCCATGTTTATAAACACTAGCTTTTCCCCTCCCCTGCTGTGGGCCTGTCTATAAATAACCTGGCTCTGAGTTTTGGATGCCCAATCAGAAGTAATGGGAGAAGGGACCAGCTGGGAAATCAGTAAGCAGCTCTGGGGACAGCTTTCTGGCAGCCTGAGCCCTGGGGGTGGGAGGGTTACTCCTAAAGTGGTCAGGGCAGTTGGGGGTCCCAAATGTCAGGATTTAAGAGATGCTTTCTGCTTGCTGGGGCTGAGGTGGGCATAGGTTAGACTTACCTCAGGGCCTCCATCCTGGTTTGGCTCATTCATTTAGCCCCATCCCCACTGCCCCATTCCCTCAGGCTGCCAGCCAAAATAAAGAATTTCCTTCTTCTAGAATCCTTTCTACAAAAATCCTTCCTATAGACCAAAAAAGACAAACTGTGTGTCTGGGCTTGGAGAAATGTGGGGAGGGAGATGGGAAAAGTGTCATCCCAAAAAACCAGAGCACTTGTCAGGCAAACACAGCCTCTATACACTTACTCTAATCCCCTTCCAATGAGATGGACCATCCCAAAGTTCACCTATATTAGAAAATCCATTTCTCGGGGCGCCTGGGTGGCTCAGTTGTTAAGCGGCTGCCTTCGGCTCAGCTCATGATCCCAGGAACCTGGGATCGAGCCCCACATCGGGCTCCCTGCTTGGCGGGAAGCCTGCTTCTCCCTCTCCCACTCCCCCTGCTTGTGTTCCCTCTCTCCCTGTGTCTCTCTCTGTCAAATAAACGGATAAAATCTAAAAAAAAAAAAAAAAAAAAAAAAAAAAAAAAAAAAAAATTCCATTCCTCTACTGTTCACCGTTACTGTGAAAAACCACCTCTTGCCTGTTTATCCTGACTGCCTCTCACCCTGGAGGACCCTGAGCACCTGCAGTTGTTAGAACAGAAGACAGGGTCTGGGAGAGCCAGGCCTGCTGAAATAAGTCCCCGGTACCAGAACCACTGGGATCAGGGCTTTGTCCTCTCCTCACTTGGAAGTGCTTCTCCCATCCCCAAATGTGGAACTCCAAGAAAGGCCCCAAGAGATGGAGTCAAATTTTGTCACTGAGCCGGGGGCCCTGAGTGAGGCAGAAAGTCCTCCAAGATCACAGAGCAAATCAGGGCTGGCCAGACCCAGCCTCCTGAATCTGGGAAAATTTCTCCTTGCACGTTAGGTGAGTCCCCATGCTCACATAAAAGGAACACAAAGTAAAAAGATACTGAGGACAGCGGTGCTGTGCACAGGGCCAAACCCAGTGCAGAGACAGTTGTTCTAGCCTGGATCCTCGACGCCTCAGCCCACCTTCTCTCTGGCCTCAGAGGTTCCCTTCTTTATGGGAGGTGCACTGGCCCAGGGCAGACTGGGCAGAGGCTAGTGTTCCCAAGCCTTCAGGAGACATCCGGAAATAGATGGGGGAGTGTCACATTTCTGAGCAGCTGTGTTGGTACAAGGGGTGGGGGACTGACAGTATAAAGGAGAAACCTGCCTTCCCCCTCCCCCGGTGGCCATCATTGGAGACCGACACCAGCTTCCCTAGAGAAGGCCTAGGTAAGGGGCACACCACCCTCCTCCTGGGTACAGGGCAGGGAAAGACTTTTTTTTTAAGGGGAAATTTGGGGTATTGATGGTGGAGTTCTAGGAGTCGTTAGGAACAGTCTCAGGGCAACTTTTGTCTTAGTCTGCTCAGGCTGCTATGAAATACCACAGACTGGGTAACTTACAAACAACAGACATTTATTTTTCATAGTTCTGGAGGCTGAAAGTCTGAGATCGGGGTGCCAGCATGGTCAGGTGAAGGCCTTCTTTCTGGCTTATAGCCGACACCTTCTCACTATGTCCTCACATGGTGGAAGGGGCTAGGGAGCTCTGCGGGGTCTCTTTTATGAGAACAGTAATCCCAGAGCCCTCATGAACTAATTATGTCCTAAAGGCCCCACTTTCTAAAGCCATCACAGCAGACATTAGGATTTCAACATATGAACTTTGGAGGGACATAAACATTCAGACCATAGCACCTTTGATGGAGAGGTTTAGGATACCTGGAAGGTCTGGGGACATTGGGAAATCGGGGGGGTTCCTGGGGAAGAGATTTGGAGTCACATCCCCAGAAGGGGATGTTCAGTGAGGGTCTGGATGATGGAGAAACCGACAAGTGCCCTGAGCAGGATGAGAGGAAAAACAGAAGAGCAGGTAAGATATAAGGGGTTGCCCAGTGCCTCCATTTTCTCGCCTCCCATAACCACGCCATCGCTCTGGCCCCACCCCATTCCCCCCAACACTGCTCACCAAAGTCCTCAATTTACCTGCTCTTGCAGTGGTCTACACTGTTAGCTGCACCCAGAAAGCCTCTCAGACTCAGCAGACATTCCAGGAGGCCTCATCTGTGCCTGGCTTGGGCTGAGCTCTGGGGACACAGCATGGGTCATGCCTGGTCCCTGCCCTCGAGGAACTCACAGGCCAGCAGGGGAGACAGACACATAAAGGCAGCACAGTATGATTAGGACAGTGACCGAGGAAAGCACAGGGTGACTGGAGATCACAGAGAAGTTGGAGGGCTCCCTGGAGAAGGTGACCCCTGAGCTAAGTCTTGAAAAGTGGATAGCAGGGTGGCAATGTGTGCAGGGCCATAGGGAGGGAAGAATGGAGCCTCACCTGCAGCTTTGTTCTGTTCTATAGAAGCCAAGCATGGTGGCGGGGCGGGGGCGGGGGGATGGCATGGCACAAGGCTGAAGAGGTTGTGGAGAGCACCTCAAAGGTGACAGAGCACCTCAAATGCCAGCATGAGGAGGGCTCTGTCCTGAAGGTGTGGAGGGAAATTGTATTTTGCTGGGTTTTTTTCCCTTTAGATGTGTTCTCATCTCTTCCCTCATAATTTTCATCTCTGCATTTTTGCTCTGTATGTTATTTCTTCCAGTCCGGTTTGGCACAGAGGGTTCTTAAGTAGGTCAGCAACCTGACCGGTTGTACTTTAGAAACACTGGTCTCCCTGCTCTGTGCAGGGGGGATCAGCCGGGGTGACAGTGGAGATCAAGGGGGAGGCAGGGGCAGATTGAGCCATGGAAGGGATGGGGAAAGGGAAGGAGCTTCTAGGATGGACCCATATTGTGATTAACCTTTAGTTGGCAACTAATTCAGTGTTTGATGAGCGATCAAATGTGTTTGATGAAGTGACCATCTTGGGTGACTTGGTGAATAATGGGGATGGATATTACATGAGACTCGTCCGATGGCAAGTTAACAGGAATCACCACAAGCTAGATGAAGCCTAAAGGGGAATTATCACAAAGATACTGCGGTACTTCATGGGACCCAAGTGAAGAGCTTCTAGAAACCCAAGGTGTCTTGGTCCACCGGTGCTCTGGTTTCAAGCAGCTCCCTTTGCTGCTCAGCCCTCTTTTTCCTCTCTCCCTGGGGATCTCATGTTTTTTCTGACTTCAACACACATATCACTCAAATGTCTCATCTTATTGTCCATTCTTTTATCTCGCGGGCATCTGCCCCTTGAGAGTCCACACGTGCCAAACTGAACTCACTGTTTCCCCTCCAAAGATGATGGTTCATTCATTTTTTATTGAGCACCTACCATGTGCTGGGATGGGCAGGATGAGCTTTTAAAGTCCACTCTGCTCCTCCTCTGTGTCGGCAACCTAAAGCATGGAAACCTGCATGTCATCCTTGGTTTTTCCCTCTGATGCATCTCCTGTATCCCATCAGACACCCAAGTCTAGTAAATTATACCTAGTAATTCTGGGTCCATCCTCACTGCCAGTATCTTAGGCCACATGATTCGATGTCCTCAGTCGGATTTCTGAAGCCTCCAAGCTCTCTCTCACTGCCTTGTCTTTGCAGGGCAGATATGGGGAAAGAAACAAGGGCCACAGAGAGGCAGCAAGAGCCGGAGTTGGCCTAGTGAGTTTTTGCTGTATAACCATTTTGCTACATGCCACAATCTCAGTGGCATGCAAAGATTTATTCTCATGCTCATGGGTCTTCAGGTTGGCTACCGATTGGCTAAAGTGGGTTTGATCGGGGTCCTCTGCTTCAGGCTGCCAGTCTGTCCGAGCTGACCTCCTTTTTGCTGGCTGGGCTCAGGTCTGCTCCTTATGTGGGTCATTCTGGGGTCCCGGCTAAAGGGACAGTTCTGGGCCACATTCTGACGGTATGTGATCCAAAAAGACCCTCTCTCGGTTTAGATTCCCCCCAAAAGCCGATCCAGAGACAAGGACTTGGGTGTAGTGAGCTTATTTGTAAGTTGATCCCAGAAAATACAAGTGAAAGAGTGGCAAAGTGGGATGGAGAAGAGAGGA
The DNA here is from genome assembly GCF_009762305.2 of Zalophus californianus. Taxonomy (NCBI): domain Eukaryota; kingdom Metazoa; phylum Chordata; class Mammalia; order Carnivora; family Otariidae; genus Zalophus; species Zalophus californianus. Next base: position 59,644,125 of record NC_045605.1, read on the forward strand.
AAGCACCCCCCCAAAAAAGTGTGTTAATGAGCACACTGTGACCACTGTGGTCAACTGGGGCTTAGTTCCCTGGCACCCTCAGTAGCAAAGAGAATCTGACTACCACCCCTCCTTGGTTAAAGGTTGTCCCTGGGAACACTAAATCCCCTGCACTTTGGGGCTGCCCTGAGCAAGCTTACAAGGGTGATGGAGAAAGCCTTGGACACAAAAATAATATGGAGCACTAGAGGTAGGAAGCTCGGCATGAGCTGAGGTGTCAGCATGTACCAGAACTCTCCACTGCACCTGTGTGTGGATGTGTGTGTCGGGGGCGGGGGGGGGGGGGGGCTGAACCATCAACATTTACCTCCAAGAACCAGAGGGCTTCTGGAGCAGGGATGCCTAACCTGAGATGGGGGGCAGAGACATAAGCACCTGAAATTCATGTAACACTGTGTGAGGGTACGTGTATCCATTTTCAGCTTTCATCAGATTCCCAAAGATAAAGAACCACTAACTGTCTTGCCATTTTAAAAGGAGGAAAACAGAAATACCTGTGAATCTGCTTATATGTGCATAGACTATCTTTAGAAAGACACACAGAAGATGGGAATGTTGGCTGCCTCTGGAGAGATGGGGTGAGGAATTAGTGAGAGAAAGGTGTTTCACTGTGTGCCTTTTGGACTATTTAAATTTTGAACAATGAAAATGTATTACCTTTAGAAAATTAAAACTTTAAAACAGTAAAAATTAAACTTAAGATTGATCTTATTAGTGAGCAGAGATATGAATTAAAAAGTAGATACCAGGGGTGCCTGGGTGGCTCAGTTGGTTAAGCGTCTGCCTTCAGCTCAGGTCATGATCCCAGGGTCCTGGGATCAAGCCCTGTGTCAGGCTCCCTGCTCAGCGGGGAGCCTGCTTCTCCCTCACCCTCTGCCTGCCACTCTGCCTACTTGTGATCCCTCTCTCTGTCAAATAAATAAATAAAATCTTAAAAAAAAAAGTAGATACCATCTGTGGCCACCAGTTAAGTGAAAGTTCAAAAGAGATCATGGTAACCAGCACTAGCAAAGATGTAGAGGAAAGGGCACTCTTCCTTGTTGTGGACGGGCAGACCAGTGCCTCTGGCAATTTGGCAGTGCCAAATAAACAATTCATATCCTTTAAACATCAAATAACTTCTTGACATCTTTCCTATAAAAATATGCACACAAGTAGACAAAGATTTCTACACAGAGATGTTCACTGAAGTACTATGTGTAATGTCAAAAATGTCAAAAAATTAGGGAAAAAAATCTATGTCCATCAATAAGAAAATGGTTGAACAAATTATGGTTTAACTACATTATGAAATTCCATGCTGCCATTATAATGAATAAGGTAGATATGTATATATGATGTAGAAGGAAGTCCTTGATATATTGGTTTTTTTTTTTAAGATTTTATTTATTTATTTGACAGAGAGAGACACAGCGAGAGCAGGAACACAAGCAGAGGGAGTAGGAGAGGGAGAAGCAGGCTTCCCGCTGAGCAGGGAGCCCAATGTGGGACTCGATCCCAGGACCCCGGGACCACGACCTGAGCCGAAAGCAGACGCGTAATGACTGAGCCACCCAGGCGCCCCTGATATATTTTTTCCTGGAGAAAAGCTTACAGGATATGTATGTAAAAGCATGTTCCTTTTTCTTTTTGGGGAAAAAAAAAAAAGACAAACCAGCCTGTGTACAGAAAACGATGTGTGTCTGCATATTTAAATATTAAATTATTCGCACATGCACCAAAAATGGTCCTACAGGACACTGTGATCACGGTAACAGCAGGCATGGGTACCAGTGAGAGACGACATGGACAGAGAAAGAAAACCGGGGATTGGACTCTGTGATTCATTCATACTTCTTTCTTTTCACTACAAGCAGGCATTACTTTGTAAAGAAAGAAACAAAGAAGCAGCAGCACTGATTTAGAAACTGCTGGGACTCTGCCTTCTTGGAGCCTCACTCCCCACCCCATCCTCTCCCCATCTCCCAGACCCTCTCCCTCACCCCTTGGGGGTCTACACCTGTCCTTGCCCTGGAAGCAGTGGAGGGCTTAGGGGAGGACGGCTCAGTTCGCAGCAGGACTGCAGCGGGGCGGGGGGTGGGGGGTGGTGGCTGGATCCTGTCCCTGGAGTACTGCCATGGCCCCACCAGCTGGCCAGTCCCGGACCTGTTCCAGCCTCACATCCCCCATGCGGTGAAGCCCAGATCTCTTACCGTGGCCGTCAAGACCTTTCATGACGGGCCCCAGTCTTTCCAACATTCCCTCACTGCAAGCTCTGCCATGCTGGACAAAATGTCTTTCACTTTTGACATCCAATACCTTTGCTCTTCTCATTTCTGCTGCCCTGGACGCCTTCCCCACCCCAAGTCCCTCTCCTATCCCAGTCTCCACTGATTGAAGCCTTCTTCTCCTATTCTTCCTGTAAGACCCTGTTCAGATAACACCTCCTCCAGGAAGTCTCCCATGTTCCTTCCAGCAAGAAGGGTCCTCTCTCTCTTCTGGGCCTTCATTTCTTTTTTTAAGATTATTTATTTGATAGAGAGAGAGAGCACGAGCAGGGGGGTGAGGAGCAGAGGGAGAAGCAGGCTCCCTGCTAATCAGGGAGACCGATGCAGGGCTTGATCCCAGGACCCTGGGATCACGACCTGAGCCGAAGGCAGACGCTTGACTAACCGAGCCACCCAGGTGCCCTAAGCCTTCATTTCTATGTTGTGACTCTGTGCTGAGCACTGGGAGTGACACAAACTAGGTGTCTGTTAATGTTTATTAAACTGTACAGATTAACATTCCCATTTTCTAGATGAAGAAACTGAGACGCAAAGAGAGACAGTAACTTGTCCAGGGCCACCGCGAACATGCAGACACCTGCCGTGCTGTCCCTGCTGCTTGTGTGCACGGGCCTCATGGAAGCACTGCAGCAGGTACGATGCTCCCCCACCGGGCCCAGGCCAGCAAGGAGCTGCAATGTTGGCTTGCTCTGAACTCCGGGAGGAGGGGCCGCGGGAGGAGAGAACCACTGATATTTCCAGTGGGGCTCGCGCGGCCTGGGGAACAGCCCCCGACCCCGGTCTCTGAGAGCGCAGCTACTTTGGCGCCTTCAGTGCCCTTCTCCATAGGCTCCCATTCTCCTGAGGCTCACCCTCTCAGTCCTCACTGCTCTGCCTCCGCCAGGTCCAGAGCCACCCCGTCACTCGACGAGACCTCTTCTCTCAAGAACTGCCCCTGGACATGGCCCCAGCCTCCTTCGATGACCAGTACGCCGGCTGTGCAGCCGCCATGACAGCCACTCTCCCACACCTCAATGAAACCGAGTTCCAGGCCAACAAGGTGTACGCTGATGGCTGGGCGCTGGCAAGCAGCCGGTGGCAGGACCGCCAGGCCTGGGGGCCAGAGTGGGGCCCCAGGCCTACCCTACCGCCCCCTGGCTTCCGCGATGAGCACGGCGTGGCCCTCCTGGCCTACACTGCCAACAGCCCCCTGCACAAGCAGTTCAACGCTGCCGTGCGCGAGGCGGGCCGCTCCAGAGCCCACTACCTCCACCACTTCTCCTTCAAGACACTCCATTTCCTGCTGACCGAGGCCCTACAGCTGCTGGGCAGGGGCCAGCGTCCTCCCCAGTGCCGCCAGGTGTTCCGAGGGGTGCACGGCCTGCGCTTCCGGCCGGCGGGGCCCGGGGCCACCGTCAGGCTGGGGGGATTCGCCTCTGCGTCCCTGCAGAATGTTGCAGCCCAGCAGTTTGGGGAAGACACCTTCTTTGGCATCTGGACTTGCCTTGGGGCACCTATCAAGGGCTACTCCTTCTTCCCTGGGGAGGAGGAGGTGCTGATCCCCCCCTTCGAGACCTTCCAGGTGATCAATGCCAGCAGACCCGCCCAGGGCCCCACCCGCATCTACCTCCGGGCCCTGGGCAAGCATAGCACGTACAACTGCGAGTACATTAAAGGTAGGTAGGGCGCACACCGGGTATCACCTGTGCTCACGACGGGCTCCCCCTCGGTCTCAGGGGACATGTACATCAATATCACAATCAAACGAACAGTGAAGGGGACCCAGTCTTGTCCCTCTGCCCCTCCACCCTGTACATCTAAGGGTAGACAACCTTCTGAGGGAGTATGCCACTTGTCCTTGGAGGTACCTAAGCCGGACCTGGCCACCTGCCTGCTCGGAGGCTGAAGAGGGTTTCCTGACCGAGGCAGGTGGCCATTTGAGGGCCAAACGGAACTGGTCAGGCTTTTCTTCCGGCTGGAAGCTGGAAGGCAATTAATTTCCGGCCACAGCACTGACACCCAGACCATTGCTGCCAGGTATGAGTAAGAGGCCCAAACTCAGTTTCCAGAAGGGGCACGTGTATTCGGCTGAATGGAAACCCTGTGCTGTCGTGTGGACTGGGTGGGGGTGCAGGTGGGGTCCTGAGACAGCAGTCGGGTGCCATGCCCCATAGTCCTAGCTCAGACTGTCTGTCCCTCAGGACCAGCCAGAGGTGGAATCATGAGGGCAGGCCCAGGTTCTTTATCTCTAAAGGGGCTTCGGGTCCTGGCTGAGTGAGGCCCACTTTGCATAATTAGAGGCAGGATGTTGGCTGGAGCTGTGGACCACATCTAAAATGGGAGAAGGTCCAGTGGGGCTTCCATTCCCACCTTGGTCAGCATCGTGGGTGTGCATGAGTTGACAGAAGGTGAGGAAGACATGCAAAGTACATGAACCAGTACCTCCTTGGCTGGGACAAGGTGTGGGAGAGGTGGTTACACTGGGAGGCAAAGTTACAGGCCAAGGAAGCAGGAGGAGCACCCAGAAGAGACCCTGGCTTTGAAGGCTGGCTCCCTTCTAGCTGTGGGGCTCACGAGTCAAGTCAAACGCGGGCAAGGGAGGTCCCACTGGAAGGAAGCTGAGTTAGGGGAAAATGTACTAGCTTCTCTGAGAACAAGCTGGGGATGGACCACAGGGTTCTGGGGTTCCTTCCTGTCCTGAGAGCTACTGAACCTTTGATTCTTTATTCTTTCTTCCCTACAGACAAGCAGTGCAAGTCTAGGCCTTGCCGTCTGGGTAACTCAGGTAAGAGCTGCAAGCTTCTGTGGGGCTCAGCTCAAGGATAAGCAGGCTGCCCTGGGGTTGGACTCCTCTCCTGGATGCACATCCGTCTTGAAAAGAAAACAATCCCCTTTCCATCAAAACAAGTAAACCCTCTTAAGCAGACCCCTGTGGGGGTGGTGAACCTCTCTTAGAGGACATATATGTGTGTATGGGGCAGCGGTCATGCAAGCTGACACACCTGCCCCCCAGTCTGGTGCTGCCCCCTCCCTCACAGGAGGCTACTGATCGGGCCGGGCCCCAGAGAGATCCGGGCTGCACTGGGGATGGAGGGAAGGGCCACTCCCACCGTCCTCCCTGGGCCCTCTCCTTCAGCTTCAGGACCCACTGTCTCTATTATTGCCCCCAGGGCTCCCTTAGACCATCTTCCAAGGTCAAGGTCAGGCCCTGGGTGCTGGAGACCTGGGCTCTCATCCAGGCTCTGTCCTAACTCTCTCTCTGACCAATCAATCCCTCTCTGGGCCTCAGTTTTCCTATCTGTATAATAAGCATATAGACTAGGGGGCGCCTGGGTGGCTCAGATGGTTAAGCGTCTGCCTTCGTCTCAGGTCATGATCCCAGGGTCCTGGGATCGAGTCCCGCATCGCGCTCCCTGCTCCTTGGGAGCCTGCTTCTCCCTCTGCTTCTCTCTCTCTCTCTCATGAATAAATAAATAAAATCTTTAAAAAAAATAAGCATATAGACTAGATGATCCCCAGGTCCCTTTCAGCTGTGATTCTTTTCTTCCCTTGAATACCTGCTGTACCTGGGCCTGCCTGGGCCTCACTTCCCTAGGTGGGAAGGGGCTTTTCCAGGGGAACCGACTGGAATAGGCCGGGAAACTACAGCCACTACTCCCCCTTGGGCCCCGCCCGCCTCCCTCCACCAGGGCTCTGTGAACAGTGGGCAGGAAGGAGCTCCAGCCTCTACTTTGTTCCTACCATTCTCCATGACATAGTACCACTCAGAGTTCCAGGCATCCTCACCACGACCCAGTGGTGTAGGCACTGTCATTGCCCCTGTTCTACAGAGGAGGGAACTAAGATCCAGAGAGGTGAAGCAACCAGCCCTACACACAGTAGGGCTAGTAAGGGGTGGGGTCCAGACAGCCAAACTCTGAACCACCACACTACCTGGCCCCCACCTCTCCCCAGACACCATCTCATTTTATACTTACTGTATAATAAAATATTGGAAGAGGGAAGAACAGGGAGTATTACCCTCATTATATAGTAAAGGGAGACCCAGAGACAGAAGTGACCTGCCCAAAGGGGACAGAATGAGTCAGTGGCAGAGCCAGGGTCAGAATCCAGATCTCCAGCCTCCAACCAGCTTGAGTGCTGATAATGTCATCTCAAGCACTGGACAAGGTTAGAAATCCCCCCATCCCAGTCCACCAGTAATCAGGGGTTGGGCAGAGGGGCAAAGATGAGCGTCACTAGAACCCACTCACATGGGGCTTCCCCTTGTTCATCCCACACTGCAATGGCTCATTTGTGTCAGTAGGAGGCAGGGGCAGAGACCCTCCTAGGGACCTCTGCAAGGGGACCAAGGGCTCTTTCATCTGCCTGCCGTTCTCCCTGAATTCTTGCTCTCCATCTCTGGCTCCCACTGCACCTTGTGGGTCAGTGTTTCCAGCCCACTGTGCTCATTTCTCTTCAACGTGTTTGTGTACCTCATTTTGTCCCGAAACCTCTCTCTCTGCCTCTGTTTTTCCTACAGCCATCGGTCAAGGCCCCCCTTCTGCAGTCTGGTCCCTCCTACTGCTGCTCTGGTTCCTTGTCGGGGGAACTTTTCCACAGAGTCCAGGCCTGCCATGATCCATCCAACACTGAACAGCCCCGCCTGCCCAACGTGCTTCCTCGACCTGACATGGGGATATCGGCCTCGCATGTGCTTTAAGAGCAGCCAGGATCCATGGTGACTCCCTCTGCAGGAAACTCTGGGACTTTCTCTGGCAGCTGCCAGGTTTGCTGATGGAGAATTAAGGGAATCTGGGGACTGAGCCTTCCCCAAGGCTTTAAGAGTGAGTCACTGAATGGGGGTGGGAGTCTCTACAGCAGGCAACCACTCATTTGGAGATTGAAGATTAAACTAGTTTGGGGAAAGATTGGGGAGGAAAGCACTTGGCCATGGTATTTGCTGATGTTACTCAAATGGCTCACATATGCACCTGGAAAGCGCCTATTCACTCTTCCAGGAAGCCTTCTCTGACCCCTCCCAGCTGGCTGGGTTAGGGGCCCTGTCTCTTTGCTCCCACAGGTCCCTGGCTGCTTCCCTCTACCACGTGTCAATGTTTGTCTTTCATGTCAGACTGTGAGCTTCCTGAGGGCAGGGACTGGGTCTAAAGCACAGACGTAGTGCCAGACAACGTGGGAAAGTCAGAAAGGAACAAACGCCTTGTGACTGGCTCGTGTCCACCTTGGCCACTTTCAAGCTCTCTGAATGTCAGTGTGTGGGAATGCTGTGGACTGACTCCAGCTCCAGAGGGTAGAGAGCAGGACAGACAGCAGAGACAGCGTTAGGTCCTCTGCCAGGGTCTCAACTGAATGCTCAGTTGAATTCTTGTCAGCAAAGACAATTTCTGCCCTGATCTATGCGTCCTAAGGCTCCTGTCTCTACAGAGACAAACCTGGATCCCCAACTTTTACTACCATAGGCCCCAAGGGTAAAATAGGACATTAAAGAGGTGCTAGGCACACACTTTCTTTATTATGACTTGGGGCTTTGGGGCCAAATCCTCGTGTGGCCTCCTGTTCTGGAAACGAGAGAATGAATCCCGAATCCCCTTCCATGAGTCCCTAGGCAGGGACAGGCACGATCAAGTCCCTAACACAACAGCCACCAAGGAAGGAAGAGAAGACAAGGAAACACGGTCGTTCTGTTTCTCATGTAACCTGCACTCTCGCCACCAAAATCTCTAACATGCAGCATCAAATTCAATTCTGTCCTTCCAGGACTGCGTTTCGACCTTGGCCCTTCTTAGAATTCCTCTTCTGTAGGAATTAGGCGAGTGGCAAGCTCTGGATTTCCCTTAAAGTTTAGGGCATATAGACAAGTGATCCCTGTGGTTTGTGAAGTCAGCAGTGCTGATCCTGGAGTGAGGGTGGCCCCGGCTCTCAGGCACAGTGGGGAAAGACTGGGTGGCCTATCCGAGAGCCAACAACCACCTGGCCTTTCCATCCCGGTCTGGAGGGGCTGTGGCTGCACCAGACCCCTGGGACTCACAGGGCCTGCACCAACACCAGGAGGCTCATGACCAGGGCCATGGAGAAGAAGATGCCCAGGAAGAAGCGATCCATGACACGGGCCAGCCGCTTCCAGTCCTCATGGCAGCACTGGGCAGCCCAGTGGCTGTGGAAGGTGTTCGCGATGGTAGCTACGTGGCGCAGTAGGGCTTCCTGACGGCACAGACACTGTGGCTCGCGGCAAGGAACTGCTGGCGGGCAAGCACCTCCGTCAGGAGGCTGGGGACTGGGGGGTGACTTGAGTGGTCTAGACTGCCCACAGGGCTCCCCTCGTTCCCGCACGCACAAGCCCCTTGCCAGGCGTCCCAGCAGGAGGGCCCGAGCCCAGGCTGGCACTGGTCGGGCACTGGGACCACAGTAGTGCAGGTTCATGATAAGGATGGTGAGCGCCGTGGAGACTGTGACCATGGTCATGGTAGCCATGTAGTACTTCCCTGCAAGAGAGAGAGTGAGCTAGGGCCCAAAACAAGAACTCAGGGGGCCTGAGCTTGCCCACCGCCTCAACACAAACAGGCACCAGCTCACCCGCCGTGAGGCTCTCAGGACCCTCCAATCCCAATGGATGGAGCCAGGAAGGACGTAAGGGCCAAGATCTCCTCATCCCCTCTTCTTATAAGTGAGTTCTCAGAAGCTACCTGCTGCCTAATTGTTCTCCTCACTGCTGGACGCTGCACTCCCCCACAGTCCGTGAAAAGTCACACTCTCAAATGGTACACGCACAATCTGGGGCAAGTTACTGATCCTTTTGGCACAACTAGGATAACAACCTTACCTCAGAGATTTGTGGTGGTGCCTCAAAAATGTCAAGTGCTTGGGAGAGGGCCTGGCACACAGCCAGAATCAAGGCGTTTTGCCTGTTATGACAGGTGAGGGGTGGGGTGTCCTTCTTGGAAGGGGCCTACTCCTCTCCCCTCAATCTCTGAATGAGGCATGCTCCCAGGACGCGCCCCCCTCCCGCACGGAATTGGGGCTGCTCTGCTGGGCAGTCCAGGTCCCGCTCCCCCGCCGAGCCCCGGTGGAGGGTGGAGACCGGCGAGCAGCGGCCGGGGTGGGGGGACAGTCTCCGGGAGGGGACGGCTCTCTCCCCAGCCCCTCCCTCTCCCCACCCCGCCACCGCACCGCACCGCGCCCTCGCGGCTCACCGATAAGCGGCACGCTCTCCGCCGGCGGCATGCTCTCGGCCAGGAGCAGCTGAAAGACGGTGAGCGCCAGCAGCACGGTGACGCCGAGCGACACCTTCTCGCCCGAGTCGGCGGGCAGGTGGAAGGCGAGCGGCGCGAGCAGCGAGATGAGCACGCAGGGCAGGAGCAGGTTGCACACGTAGGCGGCGGCGCGGCGGCGCAGCAGCAGCGTGAAGGTCACGTCGGGGTAGGGCTCCGAGCAGCAGCCGTAGGTGAGCACGCGCCGCCGCGCCGGCATGCCCAGCACGCGCCACTCCACGTTCTCCACGAAGTCGGCCAGGCTGGCGGCGGCGCCGCGTGGTCGCACGTCCAGCTGGTGACCGCCGTGCGTCCACGAGCCGAACGTCAGGCCGCAGCGCTGCGCGTCGAACGGGAAGGCCGACACGTCCACGCGGCACGAGCTGCGCGTGATGGCCGGCGCGTCCCAGCGCACGGCGCCGTTGTGCCGCAGAACCACGTTGGTGCTGGCGGAGGCCATCGGCTGTGCGTCCGCCCTGCGGGGCAGGCGGGGCGGGGCTCCCTGAGGCGGAGGCGGAGGCCGGGCGGACCCCTGCAGGGACACTCTGACCACCAGGGGTCCTGTGGCTACCAGGGGCCACGCAGAGAAGGGGGTGGCAGAGAGGGACCTTTGTGCCTTCAGAGGCTTAGAAGGGGTGGCGCCTGCTGGGCCCAAAGGAGACACAGATCTAGGCCAGGGCAGTGTGAAAACACAACTGTAAAGCTGGCACCGGGGTGCTTAGTGTGATCTGCGAATCTCCTAGAGGGCCCCCGGGGAAAATATGCAGAGCCGTATGTTGTCTGGGAAACACAGAACTGGTTTAGGTGGCATAAAGGAATGCTCCAGAGGGTTAGGCCCTGGAGGAAGTTACCCTAGGCAGGCCCTTGGGGAGTCCTCAGAGACTTGGAGCCCGCCTGCAAGGGAGGAGTTTGTCATCGAGAGGCACTTGACCCCCAGGTCCCTCTCTGTGAGAGATACGGAACTGGCCCTGGACCACACAGTGGGTTCCCAGGAGGCAGTCAGCCTGGGTTGGCTTGGGACAGGTTGAAGAGGGGGTGTCATGGAGGGGCTGTGAGCTCCTGGCAGCTTAGGAGCGTCCGGGGGAAAAGCTTCAGGGCAGCGGGGTAACCAGGTTAGATTGGGGGTTTGGGGAATCAGTGCATACCTAGAGCCCAGGGCAACCGTAGGGAGGGGCTCGGAGAGGGGAGGGGCCAAGGCAGGCCGTACTTGTTGTAGAGTACGATGTCCGGCCGCCACACGCGGCTGCTGGGGATGCGGATAGCATCCAGGCCACCGTAGGCGTCGGGGTCCCATCGTAGGTAGGCATCTGTCCACTCCTGTCGGATCCACAGGTACAGGGTCAGCACCTGGTTCCGCTCATCCTGGTGGGGGGCAGGGAGTGGGCACAGATGAGGACACATGTATATGCACACCCTTCCCTGTGTGTACACACTCACCTACAGAGCTTGGGAGGGCACCCACAAACCCAGCTGGCTCACAGTCCAGTTCCTACCCGGGCCTGACCTTGCTATGTGACCTTGGCAGTTTCTTTTCTTCTTTAGGCCTCAGTTTCCTTAGTAGTTACATGGGTGATAATCCCTGCTAGGCAGGAACGCAAGTGTGCAAAGTGGTGGGCACACTGTGGGCACCCAGCAGTTAGTATCTGCTGTTATTGTTGTTAATATTAACATTTATAGAAATGTTTGGAGAATAATCCTAGTCTCTCATTACCCCCCACCCCCCCACCCCCCCACCCGTTCCTTGACACTACCACCACAACACACCATGTCGATGATCTGGGACAATGTCACCTCCAGGGTCACGTTCAGAGCCTGGTCTGTGTCTGCCACAGGTCTCAGGGCATTTGTATAGTTGGTGAAGAGGTCATGGAAGAGCTTGCGAGCCAGCCTGCCCTCGGCTCCCAAGCACTCTGCGGGACCAGGAAGAAAGGTTGTCCATCTGAGACCCTTGTCCAGGGGCCTCTGCTCACACCCTCCCCCCGCGCAAGGCTGGGGCCCTGTCACCTGCTCTGCTATCTCACAGCCACCTGACTGGTCCTCCTGAGGTCTGCTCTGTCCATCTAGCTGCGGCTCTCGTTCCTCCCTGGACTGCCTCCTGGGAAGAGTGATGTGGAGGCCGAGGAGGGAATTGCTGCTGTCTTCTGGAGCAAGGCTGACAGGTTTCTTCCCCACCCTTTCCCTTCCTAAGGACCTGGGTTCTGCCTGCCCTACTGCAAATGTCAGAGGGGCCCAAACAGGCGACAAGAGTCCCGCCTCTCACCCAGGTGTTGTGAACCCCATTGCCACCAGCCCCTGCCATCTCTCAAACCTATTTCCACTTATCTAGCCGCACATCTATGGATTTCTTCAAAGCTTCTGATGCTCTGGGCCATTCCGTCTTGAAAAATCTCTCTTCCCTAGGCTTCTGTGACACACCACATTGTCTTCAGCCCCTGACTCAAGTTTGTTCCCCAGAATCCTGTCGTTGGCTTTTTTTTTTTTTAGCGCAGATTTTTCTCCTGAGCCCCAGACCCATAAATACAACAGTTCACTCCTGAATGTCCTATTGGCACCTTAAACTCTGTAGGTCCAAATATGAACTCATTCCCCCCCGCACCGGAAACCTGTTCTTTGTTCTGTGTTCCCCCTCTCAGCAAAGCACCCATCCCCCCCACCATGACTTCAGCCAGAAATCTGGGAATTATCCTTCCTTTCTGCCCCCTCCTCCTGCAACCCAACCAGTACCCAGGTCCTCTCAGCCATGCTGCTGGGCATCCTTTGAATGTCTAGTCGCCCCTGCAGCTTGATTGGACCCAGCAGCAGCCTCCTCATGGCTCCTGCTGCGGGTGCAGCCTCTATAAACATTCCCCCACATTTCTGAGATCAGGCCTTTAAACACTCAAGTCTGACCAGGCCGGTAGCTGCTTAAAACTATTCAGTGGCTCCCCATTGCCTGCTGGATAAAGTCCAAACTCAGCCTGGCATTCAACGTCCTTCATGATCTGCCCCACCCCTACCCCCTGGCTTTTCCATCACTGCTCCCACTCCAGGCAGGCAGGTCCCCTGTCACCCTCCTCAGCACCTCTGTCCTCCATGCTACCCAGATAGAGTGCTTGTGCCCAGAACAGTAGTAAAGAGAAACCGGTTGTGGAGAGAGATTTGGGGAGGAAGGGAACAGCCGCAGGGCCCAGAGAGGCAGGGCCGGTTTACTGCACGTCACACCTGGAAGCGGTAAGAACAGAAACAGAAGGCCCAGGCTGGAGAGAGAGAGACCGAGGCTGAGGCGGTGGCTCCTGGGCCCCACGGTCCTGCCACAGCAAGAGGTAGGGCAGGTCTCTGGGTGTGAGCCTCGGGACCCGACTGAGGGCGGCATCAGGCCTTGCTGGCAAGGATGGTGTGGACGATACCTGGAAGTAAGAAGGAAGACTGAGATCCCTGCGGCCTTTTCAGTTCTCTGACCCTCCTATTTGTACCTGCCCTTGGATTTTAGTACTTGATCTTGGCGTCTGCTCATTCTCCTCCACTGCGCCTTGCCTCTTCTGGCCTCTGTCCCTGCCCTTGTCTCTATCCCCCAACCCCCTTTCCTCTCGCTCAGCCCCTCTGTCTCCATTTCCTTGTGTTGTTTCCTCTGGGACTCTTTCTTGCTCTTTGCCCCTTTGACTTCGGTCTTCCTCCTTCCACTCTCTTCCTTTCTCCTTCTATTTCAGCCCCCTAACTTCCTTTCTCTGTCCCCCATACCTGGACTCCGGATGAGCCTGGCACATTCTCAGCAGGACAGGGGCAGGGACTCTCCATCAGCCCTGAGCCCTCTGAGGCACAGGGCTGCAGGCCCCTCCTGTTTGTCCTTTTCATTAGGTTATTTACAGGGTTGGGACACCTGTGCCCATGGGAACAGAGCAACCGAAGCTGACACCTCAGGTTACTGGGACCTGAATTATTCAAATTGTAACGCGGCACCCAGGCTCAGCTCAAGGCCAGCGTGGGGCGTTGGAGGGCAGAGATGCTGGGGCAGGATCTGCAAAAGACTGGGCTTAAGGGTGTGAGGGGCCAGAGCCGTGGATGGTGTTTCCTCCTAGCTCTGCCACCATGGCTGGATTCTTTTTTATATTTTTAAGATTTCATTTATTTATTTGTCAGAGAGAGCACAAGCAGAGGGAGAGGCAGACTGAGGGAGAAGCAGGCTCCCCGCTGAGCAGGGAGCCCGATGCGGGACTCGATCCCAGGACCCTGGGATCATGACTGGAGCCGAAGGCAGACGCCTAACAACTGAGCCACCCAGGCGTCCCCACTGCTGAATTCTTGAGGTTCCCTTTATTTTTATAATTTATTTAAATTCCTTTAATTAACATCTAGCATATTGTTAGTTTCAGAGGTAAAGTTCAGTGATTCATCAGTTGCATATAACACACAGTGCTCATTACATCACGTGCCCTCCTTAATGCCCATCACCCAGTTACCCCATCCCCCCACCTGCTTTGAGGCTCCCTTTAGATTGTCACCTCTGCCTTCAATGAGAGATGGAGCGCATCTGTCCAGGCTAGGCACTTTGTGCCAAGCAAACCTCTCCCATCCTGGTGGGAATGGGGCTAAGCCTTAGCCGAGCTTGTGGCTCCAGGTAGCCCCACAAAGCGGGAGATGCAGTTCACATCTTCATCTCCAACTCCCTACAGCCATCCCCATGCCCAAACACCACAGGTGACATTGGGTAGCAGGGAAAACACAGGCTTTACAGTCACTTTCAGCTCTGTCTTATGAGCTGTTTGACCTGGACAAGATACTGAAACTCTCTGGGTTTGTTTTCTCATACAGGATAATGGAATTAACAGTCCTCACTTCAGAAGTTAATAAGGATTAAACGAGACAAGCAATAACACAAGGCAAGTGCCTAGCATATTGCCTGAATGCACAGTAGTCAACCATAGGTATTTATACTATAATCCCAGTCAATTAGTTCGAATATTCTTTTTTTTTTTTTAAAGATTTATTCATTTATTTTGAGAGAGTGAGAGACAGAGACAGAGAGAGCACATGAGAGGGGGGAGGGTCAGAGGGAGAAGCAGGCTCCTCGCCGAGCAGGGAGCCCGACGCGGGACTCGATCCCGGGACTCCAGGATCATGACCTGAGCCGAAGGCAGTCGCTCAACCAACTGAGCCACCCAGGCGCCCTAGTTCGAATATTCTATCTTCAGGAACACACACTTAGATTCACAAACCCCCAGCCCCTGGCAACCACTATTCTACTTTCTATCTCCGTGATTTTGACTTAATAACTCATGTGAGTGGAATAACGTATTTGTCATTTTTTCTATTTTTTTTTATTTTTTATTTTTAGATTTTATTTATTTATTTGAGAGAGAGAGAATGAGAGACAGAGAGCACGAGAGGGAAGAGGGTCAGAGGGAGAAGCAGACTCCCTGCTGAGCAGGGAGCCCGATGCGGGACTCGATCCCGGGACTCCAGGATCATGACCTGAGCCGAAGGCAGTCGCTTAACCAACTGAGCCACCCAGGCGCCCTTGTCATTTTTTCTAAAAGATTTTATTTATTAGAGAGAGAGAAAGTGTGTGAGCAAGAGAGAGAGCACAAGCAGGGGGGAGGACAAGAGGGAGAGGGAGAAGCAGACTCTCTGCCGAGCAGGGAGCCTGATGTGGGACTCGATCCCAGGACCCTGGGATCATGACCTGAGCTGAAGGCAGACGCTTACCTAACTGAGCCACCCAGTCACTTCTAAATCACGTATTTGTTTTTTTTGAGGTCAGCTGATTTCACTTTGCATAATATCTTCAAGATTCATCCATTTTGGGGCGCCTGGGTGGCCAGTCAGTTAAGCGTCTGCCTTTGGCTCAGGTCATGATCCCAGGGTCCTGGGATCAAGCCCCACATCGGGCTCCCTGCTCCGCGGGAAGCCTGCTTCTCCCTCTCCCGCTCCCCCTGCTTGTGTTCCCTCTCTCACTGTGTCTCTGTCAAGTAAATAAAATCTTAAAAAGAAAAAGATTCATCCATTTTGTTACATGTCAGAACTTCCTTATTTTAAGGCTGTATATATTTTATTGGATGTATATACCACATTTTCCTTATCCATTCATTCCCTGAGGAATACTTAGGTTGCTTCCACATTTTAGCTAGTGTGAATAATGCTGCTCCGTATGGAAGTAGAAATATTTCTTCAAGACTTTGCTTCAGTTCTTTTGGATTATATACCCAGAAATGGAATGCAGCACCAGGTCATATGGTAATTCTATTTTTTATATTTTGAGGAATTGCCATACTACTTTCGACAGTGGCTATAATATTTTTTTTTCCCCACCAACAAGGTACAAAGGTTCCCATTTCTCCACATCCTTACCAGGAGCTGTTATTTTATTTTGTTTATTTTTTTACTAGCCACCCTAACAGGTATAAGGTGGTACATCACTGTATTTGATTTACATTTCCCTAATAACTAGTGGTTGAGCATCGTATCATGTGCTTATTGGCCATTTGTATGTCTTCTTTGGAGAAATGTCTATTCAAGTCCTTTGTCCATTTATTAAGTTGGGTTTTGTTGTTGTGTTCTAGGAGTTCTCTTTGTATTCTGGATATTAATCCCTTATGAGGTATATAATTTGCAGATGTTTTCTTCCATTCTATGAGTTGCTTTTTACTCAGTTGATTTATTTTTTTGGTGAACAAAATTTTAAATATTTTATAAAGTCCAATTTGTCTATATATTATTTTTTTGCCTGCACTTTGAAGTCATATCCAATAAATCATTGCCATATCCAATGTTGTGAAGCTTTTGCCCTATATTTTCTTCTAAGAGTTTTATAGTTTTAGTTCTTACATTTAAGTCTTTGACCCATCCTTAATTTTTGTGAATGGTGTTTGTTTAGATAAAGGTCCAACTTCATTTCTTTGCATGTGGATATCCAGTTTTCCTAGCATCATTTGTTGAAAAGAGTGTCCTTTCTCCCATTGAATGGTCTTGGCACCCTTATCAAAAATCATTTGACAATATATGTAAGGGTTTATTCCTGGGCTCTCTGTTCTAGTCCATTAGTCTATGTGTCCATTTTTATGCCCATACCACACTGTTTTGATTACTATAGCTTTGTAGTAAGCTTTAAAGTCAGGAAATGTGAGTCCTCCAGTTTTGTTCTTTCTCAATACTGTTTTGGTAGGGTGTGACTATAAAAGGATAGGAAGAGGGAGTTTTTTGGGTGACAGACATTTTATATTATGACTATGGAGTGGTTATACAAATCTGTATATGTTGAAATTAACAGAAATGCATACCAAAAGAAAAGTGAATTTTCCTATATAATAACATAAAGTATAAAATTAAAATCAATTTAGTTGGTTCATAACTAATGTAATGCAGGTTTACTGTACCTGCCAAAGAAGAAAGATAAGACTTTAAGAGTGAGTGGTTGGTATTTGGTGTGAGGGTGAAAGATATATTCTTTTTTCCTGTACCATTTTCCTCAGCAATTATTCAGTCTTTTGGGGGCACAAGAAATTACACTTAAAAATAATGTTTTGCAGGGGCACTGGCTGGCTCAGTTGGTAGAGCATGCAACTCTTGATCTTGGGGTCATGAGCCCCACGTTTGGGGTAGAGTTTACTTAAAAAAAAAAAGTTTTGCAGAATACCTCAAGGGCAAAATAAAGGCTAACTTCAAGAGTGCTTCAAAACAGCAAGGAAGTAGTGCACATATAGAAGAGACCCAAGAGTTAAACATGCTTTTTATCTGTTTAGCTTCAACTTGCAAAACAACACATTTGGGATTCATCTACATATGACACACAATTCAAATTCTTGGGGCGCCTGGGTGGCTGAGTTGGTTAAGCGTCTGCTCAGGTCATGATCCCAGGTTCTGGGATTGAGCTCTGTGTTGGCGTTGGGCTCCTTGCTCAGCAGGGAGTCTGCCTCTCTCTCTCCCCCTGCCCCTCCCCCTCACTTGTGTGCTCTCTCTCAAATGACCAGCCAAGAGGGTTCTTGGCTTCACACGGGATAAAAATCAAATTTGAGCCAGCAGGTGGTGAAACAGTTTATTAAATATATATACCTAGGGAGAGAGAGATACAGACAAGAGTATCCGGGAGATTTAGAAAAAGTAAATGAATTTCATCTTTGTTCAGGGCCTGGAGGTTTTATTGGGGATGGTGGTCTAGTGTACGTGTCCTCTCAGGCATTCAGGAACTGGTTAGAACAAAGACGAGGGCCCAGGTGTTATTGCTTGGAGCCAGGGGGTCTTGGTGTTGAGATGTCTGGCTCCTGTGGTGTGGAATGCACATGATAGCTTCCTCTGGTCATTCTCACCTGGTCCTTCCTTAGATGTTATTTATTCTAGAGAAATCATTAACTCTCCGTCCCTTACAAGGAGGATATAGGCTATTTGCATTACAAGGCATATGTAAAGTGCGTTGGGGGTGCAGGTCCAGCAAGAATAGAAGCCAGAAAAGTAGCAAATGAAAAAAACCCAGCTTTTTCTCTCCTGGGATCCCTTCAGTTTCCCTGTCTCATTTCCGTAGTATAGTCTCTGACTAGAGACTGATGTGTAAATTGTTTACCTGAAAAAAAAATGCTAAAATATTTCTTATAACATATTTACTGTATTTTGGGGTGAAAATGTTATATTGAAAAAAAAATCCAAAAATTTGTGGGTAACTTTTAAGAAGCAGTGGGGGTGGTGGGGGTGGGAACACAAAGTAAAAAAAAATTAACTGCACAATAACTATATGATTTAAGTTTCTATTTTGAAAATAATGAATCAACACATATAAAAAGACAAGGGATATACAATAATGAAATAATGACTCTTAGCCCTGATTGTCATTAGGTGGGAGGTTGATGGGAAGTTATATAAAGGGTGAATAAGACTGACAACACCTAAATCAATAATCTTAACATCACTGAAAGTGGGACAACCAAACATGAGTCTTCAGAAGTGATAAAACACACCACCATCTGTTAACTGGGGAGAAGGGTGGGCGCAGAGAGAAGTAAACGGAATCTAATCAAGCCCCTAGATCTAACCAGCAGTATATAGGAAGTAAAGGGGAGTATATAGGAAGGAGCAGTATATAGGAAGTAGAGGCACAACCAGCCAAACCTAGAAGGTCCTGGTTCTCGATTCCTGAGGACAAATGACCCAGTTACTTTAACAAAGGGCATTAAAAAAAAGGCAGCGGGGGGGGGGGGGGGGCGGGAAGAACATTGGTAATAGATTAAGATATTTAAGACTTAAAAATCAAATGCACAGTGTGGACCCTGTTGAGATCCTAATTCAAACATTTCAACCATGGGGTGCCTGGGTGGCTCAGTTGATTGTGTCTGACTCTTATTTCAGCTCAGGTCATGATCTCAGGGTTGTTGGTTCGAGCCCGGCATTAGGCTCCACTCAGGAGGGAGTCTGCCGGAGATTCTCTCTCCCTCTGCCCTTCCACACCATGCTCATGCAGGTTCTCTCTCTCTCAAAAATAAATCAATCTCAAACAATTCAACCATAAAAATTTAGTTTGAGACAACTGGGGAAATTTGGAAATGCAGAGGGCATTAGTTGCTATCTAGGAATTACTGTTAATTTTGTTGGTAGGACAAGGGTGCTGTGATTGTGTCTAAAAAAATTTACCTGGGGCGCCTGGGTGGCTCAGTTGGTTAAGCGACTGCCTTCGGCTCAGGTCATGATCCTGGAGTCCCAGGATCGAGTCCCATATCGGGCTCCCTGCTCGGCAGGGAGTCTGCTTCTCCCTCTGACCCTCTTCCCTCTCGTGCTCTCTATCTCTCATTCTCTCTCAAATAAATAAATAAAATCTTTAAAAAAAAAAAAAAAATTTACCTGTTAGTGGGGTGGCTGGGTGGCTCAGTTGGTTAAGTCTCTAACTCTTGATTTCAGCTCAGGTCATGATCTCAGGGTCATCAGATTGAGCCCCACATCAGGCTCTGCCCTGGGTGTAGAGCCTGCTTAAGATTCTCCCTCTCCTCCTGCCCCTCCCCCCATTCACACATGCCTTCTCTAAAAAAAAAAAAAAAAAAAAAAAATCACCTGTTAGAAATGCTTAGGTATTGATGAAATGATCTGCCTTAGAAATACCATTGTGGGGTGGGTAGAATAACAGTGGAGTAAAGATGAAGTAATATTGGAGGATTGTCACAAATGTTCAATGTGAATTATTATACCATTTTACTTTTGCATAGGTGAAAATCCCTACAGTAAAAGGTTAAAAAAAGCCCTGAGGAAAACATAAGAAATGAATGTTTGAAGCAGAAATCATTACAATACAGAACTCTGGTAAAATTGGGTCAATAAGACGAAGAGCTGATTCTTTAAAAACGGAACAAAAAATCTAGAGTAATTTTCTGTTAATATAAAGTAGCAACTGAGTCAGAGTAAAACATCTGAAAAGCACAGCTACTCTGCAGGCCTTGGCTGGTCTAATCCAACATTTAATCTCCAAAATTTTCCTGACTTTGATTTTGGCATTATTCCAGCACTCTGCCAAGGAAATACTTATTTTGGATGTTGTATGATTCTACAAGTCTGTTGAGTTTTGAGAAAATGGATTCCTGTTTTTAGATTTTTTAGAAACTTAATTTTTATTTTTTAGAGAAATACTATTTTTTTAAAGATTTTATTTGATAGAGACAGTGAGAGAGGGAACACAAACAGGGGGAGTGGGAGAGGGAGAAGGAAAAGTTGGCTCCCCATTGAGCAGGGAGCCCCACGCGGGGCTCGATCCCAGGACCCCGGGATCATGACCTGAGCCGAAGGCAGTCGCTTAACTGATTGAGCCACCCAGGTGCCCCCAATTTTTTTTATTTCAATGGAATTTTGAAATATAGAAAAGCTTCTTTGTCATCTTTATCATTAACTTTGAACTGTAACTTGTCTCTGATGTAACACAGCTATGATAAACATTTGACTTAGAGCCATATATATATATATATACATACATGAAATACTAGTTGTAAGAGTAAATACTGCCCATATTCACAATTCTTAACACTTCTCAAAGCTAACCATTTCTATAGCACACTCTCTTTTCACAAAACACCTCTCACAAGGAAACCACAAGAGGACTTCTTTGCCAGAAGCCCAGCAACGCTCTGTGACTCAGGTTCACAGTCAGTAATGGAGGGAGATTCCCAGGAGTTACCCTTGTCCTTGGGGGTCTAAATTAAAGGGAAGCCCCAGATCCACTCTGCTTTATCTCCAAATTCCTCATGTCCCAGTGTCTTTGGCGTAATCCTAACTGGAATTTGCTCACACCTTCAGTTTAACAGGAAAAAAAAAATCCAAATAGTACGCATCAGACTTATTCATTCCCTCTGGAAAACAGCTGTGTTTAGCAGCAACATTCAAGATCATCATCCCCTTTACACAATGGGAAATGAAATTAAGAGTGAAGTGTGACCCAAAATTTAAAAACAAACAAAACCCCCAGAATAGAAGAGCCAGGCTTTGAATCCTAAGTATATTCCTAAGGGCAATGAGACTCTTCCCTTATCCCCCACTGGGAAGCCAAACACATAAATATATGCTTATAAATGTATTTATATAAATATAAGCAGTCAGGGGCACCTGGGTGGCTCAGATGGTTAAGCGTTTGCCTTCGGCTCAAGTCATGATCCCAGGGTCCTGGGATCAAGCCTTGCATCGGGCTCCCTGCTTAGCGAGGAGTCTACTTCTCCCTCTCTCTCTGCTGCTCCCCCTTCCCCCTCCTCGAGCTCTCTCTCTCTCAAATAAATGGATAAAATCTTAATATATATATGTATATATATATGTAGTTAGGATTAATTAATAATCTCAACCCCCTCACCCTAAATTTTCCCTAATAAATTTAGCCTTTGACTGTTTCTTTAACCCATGACCCATCTCCCTTTAGACTGCAAATCAACTGAGGCCACTGTAAAGATCCTTGGAGTAAGAAGGCTCAAAAAACACAAAGGGAAAGCCAAGAGCAGGAATGCTATAAACATTTTATTTATTTTTTTAAGAAAGTAGCTTCAGAAAAAGAGGAAAATAATCTAGATCATTTATTTATATATATATATATACTTTTTAATAAAAACCTTTACATAATCTTCATGCATAAAGACCCAGAGGTGGCCATGTTATCCACGACAGCCCTAATACCAGCTGTCGCAGGCCTTTACCGGGGACTCCCCAAGCTGAGAGCAGTGTAGCAAAGGCCCTTCTCCTGCCCATAAAGCCCAGCTCCTTGCCTGCCTCAGTAATGGTTCTATGTTCTGGGACTGGAGACAGTGGGTGGGAAATGCTTTGGGCTAGAATAGGAAGGACAGGGAGGGCTACCCAACCTGCCACGTTTTATCCAAACTCTTCAGGCAAACCCAGACAGGAAGCCTGGCAAGATGACCGAAAACCAGGGACCAAACTGAATTCTGGAGCTTCCCAGGGACATGGAGTCTGTGACCAAGAGTTCCTGCACATAGTAGGAAAGGTTTGATGTTCATGGAACATTCAAGGTGGGAACAAACAAGCCTTGAAGATTCATCCCTCCATGGCAGGCACTCACTTCTACCCTATATAAGTCAGAAATGACTATGTTCTGCTTCCTAACTCAGTCCAACCCTCTTTTGACTCTACAACAGTGTTAACTCATCAACCTACTTAAGAGACAAACTCTCCTTCCTTCTGTGGAGAGTTTATCTGTTAAGGAAGGACGATAAAAGGGCTGAGGTAGGAGTAGGGTAGCAGGTCGGCACAGAGGGTCACAAGATTCAGAACACCCGAGAGGGGGAAAGCATTCCCTGGTTCTCTGGGGGGAATTCTGTGAAAGGTTATTTTATTGACCATTTTTTAGAAAGGGCGAGGGGAAAGAATGGTCTTAAAGATGATAAAAAAGAGACTTGGCTCCTTTTTTGGGTTCTAAAGCCCTTATACTTTGTTCAGTATTAAGAAAAGCCCTGAACAAATGGAGGATGCTGCTTGGGGCAGCAGGAAACAAAGATGGGTTCCAGAGCCAACCAAGAGAATGGCAAACAGTGCCAACCAACTCAATGCAGGGGATCTCTGTGTGGTGAGTGTGAATGAGCATGTGAGTGTGGTGGGCTTCACTGACTCCCAACAGTCAATTCTCGCAGGTAGGACTGTGTGAGGCCGCGCAGTTCCTCCAAGGCATAGTCCTCAGGCATGGGGAGCTGGCCAACGTGGGGAGCCAAGAGGCCCAAAGGGACTCGCTGAGGGTCTGGTGTTGAGTCGGAGGTTGTTTCAGGGGCACGCTGAAGGCTCCATACCACCCGCAGCAGGTTGGCTGCACGTTTGGCCATGTCTGGAGAGAAAAAAATGAAGTGGGCATCAAGGATGAGGGGTGGTAAGGGTGGGCATCGGGGCAGAGGTATAATAATCATAAAGACAGGAAGCAAGCAGGCAGGAAGCAGGGAGAGGCTGGAGGCTTACCTGACTGGGCCAGGAGATCCTTGGCATTGTAACACTGCATCTGCTGTATGCGGCTGCACAGTGAGATCACTTTGGTGTGTAATTGCTCCAGCTCATAAACTGAGCAATCCACCTACAAAGGAGCAGAGAAACCAATTAGGTCAAGAAGAGCTCCCATCACCCCAATTCCATCCACAGAATGACTATGCAAAACTCTGAAACAACAGGAAAAAACCCAGGAGGCTGGCCCGGCAGTGTCATGTCACCACTATCCAGCCTAATCACTGAGGACAAAGCACAACCTCAGCAGTAATCCACAAGAGGCAAGTAACACAGTATACAAAGCCTTGAACTGGGCAAGCTTTCAGATCAGCATTAATGAAACATGTAACTAGCAAGCTTTAACATGGCGCCAAAAATCTAGATAAATCTGGGCTTAGAGAGATTGTAGGACTTCTTAAGAGTAGAGAGTAAGTAAGAAGTGGAGCCCAAACTAGCATTTAATTTAGGTATCCTAACTTCAAATTCACAACCCTTTCTAAAACACTTGCAGGGCCCTATTCTCACTGTGTGCCCTCTCCTATGTGTTGCTATCCACTCCTGTGGCTCCAAGTTTTAGTATTATTTTAAATCAATTTATTTGAGAGAGAGAGAGAGAGAGAAAGAGAGCGAGCGCATGTGCAACCAGAGAGAGGGAAAGGAAGAGGGAAAGGCAGAGAACCCCAAGTAGACTCCGTGCTGCGTGTGGAACCCAACTCGAGGCTTGATCCCATGACCCCGAGATCACAACCTGAGCTGAAACCAAGAGTCGGATGCTTAATCTACTGAGCCCCTCAGGTGCCCCACCTATGGCTCCAATGATCAATACGCTGATGATTCCTCAATCATTAGCCTACTATTTCAATCTTTCATTCCCCTTTCCAGGGCCAGTGCCCTAGGCTCGGGATACCATTACTTCTTACTTGAAATATCTTAAGAGCTTGACCACTATCTTCAGTGTCATCCCCATTACATCCTTTTCCCTACCATATGGTAGCCACAGTGATGTTTCTAAAAAGTCTGTATTTTTTTTTAAGTCTATTTTTTTAAGTAGTCTCTACCCCCCACCATGAGGCTTGAACTCACAACCCCAAGGATCAAGAGTCACATGCTCTTCTGAGTCAGCCAGGAACCCTGTATTTTCATTCTTTACTTACATTCTGAATATTTTCAGCAGCATCTTATTCCTGTTTGTCTCACATATGACTCTTGGTTGGCCCCCCTCCCAAACTCTTACATTAAACCACCCTACTTGCTAAGTGTCCTATCATCTCCTCCTCCTCTAAATGCTTACCCAACCCTTCCACGAAGCATCTCTCTCATTGAATCGACTTTTGGGGGGCTTTGCAGAATCTACCATTTAATGCCTCTGCAAGTATTTTTTTCTTTAAAGATGTAGTTATTTATTTGAAGGCTGGCGGGGGGTGCACAAGCAGGGGAAGCAGGAGAGCGAGAAGCAGGCTCCCCAATGAGCAGGGAGCCTGATCATGACCCGAGCCAAAGGCAGATGTTAACTGACTGAGCCACCAAGGCGCCCCAGCCTCTGCAAGTATTCTTTTATCCACAAGAATCAAGTCTTTTTTAAAGATTTTATTTATTTATCTGAGAGAGAGAGAATGAGAGACAGAGAGCACGAGAGGGAAGAGGGTCAGAGGGAGAAGCAGACTCCCTGCTGAGCAGGGAGCCCGATGTGGGACTCGATCCCGGGACTCCAGGATCATGACCTGAGCCGAAGGCAGTCGCTTAACCAACTGAGCCACCCAGGCGCCCCAAGAATCAAGTCTTTAACTGGACTTTTAAAGGTGGTAAATACGATGAGGTCTTTGCTCTCAAGAAACTCATAAAAAATAAAGAAACTATCAGAGATAAAGTTGAAGAATCACAAGCTATGCAGATCATTCAAGCAGGGTGATATGGCAGAAAAACTGGATGGTACTTCAGATTGGGAGATCAGAAAAGGTTTCCCTGAGGAAGGTCATATCTTTGCGGAGACCTGAACAACAAGGAGAGGGTCAAGCTTTCTAGGCAAAGAGAACAGCTAAAACTACAAGATGCAAATGCAAAGAAAGTTTAGGTGGGTAAAATGCAGAGTTTAAAGAGGAGGAGAGAAGAAGATAAAACTGGAGAAGTTTTATACACTAGAGGATCGCAACAGGAGGTCCTCAGTATTCAGAGTCTGTGACCTTGGACTGAGAAAAATAGCATTTATTTTTACTAACTTTTTACTAAACATTAGCGTTTAATTATTAATGTAGATGTCAAGCAATAACTGAGACTTTGTCATCAA
This sequence comes from Zalophus californianus, assembly GCF_009762305.2. Lineage (NCBI taxonomy): Eukaryota > Metazoa > Chordata > Mammalia > Carnivora > Otariidae > Zalophus > Zalophus californianus. Next base: position 59,669,342 of record NC_045605.1, read on the forward strand.
CAGACATCACGGCTATTTTCATATTACATTACAGTTGTTAGTGATTTTTAAATATAGTACTTCAAAATTAAGAGTAGTTAGGAGATCCACTGCAAGGCTTGTTAAATTTAAGATGTTAAATAAACCACTTAATTACCTTAAGTTCTTAATATTTTGATAACTGTATTTTAACATATTGGTTTCCTTTGTAATCCCATGAATTTAAATTTTATGCATTAAAACACATTAGACAGCCATCCATGAGCTTCACCAGACTGTTACGGAGGTCCATAGCAAACAAAGGTAAGAATTGGGGCGCCTGGGTGGCTCAGTTGCTTAAGCGACTGCCTTCAGCTCAGGTCATGATCCTGGAGTCCCGGGATCGAGTCCCACATCGGGCTCCCTGCTCAGCAGGGAGTCTGCTTCTCCCTCTGACCCTCTTCCCTCTCGTGCTCTCTATCTCTCATTCTCTCTCTCAAATAAATAAATAAAATCTTTAAAAAAAAAAAAGGTAAGAATTATTGATGCAGAGCTTTGTAAGACTTGCTAAGGAGCACTTTATTCTAAGTGAAATGAGAATCCACTGGAAGGTTTTAGACGAGAGTGAGATGGTATGTCTTGTGCATTAGAAAAATAACCCTGGTTGCTGCATGGTGTCTACTATAGCAGTCCAGGTGAGAGACTCTGTGGCTTTACTACACCTACACGCTCCCCTTTCCACTCCAAACCACCTTATTAAAAGTTCCCTGGAGAGTTGCCTGGGTGGCTTAGTCGGCTGAGTGGCTGACTCCCGATTTCGGTTTAGGTCATGGTCTCAGGGTTTTGGGACTGAGCCCCATGTCAGCATGGACTCTGCTGGAGATTCTCTCCCCCTCTGCACCTCCCCCACTCATTCACGCTTTAAATAAATAAATAAATAAAATAAATAAATGAACAGACAAAATGAATGACTAAATATCTTACAAAAACAAAAACCAAGTCCCCTGGAAGCACTATGATCGCTCTAATCTCTAGACTTATACTCATGCTATTCCCTCTGTTGAAGCGTTCTTTCCCACCCATCCTCCTTTTTCATCCTTAGGAGCCTAGGTGCCACTTCTAGAAAGTCTTATCGACTCCCTCAGACTGGGTTAGGTACTCCGTTTATGTGCTGCTACAAAACACTCTTTGCTTAATCCCTACACTTAACATTCTATAATAACTGCTGGCTTACCCATATATATATCTTCCTCACCAAAACTGTTACTTTGGTAAGGGCAAAACATATACGACTGCTTACCTTTATATCACCCAAATCCACCAGTGCTTGGGACATAGTAAGTTCTCAAAAACTAGGTTGTATAAATGTATTAATGTTCAACTAGAAAAGAGTTTTCTTCAGTGATAATAGAGGTGATGCTCTTAATTTTTAAAAGTGTAGCAAATAATATTAATTTATCCTAAAAGTGTAACAAATAATAAATTATGCATATTATATGCCAGGCACTGTGTGAGGAGGGATTTTGATAAGGATAACAGATATTACTAAGCACTTTATATAGTCTGCTAAAACACTTTAAGTATATTTTAATTGTTATGACAACTGTCAGATATCTACGATAATCTGTGCTCCACCTCCCCCCCGCCCCCACTTTTCAGAGGAGACAAAGAGAGGCTAATTTTTTTGCTTAAGGTCACATAGCTAGTGAGGGAGGGAACCATGAATTGAACCTGACTGGCTACAGAACTTGATTCTTACCCTCTATACTCTATTGCCTTTAATTTTAAAGAAGATCTCCCCAAAAGGAGCTGATGATAACCTAAAGACAGGTGGGTAAGTAATATAATAAAGTCAGTAAACAAATGTACCAAGTGCTTTGACAGTAAAAAAGAAAGTGCGATTAACATTTCTTAGGGGAAAAGGAGAACAAAGTAGAGTTTACAGCAATGTAGATCTTAAAGGATGAGTGTGTGTGCTAAAGAGTGAAATAAAACAAGCTTTGCTGGAAACACCACTGAGTAATTTAGTGTGATGAGAGCAGAGCAGGTTGGCAACTGGAAGATGGGGTAACACTGTTAGAAGGCAGGAGTGACAGGTAAAAACCTCTATGTGGGCTTGAATTCTATGTTTGAGAGTCTGGTCTTTGTGCTATAAGCAATTGAGGCCTATCTTATGACTACTGAGACTGACCCCAATACATTTTGATGAAGATTAAAAAAAAAAACTGAAACATCAAAAACTAATGATGTAATGTATGGTGATTAACATAACAATAAAAATTATTAAAAAAAATAAATGGATATAAATCTGGAAAAAAAACCTGTAATACTTGTAATGTTAAAACGTGCCAAATGATGTGTGAAACAATTATGACCTTCACCAAATCTCTGACCTTACTATCTCTCTCATCCCTGAGCCTTTCACTCAAAGGAGGGCTGGACAAGGGGAGGAGACTATAAGTGGACAAACCTCAGGAATGTCTACTGTACATACTACTTGGTAATAAGCACAAAACAGAAGCTTTTTTAAGTTTTGATATAGCTGTCATAGTGACTACAGCAAATTAGCCTCATCAAAATGTCCCTCCTGCACTGACAGTTCTCTGCCAATGAGTTTTTCAAGTGGTTGCTCAGACCTTTTGAGGTCTCTGTGGCTTTAAGGGCCAGGGAAAAGGAAAACCTAGTAGTAGTTTAAGGAATCCAGGTACCTGCTGTATCTGGTGAAGCATCTCAATGATCCGAATATAGTCCAAGTAAACAAGCCCAGATGTTTCCCAGTCCTGGATTAGGCTGCTGCGGTCTGGAGGTGCCAGGTCTTCCAAGAACCCCTTCAGGTAGTCATAGTTCTCATTAATGATGGCATCTGAAGAAACAAAACATTAAACACTCTGTCTACACAACTATATGGTTCTCAAAAGTACAGAGCTAACATGGCAGAAATCTAAAACAGGAAGGAAGGGGAAATAATGTTGGGTCAGACTAGAGAATTACAAGTAGGTATCTTGAAATTCTCCGAAGAAAATGTGAAAAATGTCTTGCTTCAGTTCCCCAGAGATTTCTGGTGGTGTTTTTTTGTTTTCTTTTTTAAAAATTTGAGACATAATTGACCTTTAATATTATGTTAATTTCAGGTACACAAAATGATTCAATACTTGTTTATATTGCAAAATGATCACCACAATGTCTAGTTAGTATCTGTTACCATACAGAGTTACAGAATTTTTATTGTGATGAGAACTTTTAAGATTTACTCTATTAGCAACTTTGTTTTTTTAAAGATTTTATTTTTAAGCAATCTCTACATCCAACGTGGGGCTTGAACTCACAACCTGAGAACAAGAGTTGCATGCTTTAGTATGGTTAATGTATATTTGTATACACACACACACATATACACATGTACACATGTGTAATGTATATTTCACCTTCATGACTTATTTAAGTATTTCATAACTGGAAGCTTGTACCTTTTGACTCCCTTCACTCATTTTGCCAACCACCAATCTGTTCTCTGTATCTATAAGCCATTTTCTTTTTTAAAGATTCCACATACAAGTGAGATCATACAGTATTTGTCTTTCTCTGACTTATTTCACTTAGCGTAATGCCTTGAGGTCCATCCATATTGTTGCAAATGGTAAGATTTCATTCTTTTTTATGGCTGAGTAATATTCCATTGTATATGTATACAATGCATATATATACACACGCACACACACATTTCCCTTATCCATTCATCCACTGATTTCATTTCCCTATCTTGGCTATTGTAAATAATGTTGCAATGAACATGGGGCTGCATATTTCTTTTCGAGTTGTGTTTTTGTTTTCTTTGGATAATTATGGAATAATCTGGATAATTATGGAATGGCTACATCATATGGTAATTCTACTTTTAATTTTTTGAGGAACCTCCATATTGTTTTCCAAAGTAGCCACACCAATTTACATGCCCACCAACGGTGCACAAAGGTTCCCTTTTCTCCACATCCTCACCAAACTTGTTATTTCTTATCTTTATGACAATAGCCAATTCTAACAGGGATGAGGTGGTATCTCATTATAGCTTTGATTTGAATTTCTGATTAGTGATGTAGAGCATCATTTCGTTGTAAGTGCTGGCCATCTGTATATGTTTTCTTGAGAAAAATGTCCACTCAGATCCTCTGCCTAATTTATTTTATTTTTTTAAAGATTTTATTTATTTGACAGAGAGAGACACAGTGAGAGAGGGAACACAAGCAGGGGGAGGGGGAGAGGGAGATGCAGGCTTCCCGCAGAGCAGGGAGCCCGATGCGGGGCTCGATCCCAGGACACTGGGATCATGACCTGAGCCGAAGGCAGATGCTTAACGACTGAGTCACCCAGGCGCGCCCTCTGCCTGATTTTTTAAAGATTTTTTTTGTTATTTTTATGAGTTCTTTAAATATTTTGGAGGTTAACCCTTTATCAGATAAATGATTTACACTTTCTCCCATTCCTGGGTTGCCTTTTCATTTTGATGGTTTCCTTTGGAGCTATGCAGAAACTTCTTTTAGTTTGATGTAGTCCCATTTATTTCTCCTTTTGTTGCCTTGGATTTTGGTGTCCCATCCAAAAAAAAAAAAATCATCACCAAGATGGGTGTCAAGGAGCTTACTGCCTATGCCTATGTTTTCTTCTAGTTTTATGCTTTCAGGTCTTAACAGTTTAAGTCTTTTTTTTAGATTTTATTTATTTGACAGAAAGAGCACAAGCAAGGGGAGCGGCAGGCAGAGGGAGAGGGAGAAGCAGGCTCCCCACTGAACAGGGTGCCCGATGCCGGGCTTGATCTCAGGACCCTGGGATCAGGACCTAAGCCAAAGGCAGACGCTTAACCGACTGAGCCACCCAGGTGCCCCGGAGTTTAAGTCTTTACCCATTTTTTTTAAAGATTTTATTTATTTGACAAGAGAGAGATACAGCGAGAGAGGGAACACAAGCAGGGGGAGTGGGAGAGGGAGAAGCAGGCTTCCCGCAGAGCAGGGAGTCCAATGCGGGGCTTGATCCCAGGACCCTGGGATCATGACCTGAGCTGAAGGCAGACACTTAATGACTGAGCTACTCAGATGCCCCAAGCCTTCACCCATTTTGAGTTAATTTTTGTACATGGAATTAGATAGCGGTCCGGCTTAATTCTTTTGCATGTGGCTGTCCAGTCATCCCAACACCATTTATTGAAAAAACTGTATATTCTTGGTTCCTCTCATAAATTAATTGACCACATATGCGGGTTTATTTCAGGTCTCTCTATTCTATTCCAATGATCTATGTGTCTGTTTTCAGGCCTATACCATACTGTTTTAATTTACTATGCTTTGTAACTGAGTTTGAAATCAGAGAATGTGATGTCTCCAGTTTTGTTCTTTCTCAAGATCACTTTGGCTACTGGAGGTCTTTTGTGGTTCCACACAAATTTTAGAGTTATTTGTTCTATCTCTGTGAAAAATGCCATTGGAATTTTGACAGGAATTACAGTCAATCTGTAGACTGTTTTAGGTAGTAAGGACATTTTAACAATGTTAATTCTTCCACTGATTTCATTTCCCTATCTTGGCTATTGTAAATAATGTTGCAATGAACATGGGGCTGCATATTTCTTTTCGAGTTGTGTTTTTGTTTTCTTTGGATAATTATGGAATAATCTGGATAATTATGGAATGGCTACATCATATGGTAATTCTACTTTTAATTTTTTGAGGAATGGTATCTTTTGAGCATGGGTATCTTTCCATTTCTTTGTGTCTTTATTTGATCAATGTCATAATTTTCAAGATACTTTGACCTCCTTGGTTAAATTTATTCCTAAGTACTTTTATTCTTTTTGGTGCAACTGAAAATGGGATTGTTTTCCTTTTAAAGATTTTATTTATTTATTTGTGAGAGCGAATAAGTGCACAAGTAGGGGGAGTGGCAGGCAGAGGGAGAAGCAGGCTCCCCGCTAAGCAAGGAGCCTGATGTAGGACTCGATCCCAGCCTGAGCTAAAGGCAGATGCTTAACTGACTGAGACACCCAGGTGTCCCTGGGATTGTTTTCTTAATTCCTCTTTCTGATAATTCATTATTAGTGTATAGGAATGCAACAGAAGCAGTGACAGTGGGAACCCTTCCTTGCCTTCTTCCTGATCTTAGAGGAAAAGCTGAAAGCTTTTCACCATTGAGCATGTTAGCTTTGGGCTTGTCATATATGGTCTTTATTACTGAGGTATGTTCCTTCTCTATCAACTAGTTTTTATTACAAATGGATGCTGAATTTACCAAATGCTTTTTCTGCATCTATTAAGATGATCATATGATTTTTATCCTTCATTCTGTTAATGTGGTGTGTCACACGGATTGATTTGTAAATGTTAAACCATCCCTGTTATAAATCACATTTGATCATGGTGTATAGTCCTTTTAATGTATTGCTGAATTTGGTTTGCTAATAATTTGCTGAGAATTTTTGCATCTATCCCTGGTGAACCATCAGCTTCACCAGGGATACTGGTCTGTACTTTCCTTTTCTTATGGTATCCTTGTCTGGTTTTGATATCAGGGTAATGCTGGCCTTATAAAATAAGTTTGGAAATGTTCTCCCCTGTTCTATTTTTTGGAAGAGTTTGAGAAGGATTGGTATTAATTCTTTGAATGTTTGGTAGAATTCATTAGTGAAGCCATCTGGTCCTGGACTTTTACTTGTAGGGCGTTTTTTGATTACTGATTCAATCTGCTTTACTACTAATTGGTCTGTACAGATTTTCTATTTCTTCCTGATTCAGTCTTGGAAGGCTATGTTTCTAGGAATTTATCCAATTCTTCTAGGTTGTCCAATTTGTTGCTATACAACTGTTCATAGTAGTCTCTAATGATCCTTTGTATTTCTGTGGTATCAGTTTTAATGTCTCCTCTTGCATTCTGGTAAATAAAATTCCCTAAACATACAAGGAGTTCAACATAATTCATGTATATCAATCATAACCTTGGCAAATGGTAAAGTAACAGCCTGTCAACCCCTGCCCCTCTAGCCCCTCATCCTGGCTAAGTTTCTTCTGCACAGAGAACTTTTGCAAAGTGTAATCTGATTCAAGACTGCAAAGTCCCAGAACATCATCTCTGGCCTGACTAATCATGGGGTTCTGGGATTGGAAGAATTTGGGGTGATTCCAGGAGACACAGGCCCTATCTGAAGCACTCACCAGAAGCTAAGTGCTTGATGATGAATTTGTGGCAGCGGTTCCAGTGTCCAGCTTTAAATAAATAGAGGGCCTCCAAGTGCTTGTCAGATTCCATGTGTGCTCGAACCGCTTTGGCCTCATTAATCCACTCAGCAGGCACACAAAGCTTCTGGGTCAGGAAAGCCTCCTTAGCCCAAGATTCCGGGGTTTCTAATAGTTGGCAGTGCCGGGTAAGCAGCTCTCGAACCGCCTTCTCACGCATGCTGTAGGAAGGAAGACAATGCTGAATACATCCTATCCTCATCGATGGAGAAGGCTGCCTCAGCCAGGGCAGTGACCCCTGAGACAGTCTCTCAAACTGTAGGTCTTAACAATGAGTGAACCACTTCAAACTTCACTTAAAAAAAAAAAAAAAGGCCATATCAGCATTTATTTTTTAAATAAAAGTATCTAAGCACATGATATTTTCATGATAAAAAAACAGTGAAAACTAATACTCTAGGGAAGACTGTCCAATGCTAAGAAAAGGCTTTCCCTCTCTTTTATTTTCTTCCTAGTAACAGGAGATCAAGGACTCGATAGGAGAACCCTATGCTCCCCACAGAGTAGTTCTTTGTAGTTCATCTCCAACCTTCTCCCTTCCTCTTCTCCCATATGGTCAGTACAAGTAAATGAATTAGTTTTTAAAGGTAAGGTCTCTTCCAGGTCCTTGTTTGCTTTTTTCCCTTCAAAACCATCAACTTTCCTAATTCATTTTCTCTCTGCCTCTAGATTTAGGCTACCCTCACTGTTTTTGGTCTCAAGGCCCCTTAAGGAGAGTCCTTTCCTATCTGGGCCAAAGGACCAGCCATTTATTTATTTTTCTTTTAAAAGATGCTATTTATTTCAGAGAGCGAGAGAGAGAGAGCGGGGGTGGGGTGGGGGGTGGGCAGAGGGAGAGGGAGAATCTCAAGCAGCACAGAGCCCAATGCAGGGTTTGACCCCACTACTCTGAGATCATCATCTGAGCCGAAATCAAGAGTCAGACGCTCAACAGACTCAGCCACCCAGGTGCCACAAAGGACCAGATTTATTTGAGGGAGAGCAAGAGAACACAGCAGGGAGACTGGTAGAGGGAGAGGGAGTAGCAGGCTCCCTGCTGAGCAGGCTCGATCCCACGACCCTGGGATCATGACCTGAGCTGAAGGCAGACGCTTAACCGACTGAGCCACCCAGGTGCTCCCCAAAGGACCAGATTTAAATATCAAATCAAAACTAGTTTCCTCGTCTTAGAATCTTTTCTGAACACCTTTTCAAGGCTTTCCATGGACCCCCAATCTCAACTGCTTCGTTTCTAAAATTCTTTATCAGGTGGCACCTGGCTGGGTCAGTCAGAAGAGCAGGGTCCTAAGTTTGAGCCCCATGTTGAGTGTAGAGATGAGATACATACATACATAAATAAAAAAACAAAATAAATTGAAATTTTCATTTAAAAAAATCCTTTATCAGGAAATAGGATTTGCTTCCCTAGAGCCTACTCTTAAACCATCAGTTATCTTATTAGCCAGGCTTTTACCATGTGAAATGCCCCATGAATTTGTTTAAATAAACTCAAAAGTAAAGTATGAAGTCATTTTGCTTCCTGGTAAGGGAGAAGAGGAGAAATTCCTTAAAGGGAAGGCTGTACTAGATGCTTTATACGTTTACTCCCTTTAAAAAAAAAAATTTTTTTTTTAAAGATTTCATTGATTTTAAGAGAGAGAGAGAAAGAGAGAGCTGTGAGAGGGGCAAAGCGGGAGGGAAGAGGTAGAGAATCTCAAGCAGACTGTGCTGAGCACAGAGACCCACATGGGGCTCGATCTCACGATCCTGAGATCATGACCTGAGCTGAAACCAAGAGTCGGATGCTTAACTTTCTGAGCCACCCAGAAGCCCCTTAAAACAAAAATTTTTTATTAAGTAATCTCTGCCCAATGTGGGGCTCAAACTCACGACCCCAAGATCAAGAGTCACATACTCCACCAACTGAGCCAGCCAGGCACTCCTACTTGTCCTCCTGTAATCCCACAACCACCTTTGACTAGGTAGGCATTAATATTATGATTTTACAGATAAAAAGAAAGTATCTTTAACCAAAAATCAAAGTGAGTAAGCTTTACTCCAGGTCAAAGTGAGTACATGATGAATCTAGAATTAAGGGAGGTCTGACTACAAAACTCAACTCCTTTCCATACTATGTAACATGACAGAGAGTGCAGCATAATGATTAAGAGCACAGACTCTGGGTGTCTTGAGTTGGAAGACTCTGCCATTTACTAGCCATGTGACCTTGAGCAAAAATTACTTAATCTCTCTGTGCCTCAGGGTGCGCATCTATAAAACAGAGATTATAAGAGCACTTATAGGTTCATTATGAGCATTGAGTTGATCAATTACAATTGAGTTGTAAAGTATTTACAACAGAGTATAAATATATGTAAAAGTACTATACAACAAAGTACTATACAAATGTTTTTGTTATTAGTGTAATGCCATGCTACTACCATTAACAAAAAAGGAAGTCTCCAACTTTATCTCATTCACACGATGGAGAAAAGGCTCTTTTAGGATAGAGAACGAAAACATCAGGCATCTAAGGAAGGATATACTGGTAAATATGATATTATCAAACTTGAGGGGTAGGTGTGGGTGGATGGCAAGGGAAAGCCAGAGAGGGAGAAAGCCAGCAGACAGAAAAAGCAGGGGCTCTCCTTGCCAACTCGTTACATCACTCCACAGATCCACTGAGGCAGCTCAGCAAACATTGTTTCTGCATAATTCCTAACCATGCAACATTCAAGTGAATCTGTGTCTAAGTTAATGGGGTAGCCCCATGTGGACATATCCTTCCCCTTCCTGTTAATTATTTCCTGTTCCTGTCTAGGGTTTTCCCTGATCACTGCAGAGATCGCTTCTCACTTCTCAGACTACTGAGAGGTCTTATAATAAATGGCATAATCTGGCACTTAAGGCAGTCTCATTTCCAACTTGTTCACATGAATAAAGAGATAGCTGCGGGTTGAACTGTCCTAAGGTTTATCACAAGGCTGGACCCAAAATACATTCTAGATGCTTACTTACTCAATTAAACCCTAGAAGACTGATGTCATTGGCACTGCCCTGTAGCACTAAATGTATAGTGGATTCACAGCTTCTTACTCACCTTGAGTTGTCAATGTGCAGGAGGACAAAGATGGCCCACTCCCACAGCCCCTCACTTTCCAGTTGGCCAGCATAACTGGTCTGTAGCACACCCGCACACTGTTCTGAGAGATGGGTATAGTTAAGAGCCCGCAGCACCTCCCACAAGTGCCAGCTTAGGCGGTAGTCCAAAGGATCGGCTGTTATGCTTCGAGGCTCCAGCAGCTGGTTGAGATCATAATGTCTGCAAAGGAAAACGTGCTGAGAGTTACCATATCAAGGCAGCAGACCACCTGCACTGGACAGGTCAACCGTTCTGGCTATGGTTTAGAAGATAATAAAGGCAGGCACCCGAGAAAAGAAGCATTATAGACCACATGGTCTCCCTCTGAGACTGTGCTCTATCAGTCTACTTCTAGGTTCAGCCAGATTACAGATACTACTAAAAATGAAGGCATCTCCTCTTCTGTGGTTGTGTGATCTGATAGGTTTGCTGGTATTTGTTTAGCTTAGATATTTACCATCCTGGTGTACATGGAGTCTTCACAACTCTTAGTCTTCATTCCTTCACTTAACCATTTATTTATTTTTAAAATTTTATTTGTTTGAAAGAGAGTGTATGAGAGCGCATGAGTGAGGGGGAGGGAGTAGACCTTTTGCTGAGTGCGGCCTTGATCCCAGGACCCTGAGATCATGACCTGAGCCGAAGTTCAGATGGTTAGCCGACTGAACCACCCAGGCACCCTGATACTATTCTTAACCATTAAAAACATGCAGTTATATTAGGATTTTCCAGACTGTTCTATTATATGAAGTTGTTGGAGTGCTAAGTCTCCTGTTTGTTTGAACAGATAGTCTTCACGATGGTTACTTCCTTCTATGGCTTGTAATTTCTACCTCTTGATTTTGTCTACAGTGGGGATTATTCTCTATATAAGGAAATTCAGGTGCCCAGCAAACGTCTGAAAAAATTCAGACTTTTGCTCTTTCTCCTGCTGGCATCCTGAAGATTTTAATGGTCCTGGACCAGTTTATGTGTAAAGTTCTTAGCTTGCAATTCCCAATTAAACTAAGATCTCACACCTGCAAGTTTTAGGGCTTAGATCACCATCCAATAACTTTACCTTTTTACCTAAGATCCCAGACATTTTATAACTTCCTAATACTTCCCCAAGTAATGAACAGAAGTTTTCTTGACCAGTGCTGTCAAACTCAACTTTATGGGATGATGGAAATGTTCTATAACCTGCCCTGACCAATGAGAGCCAATAGCTAGCCACATGTAGCTATTAGACACTTGAAATGTGACTACTGTGAATGAGTAATGAAATTTAAAAGTTTACTTAAATTAAAATAGTCATATCTGAATAGCAGCTATTATGTTGGACAGTGCAGTTCTAGTCTATTTATTTGTATGGGTGTGGACTTTACGTAAGGATTTAGTCAGAGCAATTCTACCTTTCATGAGAACAAGGTTCACTATCTCCTTGTGGCTCTAGTTTCTCTATTACTGGCACTTTGAGATATTCCTTTTTCTTTTTTTTGACATTAAAAAAAACCTGATATACAGTAAACAGAACATATTTAGAATGTACAATTTTCATTAATTTTTAACAAATGTACACACCTGTGAAATTACGAGGGTCAAGATAACAAACACACTCATCACCCCCAAAAGTTTCCTTATGACTCTTTGTATTCCCCCTCTTCCTGCCCCTCCTTATACCCACTCTTCCCAGGCAACCAATGACCTGTTTTCTGGGATTAATCAGTTTGCATTTTCCAGAATTTTAGGTAAATTAGAATCATACAATATGTATGTTTCTGGGTACTTTTTTGTCTCACCTCTTTCAAAACCAAGTAAAATTATCTTGGGATTCACTCTGCTATTGTGTGTATCAACAGTTCATTCCCTTTTATTGCTGAGTAGCATTCCATTACATAGATATACCACAATTTGTTTTATCTATTCACCTGTTGATAGAAATTTGGCTTGTTTCCAGTTTTGGACCATTACAAACAGAGCTGTTACAAACATTTGTGTAGAGATATATATTTTCATTCTTTTGGGTAAATACCTAGGAGTGGCATGACTGGATCATATGCAGGCAGGTGTATGTCTAACTTTCTAATCTGCCAAACTGTTTACCAAAGTGTCAATACCATTTTACATTTTTCACCAGCGGTGTATGAGAATTCAAGTTGCTTCCACATCTATCACAATACTTGGTACAGGGTTGTTTTTTTTTTTAAAGTAGGTTCCATGCTGGGAGACTCTTGCACGCATGACCCTAAGACCTGAGGTGAGATCAAGAGTAACTGACTGAGCCACACAGGCGCCCTAGGTCTTTTTAATTTCTAATCATTCTAATAGGTCGACAGTGGTACCACATGATGGTTTTAATTTGCATTTCCCTGTTGTCTATTGATGCTGAACACTTTTTCATGTGCTTGACATCTAGGTCTTCTTTGGTAAAGCAAATGTTTAAATATTTTGCCCATTTTAAAAACTGGATTTTTTAATTATTATTGAGTTTTAAGAGTTCTTTAAATGTTCTAGGGACACCTGGGTAGCTCTGTCAGTTAAGCATCCAACTCTTGATTTCGGCTTAGGTCATGATCTCAGGGTTCAGAATCGAGCCCTGTGTCAGGCTCCACGCTTAGCATGGACTTGGCTTCTTCCTCTCCCACTCCACCTGCCTGCACACTCTCTCTCTCAAATAAATAAAATCTTTTTTTTTTTTTTAAAGTTCTTTATATGTTCTGGATACAAGGTCTTTATCAGATACATGAATCGCAAGTATCTTCCCCCGATCTGTGGCTTGTCTTTTCATTCTCCTAACAGTTTTTCAATGACTAACAGTTTTTAATTTTTCTGAAGTCCAGTTCACCAACTTTTTCTTCTACAGATTATTTATTTGGTGTCAAAAAAATCTTTGCCTAACTCACAGGTGCAAAGATTTTCCTGCTTGGTTTCTTCTGTTTGTTTTCTGGTTTAAGTTTGAAATTTAGGTTTTTGATCCATTTTGAACTGGACAAATAATAGAGATAAGCAATAAACTAAAAGCTGTAAGTAAACTGATCAAGAAAAAAAAGATAAAGGACACACATTACCAATATCAAGGAGAGAGACAGTAACAGATCATACAGACATTTAAAAAGGATAAGGAAAATGTTATAACTTTATACCAATAAATTTGATGACTTCAGGGAAACAAATTCCTTAGTAGAAGCAAATGGTCGAAAGTGACTCAAGAATAAATAGAAAACCTCAACAGACTAGTAAAGAAATTGACTTTATAGTTTAAAAACTTTAATTGAACTTAAAATGCAAAAGTTCTCTTCATTTTCTTAAGACAGTGAAAAAAACAAGCCCTTATACTAGGATAATTGCAAAAACACATTTATAATAAAATATATATCCAGAATATATAAAGAATTATTGCAACACAAGACAACTCTATTAAAAAATAGGCAAAAAAATGTGAACAGACACTTTTGAAAGGAAGATACAGAGACCATGGTAAATAAGCACATGAAAAAACGCTCAACATCATTAGTCATTCGGGAGTGCAAATTAAAGCACTACTTTATTTATTTAAGATTTTATTTATTCATTTGACAGAGAGACAGCGAGAGAGGGAACACAAGCAGGGGGAGTGGGAGAGGGAGAAGCAGGCTTCCCGCAGAGCAGGGAGTCCGATGCGCGGCTCGATCCCAGGACCCTGGGATCATGACCTGAGCCGAAGGCAGACGCTAAACGACTGAGCCACCCTGGCGCCCTACTTTAGTTATTTATAGTTCACCACAGTACACAATGGTATTATCTGGCGGTGCCTGGGTGGCTCACTCGGTTGAGATCGAGGCCCCGTGTCCCTCTCCCTCTGCCCCCATCCCCGCCCCCCACCGCTTGTGTGCACTCTAATAAATAAAATCTTAAAACAAACAAAAACTATATCATCTTCTAACATAGTTACATACTTAATACTTAAAAGTATTTAAATAACTGAAATGAGATAGGAGTGATTAGATGTAACTGGAAAAAATCCCTCAGTGTTTCTGATAATATGTGTAATAGTTCCGCTGAGATAGTTTTAATTAACTGGTTATCTGTAATAATAGAATGGGTTCATATACTGCTGTAGGATAAATAAACCAGTTTCTTGTTTAACAACAACACACACACAATGAGATGCCACTATATGCCCATTAAAATGGCAAAATTTAAAAAACTGAGAGTACCAAATTTTGAAAAGAATATGGAACACCTAGAGTTCTAGGTGTGAATGTAAAATGATATGAACACTTTTGCATATAAATGTTCATGGCATCTTTATTCGTAATAGTCAAAATCAAGAAAAACTAACTTTCCATCAATAAATGAATAAATTATGCAATAAAAAAACCTTCTAATACACATATTAACATGGATAAATCTCAAAACCATTATGTGAATGAAAGAAGCCAGGCACAAAATTTAACAGAATGATCCTAATAGAGCACAAAATTAATCTATAGTAACAAAAAGTCAGTTAGTTACTTATTTGGGGGTGGGGACTGATTGCAAAGAGGCATGAGGGAACTTTTGGGGGGTAATGTAATTGAGATGTTGATGATGCCAGTTACACTATACTATAATGCACACTTCCTATTTGTAAATTGTATCTTATTAATCACTTTTTAGATTTCTAACCCTAGTTCCAATGTTCTTTGCATTCAACTACTATAAATTATACTTTGTTAATTTATACAAACTTATGGCAATTTGGCTTCACATTAAAGGGAAAAAACTCAGGAAAGGACTCCCTAGGGCTGATTTAAGCTCTCAAGTGACTATCATGCGTGGCTTTGACTCACCTGTCACTGTAGAGTTTTAGAAGGTGAAAGCAGACATCTTGAAGTGGTCTCTGTGAGTTTTCTTCCTCCTTTACCACACAGCCAGAGCCCTCCAGGTACGCAGGAAGTGGGGAGCAGGCATACCTGTCAGCCTCAGAGGGATTCTGAAGGGAAGAATTTGATAAAACAGTACACCATCTGCGAGTGTGTTTCACTACATGTGATCATGTATCAGTAACTTAGACACATGTATTAAGAATGATGACACCCTAATGGAATGTGTCAAGGATCTTAAGCTTATTTTGCAGTGACATGGCCCACCTGTCTTCAAGTGACTATCAAAGACTTTGGATAGCTGTCATTAATCCTCATACCTTTCTTGTCACATTCTTTTTTATTTCTTGTCACAATTCTTATTACACTCAGTTTCTTTAGTGTTCTCTTTCTCCTGACAATTCTGACAAGTGATATCAAAGATAGTAATTGTGGACAGTAAGAAAAGAACTGAAGAAATGAGGGCTTTAAAAACATTAATAGTGGCACCTGGGTGGCTCAGTTGGTTAAGCGTCCGACTCTTGGTTTCAGCCATTATGGTCTCAGGGTTGTGAAATTGAGGTGTGGAGCCTGCTTGGGATTCTCTCTATCCTTCTGACCCTCCCACTACCTCTCGTACTCTCTCTCTCCCTAAAGAAAATAGTAAGTTAAAAAACCCCACATTAATAATACTTTTTAAAAAGAGATCTTATTTGGGGCGCCTGAGTGGCTCAGTCGGTTAAGCGGCTGCCTTTGGCTCAGGTCATGATCCCAGGGTCCTGGGATGGAGCCCCGCATTGGGTTCCCTGCTCAGTGGGGAGCCTGCTTCTCCCTCTCCCTCTGCCTGCCACCCCCCCTGCTTGTGCTCTCTCTGTCAAATAAATAAAAATCTTCAAAAAAAAAATAAAAAAGATTTTATTTATTTATTACAGAGAGAGAGGGAGAGTGTGAGTGTGAGGCAGGGGAAACAGAGGGAGAGGGAGAAAGAATCTCAAGCAGACTTCTTGTTGAGTACAGAGTCTGATGTGTGGCTCGATCTCACACTCCTGAGACCATGACCTGAGCTGAAACCAAGAGTCAGATGCTCAACCAACTGAGCCACCCAGGCACCCCTCACATTAATGAATACTTTAATCTCAACACCGTCAAGGCATATGAAATATGACATATTTAGAGGCAAATTTTTCAGGCCTGCTAATTTGGGGCTATACCAAACTTGAGGTTGGGCTGT